>NC_133572.1:23113586-23723858 GCF_048773025.1 Camelus bactrianus | reverse complement strand
ACCGGCACTAGGAAACAGACTGAGAAAGCAGAGAAAAATATCTCCTGCAACCCGTTCCTTTGGTGCTAGATGAACGAACGACTCTCGACTTTCTCAGTTCTGAGAGATAAGTGTGTGTGAAAGCCGTCCTTCACCTAGCTTGTTGGGAACACAAAGTTTCTTTTCAGTTGCAAACTCCATTCCATACATATATATGGGGAGGTACTAGCTCCAACTCGGTTTTACAGTGAAAACTGCAGGAACTTCAAACCGGCACTAGGAAACAGACTGAGAAACAGAGAAAAAGTGTCTCCTGCAACCCGTTCCCTTGGTGCTAGATGAACGAACGTCTCTCCACTTGCTCAGTTCTGAGAGATAAGTGTGTGAGAAAGCCGTCCTTCATCTAGCTTGTTGGGAACACAAAGTTTCTTTTCAGTTGCAAACTCCATTCCATACATATATATGGGGAGGTACTAGCTCCAACACGGTTTGACAGTGAAAACTGCAGGAACTTCAAACCGGCACTAGGAAACAGACTGAGAAAGCAGAGAAAATGTGTCTCCTGCAACCCGTTCCCTTGGTGCTAGATGAACGAACGACTCTCGACTTTCTCAGTTCTGAGAGATAAGTGTGTGTGAAAGCCGTCCTTCACCTAGCTTGTTGGGAACACAAAGTTTCTTTTCAGTTGCAAACTCCATTCCATACATATATATGGGAAGGTACTAGCTCCAACTCGGTTTTACAGTGAAAACTGCAGGAACTTCAAACCGGCACTAGGAAACAGACTGAGAAAGCAGAGAAAAAGTGTCTCCTGCAACCCGTTCCCTTGGTGCTAGATGAACGAACGTCTCTCCACTTGCTCAGTTCTGAGAGATAAGTGTGTGTGAAAGCCCTCCTTCAAATAGCTTGTTGGGAACACAAAGTTTCTTTTCAGTTGCAAACTCCATTCCATACATATATATGGGTAGGTACGAGCTCCAACACGGTTTGACAGTGAAAACTGCATTAACTTCAAACCGGCACTAAGAAACAGACTGAGAAAGCAGAGTAAAAGTGTCCCCTGCAACCCGTTCCCTTGGTGCTAGATGAACGAACGTCTCTCCACTTGCTCAGTTCTCAGAGATAAGTGTGTATGAAAGCCGTCCTTCACCTAGCTTGTTGGGAACACAAATATTCTTTTCAGTTGCAAACTCCATTCCATACATATATATGGGGAGGTACAAGCCCCAACTCGGTTTTACAGTGAAAACTGCAGGAACTTGAAACCGGCACTAGGAAACAGACTGAGAAAGCAGAGAAAAAATGTCTCCTGCAACCCGTTCCCTTGGTGCTAGATGAACGAACGACTCTCGACTTTCTCAGTTCTGAGAGATAAGTGTGTGTGAAAGCCGTCCTTCACCTAGCTTGTTGGGAACACAAAGTTTCTTTTCAGTTGCAAACTCCATTCCAAACATATATATGGGGAAGTACTAGCTCCAACTCTGTTTTACAGTGAAAACTGCAGGTATTTCAAACCGGCACTAGGAAACAGACTGAGAAAGCAGAGAAAAAGTGTCTACTGCAACCCGTTCCCTTGGTGCTAGATGAACGAACGTCTCTCCACTTGCTCAGTTCTGAGAGATAAGTGTGTGTGAAAGCCGTCCTTCACCTAGCTTGTTGGGAACACAAAGTTTCTTTTCAGTTGCAAACTCCATTCCATACATGTATATGGGGAGGTACTAGCCCCAACTCGGTTTTACAGTGAAAACTGCAGGAACTTCAAACCGGCACTAGGAATCAGACTGAGAAAGCAGAGAAAAAGTGTCTCCTGCAACCCGTTCCCTTGGTGCTAGATGAACGAACGTCTCTCCACTTGCTCAGTTCTGAGAGATAAGTGTGTGTGAAAGCCGTCCTTCATCTAGCTTGTTGGGAACACAAAGATTCTTTTCAGTTGCAAACTCCATTCCATACATATATATGGGGAGGTACTAGCTCCAACACGGTTTTACAGTGAAAACTGCAGGAACTTCTAAGCGGCACTAGGAAACAGACTGAGAAAGCAGAGAAAAAATGTCTCCTGAAACCCGTTCCCTTCGTGCTAGATGAACGAACGACTCTCGACTTTCTCAGTTCTGAGAGATAAGTGTGTGTGAAAGCCGTCCTTCACCTAGCTTGTTGGGAACACAAAGTTTCTTTTCAGTTGCAAACTCCATTCCATACATATATATGGGAAGGTACTAGCTCCAACTCGGTTTTACAGTGAAAACTGCAGGAAATTCAATCCGGCGCTAGGAAACAGACTGAGAAAGCAGAGGAAAAGTGTCCCCTGCAACCCGTTCCCTTGGTGCTAGATGAACGAACGTCTCTCCACTTGCTCAGTTCTGAGAGATAAATGTGTGTGAAATCCGTACTTCAACTAGCTTGTTGGGAACACAAAGTTTCTTTTCAGTTGCAAACTCCATTCCATACATATATATGGGTAGGTACAAGCTCCAACACGGTTTGACAGTGAAAACTGCATTAACTTCAAACCGGTACTAAGAAACAGACTGAGAAAGGAGAGAAAAAGTGTCCCCTGCCAACCGTTCCCTTGGTGCTAGATGAACGAACGTCTCTCCACTTGCTCAGTTCTCAGAGATAAGTGTGTGTGAAAGCCGTCCTTCACCTAGCTTGTTGGGAACACAAAGTTTCTTTTCAGTTTCAAACTCCATTCCATACATATATATGGGGAGGTACTAGCCCCAACTCTGTTTGACAGTGAAACTGCAGGAACTTCAAACCGGCACTAGGAAACAGACTGAGAAAGCAGAGAAATAATGTCTCCTGCATCCCGTTCCCTTGGTGCTAGATGAACGAACGACTCTCGAGTTTCTCAGTTCTGAGAGATAAGTGTGTGTGAAAGCCGTCCTTCACCTAGCTTGTTGGGAACACAAAGTTTCTTTTCAGTTGCAAACTCCATTCCATACATATATATGGGGAGGTACAAGCCCCAACTCGGTTTTACAGTGAAAACTGCAGGAACTTGAAACCGGCACTAGGAAACAGACTGAGAAAGCAGAGAAAAAATGTCTCCTGCAACCCGTTCCCTTGGTGCTAGATGAACGAACGACTCTCGACTTTCTCAGTTCCGAGAGATAAGTGTGTGTGAAAGCCGTCCTTCACCTAGCTTGTGGGGAACACAAAGTTTCTTTTCAGTTGCAAACTCCATTCCATACATATATATGGGGAAGTACTAGCTCCAACTCTTTTTTACAGTGAAAACTGCAGGTATTTCAAACCGGCACTAGGAAACAGACTGAGAAAGCAGAGAAAAAGTGTCTCCTGCAACCCGTTCCCTTGGTGCTAGATGAACGAACGTCTCTCCACTTGCTCAGTTCTGAGAGATAAGTGTGTGTGAAAGCCGTCCTTCACCTAGCTTGTTGGGAACACAAAGTTTCTTTTCAGTTGCAAACTCCATTCCATACATATATATGGGGAGGTACTAGCCCCAACTCGGTTTTACAGTGAAAACTGCAGGAACTTCAAACCGGCACTAGGAATCAGACTGAGAAAGCAGAGAAAAAGTGTCTCCTGCAACCCGTTCCCTTGGTGCTAGATGAACGAACGTCTCTCCACTTGCTCAGTTCTGAGAGATAAGTGTGTGTGAAAGCCGTCCTTCATCTAGCTTGTTGGGAACACAAAGATTCTTTTCAGTTGCAAACTCCATTCCATAAATATATGTGGGGAGGTACTAGCTCCAACACGGTTTTACAGTGAAAACTGCAGGAACTTCAAAGCGGCACTAGGAAACAGACTGAGAAAGCAGAGAAAAAATGTCTCCTGAAACCCGTTCCCTTGGTGCTAGATGAACGAACGAGTCTCGACTTTCTCAGTTCTGAGAGATATCTGTGTGTGAAAGCCGTCCTTCACCTAGCTTGTTGGGAACACAAAGTTTCTTTTCAGTTGCAAACTCCATTCCATACATATATATGGGAAGGTACTAGCTCCAACTCGGTTTTACAGTGAAAACTGCAGGAACTTCAATACGGCACTAGGAAACAGACTGAGAAAGCAGAGAAAAAGTTTCCCCTGCAACCCGTTCCCTTGGTGCTAGATGAACGAACGTCTCTCCACTTGCTCAGTTCTGAGAGATAAGTGTGTGTGAAAGCCCTCCTTCACCTAGCTTGTTGGGAACACAAAGTTTCTTTTCAGTTGCAAACTCCATTCCATACATATATATGGGGAGGTACTAGCTCCAACTCGGTTTTACAGTGAAAACTGCAGGAACTTCAAACCGGCACTAGGAAACAGACTGAGAAAGCAGAGAAAAAGTGTCTCCTGCAACCCGTTCCCTTGGTGCTAGATGAACGAACGTCTCTCCACTTGCTCAGTTCTGAGAGATAAATGTGTGTGAAATCCGTACTTCAACTAGCTTGTTGGGAACACAAAGTTTCTTTTCAGTTGCAAACTCCATTCCATACATATATATGGGTAGGTACTAGCTCCAACACGGTTTGACAGTGAAAACTGCATTAACTTCAAACCGGTACTAAGAAACAGACTGAGAAAGGAGGGAAAAAGTGTCCCCTGCCAACAGTTCCCTTGGTGCTAGATGAACGAACGTCTCTCCACTTGCTCAGTTCTCAGAGATAAGTGTGTGTGAAAGCCGTCCTTCACCTAGCTTGTTGGGAACACAAAGTTTCTTTTCAGTTGCAAACTCCATTCCATACATATATATGGGGAGGTACAAGCCCCAACTCTGTTTGACAGTGAAACTGCAGGAACTTCAAACCGGCACTAGGAAACAGACTGAGAAAGCAGAGAAATAATGTCTCCTGCAACCCGTTCCCTTGGTGCTAGATGAACGAACGACTCTCGACTTTCTCAGTTCTGAGAGATAAGTGTGTGTGAAAGCCGTCCTTCACCTAGCTTGTTGGGAACACAAAGTTTCTTTTCAGTTGCAAACTCCATTCCATACATATATATGGGGAAGTACTAGCTCCAACAAGGTTTTACAGTGAAAACTGCAGGAATTTAAAAACCGGCACTAGGAAACATACTGAGAAAGCAGAGAAAAAGTGTATCCTGCAACCCGTTCCCTTGGTGCTCGATGAATGAACGTCTCTCCACTTGCTCAGTTCTGAGAGATAAGTGTGTGTGAAAGCCTTCCTTCACCTAGCTTGTTGGGAACACAAAGTTTCTTTTCAGTTGCAAACTCCATTCAAAACATATATATGGGGAGGTACTAGCCCCAACTCGGTTTTACAGTGAAAACTGCAGGAACTTCAAACCGGCACTAGGAAACAGACTGAGAAAGTAGAGAAAAAGTGTCTCCTGCAACCCGTTCCCTTGGTGCTAGATGAACGAACGTCTCTCCACTTGCTGAGTTCTGAGAGATAAGTGTGTGTGAAAGCCGTCCTTCATCTAGCTTGTTGGGAACACAAAGATTCTTTTCAGTTGCAAACTACATTCCATACATATATATGGGGAGGTACTAGCTCCAACACGGTTTGACAGTGAAAACTGCAGGAACTTCAAACCGGCACTAGGAAACAGACTGAGAAAGCAGAGAAAAAATGTCTCCTGCAACCCGTTCCCTTGTTGCTAGATGAGCGAACGACTCTCGATTTTCTCAGTTCTGAGAGATAAGTGTATGTGAAAGCCGTCCTTCACCTAGCTTGTTGGGAACACAAAGTTTCTTTTCAGTTGCAAACTCCATTCCATACATATATATGGGAGGTACTAGCTCCAACTCGGTTTTACAGTGAAAACTGCAGGAACTTCAAACCGGCACTAGGAAACAGACTGAGAAAGCAGAGAAAAAGTGTCCCCTGCAACCCGTTCCCTTGGTGCTAGATGAACGAACGTCTCTCCACTTGCTCAGTTCTGAGAGATAAGTGTGTGTGAAAGCCCTCCTTCACCTAGCTTGTTGGGAACACAAAGTTTCTTTTCAGTTGCAAACTCCATTCCATACATATATATGGGGAGGTACTAGCTCCAACTCGGTTTTACAGTGAAAACTGCAGGAACTTCAAACCGGCACTAGGAAACAGACTGAGAAAGCAGAGAAAAAGTGTCTCCTGCAACCCGTTCCCTTGGTGCTAGATGAACGAACGTCTCTCCACTTGCTCAGTTCTGAGAGATAAATGTGTGTGAAATCCGTCCTTCAACTAGCTTGTTGGAAACACAAAGTTTCTTTTCAGTTGCAAACTCCATTCCATACATATATATGGGGAGGTACTAGCTCCAACACGGTTTGACAGTGAAAACTGCATTAACTTCAAACCGGCACTAAGAAACAGACTGAGAAAGGAGAGAAAAAGTGTCCCCTGCAAACCGTTCCCTTGGTGCTAGATGAACGAACGTCTCTCCACTTGCTCAGTTCTCAGAGATAAGTGTGTGTGAAAGCCGTCCTTCACATAGCTTGTTGGGAACACAAAGTTTCTTTTCAGTTGCAAACTCCATTCCATACGTATATATGGGGAGGTACTAGCCCCAACTCGGTTTTACAGTGAAAACTGCAGGAACTTCAAACCGGCACTAGGAAACAGACTGAGAAAGCAGAGAAAAATGTCTCCTGCAACCCGTTCCCTTGGTGCTTGATGAACGAACGACTCTCGACTTTCTCAGTTCTGAGAGATAAGTGTGTGTGAAAGCCGTCCTTCACCTAGCTTGTTGGGAACACAAAGTTTCTTTTCAGTTGCAAACTCCATTCCATACATATATATGGGGAGGTACTAGCTCCAACTCGGTTTTACAGTGAAAACTGCAGGAACTTCAAACCGGCACTAGGAAACAGACTGAGAAACAGAGAAAAAGTGTCTCCTGCAACCCTTTCCCTTGGTGCTAGATGAACGAACGTCTCTCCACTTGCTCAGTTCTGAGAGATAAGTGTGTGAGAAAGCCGTCCTTCACCTTGCTTGTTGAGAACACAAAGTTTCTTTTCAGTTGCCAACTCCATTCCATACATATATATGGGGAGGTACTAGCCCCAACTCGATTTTACAGTGAAAACTGCATTAACTTCAAACTGGCACTAGGAAACAGACTGAGAAAGCAGAGAAAAAGTGTCTCCTGCAACCCGTTCCCTTGGTGCTAGATGAACGAACGTCTATCCACTTGCTCAGTTCTGAGAGATAAGTGTGTGTGAAAGCCGTCCTTCACCTAGCTTGTTGGGAACACAAAGTTTCTTTTCAGTTGCAAACTCCATTCCATACATATATATGGGGAGGTACTAGCCCCAACTCGGTTTTACAGTGAAAACTGCAGGAAATTCAAACCGGCACTAGGAAACAGACTGAGAAAGCAGAGAAAAAATGTCTCCTGCAACACGTTCCATTGGTGCTAGATGAACGAACGACTCTCGACTTTCTCAGTTCTGAGGGATAAGTGTGTGTGAAAGCCCTCCTTCACCTAGCTTGTTGGGAACACAAAACTTCTTTTCAGTTGCAAACTCCATTCCATACATATATATGGGGAGGTACTAGCTCCAACTCGGTTTTACAGTGAAAACTGCAGGAACTTCAAACCGGCACTAGGAAACAGACTGAGAAAGCAGAGAAAAAGTGCCTCCTGCAACCCGTTCCCTTGGTGCTAGATGAACGAACGTCTCTCCACTTGCTCAGTTGTGAGAGATAAATGTGTGTGACATCCGTCCTTCAACTAGCTTGTTGGGAACACAAAGTTTCTTTTCAGTTGCAAACTCCATTCGATACATATATATGGGTAGGTACGAGCTCCAACACGGTTTGACAGTGAAAACTGCATTAACTTCAAAACGGCACTAAGAAACAGACTGAGAAAGCAGAGAAAAAGTGTCCCCTGCAACCCGTTCCCTTGGTGCTAGATGAACGAACGTCTCTCCACTTGCTCAGTTCTGAGAGATATGTGTGTCTGAAAGCCGTCCTTCACCTAGCTTGTTGGGAACACAAAGTTTCTTTTCAGTAGCAAACTCCATTCCATACATATGTATGGGGAGGTACTATCCCCAACTCGGTTTGACAGTGAAACTGCAGGAACTTCAAACCGGCACTAGGAAACAGACTGAGAAAGCAGAGAAAAAGTGTCCCCTGCAACCCGTTCCCTTGGTGCTAGATGAACGAACGTCTCTCCACTTGCTCAGTTCTGAGAGATAAGTGTGTGTGAAAGCCCTCCTTCACCTAGCTTGTTGGGAACACAAAGTTTCTTTTCAGTTGCAAACTCCATTCCATACATATATATGGGGAGGTACTAGCTCCAACTCGATTTTACAGTGAAAACTGCAGGAACTTCAAACCGGCACTAGGAAACAGACTGAGAAAGCAGAGAAAAAGTGTCTCCTGCAACCCGTTCCCTTGGTGCTAGATGAACGAACGTCTCTCCACTTGCTCAGTTCTGAGAGATAAATGTGTGTGAAATCCGTCCTTCAACTTGCTTGTTGGGAACACAAAGTTTCTTTTCAATTGCAAACTCCATTCCATACATATATATGGGTAGGTACTAGCTCCAACACGGTTTGACAGTGAAAACTGCATTAACTTCAAACCGGCACTAAGAAACAGACTGAGAAAGGAGAGAAAAAGTGTCCCCTGCAAACCGTTCCCTTGGTGCTAGATGAACGAACGTCTCTCCACTTGCTCAGTTCTCAGAGATAAGTGTGTGTGAAAGCCGTCCTTCACCTAGCTTGTTGGGAACACAAAGTTTCTTTTCAGTTGCAAACTCCATTCCATACATATATATGGGGAGGTACTAGCCCCAACTCTGTTTGACAGTGAAACTGCAGGAACTTCAAACCGGCACTAGGAAACAGACTGAGAAAGCAGAGAAATAATGTCTCCTGCAACCCGTTCCCTTGGTGCTAGATGAACGAACGACTCTCGACTTTCTCAGTTCTGAGAGATAAGTGTGTGTGAAAGCCGTCCTTCACCTAGCTTGTTGGGAACACAAAGTTTCTTTTCAGTTGCAAACTCCATTCCATACATATATATGGGGAGGTACTAGCTCCAACTCGGTTTTACAGTGAAAACTGCAGGAACTTCAAACCGGCACTAGGAAACAGACTGAGAAACAGAGAAAAAGTATCTCCTGCAACCCGTTCCCTTGGTGCTAGATGAACGAACGTCTCTCCACTTGCTCAGTTCTGAGAGATAAGTGTGTGAGAAAGCCGTCCTTCACCAAGCTTGTTGAGAACACAAAGTTTCTTTTCAGTTGCCAACTCCATTCCATACATATATATGGGGAGGTACTAGCCCCAACTCGGTTTTACAGTGAAAACTGCATTAACTTCATACCGGCACTAGGAAACAGACTGAGAAAGCAGAGAAAAAGTGTCTCCTGCAACCCGTTCCATTGGTGCTAGATGAACGAACGACTCTCGACTTTCTCAGTTCTGAGGGATAAGTGTGTGTGAAAGCCCTCCTTCACCCAGCTTGTTGGGAACACAAAGCTTCTTTTCAGTTGCAAACTCCATTCCATACATATATATGGGGAGGTACTAGCTCCAACTCGGTTTTACAGTGAAAACTGCAGGAACTTCAAACCGGCACTAGGAAACAGACTGAGAAAGCAGAGAAAAAGTGTCTCCTGCAACCCGTTCCCTTGGTGCTAGATGAACGAACGTCTCTCACTTGCTCAGTTCTGAGAGATAAATGTGTGTGAAAGCCGTCCTTCACCTAGCTTGTTGGGAACACAAAGTTTCTTTTCAGTTGCAAACTCCATTCCATACATATATATGGGTAGGTACGAGCTCCAACACGGTTTGACAGTGAAAACTGCATTAACATCAAACCGGTACTAAGAAACAGACTGAGAAAGGAGAGAAAAAGTGTCCCCTGCCAACCGTTCCCTTGGTGCTAGATGAACGAACGTCTCTCCACTTGCTCAGTTCTCAGAGATAAGTGTGTGTGAAAGCCGTCCTTCACCTAGCTTGTTGGGAACACAAAGTTTCTTTTCAGTTTCAAACTCCATTCCATACATATATATGGGGAGGTACTAGCCCCAAATCTGTTTGACAGTGAAACTGCAGGAACTTCAAACCGGCACTAGGAAACAGACTGAGAAAGCAGAGAAATAATGTCTCCTGCAACCCGTTCCCTTGGTGCTAGATGAACGAACGACTCTCGACTATCTCATTTCTGAGAGATAAGTGTGTGTGAAAGCCGTCCTTCACCTAGCTTGTTGGGAACACAAAGTTTCTTTTCAGTTGCAAACTCCATTCCATACATATATATGGGGAAGTACTAGCTCCAACTCGGTTTTACAGTGAAAACTGCAGGAATTTCAAACCGGCACTAGGAAACAGACTGAGAAAGCAGAGAAAAAGTGTCTCCTGCAACCCGTTCCCTTGGTGCTAGATGAACGAACGTCTCTCCACTTGCTCAGTTCTGAGAGATAAGTGTGTGTGAAAGCCGTCCTTCACCTAGCTTGTTGGGAACACAAAGTTTCTTTTCAGTTGCAAACTCCATTCCATACATATATATGGGGAGGTACTAGCCCCAACTCGGTTTTACAGTGAAAACTGCAGGAACTTCAAACCGGCACTAGGAAACAGACTGAGAAAGCAGAGAAAAAGTGTCTCCTGCAACCCGTTCCCTTGGTGCTAGATGAACGAACGTCTCTCCACTTGCTCAGTTCTGAGAGATAAGTGTGTGTGAAAGCCGTCCTTCATCTAGCTTGTTGGGAACACAAAGATTCTTTTCAGTTGCAAACTCCATTCCATACATATATATGGGGAGGTACTATCTAAAACACGGTTTGACAGTGAAAACTGCAGGAACTTCAAACCGGCACTAGGAAACAGACTGAGAAAGCAGAGAAAAAATGTCTCCTGCAACCCGTTCCCTTGGTGCTAGATGAACGAACGACTCTCGATTTTCTCAGTTCTGAGAGATAAGTGTGTGTGAAAGCCGTCCTTCACCTAGCTTGTTGGGAACACAAAGTTTCTTTTCAGTTGCAAACTCCATTCCATACATATATATGGGAAGGTACTAGCTCCAACTCGGTTTTACAGTGAAAACTGCAGGAACTTCAAACCGGCACTAGGAAACAGACTGAGAAAGCAGAGAAAAAGTGTCCCCTGCAACCCGTTCCCTTGGTGCTAGATGAACGAACGTCTCTCCACTTGCTCAGTTCTGAGAGATAAGTGTGTGTGAAAGCCCTCCTTCACCTAGCTTGTTGGGAATACAAAGTTTCTTTTCAGTTGCAAACTCCATTCCATACATATATATGGGGAGGTACTAGCTCCAACTCGGTTTTACAGTGAAAACTGCAGGAACTTCAAACCGGCACTAGGAAACAGACTGAGAAAGCAGAGAAAAAGTGTCTCCTGCAACCCGTTCCCTTGGTGCTAGATGAACGAACGTCTCTCCACTTGCTCAGTTCTGAGAGATAAATTTGTGTGAAATCCGTCCTTCAAATAGCTTGTTGGGAACACAAAGTTTCTTTTCAGTTGCAAGCTCCATTCCATACATATATATGGGTAGGTACTAGCTCCAACACGGTTTGACAGTGAAAACTGCATTAACTTCAAACCGGCACTAAGAAACAGACTGAGAAAGGAGAGAAAAAGTGTCCCCTGCAAACCGTTCCCTTGGTGCTAGATGAACGAACGTCTCTCCACTTGCTCAGTTCTCAGAGATAAGTGTGTGTGAAAGCCGTCCTTCACCTAGCTTGTTGGGAACACAAAGTTTCTTTTCAGTTGCAAACTCCATTCCATACATATATATGGGGAGGTACTAGCCCCAACTCGGTTTGACAGTGAAACTGCAGGAACTTCAAACCGGCACTAGGAAACAGACTGAGAAAGCAGAGAAAAATGTCTCCTGCAACCCGTTCCCTTGGTGCTAGATGAACGAACGACTCTCGACTTTCTCAGTTCTGAGAGATAAGTGTGTGTGAAAGCCGTCCTTCACCTAGCTTGTTGGGAACACAAAGTTTCTTTTCAGTTGCAAACTCCATTCCATACATATATATGGGGAGGTACTAGCTCCAACTCGGTTTTACAGTGAAAACTGCAGGAACTTCAAACCGGCACTAGGAAACAGACTGAGAAACAGAGAAAAAATGTCTCCTGCAACCCGTTCCCTTGGTGCTAGATGAACGAACGTCTATCCACTTGCTCAGTTCTGAGAGATAAGTGTGTGTGAAAGCCGTACTTCACCTAGCTTGTTGGGAACACAAAGTTTCTTTTCAGTTGCAAACTCCATTCCATACATATATATGGGGAGGTACTAGCCCCAACTCGGTTTTACAGTGAAAACTGCAGGAACTTCAAACCGGCACTAGGAAACAAACTGAGAAAGCAGAGAAAAAATGTCTCCTGCAACCCGTTCCATTGGTGCTAGATGAACGAACGACTCTCGACTTTCTCAGTTCTGAGAGATAAGTGTGTGTGAAAGCCCTCCTTCACCTAGCTTGTTGGGAACACAAAGGTTCTTTTCACTTGCAAACTCCATTCCATACATATATATGGGGAGGTACTAGCTCCAACTCGGTTTTACAGTGAAAACTGCAGGAACTTCAAACCGGCACTAGGAAACAGACTGAGAAAGCAGAGAAAAAGTGTCTCCTGCAACCCGTTCCCTTGGTGCTAGATGAACGAACGTCTCTCCACTTGCTCAGTTGTGAGAGATAAATGTGTGTGAAATCCGTCCTTCAACTAGCTTGTTGGGAACACAAAGTTTCTTTTAAGTTGCAAACTCCATTCCATACATATATATGGGTAGGTACGAGCTCCAACACGGTTTGACAGTGAAAACTGCATTAACTTCAAAACGGCACTAAGAAACAGACTGAGAAATCAGAGAAAAAGTGTCCCCTGCAACCCGTTCCCTTGGTGCTAGATGAACGAACGACTCTCCACTTGCTCAGTTCTCAGAGATAAGTGTGTGTGAAAGCCGTCCTTCACCTAGCTTGTTGGGAACACAAAGTTTCTTTTCAGTTTCAAACTCCATTCCATACATATATATGGGGAGGTACTAGCCCCAAATCTGTTTGACAGTGAAACTGCAGGAACTTCAAACCGGCACTAGGAAACAGACTGAGAAAGCAGAGAAATAATGTCTCCTGCAACCCGTTCCCTTGGTGCTAGATGAACGAACGACTCTCGACTATCTCATTACTGAGAGATAAGTGTGTGTGAAAGCCGTCCTTCACCTAGCTTGTTGGGAACACAAAGTTTCTTTTCAGTTGCAAACTCCATTCCATACATATATATGGGGAAGTACTAGCTCCAACTCGGTTTTACAGTGAAAACTGCAGGAATTTCAAACCGGCACTAGGAAACAGACTGAGAAAGCAGAGAAAAAGTGTCTCCTGCAACCCGTTCCCTTGGTGCTAGATGAACGAACGTCTCTCCACTTGCTCAGTTCTGAGAGATAAGTGTGTGTGAAAGCCGTCCTTCACCTAGCTTGTTGGGAACACAAAGTTTCTTTTCAGTTGCAAACTCCATTCCATACATATATATGGGGAGGTACTAGCCCCAACTCGGTTTTACAGTGAAAACTGCAGGAACTTCAAACCGGCACTAGGAAACAGACTGAGAAAGCAGAGAAAAAGTGTCTCCTGCAACCCGTTCCCTTGGTGCTAGATGAACGAACGTCTCTCCACTTGCTCAGTTCTGAGAGATAAGTGTGTGTGAAAGCCGTCCTTCATCTAGCTTGTTGGGAACACAAAGATTCTTTTCAGTTGCAAACTCCATTCCATACATATATATGGGGAGGTACTATCTCCAACACGGTTTGACAGTGAAAACTGCAGGAACTTCAAACCGGCACTAGGAAACAGACTGAGAAAGCAGAGAAAAAATGTCTCCTGCAACCCGTTCCCTTGGTGCTAGATGAACGAACGACTCTCGATTTTCTCAGTTCTGAGAGATAAGTGTGTGTGAAAGCCGTCCTTCACCTAGCTTGTTGGGAACACAAAGTTTCTTTTCAGTTGCAAACTCCATTCCATACATATATATGGGAAGGTACTAGCTCCAACTCGGTTTTACAGTGAAAACTGCAGGAACTTCAAACCGGCACTAGGAAACAGACTGAGAAAGCAGAGAAAAAGTGTCCCCTGCAACCCGTTCCCTTGGTGCTAGATGAACGAACGTCTCTCCACTTGCTCAGTTCTGAGAGATAAGTGTGTGTGAAAGCCCTCCTTCACCTAGCTTGTTGGGAATACAAAGTTTCTTTTCAGTTGCAAACTCCATTCCATACATATATATGGGGAGGTACTAGCTCCAACTCGGTTTTACAGTGAAAACTGCAGGAACTTCAAACCGGCACTAGGAAACAGACTGAGAAAGCAGAGAAAAAGTGTCTCCTGCAACCCGTTCCCTTGGTGCTAGATGAACGAACGTCTCTCCACTTGCTCAGTTCTGAGAGATAAATTTGTGTGAAATCCGTCCTTCAAATAGCTTGTTGGGAACACAAAGTTTCTTTTCAGTTGCAAGCTCCATTCCATACATATATATGGGTAGGTACTAGCTCCAACACGGTTTGACAGTGAAAACTGCATTAACTTCAAACCGGCACTAAGAAACAGACTGAGAAAGGAGAGAAAAAGTGTCCCCTGCAAACCGTTCCCTTGGTGCTAGATGAACGAACGTCTCTCCACTTGCTCAGTTCTCAGAGATAAGTGTGTGTGAAAGCCGTCCTTCACCTAGCTTGTTGGGAACACAAAGTTTCTTTTCAGTTGCAAACTCCATTCCATACATATATATGGGGAGGTACTAGCCCCAACTCGGTTTGACAGTGAAACTGCAGGAACTTCAAACCGGCACTAGGAAACAGACTGAGAAAGCAGAGAAAAATGTCTCCTGCAACCCGTTCCCTTGGTGCTAGATGAACGAACGACTCTCGACTTTCTCAGTTCTGAGAGATAAGTGTGTGTGAAAGCCGTCCTTCACCTAGCTTGTTGGGAACACAAAGTTTCTTTTCAGTTGCAAACTCCATTCCATACATATATATGGGGAGGTACTAGCTCCAACTCGGTTTTACAGTGAAAACTGCAGGAACTTCAAACCGGCACTAGGAAACAGACTGAGAAACAGAGAAAAAATGTCTCCTGCAACCCGTTCCCTTGGTGCTAGATGAACGAACGTCTATCCACTTGCTCAGTTCTGAGAGATAAGTGTGTGTGAAAGCCGTACTTCACCTAGCTTGTTGGGAACACAAAGTTTCTTTTCAGTTGCAAACTCCATTCCATACATATATATGGGGAGGTACTAGCCCCAACTCGGTATTACAGTGAAAACTGCAGGAACTTCAAACCGGCACTAGGAAACAAACTGAGAAAGCAGAGAAAAAATGTCTCCTGCAACCCGTTCCATTGGTGCTAGATGAACGAACGACTCTCGACTTTCTCAGTTCTGAGAGATAAGTGTGTGTGAAAGCCCTCCTTCACCTAGCTTGTTGGGAACACAAAGGTTCTTTTCACTTGCAAACTCCATTCCATACATATATATGGGGAGGTACTAGCTCCAACTCGGTTTTACAGTGAAAACTGCAGGAACTTCAAACCGGCACTAGGAAACAGACTGAGAAAGCAGATAAAAAGTGTCTCCTGCAACCCGTTCCCTTGGTGCTAGATGAACGAACGTCTCTCCACTTGCTCAGTTGTGAGAGATAAATGTGTGTGAAATCCGTCCTTCAACTAGCTTGTTGGGAACACAAAGTTTCTTTTCAGTTGCAAACTCCATTCCATACATATATATGGGTAGGTACGAGCTCCAACACGGTTTGACAGTGAAAACTGCATTAACTTCAAAACGGCACTAAGAAACAGACTGAGAAATCAGAGAAAAAGTGTCCCCTGCAACCCGTTCCCTTGGTGCTAGATGAACGAACGTCTCTCCACTTGCTCAGTTCTGAGAGATAAGTGTGTCTGAAAGCCGTCCTTCACCTAGCTTGTTGGGAACACAAAGTTTCTTTTCAGTTGCAAACTCCATTCCATACATATATATGGGGAGGTACTAGCCCCAACTCTGTTTGACAGTGAAACTGCAGGAACTTCAAACCGGCACTAGGAAACAGACTGAGAAAGCAGAGAAAAATTGTCCCCTGCAACCCGTTCCCTTGGTGCTAGATGAACGAACGTCTCTCCACTTGCTCAGTTCTGAGAGATAAGTGTGTGTGAAAGCCCTCCTTCACCTAGCTTGTTGGGAACACAAAGTTTCTTTTCAGTTGCAAACTCCATTCCATACATATATATGGGGAGGTACTAGCTCCAACTCGGTTTTACAGTGAAAACTGCAGGAACTTCAAACCGGCACTAGGAAACAGACTGAGAAAGCAGAGAAAAAGTGTCTCCTGCAACCCGTTCCCTTGGTGCTAGATGAACGAACGTCTCTCCACTTGCTCAGTTCCGAGAGATAAATGTGTGTGAAATCCGTCCTTCAACTAGCTTGTTGGGAACACAAAGTTTCTTTTCAATTGCAAACTCCATTCCATACATATATATGGGTAGGTACTAGCTCCAACACGGTTTGACAGTGAAAACTGCATTAACTTCAAACCGGCACTAAGAAACAGACTGAGAAAGGAGAGAAAAAGTGTCCCCTGCAACCCGTTCCCTTGGTGCTAGATGAACGAACGTCTCTCCACTTGCTCAGTTCTCAGAGATAAGTGTGTGTGAAAGCCGTCCTTCACCTAGCTTGTTGGGAACACAAAGTTTCTTTTCAGTTGCAAACTCCATTCCATACATATATATGGGGAGGTACTAGCCCCAACTCTGTTTGACAGTGAAACTGCAGGAACTTCAAACCGGCACTAGGAAACAGACTGAGAAATCAGAGAAATAATGTCTCCTGCAACCCGTTCCCTTGGTGCTAGATGAACGAACGACTCTCGACTTTCTCAGTTCTGAGAGATAAGTGTGTGTGAAAGCCGTCCTTCACCTAGCTTGTTGGGAACACAAAGTTTCTTTTCAGTTGCAAACTCCATTCCATACATATATATGGGGAGGTACTAGCCCCAACTCGGTTTTACAGTGAAAACTGCATTAACTTCATACCGGCACTAGGAAACAGACTGAGAAAGCAGAGAAAAAGTGTCTCCTGCAACCCGTTCCATTGGTGCTAGATGAACGAACGACTCTCGACTTTCTCAGTTCTGAGGGATAAGTGTGTGTGAAAGCCCTCCTTCACCTAGCTTGTTGGGAACACAAAGCTTCTTTTCAGTTGCAAACTCCATTCCATACATATATATGGGGAGGTACTAGCTCCAACTCGGTTTTACAGTGAAAACTGCAGGAACTTCAAACCGGCACTAGGAAACAGACTGAGAAAGCAGAGAAAAAGTGTCTCCTGCAACCCGTTCCCTTGGTGCTAGATGAACGAACGTCTCTCCACTTGCTCAGTTCTGAGAGATAAATGTGTGTGAAATCCGTCTTCAACTAGCTTCTTGGGAACACAAAGTTTCTTTTCAGTTGCAAACTCCATTCCATACATATATATGGGTAGGTACGAGCTCCAACACGGTTTGACAGTGAAAACTGCATTAACTTCAAAACGGCACTAAGAAACAGACTGAGAAAGCAGAGAAAAAGTGTCCCCTGCAACCCGTTCCCTTGGTGCTAGATGAACGAACGACTCTCGACTTTCTCAGTTCTGAGAGATACTTGTGTGTGAAAGCCGTCCTTCACCTAGCTTGTTGGGAACACAAAGTTTCTTTTCAGTTGCAAACTCCATTCCATACATATATATGGGGAAGTACAAGCCCCAACTCTGTTTTACAGTGAAAACTGCAGGAACTTCAAACCGGCACTAGGAAACAGACTGAGAAAGCAGAGAAAAAGTGTCTCCTGCAACCCGTTCCCTTGGTGCTAGATGAACGAACGTCTCTCCACTTGCTCAGTTCTGAGAGATAAGTGTGTGTGAAAGCAGTCCTTCACCTAGCTTGTTGGGAACACAAAGTTTCTTTTCAGTTGCAAACTCCATTCCATACATATATATGGGGAGGTACTAGCCCCAACTCGGTTTTACAGTGAAAACTGCAGGAACTTCAAACCGGCACTAGGAAACAGACTGAGAAAGCAGAGAAAAAGTGTCTATTGCAACCCGTTCCCTTGGTGCTAGATGAACGAACGTCTCTCCACTTGCTCAGTTCTGAGAGATAAGTGTGTGTGAAAGCCGTCCTTCACCTAGCTTGTTGGGAACACAAAGTTTCTTTTCAGTTGCAAACTCCATTCCATACATATATATGGGGCGGTACTAGCCCCAAATCGGTTTGACAGTGAAAACAGCAGGAACTTCAAACCGGCACTAGGAAACAGACTGAGAAAGCAGAGAAAAAATGTCTCCTGCAACCCGTTCCCTTGGTGCTAGATGAACGAACGTCTCTCGACTTGTTCAGTTCTGAGAGATAAGTGTGTTTGAAAGCCGTACTTCACCTAGCTTGTTGGGAACACAAAGTTTCTTTTCAGTTGCAAACTCCATTCCATACATATATATGGGGAGGTACTAGCTCCAACTCGGTTTTACAGTGAAAACTGCAGGAACTTCAAACCGGCACTAGGAAACAGACTGAGAAACAGAGAAAAAGTGTCTCCTGCAACCCGTTCCCTTGGTGCTAGATGAACGAACGTCTCTCCACTTGCTCAGTTCTGAGAGATAAGTGTGTGAGAAAGCCGTCCTTCAACTAGCTTGTTGGGAACACAAAGTTTCTTTTCAGTTGCCAACTCCATTCCATACATATATATGGGGAGGTACTAGCCCCAACTCGGTTTTACAGTGAAAACTGCATTAACTTCAAACCGGCACTAGGAAACAGACTGAGAAAGCAGAGAAAAAGTGTCTCCTGCAACCCGTTCCCTTGGTGCTAGATGAACGAACGTCTCTCCACTTGCTCAGTTCTGAGAGATAAGTGTGTGTGAAAGCCGTCCTTCACCTAGCTTGTTGGGAACACAAAGTTTCTTTTCAGTTGCAAACTCCATTCCATACATATATATGGGGAGGTACTAGCCCCAAATCGGTTTTACAGTGAAAACTGCAGGAACTTCAAACCGGCACTAGGAAACAGACTGAGAAAACAGAGAAAAAATGTCTCCTGCAACCCGTTCCATTGGTGCTAGATGAACGAACGACTCTCGACTTTCTCAGTTCTGAGGGATAAGTGTGTGTGAAAGCCGTCCTTCACCTAGCTTGTTGGGAACACAAAGTTTCTTTTCAGTTGCAAACTCCATTCCATACATATATATGGGGAGGTACTAGCCCCAACTCGGTTTTACAATGAAAACTGCAGGAACTTCAAACCGGCACTAGGAAACAGACTGAGAAAGTACAGAAAAAATGTCTCCTGCAACCCGTTCCCTTGGTGCTAGATGAACGAACGTCTCTCGACTTGCTCAGTTCTGAGAGATAAGTGTGTTTGAAAGCCGTCCTTCACCTAGCTTGTTGGGAACACAAAGTTTCTTTTCAGTTGCCAACTCCATTCCATACATATATATGGGGAGGTACTCACACCAACTCGGTTTTACAGTGAAAACTGCAGGAACTTGAAACCGGCACTAGGAAACAGACTGAGAATGCAGAGAAAAAGTGTCTCCTGCAACCCGTTCCCTTGGTGCTAGATGAACGAACGTCTCTCCACTTGCTCAGTTCTGAGAGATAAGTGTGTGTGAAAGCCGTCCTTCACCTAGCTTGTTGGGAACACAAAGTTTCTTTTCAGTTGCAAACTCCATTCCATACATATATATGGGGAGGTACTAGCCCCAACTCGGTTTTACAGTGAAAACTGCAGGAACTTCAAACCGGCACTAGGAAACAGACTGAGAAAGCAGAGAAAAAGTGTCTATAGCAACACGTTCCCTTGGTGCTAGATGAACGAACGTCTCTCCACTTGCTCAGTTCTGAGAGATAAGTGTGTGTGAAAGCCGTCCTTCACCTAGCTTGTTGGGAACACAAAGTTTCTTTTCAGTTGCAAACTCCATTCCATACATATATATGGGGAGGTACTAGCCCCAACTCGGTTTTACAGTGAAAACTGCAGGAACTTCAAACCGGAACTAGGAAACAGACTGAGAAAGCAGAGAAAAAGTGTCTCCTGCAACCCGTTCCCTTGGTTCTAGATGAACGAACGTCTCTCCACTTGCTCAGTTCTGAGAGATAAGTGTGTGTGAAAGCCGTCCTTCAACTAGCTTGTTGGGAACACAAAGTTTCTTTTCAGTTGCCAACTCCATTCCATACATATATATGGGGAGGTGCTAGCCCCAACTCGGTTTTACAGTGAAAACTGCAGGAATTTCAAACCGGAACTAGGAAACAGACTGAGAAAGCAGAGAAAAAATGTCTCCTGCAACCCGTTCCCTTTGTGCTAGATGAACGAACGTCTCTCGACTTGCTCAGTTCTGAGAGATAAGTGTGTGTGAAAGCCGTCGTTCACCTAGCTTGTTGGGAACACAAAGTTTCTTTTCAGTTGCAAACTCCATTCCATACATATATATGGGGAGGTACTAGCTCCAACTCGGTTTTACAGTGAAAACTGCAGGAACTTCAAACCGACACTAGGAAACAGACTGAGAAACAGAGAAAAAGTGTCCCCTGCAACCCGTTCCCTTGGTTCTAGATGAACGAACGTCTCTCCACTTGCTAGGTTCTGAGAGATAAGTGTGTGTGAAAGCCGTCCTTCACCTAGCTTGTTGGGAACACAAAGTTTCTTTTCAGTTGCAAACTCCATTCCATACATATATATGGAGAGGTACTAACTCCAACTCGGTTTTACAGTGAAAACTGCAGGAACTTCAAACCGGCACTAGGAAACAGACTGAGAAAGCAGAGAAATAATGTCTCCTGCAACCCGTTCCCTTGGTGCTAGATGAACGAATGTCTATCCACTTGCTCAGTTGTGAGAGATAAGTGCGTGTGAAAGCCGTCCTTCACCTAGCTTGTTGGGAACACAAAGTTTCTTTTCAGTTGCAGGCTCCATTCCATACATATATATGGGGAGGTACTAGCTCCAACTCGGTTTTACAGTGAAAACGGCATGAACTTCAAACAGGCACTAGGAAACAGACTGAGAAAGCAGAGAAAAAGTGTCTCCTGCAACCCGTTCCCTTTGTGCTAAATGAACGAACGTCTCTCGACTTGCTCAGTTCTGAGAGATAAGTGTGTGTGAAAGCCGTCCTTCACCTAGCTTGTTGGGAACACAAAGTTTCTTTTCAGTTGCAAACTCCATTCCATACATATATATGGGGAGGTACTAGCTCCAACTCGGTTTTACTGTGAAAAGTGCAGGAACTTCAAACCGGCACTAGGAAACAGACTGAGAAAGCCGAGAAAAAGTGTCTCCTGCAACCCGTTCCCTTGGTGCTAGATGAACGAACGTCTCTCCACTTGCTCAGTTCTGAGAGATAAGTGTGTGTGAAAGCCGTCCTTCACCTAGCTTGTTGGGAACACAAAGTTTCTTTTCAGTTGCAAACTCCATTCCATACATATATATGGGGAGGTACTAGCCCCAACTCGGTTTGACAGTGAAACTGCAGGAACTTCAAAACGGCACTAGGAAACAGATTGAGAAAGCAGAGAAAAAGTGTCTATTGCAACCCGTTCCCTTGGTTCTAGATGAACGAACGACTCTCGACTTTCTCAGTTCTGAGTGATAAGTGTGTGTGAAAGCCGTCCTTCACCTAGCTTGTTGGGAACACAAAGTTTCTTTTCAGTTGCAAACTCCATTCCATACATATATATGGGGAGGTACTAGCCCCAACTCGTTTTTACAGTGAAAACTGCAGGAACTTCAAACCGGCACTAGGAAACAGACTGAGAAAGCAGAGAAAAAGTGTCTCCTGCAACCCGTTCCCTTGTTTCTAGATGAACGAACGTCTCTCCACTTGCTCAGTTCTGAGAGATAAGTGTGTGTGAATACCGTCCTTCACCTAGCTTGTTGGGAACACAAAGATTCTTTTCAGTTGCAAACTCCATTCCATACATATATATGGGGAAGTACAAGCCCCAACTCGGTTTTACAGTGAAAACTGCAGGAACTTCAAACCGGCACTAGGAAACAGACTGAGAAAGCAGAGAAAAAATGTCTCCTGCAACCCGTTCCCTTGGTGCTAGATGAACGAACGTCTCTCCACTTGTTCAGTTCTGAGAGATAAGTGTGTGTGAAAGCCGTACTTCACCTAGCTTGTTGGGAACACAAAGTTTCTTTTCAGTTGCAAACTCCATTCCATACATATATATGGGGAGGTACTTGCTCCAACTCGGTTTTACAGTGAAAACTGCAGGAACTTCAAACCGGCACTAGGAAACAGACTGAGAAAGCAGAGAAAAAGTGTCTCCTGCAACCCGTTCCCTTGGTGCTAGATGAACGAACGTCTCTCCACTTGCTCAGTTCTGAGAGATAAGTGTGTGTGAAAGCCGTCCTTCACCTAGCTTGTTGGGAACTCAAAGTTTCCTTTCAGTTGCAAACTCCATTCCATACATATATATGGGGAGGTACTAGCCCCAACCCTGTTTTACAGTGAAAACTGCAGGAACTTCAAACCGGCACTAGGAAACAGACTGAGAAAGCAGAGAAAAAGTGTCTATTGCAACCCGTTCCCTTGGTGCTAGATGAACGAACGTCTCTCCACTTGCTCAGTTCTGAGAGATACTTGTGTGTGAAAGCCGTCCTTCACCTAGCTTGTTGGGAACACAAAGATTCTTTTCAGTTGCAAACTCCATTCCATACATATATATGGGGAAGTACAAGCCCCAACTCGGTTTTACAGTGAAAACTGCAGGAACTTCAAACCGGCACTAGGAAACAGACTGAGAAAGCAGAGAAAAAATGTCTCCTGCAACCCGTTCCCTTGGTGCTAGATGAACGAACGTCTCTCGACTTGTTCAGTTCTGAGAGATAAGTGTGTGTGAAAGCCGTACTTCACCTAGCTTGTTGGGAACACAAAGTTTCTTTTCAGTTGCAAACTCCATTCCATACATATATATGGGGAGGTACTAGCTCCAACTCGGTTTTACAGTGAAAACTGCAGGAACTTCAAACCGGCACTAGGAAACAGACTGAGAAAGCAGAGAAAAAGTGTCTCCTGCAACCCGTTCCCTTGGTGCTAGATGAACGAACGTCTCTCCACTTGCTCAGTTCTGAGAGATAAGTGTGTGTGAAAGCCGTCCTTCACCTAGCTTGTTGGGAACACAAAGTTTCTTTTCAGTTGCAAACTCCATTCCATACATATATATGGGGAGGTACTAGCCCCAACTCGGTTTTACAGTGAAAACTGCAGGAACTTCAAACCGGCACTAGGAAACAGACTGAGAAAGCAGAGAAAAAGTGTCTCCTGCAACCCGTTCCCTTGGTGCTAGATGAACGAACGTCTCTCCACTTGCTCAGTTCTGAGAGATAAGTGTGTGTGAAAGCCGTCCTTCACATAGCTTGTTGGGAACACAAAGTTTCTTTTCAGTTGCAAACTCCATTCCATACATATATATGGGGAGGTACTAGCCCCAACTCGGTTTTACAGTGAAAACTGCAGGAACTTCAAACCAGAACTAGGAAACAGACTGAGAAAGCAGAGAAAAAATGTCTCCTGCAACCCGTTCCCTTTATGCTAGATGAACGAAAGTCTCTCGACTTGTTCAGTTCTGAGAGATAAGTGTGTGTGAAAGCCCTACTTCACCTAGCTTGTTGGGAACACAAAGATTCTTTTCAGTTGCAAACTCCATTCCATACATATATATGGGGAGGTACTAGCTCCAACTCGGTTTTACTGTGAAAAGTGCAGGAACTTCAAACCGGCACTAGGAAACAGACTGAGAAAGCAGAGAAAAAGTGTCTCCTGCAACCCGTTCCCTTGGTTCTAGATGAACGAACGTCTCTCCACTTGCTCAGTTCTTAGAGATAAGTGTGTGTGAAAGCCGTCCTTCACCTAGCTTGTTGGGAACACAAAGTTTCTTTTCAGTTGCCAACTCCATTCCATACATATATATGGGGAGGTACTAGCCCCAACTCGGTTTTACAGTGAAAACTGCAGGAACTTCAAACCGGCACTAGGAAACAGACTGAGAAAACAGAGAAAAAATGTCTCCAGCAACCCGTTCCATTGGTGCTAGATGAACGAACGACTCTCGACTTTCTCAGTTCTGAGGGATAAGTGTGTGTGAAAGCCGTCCTTCACCTAGCTTGTTGGGAACACAAAGTTTCTTTTCAGTTGCAAACTCCATTCCATACATATATATGGGGAGGTACTAGCCCCAACTCGGTTTTACAATGAAAACTGCAGGAACTTCAAACCGGCACTAGGAAACAGACTGAGAAAGTACAGAAAAAATGTCTCCTGCAACCCGTTCCCTTGGTGCTAGATGAACGAACGTCTCTCGACTTGCTCATTTCTGAGAGATAAGTGTGTTTGAAAGCCGTCCTTCACCTAGCTTGTTGGGAACACAAAGTTTCTTTTCAGTTGCCAACTCCGTTCCATACATATATATGGGGAGGTACTCACACCAACTCGGTTTTACAGTGAAAACTGCAGGAACTTGAAACCGGCACTAGGAAACAGACTGAGAATGCAGAGAAAAAGTGTCTCCTGCAACCCGTTCCCTTGGTGCTAGATGAACGAAAGTCTCTCCACTTGCTCAGTTCTGAGAGATAAGTGTGTGTGAAAGCCGTCCTTCACCTAGCTTGTTGGGAACACAAAGTTTCTTTTCAGTTGCAAACTCCATTCCATACATATATATGGGGAGGTACTAGCCCCAACTCGGTTTTACATTGAAAACTGCAGGAACTTCAAACCGGCACTAGGAAACAGACTGAGAAAGCAGAGAAAAAGTGTCTATAGAAACACGTTCCCTTGGTGCTAGATGAACGAACGTCTCTCCACTTGCTCAGTTCTGAGAGATAAGTGTGTGTGAAAGCCGTCCTTCACATAGCTTGTTGGGAACACAAAGTTTCTTTTCAGTTGCAAACTCCATTCCATACATATATATGGGGAGGTACTAGCCCCAACTCGGTTTTACATTGAAAACTGCAGGAACTTCAAACCGGAACTAGGAAACAGACTGAGAAAGCAGAGAAAAAGTGTCTCCTGCAACCCGTTCCCTTGGTTCTAGATGAACGAACGTCTCTCCACTTGCTCAGTTCTGAGAGATAAGTGTGTGTGAAAGCCGTCCTTCACCTAGCTTGTTGGGAACACAAAGTTTCTTTTCAGTTGCCAACTCCATTCCATACATATATATGGGGAGGTACTAGCCCCAACTCGGTTTTACCGTGAAAACTGCAGGAATTTCAAACCGGAACTAGGAAACAGACTGAGAAAGCAGAGAAAAAATGTCTCCTGCAACCCGTTCCCTTTGTGCTAGATGAACGAACGTCTCTCGACTTGCTCAGTTCTGAGAGATAAGTGTGTGTGAAAGCCGTCGTTCACCTAGCTTGTTGGGAACACAAAGTTTCTTTTCAGTTGCAAACTCCATTCCATACATATATATGGGGAGGTACTAGCTCCAACTCGGTTTTACAGTGAAAACTGCAGGAACTTCAAACCGACACTAGGAAACAGACTGAGAAACAGAGAAAAAGTGTCTCCTGCAACCCGTTCCCTTGGTTCTAGATGAACGAACGTCTCTCCACTTGCTAGGTTCTGAGAGATAAGTGTGTGTGAAAGCCGTCCTTCACCTAGCTTGTTGGGAACACAAAGTTTCTTTTCAGTTGCAAACTCCATTCCATACATATATATGGAGAGGTACTAACTCCAACTCGGTTTTACAGTGAAAACTGCAGGAACTTCAAACCGGCACTAGGAAACAGACTGAGAAAGCAGAGAAATAATGTCTCCTGCAACCCGTTCCCTTGGTGCTAGATGAACGAATGTCTATCCACTTGCTCAGTTGTGAGAGATAAGTGCGTGTGAAAGCCGTCCTTCACCTAGCTTGTTGGGAACACAAAGTTTCTTTTCAGTTGCAGGCTCCATTCCATACATATATATGGGGAGGTACTAGCTCCAACTCGGTTTTACAGTGAAAACGGCAGGAACTTCAAACAGGCACTAGGAAACAGACTGAGAAAGCAGAGAAAAAGTGTCACCTGCAACCCGTTCCCTTTGTGCTAAATGAACGAACGTCTCTCGACTTGCTCAGTTCTGAGAGATAAGTGTGTGTGAAAGCCGTCCTTCACCTAGCTTGTTGGGAACACAAAGTTTCTTTTCAGTTGCAAACTCCATTCCATACATATATATGGGGAGGTACTAGCTCCAACTCGGTTTTACTGTGAAAAGTGCAGGAACTTCAAACCGGCACTAGGAAACAGACTGAGAAAGCCGAGAAAAAGTGTCTCCTGCAACCCGTTCCCTTGGTGCTAGATGAACGAACGTCTCTCCACTTGCTCAGTTCTGAGAGATAAGTGTGTGTGAAAGCCGTCCTTCACCTAGCTTGTTGGGAACACAAAGTTTCTTTTCAGTTGCAAACTCCATTCCATACATATATATGGGGAGGTACTAGCCCCAACTCGGTTTGACAGTGAAACTGCAGGAACTTCAAAACGGCACTAGGAAACAGATTGAGAAAGCAGAGAAAAAGTGTCTATTGCAACCCGTTCCCTTGGTGCTAGATGAACGAACGACTCTCGACTTTCTCAGTTCTGAGTGATAAGTGTGTGTGAAAGCCGTCCTTCACCTAGCTTGTTGGGAACACAAAGTTTCTTTTCAGTTGCAAACTCCATTCCATACATATATATGGGGAGGTACTAGCCCCAACTCGGTTTTACAGTGAAAACTGCAGGAACTTCAAACCGGCACTAGGAAACAGACTGAGAAACAGAGAAAAAGTGTCTCCTGCAACCCGTTCCCTTGTTTCTAGATGAACGAACGTCTCTCCACTTGCTCAGTTCTGAGAGATAAGTGTGTGTGAATACCGTCCTTAACCTAGCTTGTTGGGAACACAAAGATTCTTTTCAGTTGCAAACTCCATTCCATACATATATATGGGGAAGTACAAGCCCCAACTCGGTTTTACAGTGAAAACTGCAGGAACTTCAAACCGGCACTAGGAAACAGACTGAGAAAGCAGAGAAAAAATGTCTCCTGCAACCCGTTCCCTTGGTGCTAGATGAACGAACGTCTCTCCACTTGTTCAGTTCTGAGAGATAAGTGTGTGTGAAAGCCGTACTTCACCTAGCTTGTTGGGAACACAAAGTTTCTTTTCAGTTGCAAACTCCATTCCATACATATATATGGGGAGGTACTAGCTCCAACTCGGTTTTACAGTGAAAACTGCAGGAACTTCAAACCGGCACTAGGAAACAGACTGAGAAAGCAGAGAAAAAGTGTCTCCTGCAACCCGTTCCCTTGGTGCTAGATGAACGAACGTCTCTCCACTTGCTCAGTTCTGAGAGATAAGTGTGTGTGAAAGCCGTCCTTCAACTAGCTTGTTGGGAACACAAAGTTTCTTTTCAGTTGCAAACTCCATTCCATACATATATATGGGGAGGTACTAGCCCCAACCCTGTTTTACAGTGAAAACTGCAGGAACTTCAAACCGGCACTAGGAAACAGACTGAGAAAGCAGAGAAAAAGTGTCTATTGCAACCCGTTCCCTTGGTGCTAGATGAACGAACGTCTCTCCACTTGCTCAGTTCTGAGAGATACTTGTGTGTGAAAGCCGTCCTTCACCTAGCTTGTTGGGAACACAAAGATTCTTTTCAGTTGCAAACTCCATTCCATACATATATATGGGGAAGTACAAGCCCCAACTCGGTTTTACAGTGAAAACTGCAGGAACTTCAAACCGGCACTAGGAAACAGACTGAGAAAGCAGAGAAAAAATGTCTCCTGCAAACCGTTCCCTTGGTGCTAGATGAACGAACGTCTCTCGACTTGTTCAGTTCTGAGAGATAAGTGTGTGTGAAAGCCGTACTTCACCTAGCTTGTTGGGAACACAAAGTTTCTTTTCAGTTGCAAACTCCATTCCATACATATATATGGGGAGGTACTAGCTCCAACTCGGTTTTACAGTGAAAACTGCAGGAACTTCAAACCGGCACTAGGAAACAGACTGAGAAAGCAGAGAAAAAGTGTCTCCTGCAACCCGTTCCCTTGGTGCTAGATGAACGAACGTCTCTCCACTTGCTCAGTTCTGAGAGATAAGTGTGTGTGAAAGCCGTCCTTCACCTAGCTTGTTGGGAACACAAAGTTTCTTTTCAGTTGCAAACTCCATTCCATACATATATATGGGGAGGTACTAGCCCCAACTCGGTTTTACAGTGAAAACTGCAGGAACTTCAAACCGGCACTAGGAAACAGACTGAGAAAGCAGAGAAAAAGTGTCTCCTGCAACCCGTTCCCTTGGTGCTAGATGAACGAACGTCTCTCCACTTGCTCAGTTCTGAGAGATAAGTGTGTGAAAGCCGTCCTTCACATAGCTTGTTGGGAACACAAAGTTTCTTTTCAGTTGCAAACTCCATTCCATACATATATATGGGGAGGTACTAGCTCCAACTCGGTTTTACAGTGAAAACTGCAGGAACTTCAAACCAGAACTAGGAAACAGACTGAGAAAGCAGAGAAAAAATGTCTCCTGCAACCCGTTCCCTTTATGCTAGATGAACGAAAGTCTCTCGACTTGTTCAGTTCTGAGAGATAAGTGTGTGTGAAAGCCCTACTTCACCTAGCTTGTTGGGAACACAAAGATTCTTTTCAGTTGCAAACTCCATTCCATACATATATATGGGGAGGTACTAGCTCCAACTCGGTTTTACTGTGAAAAGTGCAGGAACTTCAAACCGGCACTAGGAAACAGACTGAGAAAGCAGAGAAAAAGTGTCTCCTGCAACCCGTTCCCTTGGTTCTAGATGAACGAACGTCTCTCCACTTGCTCAGTTCTGAGAGATAAGTGTGTGTGAAAGCCGTCCTTCACCAAGCTTGTTGGGAACACAAAGTTTCTTTTCAGTTGCCAACTCCATTCCATACATATATATGGGGAGGTACTAGCCCCAACTCGGTTTTACAGTGAAAACTGCAGGAATTTCAAACCGGCACTAGGAAACAGACTGAGAAAGCAGAGAAAAAATGTCTCCTGCAACCCGTTCCCTTTGTGCTAGATGAACGAACGTCTCTCGACTTGCTCAGTTCTGAGAGATAAGTGTGTGTGAAAGCCGTCCTTCACCTAGCTTGTTGGGAACACAAAGTTTCTTTTCAGTTGCAAACTCCATTCCATACATATATATGGGGAGGTACTAGCTCCAACTCGGTTTTACAGTGAAAACTGCAGGAACTTCAAACCGACACTAGGAAACAGACTGAGAAACAGAGAAAAAGTGTCTCCTGCAACCCGTTCCCTTGGTTCTAGATGAACGAACGTCTCTCCACTTGCTAGGTTCTGAGAGATAAGTGTGTGTGAAATCCGTCCTTCACCTAGCTTGTTGGGAACACAAAGTTTCTTTTCAGTTGCAAACTCCATTCCATACATATATATGGAGAGGTACTAGCTCCAACTCGGTTTGACAGTGAAAACTGCAGGAACTTCAAACCGGCACTAGGAAACAGACTGAGAAAGCAGAGAAATAATGTCTCCTGCAACCCGTTCCCTTGGTGCTAGATGAACGAATGTCTATCCACTTGCTCAGTTGTGAGAGATAAGTGCGTGTGAAAGCCGTCCTTCACCTAGCTTGTTGGGAACACAAAGTTTCTTTTCAGTTGCAGGCTCCATTCCATACATATATATGGGGAGGTACTAGCTCCAACTCGGTTTTACAGTGAAAACGGCAGGAACTTCAAACAGGCACTAGGAAACAGACTGAGAAAGCAGAGAAAAAGTGTCTCCTGCAACCCGTTCCCTTGGTGCTAGATGAACGAACGTCTCTCCACTTGCTCATTTCTGAGAGATAAGTGTGTGTGAAAGCCGTCCTTCACCTAGCTTGTTGGGAACACAAAGTTTCTTTTCAGTTGCAAACTCCATTCCATACATATATATGGGGAGATGCTAGCTCCAACTCGGTTTTACAGTGAAAACTGCAGGAACTTCAAACCGGCACTAGGAAACAGACTGAGAAAGCAGAGAAAAAGTGTCTCCTGCAACCCGTTCCCTTGGTGCTAGATGAACGAACGTCTCTCCACTTGCTGAGTTCTGAGAGATAAGTGTGTGTGAAATCCGTCCTTCACCTAGCTTGTTGGGAACACAAAGTTTCTTTTCAGTTGCAAACTCCATTCCATACATATATATGGGTAGGTACTAGCTCCAACACGGTTTGACAGTGAAAACTGCATTAACTTCAAACAGGCACTAAGAAACAGACTGAGAAAGCAGAGAAAAAGTGTCCCCTGCAACCCGTTCCCTTGGTGCTAGATGAACGAACGTCTCTCCACTTGCTCAGTTCTGAGAGATAAGTGTGTGTGAAAGCCGTCCTTCACCTAGCTTGTTGGGAACACAAAGTTTCTTTTCAGTTGAAAACTCCATTCCATACATATATATGGGGAGGTACTAGCCCCAACTCGGTTTTACAGTGAAAACTGCAGGAACTTCAAACCGGCACTAGGAAACAGACTGAGAAAGCAGAGAAAAAGTGTCTCCTGCAATCCGTTCCCTTGGTGCTAGATGAACGAACGTCTCTCCACTTGCTCAGTTCTCAGAGATAAGTGTGTGTGAAAGCCGTCCTTCACCTAGCTTGTTGGGAACACAAAGTTTCTTTTCAGTTGCAAACTACATTCCATACATATATATGGGGAGGTTCTAGCTCTAACACGGTTTTACAGTGAAAACGGCAGGAACTTCAAACCGGCACTAGGAAACAGACTGAGAAAGCAGAGAAAAAGTGTCTCCTGCAACCCGTTCCCTTGGTGCTAGATGAACGAACGTCTCTCCACTGGCTGAGTTCTGAGAGATAAGTGTGTGTGAAAGACGTTTTTCACCTAGCTTGTTGGGAACACAAAGTTTCTTTTCAGTTGCAAACTCCATTCCATACATATATATGGGTAGGTACTAGCTCCAACACTGTTTGACAGTGAAAACTGCAGGAACTTCAAACCGGCACTAGGAAACAGACTGAGAAACAGAGAAAAAGTGTCTCCTGCAAACCGTTCCCTTGGTGCTAGATGAACGAACGTCTCTCCACTTGCTCAGTTCTGAGAGATAAATGTGTGTGAAAGTCGTCCTTCACCTAGCTTGTTGGGAACACAAAGTTTCTTTTCAGTTGCAAACTCCATTCCATACATATATATGGAGAGGTACTAGCTCCAACTCGGTTTTACAGTGAAAACTGCAGGAACTTCAAACCGGCACTAGGAAACAGACTGAGAAATCAGAGAAAATGTGTCTCCTGCAACCCGTTCCCTTGGTGCTAGATGAACGAACGTCTCTCCACTTGCTCAGTTCTGAGAGATAAGTGTGTGTGAAAGCCGTCCTTCACCTAGCTTGTTGGGAACACAAAGTTTCTTTTCAGTTGCAAACTCCATTCCATACATATATATGGAGAGGTACTAGCTCCAACTCGGTTTTACAGTGAAAACTGCAGGAACTTCAAACCGGCACTAGGAAACAGACTGAGAAAGCAGAGAAAATGTGTCTCCTGCAACCCGTTCCCTTGGTGCTAGATGAACGAACGTCTCTCCACTTGCTCAGTTCTGAGAGATAAGTGTGTGTGAAAGCCGTCCATCACCTAGCTTGTTGGGAACACAAAGTTTCTTTTCAGTTACAAACCCATTCCATATATATATATGGGGAGGTTCAAGCTCCAACACGGTTTGACAGTGAAAACTGCAGGAACTTCAAACCGGCACTAGGAAACAGACTGAGAAAGCAGAGAAAAAGTGTCTCCTGCAACCCGTTCCCTTGGTGCTAGATGAACGAACGTCTCTCCACTTGCTCAGTTCTGAAAGATAAGTGTGTGTGAAAGCCGTCCTTCACCTAGCTTGTTGGGAACACAAAGTTTCTTTTCAGTTGCAAACTCCATTCCATACATATATATGGGGAGGTACTAGCCCCAAATCGGTTTTACAGTGAAAACTGCAGGAACTTCAAACCGGCACTAGGAAACAGACTGAGAAAGCAGAGAAAAAATGTCTCCTGCAACCCGTTCCCTTGGTGCTAGATGAACGAACGACTCTCGAATTTCTCAGTTCTCAGAGATAAATGTGTGTGAAAGCCGTTCTTCACCTAGCTTGTTGGGAACACAAAGTTTCTTTTCAGTTGCAAACTCCATTCCATACATATATATGGGGAGGTACTAGCCCCAACTCGGTTTTACAGTGAAAACTGCAGGAACTTCAAACCGGCACTAGGAAACAGACTGAGAAAGCAGAGAAAAGTGTCTCCTGCAACCCGTTCCCTTGGTGCTAGATGAACGAACGTCTCTCCACTTGCTCAGTTCTGAGAGATAAGTGTGTGTGAAAGCCGTCCTTCACCTAGCTTGTTGGGAACACAAAGTTTCTTTTCAGTTGCAAACTCCATTCCATACATATATATGGGGAGGTACTAGCTCCAACTCGGTTTTACAGTGAAAACTGCAGGAACTTCATACCGGCACTAGGAAACAGACTGAGAAACAGAGAAAAAGTGTCTCCTGCAACCCGTTCCCTTGGTGCTAGATGAACGAACGTCTCTCCACTTGCTGAGTTCTGAGACTTAAGTGTGTGTGAAAGCCGCCTTCAACTAGCTTGTTGGGAACACGAAGTTTCTTTTCAGTTGCAAACTCCATTCCATACATATATATGGAGTGGTACTAGCTCCAACTCGGTATTACAGTGAAAACTGCAGGAACTTCAAACCGGCACTAGGAAACAGACTGAGAAAGCAGAGAAAATGTGTCTCCTGCAATCCGTTCCCTTGGTGCTAGATGAACGAACGTCTCTTCACTTGCTCAGTTCTGAGAGATAAGTGTGTGTGAAAGCCGTCCTTCACCTAGCTTGTTGGGAACACAAAGTTTCTTTTCAGTTGCAAACTCCATTCCATACATATATATGGGGAGGTACTAGCTCCAACTCGGTTTTACAGTGAAAACTGCAGGAATTTCAAACCGGCACTAGGAAACAGCCTGAGAAAGCAGAGAAAATGTGTCTCCTGCAACCCGTTCCCTTGGTGCTAGATGAATGAACGTCTCTCCACTTGCTCAGTTCTGAGAGATAAGTGTGTGTGAAAGTCGTCCTTCATATAGCTTGTTGGGAACACAAAGTTTCTTTTCAGTTGCAAACTCCATTCCATACATATATATGGGGAGGTACTAGCTCCAACTCGGTTTTACAGTGAAAACTGCAGGAACTTCAAACCGGCACTAGGAAACAGACTGAGAAAGCAGAGAAAATGTGTCTCCTGCAACCCGTTCCCTTGGTGCTAGATGAACGAACGTCTCTCCACTTGCTCAGTTCTGAGAGATAAGTGTGTGTGAAAGCCGTCCTTCACCTAGTTTGTTGGGAACACAAAGTTTCTTTTCAGTTGCAAACTCCATTCCATACATATATATGGAGAGGTACTAGCTCCAACTCGGTTTTACAGTGAAAACTGCAGGAACTTCAAACCGGCACTAGGAAACAGACTGAGAAAGCAGAGAAAATGTGTCTCCTGCAACCCGTTCCCTTGGTGCTAGATGAACGAACGTCTCTCCACTTGCTCAGTTCTGAGAGATAAGTGTGTGTGAAAGCCGTCCTTCAACTAGCTTGTTGGGAACACGAAGTTTCTTTTCAGTTGCAAACCCATTCCATATATATATATGGGGAGGTTCAAGCTCCAACACGGTTTGACAGTGAAAACTGCAGGAACTTCAAACCGGCACTAGGAAACAGACTGAGAAAGCAGAGAAAAAGTGTCTCCTGCAACCCGTTCCCTTGGTTCTAGATGAACGAACGTCTCTCCACTTGCTCAGTTCTGAGAGATAAGTGTGTGTGAAAGCCGTCCTTCACCTAGCTTGTTGGGAACACAAAGTTTCTTTTCAGTTGCAAACTCCATTCCATACATATATATGGGGAGGTACTAGCCCCAAATCGGTTTTACAGTGAAAACTGCAGGAATTTCAAACCGGCACTAGGAAACAGACTGAGAAAGCAGAGAAAAAATGTCTCCTGCAACCCGTTCCCTTGGTGCAAGATGAACGAACGACTCTCGACTTTCTCAGTTCTCAGAGATAAGTGTGTGTGAAAGCCGTCCTTCACCTAGCTTGTTGGGAACACAAAGTTTCTTTTCAGTTGCAAACTCAATTGCATACATATATATGGGGAGGTACTAGCCCCAACTCGGTTTTACAGTGAAAACTGCAGGAACTTCAAACCGGCACTAGGAAACAGACTGAGAAAGCAGAGAAAAATGTTCCTGCAACCCGTTCCCTTGGTGCTAGATGAACGAACGACTCTCGACTTTCTCAGTTCTGAGAGATAATTGTGTGTGATAGCCGTCCTTCACCTAGCTTGTTGGGAACACAAAGTTTCTTTTCAGTTGCAAACTCCATTCCATACATATATATGGGGAGGTACTAGCCTCAACTCGGTTTTACAGTGAAAACTGCAGTAACTTCAAACCGGCACTAGGAAACAAACTTAGAAAGCAGAGAAAAAGTGTCTCCTGCAACCCGTTCCCTTGGTGCTAGATGAAAGAAAGTCTCTCCACTTGCTGAGTTCTGAGACTTAAGTGTGAGTGAAAGCCGCCCTTCACCTAGCTTGTTGGGAACACGAAGTTTCTTTTCAGTTGCAAACTCCATTCCATACATATATATGGAGAGGTAGTAGCTCCAACTCGGTATTACAGTGAAAACTGCAGGAACTTCAAACCGGCACTAGGAAACAGACTGAGAAAGCATGGAAAAAGTGTCTCCTGCAACCCGTTCCCTTGGTGCTAGATGAACGAACGTCTCTCCACTTGCTCAGTTCTGAGAGATAAGTGTGTTAAATCCGTCCTTCAACTAGCTTGTTGGGAACACAAAGTTTCTTTTCAGTTGAAAACTCCATACCATACATATATATGGGTAGGTACTAGCTCCAACACGGTTTGACAGTGAAAACTGCATTAATTTCAAACCGTCACTAAGAAACAGACTGAGAAAGCAGAGAAAAAGTGTCTCCTGCAACCCGTTCCCTTGGTGCTAGATGAACGAACGTCTCTCCACTTGCTCAGTTTTGAGAGTTATGTGTGTGTGAAAGCCGTCCTTCACCTAGCTTGTTGGGAACACAAAGTTTCTTTTCAGTTGCAAACTCCATTCCATACATATATATGGGGAGGTACTAGCCCCAACTCAGTTTTACAGTGAAAACTGCAGGAACTTCAAACCGGCACTAGGAAACAGACTGAGAAAGCAGGGAAAAAATGTCCCTGCAACCCGTTCCCTTGGTGCTAGATGAACGAAAGTCTCTGTACATGCTCATTTCTGAGAGATAAGTGTGTGTGAAAGCCGTCCTTCACCTAGCTTGTTGGGAACACAAAGTTTCTTTTCAGTTGCAAACACCATTCCATACATATATATGGGAAGGTACCAGCTCCAACTCGGTTTTACAGTGAAAACTGCAGGAACTTCAAACCGGCACTAGGAAACAGACTGAGAAAGCAGAGGAAAAGTGTCTCCTGCAACCCGTTCCCTTGGTGCTAGATGAAGGAACGACTCTCGACTTTCTCAGTTCTGAGAGATAAGTGTGTGTGAAAGCCGTCCTTCACCTAGCTTGTTGGGAACACAAAGTTTCTTTTCAGTTGCAAACTCCATTCCATACATATATATGGGTAGGTACTAGCTCCAACACGGTTTGACAGTGAAAACTGCATTAACTTCAAACCGGCACTAAGAAACAGACTGAGAAAGCAGAGAAAAAGTGTCTCCTGCAACCCGTTCCCTTGGTGCTAGATGAACGAACGTCTCTCCACTTGCTCAGTTCTGAGAGATAAGTGTGTGTGAAAGCCGTCCTTCACCTAGCTTGTTGGGAACACAAAGTTTCTTTTCAGTTGCAAACTCCATTCCATACATATATATGGGGAGGTACTAGCCCCAACTCGGTTTTACAGTGAAAACTGCAGGAACTTCAAACCGGCACTAGGAAACAGACTGAGAAAGCAGAGAAATAATGTCTCCTGCAACCCTTCCCTTGGTGCTAGATGAACGAACGTCTCTCGACTTGCTCAGTTCTCAGAGATAAGTGTGTGTGAAAGCCGTCCTTCACCTAGCTTGTTGGGAACACAAAGTTTCTTTTCAGTTGCAAACTCCATTCCATACATATATATGGGGAGGTACTAGCTCCAACTCGGTTTTACAGTGAAAACTGCAGGAACTTCAAACCGGCACTAGGAAACAGACTGAGAAAGCAGAGAAAAAGTGTCTCCTGCAACCAGTTCCCTTGGTGATAGATGAACGAACGTCTCTGTACATGCTCATTTCTGAGAGATAAGTGTGTGTGAAAGCAGTCCTTCACCTAGCTTGTTGGGAACACAAAGTTTCTTTTCAGTTGCAAACTCCATTCCATACATATATATGAGGAGGTACTAGCTCCAACTCGGTTTTACAGTGAAAACTGCAGGAACTTCAAACCGGCACTAGGAAACAGACTGAGAAAGCAGAGAAAAAGTGTCTCCTGCAACCCGTTCCCTTGGTGCTAGATGAAAGAAAGTCTCTCCACTTGCTGAGTTCTGAGACTTAAGTGTGTGTGAAAGCCGCCCTTCACCTAGCTTGTTGGGAACACGAAGTTTCTTTTCAGTTGCAAACTCCATTCCATACATATATATGGAGAGGTAGTAGCTCCAACTCGGTATTTCAGTGAAAACTGCAGGAACTTCAAACCGGCACTAGGAAACAGACTGAGAAAGCAGAGAAAATGTGTCTCCTGCAATCCGTTCCCTTGGTGCTAGATGAACGAACGTCTCTTCACTTGCTCAGTTCTGAGAGATTAGTGTGTGTGAAAGCCGTCCTTCACCTAGCTTGTTGGGAACACAAAGATTCTTTTCAGTTGCAAACTCCATTGCATACATATATATGGGGAGGTACTAGCCCCAACTCGGTTTTACAGTGAGAACTGCAGGAATTTCAAACCGGCACTATGAAACAGACTGAGAAAGCAGAGAAAAAGTGTCTCCTGCAACCCGTTCCCTTGGTGCTAGATGAACGAACGTCTCTCCACTTGCTCAGTTCTGAGAGATAAGTGTGTTAAATCCGTCCTTCAACTAGCTTGTTGGGAACACAAAGTTTCTTTTCAGTTGAAAACTCCATACCATACATATATATGGGTAGGTACTAGCTCCAACACGGTTTGACAGTGAAAACTGCATTAATTTCAAACCGTCACTAAGAAACAGACTGAGAAAGCAGAGAAAAAGTGTCTCCTGCAACCCGTTCCCTTGGTGCTAGATGAACGAACGTCTCTCCACTTGCTCAGTTCTGAGAGTTATGTGTGTGTGAAAGCCGTCCTTCACCTAGCTTGTTGGGAACACAAAGTTTCTTTTCAGTTGCAAACTCCATTCCATACATATATATGGGGAGGTACTAGCCCCAACTCGGTTTTACAGTGAAAACTGCAGGAACTTCAAACCGGCACTAGGAAACAGACTGAGAAAGCAGAGAAAAAATGTCCCCTGCAACCCTTTCCCTTGGTGCTAGATGAACGAAAGTCTCTGTACATGCTCATTTCTGAGAGATAAGTGTGTGTGAAAGCCGTCCTTCACCTAGCTTGTTGGGAACACAAAGTTTCTTTTCAGTTGCAAACTCCATTCCATACATATATATGGGAAGGTACTAGCTCCAACTCGGTTTTACAGTGAAAACTGCATGAACTTCAAACCGGCACTAGGAAACAGACTGAGAAAGCAGAGGAAAAGTGTCTCCTGCAACCCGTTTTCTTGGTGCTAGATGAACGAACGTCTCTCGACTTGCTCATTTCTGAGAGATAAGTGTGAGTGAAAGCCGTACTTCAACTTGCTTGTTGGGAACACAAAGTTTCCTTTCAGTTGCAAACTCCATTCCATTTATATATATGGGGAGGTACTAGCTCCAACTCGGTTTTACAGTGAAAACTGCATTAACTTCAAACCGGCACTAGGAAACAGACTGAGAAAGCAGAGAAATAATGTCTCCTGCAAACCGTTCCCTTGGTGCTAGATGAACGAACGACTCTCGACTTTCTCAGTTCTGAGAGATAAGTGTGTGTGAAAGCCGTCCTTCACCTAGCTTGTTGGGAACACAAAGTTTCTTTTCAGTTGCAAACTCCATTCCATACATATATATGGGTAGGTACTAGCTCCAACACGGTTTGACAGTGAAAACTGCATTAACTTCAAACGGGCACTAAGAAACAGACTGAGAAAGCAGAGAAAAATTGTCTCCTGCAACCCGTTCCCTTGGTGCTAGATGAACGAACGTCTCTCCACTTGCTCAGTTCTGAGAGATAAGTGTGTGTGAAAGCCGTCCTTCAACTAGCTTGTTGGGAACACAAAGTTTCTTTTCAGTTGCAAACTCCATTCCATACATATATATGGGGAGGTACTAGCCCCAACTCGGTTTTACAGTGAAAACTGCAGGAACTTCAAACCGGCACTAGGAAACAGACTGAGAAAGCAGAGAAAAAATGTCTCCTGCAACCCTTCCCTTGGTGCTAGATGAACGAACGTCTCTCGACTTGCTCAGTTCTCAGAGATAAGTGTGTGTGAAAGCCGTCCTTCACCTAGCTTGTTGGGAACACAAAGTTTCTTTTCAGTTGCAAACTCCATTCCATACATATATATGGGGAGGTACTAGCTCCAACTCGGTTTTACAGTGAAAACTGCAGGAACTTCAAACCGGCACTAGGAAACAGACTGAGAAAGCAGAGAAAAAGTGTCTCCTGCAACCAGTTCCCTTGGTGATAGATGAACGAACGTCTCTGTACATGCTCATTTCTGAGAGTTAAGTGTGTGTGAAAGCAGTCCTTCACCTAGCTTGTTGGGAACACAAAGTTTCTTTTCAGTTGCAAACTCCATTCCATACATATATATGAGGAGGTACTAGCTCCAACTCGGTTTTACAGTGAAAACTGCAGGAACTTCAAACCGGCACTAGGAAACAGACTGAGAAAGCAGAGAAAATGTGTCTCGTGCAACCCGTTCCCATGGTGCTAGATGAACGAACGTCTCTCCACTTGCTCAGTTCTGAGAGATAAGTGTGTGTGAAAGCCGTCCTTCACCTAGCTTGTTGGGAACACAAAGTTTCTTTTCAGTTGCAAACTCCATTCCATACATATATATGGGGAGGTACTAGCCCCAACTCGGTTTTACAGTGAAAACTGCAGGAACTTCAAACCGGCACTAGGAAACAGACTGAGAAAGCAGAGAAAAAGTGTCTCCTGCAACCCGTTCCCTTGGTGCTAGATGAACGAACGTCTCTCCACTTGCTGAGTTCTGAGAGATACGTGTGTGTGAAATCCGTCCTTCAATTAGCTTGCTGGGAACACAAAGTTTCTTTTCAGTTGCAAACACCATTCCATACATATATATGGGTAGGTACTAGCTTCAACACGGTTTGACAGTGAAAACTGCATTAACTTCAAACCGGCACTAAGAAACAGACTGAGAAAGTAGAGAAATAGTTTCTCCTGCAAACCGTTCCATTGGTGCTAGATGAACGAACGTCTCTCCACTTGCTCAGTTCTGAGAGATAAGTGTGTGTGAAAGCCGTCCTTCACCTAGCTTGTTGGGAACACAAAGTTTCTTTTCAGTTGCAAACTCCATTCCATACATATATATGGGGAGGTACTAGCCCCAACTCGGTTTTACAGTGAAAACTGCAGGAACTTCAAACCGGCACTAGGAAACAGACTGAGAAAGCAGAGAAAAAATGTCTCCTGCAACGCGTTCCCTTGGTGCTAGATGAACGAACGACTCTCGACTTTCTCAGTTCTCAGAGATATGTGTGTGTGAAAGCCGTCCTTCACCTAGCTTGTTGGGAACACAAAGTTTCTTTTCAGTTGCAAACTCCATTCCATACATATATATGGGGAGGTACAAGCTCCAACTCGGTTTTACAGTGAAAACTGCAGGAACTTCAAACCGGCACTAGGAAACAGACTGAGATAGCAGAGAAAAAGTGTCTCCTCAACCCGTTCCCTTGGTGCTAGATGAACGAACGTCTCTCCACTTGCTCAGTTCTGAGAGATACGTGTGTGTGAAAGCCGTCCTTCAACTAGCTTGTTGGGAACACAAAGTTTCTTTTCAGTTGCAAACTCCATTCAATACATCTATATGGGGAGGTACTAGCCCCAACTCGGTTTTACAGTGAAAACTGCAGGAACTTCAATCGGGCACTAGGAAACAGACTGAGAAAGCAGAGAAAAAATGTCTCCTGCCACCCGTTCCCTTGGTGCTAGATGAACGAACGTCTCTCGACTTGCTCAGTTCTGAGAGATAAGTGTGTGTGAAAGCCGTCCTTCACCTAGCTTGTTGGGAACACAAAGTTTCTTTTCAGTTGCAAACTCCATTCCATACATATATATGGGGAGGTACTAGCTCCAACTCGGTTTTACAGTGAAAACTGCAGGAACTTCAAACCGGCACTAGGAAACAGACTGAGAAAGCAGAGAAAAAGTATCTCCTGCAACCCGTTCCCTTGGTGCTAGATGAACGAACGTCTCTCCACTTGCTCAGTTCTGAGAGATAAGTGTGTGTGAAAGCCGTCCTTCACCTAGCTTGTTGGGAACACAAAGTTTCTTTTCAGTTGCAAACTCCATTCCATACATATATATGGGGAGGTACTAGCCCCAACTCGGTTTTACAGTGAAAACTGCAGGAACTTCAAACCGGCACTAGGAAACAGACTAAGAAAGCAGAGAAAAAGTGTCTCCTGCAACCCGTTCCCTTGGTGCTAGATGAACGAACGTCTCTCCACTAGCTGAGTTCTGAGAGATATGTGTGTGTGAAAGCCGTCCTTCACCTAGCTTGTTGGGAACACAAAGTTTCTTTTCAGTTGCAAACACCATTCCATACATATATATGGGGAGGTACTAGCTCCAACTCGGTTTTACAGTGAAAACTGCAGGAAATTCATACCGGCACTAGGAAACAGACTGAGAAAGCAGAGAAAAAATGTCTCCTGCAACCCGTTCCCTTGGTGCTAGATGAACGAACGTCTCTCGACTTGCTCAGTTCTGAGAGATAAGTGTGTGTGAAAGCCGTCCTTCAACTTGCTTGTTGGGAACACAAAGTTTCTTTTCAGTTGCAAACTCCATTCCATACATATATATGGGGAGGTACTAGCTCCAACTCGGTTTTACAGTGAAAACTGCAGGAACTTCAAACCGGCACTAGGAAACAGACTGAGAAACAGAGAAAAAGTGTCTCCTGCAACCCGTTCCCTTGGTGCTAGATGAACGAACGTCTCTGTACATGCTCATTTCTGAGAGATAAGTGTGGGTGAAAGCCGTCCTTCACCTAGCTTGTTGGGAACACAAAGATTCTTTTCAGTTGCAAACTCCATTGCATACATATATATGGGGAGGTACTAGCCCCAACTCGGTTTTACAGTGAAAACTGCAGGAACTTCAAACCGGCACTAGGAAACAGCCTGAGAAAGCAGAGAAATAATGACTCCTGCAACCCGTTCCCTTGGTGCTAGATGAACGAACGACTCTCGACTTTCTCAGTTCTGAGAGATAATTCTGTGTGAAAGCCGTCCTTCACCTAGCTTGTTGGGAACACAAAGTTTCTTTTCAGTTGCAAACTCCATTCCATACATATATATATGGGGAGGTACTAGCCTCAACTCGGTTTTACAGTGAAAACTGCAGGAACTTCAAACCGGCACTAGGAAACAGACTGAGAAAGCAGAGAAAAAATGTCTCCTGCAACCCGTTCCCTTGGTGCTAGATGAACGAACGTCTCTCCACTTGCTCAGTTCTGAGAGATAAGTGTGTTAAATCCGTCCTTCAACTAGCTTGTTGGGAACACAAAGTTTCTTTTCAGTTGCAAACTCCATTCCATACATATATATGGGTAGGTACAAGCTCCAACTCGGTTTTACAGTGAAAACTGCAGGAACTTCAAACCGGCACTAGGAAACAGACTGAGAATGCAGAGAAAAAATGTCTCCTGCAACCCGTTCCCTTGGTGCTAGATGAACGAACGTCTCTCCACTTGCTCCGTTCTGAGAGATAATTGTGTGTGAAAGTCGTCCTTCACCTAGCTTGTTGGGAACACAAAGTTTCTTTTCAGTTGCAAACTCCATTCCATACATATATATGGGGAGGTACTAGCTCCAACTCGGTTTTACAGTGAAAACTGCAGGAACTTCAAACCGGCACTAGGAAACAGACTGAGAAAGCAGAGAAAATGTGTCTCCTGCAACCCGTTCCCTTGGTGCTAGATGAACGAACGTCTCTCGACTTGCTCAGTTCTGAGAGATAATTGTGTGTGAAAGCCGTCCTTCACCTAGCTTGTTGGGAACACAAAGTTTCTTTTCAGTTGCAAACTCCATTCCATACATATATATGGAGAGGTACTAGCTCCAACTCTGTTTTACAGTGAAAACTGCAGGAACTTCAAACCGGCACTAGGAAACAGACTGAGAAAGCAGAGAAAATGTGTCTCCTGCAACCCGTTCCCTTGGTGCTAGATGAACGAACGTCTCTCCACTTGCTCAGTTCTGAGAGATAAGTGTGTTAAATACGTCCTTCTACTAGCTTGTTGGGAACACAAAGTTTCTTTTCAGTTGGAAACTCCATTCCATACATATATATGGGTAGGTTCTAGCTCCAACACGGTTTGACAGTGAAAACTGCATTAATTTCAAACCGTCACTAAGAAACAGACTGAGAAAGCAGAGAAAAAGTGTCTCCTGCAACCCGTTCCCATGGTGCTAGATGAACGAACGTCTCTCCACTTGCTCAGTTCTGAGAGATATGTGTGTGTGAAAGCCGTCCTTCACATAGCTTGTTGGGAACACAAAGTTTCTTTTCAGTTGCAAACTCCATTCCATACATATATATGGGGAGGTACTAGCCCCAACTCGGTTTTACAGTGAAAACTGCAGGAACTTCAAACCGGCACTAGGAAACAGACTGAGAAAGCAGAGAAAAAATGTCTCCTGCAACCCGTTCCCTTGGTGCTAGATGAACGAACGTCTCTGTACATGCTCATTTCTGAGAGATAAGTGTGTGTGAAAGCCGTCCTTCATCTAGCTTGTTGGGAACACAAAGTTTCTTTTCAGTTGCAAACTCCATTCCATACATATATATGGGGAGGTACTAGCCCCAACTCGGTTTTACAGTGAAAACTGCAGGAACTTCAAAACGGCACTAGGAAACAGAATGAGAAAGCAGAGAAAAAGTGTCTCCTGCAACCCGTTCCCTTGGTGCTAGATAAACGAACGTCTCTCTTCTTGCTCAGTTCTGAGAGATAAGTGTGTGTGAAAGCCGTCCTTCACCTAGCTTGTTGGGAACACAAAGTTTCTTTTCAGTTGCAAACTCCATTCCATACATATATATGGGGAGGTACTACCCCCAAGTCGGTTTTACAGTGAAAACTGCAGGAACTTCAAACCGGCACTAGGAAACAGACTGAGAAACAGAGAAAAAGTGTCCACTTCAAACGGTTCCCTTGGTGCTAGATGAACGAACGTCTCTCCACTTGCTCAGTTCTGAGAGATAACTGTGTGTAAAAGCCGTCCTTCACCTATCTTGTTGGGAACACAAAGTTTCTTTTCAGTTGCAAGCTCCATTCCATACATATATATGGAGAGGTACTAGCTCCAACACGGTTTTACAGTGAAAACTGCAGGAACTTCAAACCGGCACTAGGAAACAGACTGAGAAAGCAGAGAAAATGTGTCTCCTGCAACCCGTTCCCTTGGTGCTAGATGAACGAACGTCTCTCCACTTGCTCAGTTCTGAGAGATAAGTGTGAGTGAAAGCCGTACTTCAACTTGCTTGTTGGGAACACAAAGATTCTTTTCAGTTGCAAACTCCATTCCATATATATATATGGGGAGGTACTAGCTCCAACACGGTTTGACAGTGAAAACTGCATTAACTTCAAACCGGCACTAGGAAACAGACTGAGAAAGCAGAGAAATAATGTCTCCTGCAACCCGTTCCCTTGGTGCTAGATGAACGAACGACTCTCGACTTTCTCAGTTCTGAGAGATAAGTGTGTGTGAAAGCCGTCCTTCACCTAGCTTGTTGGGAACACAAAGTTTCTTTTCAGTTGCAAACTCCATTCCATACATATATATGGGTAGGTACTAGCTCCAACACGGTTTGACAGTGAAAACTGCATTAACTTCAAACCGGCACTAAGAAACAGACTGAGAAAGCAGAGAAAAAGTGTCTCCTGCAACCCGTTCCCTTGGTGCTAGATGAACGAACGTCTCTCCACTTGCTCAGTTCTGAGAGATAAGTGTGTGTGAAAGCCGTCCTTCACCTAGCTTGTTGGGAACACAAAGTTTCTTTTCAGTTGCAAACTCCATTCCATACATATATATGGGGAGGTACTAGCCCCAACTCGGTTTTACAGTGAAAACTGCAGGAACTTCAAACCGGCACTAGGAAACAGACTGAGAAAGCAGAGAAAAAATGTCTCCTGCAACACTTCCCTTGGTGCTAGATGAACGAACGTCTCTCGACTTGCTCAGTTCTGAGAGATAAGTGTGTGTGAAAGCCGTCCTTCACCTAGCATGTTGGGAACACAAAGTTTCTTTTAAGTTGCAAACTCCATTCCATACATATATATGGGGAGGTACTAGCTCCAACTCGGTTTTACAGTGAAAACTGCAGGAACTTCAAACCGGCACTAGGAAACAGACTGAGAAAGCAGAGAAAAAGTGTCTCCTGCAACCCATTCCCTTGGTGCTAGATGAACGAACGTCTCTCCACTTGCTCAGTTCTGAGAGATAAGTGTGTGTGAAAGCCGTTCTTCACCTAGCTTGTTGGGAACACAAAGTTTCTTTTCAGTTGCAAACTCCATTCCATACATATATATGGGGAGGTACTAGCCCCAACTCGGTTTTACAGTGAAAACTGCAGGAACTTCAAACCGGCACTAGGAAACAGACTGAGAAAGCAGAGAAAAAGTGTCTCCTGCAACCCGTTCCCTTGGTGCTAGATGAACGAACGTCTCTCCACTTGCTGAGTTCTGAGACTTAAGTGTGTGTGAAAGCCGCCTTCACCTAGCTTGTTGGGAACACGAAGTTTCTTTTCAGTTGCAAACTCCATTCCATACATATATATGGAGTGGTACTAGCTCCAACTCGGTATTACAGTGAAAACTGCAGGAACTTCAAACCGGCACTAGGAAACAGACTGAGAAAGCAGAGAAAATGTGTCTCCTGCAATCCGTTCCCTTGGTGCTAGAAGAACGAACGTCTCTTCACTTGCTCAGTTCTGAGAGATAAGTGTGTGTGAAAGCCGTCCTTCACCTAGCTTGTTGGGAACACAAAGTTTCTTTTCAGTTGCAAACTCCATTCCATACATATATATGGGGAGGTACTAGCTCCAACTCGGTTTTACAGTGAAAACTGCAGGAATTTCAAACCGGCACTAGGAAACAGCCTGAGAAAGCTGAGAAAATGTGTCTCCTGCAACCCGTTCCCTTGGTGCTAGATGAACGAACGTCTCTCCACTTGCTCAGTTCTGAGAGATAAGTGTGTGTGAAAGTCGTCCTTCACATAGCTTGTTGGGAACACAAAGTTTCTTTTCAGTTGCAAACTCCATTCCATACATATATATGGGGAGGTACTAGCTCCAACTCGGTTTTACAGTGAAAACTGCAGGAACTTCAAACCGGCACTAGGAAACAGACTGAGAAAGCAGAGAAAATGTGTCTCCTGCAACCCGTTCCCTTGGTGCTAGATGAACGAACGTCTCTCCACTTGCTCAGTTCTGAGAGATAAGTGTGTGTGAAAGCCGTCCTTCAACTAGCTTGTTGGGAACACAAAGTTTCTTTTCAGTTACAAACCCATTCCATATATATATATGGGGAGGTTCAAGCTCCAACACGGTTTGACAGTGAAAACTGCAGGAACTTCAAACCGGCACTAGGAAACAGACTGAGAAAGCAGAGAAAAAGTGTCTCCTGCAACCCGTTCCCTTGGTTCTAGATGAACGAACGTCTCTCCACTTGCTCAGTTCTGAGAGATAAGTGTGTGTGAAAGCCGTCCTTCACCTAGCTTGTTGGGAACACAAAGTTTCTTTTCAGTTGCAAACTCCATTCCATACATATATATGGGGAGGTACTAGCCCCAAATCGGTTTTACAGTGAAAACTGCAGGAATTTCAAACCGGCACTAGGAAACAGACTGAGAAAGCAGAGAAAAAATGTCTCCTGCAACCCGTTCCCTTGGTGCAAGATGAACGAACGACTCTCGACTTTCTCAGTTCTGAGAGATAATTCTGTGTGAAAGCCGTCCTTCACCTAGCTTGTTGGGAACACAAAGTTTCTTTTCAGTTGCAAACTCAATTGCATACATATATATGGGGAGGTACTAGCCCCAACTCGGTTTTACAGTGAAAACTGCAGGAACTTCAAACCGGCACTAGGAAACAGACTGAGAAAGCAGAGAAAAAATGTCTCCTGCAACCCGTTCCCTTGGTGCTAGATGAACGAACGACTCTCGACTTTCTCAGTTCTGAGAGATAATTGTGTGTGAAAGCCGTCCTTCACCTAGCTTGTTGGGAACACAAAGTTTCTTTTCAGTTGCAAACTCCATTCCATACATATATATGGGGAGGTACTAGCCTCAACTCGGTTTTACAGTGAAAACTGCAGTAACTTCAAACCGGCACTAGGAAACAAACTGAGAAATCAGAGAAAAAGTGTCTCCTGCAACCCGTTCCCTTGGTGCTAGATGAAAGAACGTCTCTCCACTTGCTGAGTTCTGAGACTTAAGTGTGTGTGAAAGCCGCCCTTCACCTAGCTTGTTGGGAACACAAAGTTTCTTTTCAGTTGCAAACTCCATTCCATACATATATATGGAGAGGTAGTAGCTCCAACTCGGTATTACAGTGAAAACTGCAGGAACTTCAAACCGGCACTAGGAAACAGACTGAGAAAGCAGAGAAAAAGTGTCTCCTGCAACCCGTTCCCTTGGTGCTAGATGAACGAACGTCTCTCCACTTGCTCAGTTCTGAGAGTTATGTGTGTGTGAAAGCCGTCCTTCACCTAGCTTGTTGGGAACACAAAGTTTCTTTTCAGTTGCAAACTCCATTCCATACATATATATGGGGAGGTACTAGCCCCAACTCGGTTTTACAGTGAAAACTGCAGGAACTTCAAAACGGCACTAGGAAACAGAATGAGAAAGCAGAGAAAAAGTGTCTCCTGCAACCCGTTCCCTTGGTGCTAGATAAACGAACGTCTCTCTTCTTGCTCAGTTCTGAGAGATAAGTGTGTGTGAAAGCCGTCCTTCACCTAGCTTGTTGGGAACACAAAGTTTCTTTTCAGTTGCAAACTCCATTCCATACATATATATGGGGAGGTACTACCCCCAAGTCGGTTTTACAGTGAAAACTGCAGGAACTTCAAACCGGCACTAGGAAACAGACTGAGAAACAGAGAAAAAGTGTCCACTTCAAACGGTTCCCTTGGTGCTAGATGAACGAACGTCTCTCCACTTGCTCAGTTCTGAGAGATAACTGTGTGTAAAAGCCGTCCTTCACCTATCTTGTTGGGAACACAAAGTTTCTTTTCAGTTGCAAGCTCCATTCCATACATATATATGGAGAGGTACTAGCTCCAACACGGTTTTACAGTGAAAACTGCAGGAACTTCAAACCGGCACTAGGAAACAGACTGAGAAAGCAGAGAAAATGTGTCTCCTGCAACCCGTTCCCTTGGTGCTAGATGAACGAACGTCTCTCCACTTGCTCAGTTCTGAGAGATAAGTGTGAGTGAAAGCCGTACTTCAACTTGCTTGTTGGGAACACAAAGATTCTTTTCAGTTGCAAACTCCATTCCATATATATATATGGGGAGGTACTAGCTCCAACACGGTTTGACAGTGAAAACTGCATTAACTTCAAACCGGCACTAGGAAACAGACTGAGAAAGCAGAGAAATAATGTCTCCTGCAACCCGTTCCCTTGGTGCTAGATGAACGAACGACTCTCGACTTTCTCAGTTCTGAGAGATAAGTGTGTGTGAAAGCCGTCCTTCACCTAGCTTGTTGGGAACACAAAGTTTCTTTTCAGTTGCAAACTCCATTCCATACATATATATGGGTAGGTACTAGCTCCAACACGGTTTGACAGTGAAAACTGCATTAACTTCAAACCGGCACTAAGAAACAGACTGAGAAAGCAGAGAAAAAGTGTCTCCTGCAACCCGTTCCCTTGGTGCTAGATGAACGAACGTCTCTCCACTTGCTCAGTTCTGAGAGATAAGTGTGTGTGAAAGCCGTCCTTCACCTAGCTTGTTGGGAACACAAAGTTTCTTTTCAGTTGCAAACTCCATTCCATACATATATATGGGGAGGTACTAGCCCCAACTCGGTTTTACAGTGAAAACTGCAGGAACTTCAAACCGGCACTAGGAAACAGACTGAGAAAGCAGAGAAAAAATGTCTCCTGCAACACTTCCCTTGGTGCTAGATGAACGAACGTCTCTCGACTTGCTCAGTTCTGAGAGATAAGTGTGTGTGAAAGCCGTCCTTCACCTAGCATGTTGGGAACACAAAGTTTCTTTTAAGTTGCAAACTCCATTCCATACATATATATGGGGAGGTACTAGCTCCAACTCGGTTTTACAGTGAAAACTGCAGGAACTTCAAACCGGCACTAGGAAACAGACTGAGAAAGCAGAGAAAAAGTGTCTCCTGCAACCCATTCCCTTGGTGCTAGATGAACGAACGTCTCTCCACTTGCTCAGTTCTGAGAGATAAGTGTGTGTGAAAGCCGTTCTTCACCTAGCTTGTTGGGAACACAAAGTTTCTTTTCAGTTGCAAACTCCATTCCATACATATATATGGGGAGGTACTAGCCCCAACTCGGTTTTACAGTGAAAACTGCAGGAACTTCAAACCGGCACTAGGAAACAGACTGAGAAAGCAGAGAAAAAGTGTCTCCTGCAACCCGTTCCCTTGGTGCTAGATGAACGAACGTCTCTCCACTTGCTGAGTTCTGAGACTTAAGTGTGTGTGAAAGCCGCCTTCACCTAGCTTGTTGGGAACACGAAGTTTCTTTTCAGTTGCAAACTCCATTCCATACATATATATGGAGTGGTACTAGCTCCAACTCGGTATTACAGTGAAAACTGCAGGAACTTCAAACCGGCACTAGGAAACAGACTGAGAAAGCAGAGAAAATGTGTCTCCTGCAATCCGTTCCCTTGGTGCTAGAAGAACGAACGTCTCTTCACTTGCTCAGTTCTGAGAGATAAGTGTGTGTGAAAGCCGTCCTTCACCTAGCTTGTTGGGAACACAAAGTTTCTTTTCAGTTGCAAACTCCATTCCATACATATATATGGGGAGGTACTAGCTCCAACTCGGTTTTACAGTGAAAACTGCAGGAATTTCAAACCGGCACTAGGAAACAGCCTGAGAAAGCTGAGAAAATGTGTCTCCTGCAACCCGTTCCCTTGGTGCTAGATGAACGAACGTCTCTCCACTTGCTCAGTTCTGAGAGATAAGTGTGTGTGAAAGTCGTCCTTCACATAGCTTGTTGGGAACACAAAGTTTCTTTTCAGTTGCAAACTCCATTCCATACATATATATGGGGAGGTACTAGCTCCAACTCGGTTTTACAGTGAAAACTGCAGGAACTTCAAACCGGCACTAGGAAACAGACTGAGAAAGCAGAGAAAATGTGTCTCCTGCAACCCGTTCCCTTGGTGCTAGATGAACGAACGTCTCTCCACTTGCTCAGTTCTGAGAGATAAGTGTGTGTGAAAGCCGTCCTTCAACTAGCTTGTTGGGAACACAAAGTTTCTTTTCAGTTACAAACCCATTCCATATATATATATGGGGAGGTTCAAGCTCCAACACGGTTTGACAGTGAAAACTGCAGGAACTTCAAACCGGCACTAGGAAACAGACTGAGAAAGCAGAGAAAAAGTGTCTCCTGCAACCCGTTCCCTTGGTTCTAGATGAACGAACGTCTCTCCACTTGCTCAGTTCTGAGAGATAAGTGTGTGTGAAAGCCGTCCTTCACCTAGCTTGTTGGGAACACAAAGTTTCTTTTCAGTTGCAAACTCCATTCCATACATATATATGGGGAGGTACTAGCCCCAAATCGGTTTTACAGTGAAAACTGCAGGAATTTCAAACCGGCACTAGGAAACAGACTGAGAAAGCAGAGAAAAAATGTCTCCTGCAACCCGTTCCCTTGGTGCAAGATGAACGAACGACTCTCGACTTTCTCAGTTCTGAGAGATAATTCTGTGTGAAAGCCGTCCTTCACCTAGCTTGTTGGGAACACAAAGTTTCTTTTCAGTTGCAAACTCAATTGCATACATATATATGGGGAGGTACTAGCCCCAACTCGGTTTTACAGTGAAAACTGCAGGAACTTCAAACCGGCACTAGGAAACAGACTGAGAAAGCAGAGAAAAAATGTCTCCTGCAACCCGTTCCCTTGGTGCTAGATGAACGAACGACTCTCGACTTTCTCAGTTCTGAGAGATAATTGTGTGTGAAAGCCGTCCTTCACCTAGCTTGTTGGGAACACAAAGTTTCTTTTCAGTTGCAAACTCCATTCCATACATATATATGGGGAGGTACTAGCCTCAACTCGGTTTTACAGTGAAAACTGCAGTAACTTCAAACCGGCACTAGGAAACAAACTGAGAAATCAGAGAAAAAGTGTCTCCTGCAACCCGTTCCCTTGGTGCTAGATGAAAGAACGTCTCTCCACTTGCTGAGTTCTGAGACTTAAGTGTGTGTGAAAGCCGCCCTTCACCTAGCTTGTTGGGAACACAAAGTTTCTTTTCAGTTGCAAACTCCATTCCATACATATATATGGAGAGGTAGTAGCTCCAACTCGGTATTACAGTGAAAACTGCAGGAACTTCAAACCGGCACTAGGAAACAGACTGAGAAAGCAGAGAAAAAGTGTCTCCTGCAACCCGTTCCCTTGGTGCTAGATGAACGAACGTCTCTCCACTTGCTCAGTTCTGAGAGTTATGTGTGTGTGAAAGCCGTCCTTCACCTAGCTTGTTGGGAACACAAAGTTTCTTTTCAGTTGCAAACTCCATTCCATACATATATATGGGGAGGTACTAGCCCCAACTCGGTTTTACAGTGAAAACTGCAGGAACTTCAAACCGGCACTAGGAAACAGACTGAGAAAGAAGAGAAAATGTGTCTCCTGCAACCCGTTCCCTTGGTGCTAGATGAACGAACGTCTCTGTACATGCTCATTTCTGAGAGATAAGTGTGTGTGAAAGCCGTCCTTCACCTAGCTTGTTGGGAACACAAAGTTTCTTTTCAGTTGCAAACTCCATTCCATATATATATATGGGGAGGTACTACCCCCAAGTCTGTTTTACAGTGAAAACTGCAGGAACTTCAAACCGGCACTAGGAAACAGTCTGAGAAAGCAGAGAAAAAATGTCTCCTGCAACCGGTTCCATTGCTGCTAGATGAACGAACGAGTCTCGACTTGCTCAGTTCTGAGAGATAAGTGTGTGAGAAAGCCGTCCTTCAAGTAGCTTGTTGGGAACACAAAGTTTCTTTTCAGTTGCAAACTCCATTCCATACATATATATGGGGAGGTACTAGCTCCAACTCGGTTTTACAGTGAAAACTGATGGAACTTTAAACCGGCACTAGGAAACAGACTGAGAAACAGAGAAAAAGTGTCCCCTGCAAACGGTTCCCTTGGTGCTAGATGAACGAACGTCTCTCCACTTGCTCAGTTCTGAGAGATAACTGTGTGTGAAAGCCGTCCTTCACCTAGCTTGTTGGGAACACAAAGTTTCTTTTCAGTTGCAAGCTCCATTCCATACATATATATGGAGAGGTACTAGCTCCAACACGGTTTTACAGTGAAAACTGCAGGAACTTCAAACCGGCACTAGGAAACAGACTGAGAAAGAAGAGAAAATGTGTCTCCTGCAACCCGTTCCCTTGGTGCTAGATGAACGAACGTCTCTCCACTTGCTCAGTTCTGAGAGATAAGAGTGTGTGAAAGCCGTCCTTCACCTAGCTTGTTGGGAACACAAATTTTCTTTTCAGTTGCAAACTCCATTCCATACATATATGTGGGAAGGTACTAGCTCCAACTCGGTTTTACAGTGAAAACTGCAGGAACTTCAAACCGGCACTAGGAAACAGACTGAGAATGCAGAGAAAAAATGTCTCCTGCAACCCGTTCCCTTGGTGCTAGATGAACGAACGACTCTCGACTTTCTCAGTTCTGAGAGATAATTGTGTGTGAAAGCCGTCCTTCACCTAGCTTGTTGGGAACACAAAGTTTCTTTTCAGTTGCAAACTCCATTCCATACATATATATGGGGAGGTACTAGCCTCAACTCGGTTTTACAGTGAAAACTGCAGTAACTTCAAACCGGCACTAGGAAACAAACTGAGAAATCAGAGAAAAAGTGTCTCCTGCAACCCGTTCCCTTGGTGCTAGATGAAAGAACGTCTCTCCACTTGCTGAGTTCTGAGACTTAAGTGTGTGTGAAAGCCGCCCTTCACCTAGCTTGTTGGGAACACAAAGTTTCTTTTCAGTTGCAAACTCCATTCCATACATATATATGGAGAGGTAGTAGCTCCAACTCGGTATTACAGTGAAAACTGCAGGAACTTCAAACCGGCACTAGGAAACAGACTGAGAAAGCAGAGAAAATGTGTCTCCTGCAATCCGTTCCCTTGGTGCTAGATGAACGAACGTCTCTTCACTTGCTCAGTTCTGAGAGATAAGTGTGTGTGAAAGCCGTCCTTCACCTAGCTTGTTGGGAACACAAAGATTCTTTTCAGTTTCAAACTCCATTGCATACATTTATATGGGGAGGTACTAGCCCCAACTCGGTTTTACAGTGAGAACTGCAGGAATTTCAAACCGGCACTAGGAAACAGACTGAGAAAGCAGAGAAAAAGTGTCTCCTGCAACCCGTTCCCTTGGTGCTAGATGAACGAACGTCTCTCCACTTGCTCAGTTCTGAGAGATAAGTGTGTTAAATCCGTCCTTCAACTAGCTTGTTGGGAACACAAAGTTTCTTTTCAGTTGAAAACTCCATACCATACATATATATGGGTAGGTACTAGCTCCAACACGGTTTGACAGAGAAAACTGCATTAATTTCAAACCGTCACTAAGAAACAGACTGAGAAAGCAGAGAAAAAGTGTCTCCTGCGACCCGTTCCCTTGGTGCTAGATGAACGAACGTCTCTCCACTTGCTCAGTTCTGAGAGTTATGTGTGTGTGAAAGACGTCCTTCACCTAGCTTGTTGGGAACACAAAGTTTCTTTTCAGTTGCAAACTCCATTCCATACATATATATGGGGAGGTACTAGCCCCAACTCGGTTTTACAGTGAAAACTGCAGGAACTTCAAACCGGCACTAGGAAACAGACTGAGAAAGCAGAGAAAAAATGTCTCCTGCAACCCGTTCCCTTGGTGCTAGATGAACGAACGTCTCTGTACATGCTCATTTCTGAGAGATAAGTGTGTGTGAAAGCCGTCCTTCACCTAGCTTGTTGGGAACACAAAGTTTCTTTTCAGTTGCAAACTCCATTCCATACATATATATGGGGAGGTACTACCCCAAGTCTGTTTTACAGTGAAAACTGCAGGAACTTCAAACCGGCACTAGGAAACAGTCTGAGAAAGCAGAGAAAAAATGTCTCCTGCAACCGGTTCCATTGCTGCTAGATGAACGAACGACTCTCGACTTGCTCAGTTCTGAGAGATAAGTGTGTGAGAAAGCCGTCCTTCAAGTAGCTTGTTGGGAACACAAAGTTTCTTTTCAGTTGCAAACTCCATTCCATACATATATATGGGGAGGTACTAGCTCCAACTCGGTTTTACAGTGAAAACTGATGGAACTTTAAACCGGCACTAGGAAACAGACTGAGAAACAGAGAAAAAGTGTCCCCTGCAAACGGTTCCCTTGGTGCTAGATGAACGAACGTCTCTCCACTTGCTCAGTTCTGAGAGATAACTGTGTGTGAAAGCCGTCCTTCACCTAGCTTGTTGGGAACACAAAGTTTCTTTTCAGTTGCAAGCTCCATTCCATACATATATATGGAGAGGTACTAGCTCCAACACGGTTTTACAGTGAAAACTGCAGGAACTTCAAACCGGCACTAGAAAACAGACTGAGAAAGCAGAGAAAATGTGTCTCCTGCAACCCGTTCCCTTGGTGCTAGATGAACGAACGTCTCTCCACTTGCCCAGTTCTGAGAGATAAGAGTGTGTGAAAGCCGTCCTTCACCTAGCTTGTTGGGAACACAAATTTTCTTTTCAGTTGCAAACTCCATTCCATACATATATGTGGGAAGGTACTAGCTCCAACTCGGTTTTACAGTGAAAACTGCAGGAACTTCAAACCGGCACTAGGAAACAGACTGAGAAAGCAGAGGAAAAGTGTCTCCTGCAACCCGTTTTCATGGTGCTAGATGAACGAACGTCTCTCCACTTGCTCAGTTCTGAGAGATAAGTGTGAGTGAAAGCCGTACTTCAACTTGCTTGTTGGGAACACAAAGTTTCTTTTCAGTTGCAAACTCCATTCCATTTATATATATGGGGAGGTACTAGCTCCAACACGGTTTGACAGTGAAAACTGCATTAACTTCAAACCGGCACTAGGAAACAGACTGAGAAAGCAGAGAAATAATGTCTCCTGCAACCCGTTCCCTTGGTGCTAGATGAACGAACGACTCTCGACTTTCTCAGTTCTGAGAGATAAGTGTGTGTGAAAGCCGTCCTTCACCTAGCTTGTTGGGAACACAAAGTTTCTTTTCAGTTGCAAACTCCATTCCATACATATATATGGGGAGGTACTAGCCCCAACTCGGTTTTACAGTGAAAACTGCAGGAACTTCAAAACGGCACTAGGAAACAGACTGAGAAAGCAGAGAAAAAGTGTCTCCTGCAACCCGTTCCCTTGGTGCTAGATGAACGAACGTCTCTCCACTTGCTGAGTTCTGAGAGATACGTGTGTGTGAAATCCGTCCTTCAACTAGCTTGCTGGGAACACAAAGTTTCTTTTCAGTTGCAAACTCCATTCCATACATATATATGGGTAGGTACTAGCTCCAACACGGTTTGACAGTGAAAACTGCATTAACTTCAAACCGGCACTAAGAAACAGACTGAGAAAGTAGAGAAATAGTTTCTCCTGCAAACCGTTCCCTTGGTGCTAGATGAACGAACGTCTCTCCACTTGCTCAGTTCTGAGAGATAAGTGTGTGTGAAAGCCGTCATTCACCTAGCTTGTTGGGAACACAAAGTTTCTTTTCAGTTGCAAACTCCATTCCATAAATATATATGGGGAGGTACTAGCCCCAACTCGGTTTTACAGTGAAAACTGCAGGAACTTCAAACCGGCACTAGGAAACAGACTGAGAAAGCAGAGAAAAAATGTCTCCTGCAACGCGTTCCCTTGGTGCTAGATGAACGAACGACTCTCGACTTTCTCAGTTCTCAGAGATATGTGTGTGTGAAAGCCGTCCTTCACCTAGCTTGTTGGGAACACAAAGTTTCTTTTCAGTTGCAAACTCCATTCCATACATATATATGGGGAGGTACAAGCTCCAACTCGGTTTTACAGTGAAAACTGCAGGAACTTCAAACCGGCACTAGGAAACAGACTGAGATAGCAGAGAAAAAGTGTCTCCTGCAACCCGTTCCCTTGGTGCTAGATGAACGAACGTCTCTCCACTTGCTCAGTTCTGAGAGATACGTGTGTGTGAAAGCCGTCCTTCAACTAGCTTGTTGGGAACACAAAGTTTCTTTTCAGTTGCAAACTCCATTCAATACATCTATATGGGGAGGTACTAGCCCCAACTCGGTTTTACAGTGAAAACTGCAGGAACTTCAATCGGGCACTAGGAAACAAACTGAGAAAGCAGAGAAAAAATGTCTCCTGCCACCCGTTCCCTTGGTGCTAGATGAACGAACGTCTCTCGACTTGCTCAGTTCTGAGAGATAAGTGTGTGTGAAAGCCGTCCTTCACCTAGCTTGTTGGGAACACAAAGTTTCTTTTCAGTTGCAAACTCCATTCCATACATATATATGGGGAGGTACTAGCTCCAACTCGGTTTTACAGTGAAAACTGCAGGAACTTCAAACCGGCACTAGGAAACAGACTGAGAAAGCAGAGAAAAAGTATCCCCTGCAACCCGTTCCCTTGGTGCTAGATGAACGAACGTCTCTCCACTTGCTCAGTTCTGAGAGATAAGTGTGTGTGAAAGCCGTCCTTCACCTAGCTTGTTGGGAACACAAAGTTTCTTTTCAGTTGCAAACTCCATTCCATACATATATATGGGGAGGTACTAGCCCCAACTCGGTTTTACAGTGAAAACTGCAGGAACTTCAAACCGGCACTAGGAAACAGACTAAGAAAGCAGAGAAAAAGTGTCTCCTGCAACCCGTTCCCTTGGTGCTAGATGAACGAACGTCTCTCCACTAGCTGAGTTCTGAGAGATATGTGTGTTTGAAAGCCGTCCTTCACCTAGCTTGTTGGGAACACAAAGTTTCTTTTCAGTTGCAAACTCCATTCCATACATATATATGGGGAGGTACTAGCTCCAACTCGGTTTTACAGTGAAAACTGCAGGAACTTCATACCGGCACTAGGAAGCAGACTGAGAAAGCAGAGAAAAAATGTCTCCTGCAACCCGTTCCCTTGGTGCTAGATGAACGAACGTCTCTTCACTTGCTCAGTTCTGAGAGATAAGTGTGTGTGAAAGCCGTCCTTCAACTTGCTTGTTGGGAACACAAAGTTTCTTTTCAGTTGCAAACTCCATTCCATACATATATATGGGGAGGTACTAGCTCCAACTCGGTTTTACAGTGAAAACTGCAGGAACTTCAAACCGGAACTAGGAAACAGACTGAGAAACAGAGAAAAAGTGTCTCCTGCAACCCGTTCCCTTGGTGCTAGATGAACGAACGTCTCTGTACATGCTCATTTCTGAGAGATAAGTGTGGGTGAAAGCCGTCCTTCACCTAGCTTGTTGGGAACACAAAGTTTCTTTTCAGTTGCAAACTCCATTCAATACATATATATGGGGAGGTACTAGCCCCAACTCTGTTTTACAGTGAAAACTGCAGGAACTTCAAACCGGCACTAGAAAACAGACTGAGAAAGCAGAGAAATAATGTCTCCTGCAACCCGTTCCCTTGGTGCTAGATGAACGAACGACTCTCGATTTTCTCAGTTCTCAGAGATAAGTGTGTGTGAAAGCCGTCCTTCACCTAGCTTGTTGGGAACACAAAGTTTCTTTTCAGTTGCAAACTCCATTCCATACATATATATGGGGAGGTACAAGCTCCAACTCGGTTTTACAGTGAAAACTGCAGGAACTTCAAACCGGCACTAGGAAACAGACTGAGATAGCAGAGAAAAAGTGTCTCCTGCAACCCGTTCCCTTGGTGCTAGATGAACGAACGTCTCTCCACTTGCTCAGTTCTGAGAGATACGTGTGTGTGAAAGCCGTCCTTCAACTAGCTTGTTGGGAACACAAAGTTTCTTTTCAGTTGCAAACTCCATTCAATACATCTATATGGGGAGGTACTAGCCCCAACTCGGTTTTACAGTGAAAACTGCAGGAACTTCAATCGGGCACTAGGAAACAAACTGAGAAAGCAGAGAAAAAATGTCTCCTGCCACCCGTTCCCTTGGTGCTAGATGAACGAACGTCTCTCGACTTGCTCAGTTCTGAGAGATAAGTGTGTGTGAAAGCCGTCCTTCACCTAGCTTGTTGGGAACACAAAGTTTCTTTTCAGTTGCAAACTCCATTCCATACATATATATGGGGAGGTACTAGCCCCAACTCGGTTTTACAGTGAAAACTGCAGGAACTTCAAACCGGCACTAGGAAACAGCCTGAGAAAGCAGAGAAATAATGACTCCTGCAACCCATTCCCTTGGTGCTAGATGAACGAACGACTCTCGACTTTCTCAGTTCTGAGAGATAATTCTGTGTGAAAGCCGTCCTTCACCTAGCTTGTTGGGAACACAAAGTTTTTTTTCAGTTGCAAACTCCATTCCATACATATATATGGGTAGGTACTAGCCTCAACTCGGTTTTACAGTGAAAACTGCAGGAACTTCAAACCGGCACTAGGAAACAGACTGAGAAAACAGAGAAAAAATGTCTCCTGCAACCCGTTCCCTTGGTGCTAGATGAACGAACGTCTCTCCACTTGCTCAGTTCTGAGAGATAAGTGTGTTAAATCCGTCCTTCAACTAGCTTGTTGGGAACACAAAGTTTCTTTTCAGTTGCAAACTCCATTCCATACATATATATGGGTAGGTACTAGCTCCAACTCGGTTTTACAGTGAAAACTGCAGGAACTTCAAACCGGCACTAGGAAACAGACTGAGAATGCAGAGAAAAAATGTCTCCTGCAACCCGTTCCCTTGGTGCTAGATGAACGAACGTCTCTCCACTTGCTCAGTTCTGAGAGATAATTGTGTGTGAAAGTCGTCCTTCACCTAGCTTGTTGGGAACACAAAGTTTCTTTTCAGTTGCAAACTCCATTCCATACATATATATGGGGAGGTACTAGCTCCAACTCGGTTTTACAGTGAAAACTGCAGGAACTTCAAACCGGCACTAGGAAACAGACTGAGAAAGCAGAGAAAATGTGTCTCCTGCAACCCGTTCCCTTGGTGCTAGATGAACGAACGTCTCTCGACTTGCTCAGTTCTGAGAGAAAATTGTGTGTGAAAGCCGTCCTTCACCTAGCTTGTTGGGAACACAAAGTTTCTTTTCAGTTGCAAACTCCATTCCATACATATATATGGAGAGGTACTAGCTCCAACTCGGTTTTACAGTGAAAACTGCAGGAACTTCAAACCGGCACTAGGAAACAGACTGAGAAAGCAGAGAAAAAGTGTCCCCTGCAACCCGTTCCCTTGGTGCTAGATGAACGAACGTCTCTCCACTTGCTCAGTTCTGAGAGATAAGTGTGTGTGAAAGCCGTCCTTCACCTAGCTTGTTGGGAACACAAAGTTTCTTTTCAGTTGCAAACTCCATTCCATACATATATAAGGGGAGGTACTAGCCCCAACTCGGTTTTACAGTGAAAACTGCAGGAACTTCAAACCGGCACTAGGAAACAGACTGAGAAAGCAGAGAAAAAGTGTCTCCTGCAACCCGTTCCCTTGGTGCTAGATGAACGAACGTCTCTCCACTTGCTGAGTTCTGAGAGATAAGTGTGTGTGAAATCAGTCATTCAACTAGCTTGTTGGGAACACAAAGTTTCTTTTCAGTTGCAAACTCCATTCCATACATATATATGGGTAGGTACTAGCTCCAACACGGTTTGACAGTGAAAACTGCATTAACTTCAAACCGGCACTAAGAAACAGACTGAGAATGTAGAGAAATAGTTTCTCCTGCAAACCGTTCCCTTGGTGCTAGATGAACGAACGTCTCTCCACTTGCTCAGTTCTGAGAGATAAGTGTGTGTGAAAGCCGTCCTTCAACTAGCTTGTTGGGAACACAAAGTTTCTTTTCAGTTGCAAACTCCATTCCATACATATATATGGGGAGGTAATAGCCCCAACTCGGTTTTACAGTGAAAACTGCAGGAACTTCAAAACGGCACTAGGAAACAGACTGAGAAAGCAGAGAAAAAATGTCTCCTGCAACGCGTTCCCTTGGTGCTAGATGAACGAACGACTCTCGACTTTCTCAGTTCTCAGAGATAAGTGTGTGTGAAAGCCGTCCTTCACCTAGCTTGTTGGGAACACAAAGTTTCTTTTCAGTTGCAAACTCCATTCCATACATATATATGGGGAGGTACAAGCTCCAACTCGGTTTTACAGTGAAAACTGCAGGAACTTCAAACGGGCACTAGGAAACAGACTGAGAAAGCAGAGAAAAAATGTCTCCTGCAACCCGTTCCCTTGGTGCTAGATGAACGAACGTCTCTCGACTTGCTCAGTTCTGAGAGATAAGTGTGTGTGAAAGCCGTCCTTCACCTAGCTTGTTGGGAACACAAAGTTTCTTTTCAGTTGCAAACCCCATTCCATACATATATATGGGGAGGTACTAGCTCCAACTCGATTTTACAGTGAAAACTGCAGGAACTTCAAACCGGCACTAGGAAACAGACTGAGAAAGCAGAGAAAAAGTGTCTCCTGCAACCCGTTCCCTTGGTGCTAGATGAACGAACGTCTCTCCACTTGCTCAGTTCTGAGAGATAAGTGTGTGTGAAAGCCGTCCTTCACCTAGCTTGTTGGGAACACAAAGTTTCTTTTCAGTTGCAAACTCCATTCCATACATATATATGGGGAGGTACTAGCCCCAACTCGGTTTTACAGTGAAAACTGCAGGAACTTCAAACCGGCACTAGGAAACAGACTAAGAAAGCAGAGAAAAAATGTCTCCTGCAACCCGTTCCCTTGGTGCTAGATGAACGAACGTCTCACCACTAGCTGAGTTCTGATAGATAAGTGTGTGTGAAAGCCGTCCTTCATCTAGCTTGTTGGGAACACAAAGTTTCTTTTCAGTTGCAAACTCAATTCCATACATATATACGGGGAGTACAAGCTCCAACTCGGTTTTACAGTGAAAACTGCAGGAACTTCAAACCGGCACTAGGAAACAGACTGAGAAACAGAGAAAAAGTGTCTCCTGCAACCCGTTCCCTTGGTGCTAGATGAACGAACGTCTCTGTACATGCTCATTTCTGAGAGATAAGTGTGGGTGAAAGCCGTCCTTCACCTAGCTTGTTGGGAACACAAAGTTTCTTTTCAGTTGCAAACTCCATTCCATACATATATATGGGGAGGTACTAGCCCCAACTCGGTTTTACAGTGAAAACTGCAGGAACTTCAAACGGGCACTAGGAAACAGACTGAGAAAGCAGAGAAAAAATGTCCCCTGCAACCCGTTCCCTTGGTGCTAGATGAACGAACGTCTCTCGCCTTGCTCAGTTCTGAGAGATAAGTGTGTGTGAAAGCCGTCCTTCACCTAGCTTGTTGGGAACACAAAGTTTCTTTTCAGTTGCAAACTCCATTCCATACATATATATGGGGAGGTACAACTCCAACTCGGTTTTACAGTGAAAACTGCAGGAACTTCAAACCGGCACTAGGAAACAGACTGAGAAAGCAGAGAAAATGTGTCTCCTGCAACCCGTTCCCTTGGTGCTAGATGAACGAACGTCTCTCGACTTGCTCAGTTCTGAGAGATAATTGTGTGTGAAAGTCGTCCTTCACCTAGCTTGTTGGGAACACAAAGTTTCTTTTCAGTTGCAAACTCCATTCCATACATATATATGGAGAGGTACTAGCTCCAACTCGGTTTTACAGTGAAAACTGCAGGAACTTCAAACCGGCACTAGGAAACAGACTGAGAAAGCAGAGAAAAAGTGTCTCCTGCAACCCGTTCCCTTGGTGCTAGATGAACGAACGTCTCTCCACTTGCTCAGTTCTGAGAGATAAGTGTGTGTGAAAGCCGTCCTTCACCTAGCTTGTTGGGAACACAAAGTTTCTTTTCAGTTGCAAACTCCATTCCATACATATATAAGGGGAGGTACTAGCCCCAACTCGGTTTTACAGTGAAAACTGCAGGAACTTCAAACCGGCACTAGGAAACAGACTGAGAAAGCAGAGAAAAAGTGTCTCCTGCAACCCGTTCCCTTGGTGCTAGATGAACGAACGTCTCTCCACTTGCTGAGTTCTGAGAGATAAGTGTGTGTGAAATCAGTCATTCAACTAGCTTGTTGGGAACACAAAGTTTCTTTTCAGTTGCAAACTCCATTCCATACATATATATGGGTAGGTACTAGCTCCAACACGGTTTGACAGTGAAAACTGCATTAACTTCAAACCGGCACTAAGAAACAGACTGAGAATGTAGAGAAATAGTTTCTCCTGCAAACCGTTCCCTTGGTGCTAGATGAACGAACGTCTCTCCACTTGCTCAGTTCTGAGAGATAAGTGTGTGTGAAAGCCGTCCTTCAACTAGCTTGTTGGGAACACAAAGTTTCTTTTCAGTTGCAAACTCCATTCCATACATATATATGGGGAGGTAATAGCCCCAACTCGGTTTTACAGTGAAAATTGCAGGAACTTCAAAACGGCACTAGGAAACAGACTGAGAAAGCAGAGAAAAAATGTCTCCTGCAACGCGTTCCCTTGGTGCTAGATGAACGAACGACTCTCGACTTTCTCAGTTCTCAGAGATAAGTGTGTGTGAAAGCCGTCCTTCACCTAGCTTGTTGGGAACACAAAGTTTCTTTTCAGTTGCAAACTCCATTCCATACATATATATGGGGAGGTACAAGCTCCAACTCGGTTTTACAGTGAAAACTGCAGGAACTTCAAACGGGCACTAGGAAACAGACTGAGAAAGCAGAGAAAAAATGTCTCCTGCAACCCGTTCCCTTGGTGCTAGATGAACGAACGTCTCTCGACTTGCTCAGTTCTGAGAGATAAGTGTGTGTGAAAGCCGTCCTTCACCTAGCTTGTTGGGAACACAAAGTTTCTTTTCAGTTGCAAACCCCATTCCATACATATATATGGGGAGGTACTAGCCCCAACTCGGTTTTACAGTGAAAACTGCAGGAACTTCAAACCGGCACTAGGAAACAGACTGAGAAAGCAGAGAAAAAGTGTCTCCTGCAACCCGTTCCATTGGTGCTAGATGAACGAACGTCTCTCCACTTGCTCAGTTCTGAGAGATAAGTGTGTGTGAAAGCCGTCCTTCACCTAGCTTGTTGGGAACACAAAGTTTCTTTTCAGTTGCAAACTCCATTCCATACATATATATGGGGAGGTACTAGCCCCAACTCGGTTTTACAGTGAAAACTGCAGGAACTTCAAACCGGCACTAGGAAACAGACTAAGAAAGCAGAGAAAAAATGTCTCCTGCAACCCGTTCCCTTGGTGCTAGATGAACGAACGTCTCACCACTAGCTGAGTTCTGATAGATAAGTGTGTGTGAAAGCCGTCCTTCATCTAGCTTGTTGGGAACACAAAGTTTCTTTTCAGTTGCAAACTCAATTCCATACATATATACGGGGAGTACAAGCTCCAACTCGGTTTTACAGTGAAAACTGCAGGAACTTCAAACCGGCACTAGGAAACAGACTGAGAAACAGAGAAAAAGTGTCTCCTGCAACCCGTTCCCTTGGTGCTAGATGAACGAACGTCTCTGTACATGCTCATTTCTGAGAGATAAGTGTGGGTGAAAGCCGTCCTTCACCTAGCTTGTTGGGAACACAAAGTTTCTTTTCAGTTGCAAACTCCATTCCATACATATATATGGGGAGGTACTAGCCCCAACTCGGTTTTACAGTGAAAACTGCAGGAACTTCAAACGGGCACTAGGAAACAGACTGAGAAAGCAGAGAAAAAATGTCCCCTGCAACCCGTTCCCTTGGTGCTAGATGAACGAACGTCTCTCGCCTTGCTCAGTTCTGAGAGATAAGTGTGTGTGAAAGCCGTCCTTCACCTAGCTTGTTGGGAACACAAAGTTTCTTTTCAGTTGCAAACTCCATTCCATACATATATATGGGGAGGTACAACTCCAACTCGGTTTTACAGTGAAAACTGCAGGAACTTCAAACCGACACTAGGAAACAGACTGAGATAGCAGAGAAAAAGTGTCTCCTGCAACCCGTTCCCTTGGTGCTAGATGAACGAACGTCTCTCCACTTGCTCAGTTCTGAGAGATACGTGTGTGTGAAAGCCGTACGTCACCTAGCTTGTTGGGAACACAAAGTTTCTTTTCAGATGCAAACTCCATTCAATACATATATATGGGGAGGTACTAGCCCCAACTCGGTTTTACAGTGAAAACTGCAGGAACTTCAAACGGACACTAGGAAACAGACTGAGAAAGCAGAGAAAAAATGTCTCCTGAAACCCGTTCCCTTGGTGCTAGATGAACGAACGTCTCTCGCCTTGCTCAGTTCTGAGAGATAAGTGTGTGTGAAAGCCGTCCTTCACCTAGCTTGTTGGGAACACAAAGTTTCTTTTCAGTTGCAAACTCCATTCCATACATATATATGGGGAGGTACTAGCTCCAACTCGGTTTTACAGTGAAAACTGCAGGAACTTCAAACCGGCACTAGGAAACAGACTGAGATAGCAGAGAAAAAGTGTCTCCTGCAACCCGTTCCCTTGGTGCTAGATGAACGAACGTCTCTCCACTTGCTCATTTCTGAGAGATACGTGTGTGTGAAAGCCGTTCTTCACCTAGCTTGTTGGGAACACAAAGTTTCTTTTCAGTTGCAAACTCCATTCAATACATATATATGGGGAGGTACTAGCCCCAACTCGGTTTTACAGTGAAAACTGCAGGAACTTCAAACGGACACTAGGAAACAGACTGAGAAAGCAGAGAAAAAATGACTCCTGCAACCCGTTCCCTTGGTGCTAGATGAACGAACGTCTCTCGCCTTGCTCAGTTCTGAGTGATAAGTGTGTGTGAAAGCCGTCCTTCACCTAGCTTGTTGGGAACACAAAGTTTCTTTTCAGTTGCAAACTCCATTCCATACTTATATATGGGGAGGTACTAGCTCCAACTCGGTTTTACAGTGAAAACTGCAGGAACTTCAAACCGACACTAGGAAACAGACTGAGAAAGCAGAGAAACAGTGTCTCCTGCAACCCGTTCCCTTGGTGCTAGATGAACGAACGTCTCTCCACTTGCTCAGTTCTGAGAGATAAGTGTGTGTGAAAGCCGTCCTTCACCTAGCTTGTTGGGAACACAAAGTTTCTTTTCAGTTGCAAACTCCATTCCATACATATATATGGGGAGGTACTAGCCCCAACTCGGTTTTACAGTGAAAACTGCAGGAACTTCAAACCGGCACTAGGAAACAGACTAAGAAAGCAGAGAAAAAGTGTCTCCTGCAACCCGTTCCCTTGGTGCTAGATGAAAGAACGTCTCTCGACTTGCTCAGTTCTGAGAGATAATTGTGTGTGAAAGCCGTCCTTCAACTTGCTTGTTGGGAACACAAAGTTTCTTTTCAGTTGCAAACTCCATTCCATACATATATATGGGGAGGTACTAGCTCCAACTCGGTTTTACAGTGAAAACTGCAGGAACTTCAAACCGGCACTAGGAAACAGACTGAGAAACAGAAAAAGTGTCTCCTGCAACCCGTTCCCTTGGTGCTAGATGAACGAACGTCTCTGTACATGCTCATTTCTGAGAGATAAGTGTGGGTGAAAGCCGTCCTTCACCTAGCTTGTTGGGAACACAAAGTTTCTTTTCAGTTGCAAACTCCATTCCATACATATATATGGGGAGGTACGAGCCCCAACTCGGTTTTACAGTTAAAACTGCAGGAACTTCAAACCGGAACTAGAAAACAGACTGAGAAAGCAGAGAAATAATGTCTCCTGCAACCCGTTCCCTTGGTGCTAGATGAACGAACGACTCTCGACTTTCTCAGTTCTCAGAGATAAGTGTGTGTGAAAGCCGTCCTTCACATAGCTTGTTGGGAACACAAAGATTCTTTTCAGTTGCAAACTCCATTGCATACATATATATGGGGAGGTACTAGCCCCAACTCGGTTTTACAGTGAAAACTGCAGGAACTTCAAACGGGCACTAGGAAACAGACTGAGAAAGCAGAGAAAAAATGTCTCCTGCAACCCGTTCCATGGTGCTAGATGAACGAACGTCTCTCGACTTGCTCAGTTCTGAGAGATAAGTGTGTGTGAAAGCCGTCCTTCACCTAGCTTGTTGGGAACACAAAGTTTCTTTTCAGTTGCAAACCCCATTCCATACATATATATGGGGAGGTACTAGCTCCAACTCGGTTTTACAGTGAAAACTGCAGGAACTTCAAACCGGCACTAGGAAACAGACTGAGAAAGCAGAGAAAAAGTGTCTCCTGCAACCCGTTCCATTGGTGCTAGATGAACGAACGTCTCTCCACTTGCTCAGTTCTGAGAGATAAGTGTGCGTGAAAGCCGTCCTTCACCTAGCTTGTTGGGAACACAAAGTTTCTTTTCAGTTGCAAACTCCATTCCATACATATATATGGGGAGGTACTAGCCCCAACTCGGTTTTACAGTGAAAACTGCAGGAACTTCAAACCGGCACTAGGAAACAGACTAAGAAAGCAGAGAAAAAATGTCTCCTGCAACCCGTTCCCTTGGTGCTAGATGAACGAACGTCTCACCACTAGCTGAGTTCTGATAGATAAGTGTGTGTGAAAGCCGTCCTTCATCTAGCTTGTTGGGAACACAAAGTTTCTTTTCAGTTGCAAACTCAATTCCATACATATATACGGGGAGGTACAAGCTCCAACTCGGTTTTACAGTGAAAACTGCAGGAACTTCAAACCGGCACTAGGAAACAGACTGAGAAACAGAGAAAAAGTGTCTCCTGCAACCCGTTCCCTTGGTGCTAGATGAACGAACGTCTCTGTACATGCTCATTTCTGAGAGATAAGTGTGGGTGAAAGCCGTCCTTCACCTAGCTTGTTGGGAACACAAAGTTTCTTTTCAGTTGCAAACTCCATTCCATACATATATATGGGGAGGTACTAGCCCCAACTCGGTTTTACAGTGAAAACTGCAGGAACTTCAAACGGGCACTAGGAAACAGACTGAGAAAGCAGAGAAAAAATGTCCCCTGCAACCCGTTCCCTTGGTGCTAGATGAACGAACGTCTCTCGCCTTGCTCAGTTCTGAGAGATAAGTGTGTGTGAAAGCCGTCCTTCACCTAGCTTGTTGGGAACACAAAGTTTCTTTTCAGTTGCAAACTCCATTCCATACATATATATGGGGAGGTACAACTCCAACTCGGTTTTACAGTGAAAACTGCAGGAACTTCAAACCGACACTAGGAAACAGACTGAGATAGCAGAGAAAAAGTGTCTCCTGCAACCCGTTCCCTTGGTGCTAGATGAACGAACGTCTCTCCACTTGCTCAGTTCTGAGAGATACGTGTGTGTGAAAGCCGTACGTCACCTAGCTTGTTGGGAACACAAAGTTTCTTTTCAGTTGCAAACTCCATTCAATACATATATATGGGGAGGTACTAGCCCCAACTCGGTTTTACAGTGAAAACTGCAGGAACTTCAAACGGACACTAGGAAACAGACTGAGAAAGCAGAGAAAAAATGTCTCCTGAAACCCGTTCCCTTGGTGCTAGATGAACGAACGTCTCTCGCCTTGCTCAGTTCTGAGAGATAAGTGTGTGTGAAAGCCGTCCTTCACCTAGCTTGTTGGGAACACAAAGTTTCTTTTCAGTTGCAAACTCCATTCCATACATATATATGGGGAGGTACTAGCTCCAACTCGGTTTTACAGTGAAAACTGCAGGAACTTCAAACCGGCACTAGGAAACAGACTGAGATAGCAGAGAAAAAGTGTCTCCTGCAACCCGTTCCCTTGGTGCTAGATGAACGAACGTCTCTCCACTTGCTCAGTTCTGAGAGATACGTGTGTGTGAAAGCCGTACGTCACCTAGCTTGTTGGGAACACAAAGTTTCTTTTCAGTTGCAAACTCCATTCAATACATATATATGGGGAGGTACTAGCCCCAACTCGGTTTTACAGTGAAAACTGCAGGAACTTCAAACGGACACTAGGAAACAGACTGAGAAAGCAGAGAAAAAATGTCTCCTGAAACCCGTTCCCTTGGTGCTAGATGAACGAACGTCTCTCGCCTTGCTCAGTTCTGAGAGATAAGTGTGTGTGAAAGCCGTCCTTCACCTAGCTTGTTGGGAACACAAAGTTTCTTTTCAGTTGCAAACTCCATTCCATACATATATATGGGGAGGTACTAGCTCCAACTCGGTTTTACAGTGAAAACTGCAGGAACTTCAAACCGGCACTAGGAAACAGACTGAGATAGCAGAGAAAAAGTGTCTCCTGCAACCCGTTCCCTTGGTGCTAGATGAACGAACGTCTCTCCACTTGCTCAGTTCTGAGAGATACGTGTGTGTGAAAGCCGTCCTTCAACTTGCTTGTTGGGAACACAAAGTTTCTTTTCAGTTGCAAACTCCATTCCATACATATATATGGGGAGGTACTAGCTCCAACTCGGTTTTACAGTGAAAACTGCAGGAACTTCAAACCGGCACTAGGAAACAGACTGAGAAACAGAAAAAGTGTCTCCTGCAACCCGTTCCCTTGGTGCTAGATGAACGAACGTCTCTGTACATGCTCATTTCTGAGAGATAAGTGTGGGTGAAAGCCGTCCTTCACCTAGCTTGTTGGGAACACAAAGTTTCTTTTCAGTTGCAAACTCCATTCCATACATATATATGGGGAGGTACGAGCCCCAACTCGGTTTTACAGTTAAAACTGCAGGAACTTCAAACCGGAACTAGAAAACAGACTGAGAAAGCAGAGAAATAATGTCTCCTGCAACCCGTTCCCTTGGTGCTAGATGAACGAACGACTCTCGACTTTCTCAGTTCTCAGAGATAAGTGTGTGTGAAAGCCGTCCTTCACATAGCTTGTTGGGAACACAAAGATTCTTTTCAGTTGCAAACTCCATTGCATACATATATATGGGGAGGTACTAGCCCCAACTCGGTTTTACAGTGAAAACTGCAGGAACTTCAAACCGGCACTAGGAAACAGCCTGAGAAAGCAGAGAAATAATGTCTCCTGCAACCCGTTCCCTTGGTGCTAGATGAACGAACGACTCTCGACATTTTCAGTTCTGAGAGATAATTCTGTGTGAAAGCCGTCCTTCACATAGCTTGTTGGGAACACAAAGTTTCTTTTCAGTTGCAAACTCCATTCCATACATATATATGGGGAGGTACTAGCCTCAACTCGGTTTTACAGAGAAAACTGCAGGAACTTCAAACCGGCACTAGGAAACAGACTGAGAAAGCAGAGAAAAAATGTCTCCTGCAACCCGTTCCCTTGGTGCTAGATGAACGAACGTCTCTCCACTTGCTCAGTTCTGAGAGATAAGTGTGTTAAATCCGTCCTTCAACTAGCTTGTTGGGAACACAAAGTTTCTTTTCAGTTGCAAACTCCATTCCATACATATATATGGGGAGGTATTAGCCCCAACTCGGTTTTACAGTGAAAACTGCAGGAACTTCAAACCGGCACTAGAAAACAGACTGAGAAAGCAGAGAAAAAATGTCTCCTGCAACCCGTTCCCTTGGTGCTAGATGAACGAACGACTCTCGACTTTCTCAGTTCTGAGAGATAAGTGTGTGTGAAAGCCGTCCTTCACCTAGCTTGTTGGGAACACAAAGTATCTTTTCAGTTGCAAACTCCATTCCATACATATATATGGGGGTTACTAGCTCCAACTCGGTTTTACAGTGAAAACTGCAGGAACTTCAAACCGGCACTAGGAAACAGACTGAGAAAGCAGAGAAAAAGTGTCTCCTGCAACCCGTTCCCTTGGTGCTAGATGAACGAACGTCTCTCCACTTGCTCAGTTCTCAGAGATAAGTGTGTGTGAAAGCCGTCCTTCACCTAGCTTGTTGGGAACACAAAGTTTCTTTTCAGTTGCAAACTCCATTCCATACATATATATGGGGAGGTACTACCCCCAACTCGGTTTTACAGTGAAGACTGCAGGAACTTCAAACCGGCAGTAGGAAACAGACTGAGAAAGCAGAGAAAAAATGTCTCCTGCAACCCGTTCCCTTGGTGCTAGATGAACGAAAGACTCTCGACTTGCTCAGTTCTGAGAGATAAGTGTGTGTGAAAGCCGTACTTCACCTAGCTTGTTGGGAACACAAAGTTTCTTTTCAGTTGCAAACTCCATTCCATACATATATATGGGGAGGTACTAGCTCCAACTAGGTTTTACAGTGAAAACTGCAGGAACTTCAAACCGGCACTAGGAAACAGACTGAGAAAGCAGAGAAAAAGTGTCACGTGCAACCCGTTCCCTTGGTGCTAGATGAACGAACGTCTCTCTACTTGCTAGGTTCTGAGTGATAAGTGTGTGTGAAAGCCGTCCTTCACCTAGCTTGTTGGGAACACAAAGTTTCTTTTCAGTTGCAAGCTCCATTCAATACATATATATGGAGAGGTACTAGCTCCAACTCGGTTTTACAGTGAAAACTGCAGGAACTTCAAACCGGCACAAGGAAACAGACTGAGAAAGCATAGAAAAAGTGTCTCCTGCAACCCGTTCCCTTGGTGCTAGATGAACGAACGTCTCTGTACATGCTCATTTCTGAGAGATAAGTGTGTGTGAAAGCCGTCCTTCACCTAGCTTGTTGGAAACACAAAGTTTCTTTTCAGTTGCAAACTCCATTCCATACATATATATGGGGTGGTACTAGCCCCAAATCGGTTTTACAGTGAAAACTGCAGGAACTTCAAACCGGCACTAGGAAACAGACTGAGAAAGCAGAGAAATAATGTCTCCTGCAACCCGTTCCCTTGGTGCTAGAAGAACGAACGACTCTCGAATTTCTCAGTTCTGAGGGATAAGTGTGTGTGAAAGCCGTCCTTCACCTAGCTTGTTGGGAACACAAAGTTTCTTTTCAGTTGCAAACTCCATTCCATACATATATATGGGGAGGTACTAGCCCCAACTCGGTTTTACAGTGAAAACTGCAGGAACTTCAAACCGGCACTAGGAAACAGACTGAGAAAGCAGAGAAAAAATGTCTCCTGCAACCCGTTCCCTTGGTGCTAGATGAACGAAAGACTCTCGACTTTTTCAGTTCTGAGAGATAATTCTGTGTGAAAGCCGTCCTTCACATAGCTTGTTGGGAACACAAAGTTTCTTTTCAGTTGCAAACTCCATTCCATACATATATATGGGGAGGTACTAGCCTCAACTCGGTTTTACAGTGAAAACTGCAGGAACTTCCAACCGGCACTAGGAAAAAGAATGAGAAAGCAGAGAAAAAATATCTCCTGCAACCCGTTCCCTTGGTGCTAGATGAACGAACGTCTCTCGCCTTGCTCAGTTCTGAGAGATAAGTGTGTGTGAAAGCCGTCCTTCACCTAGCTTGTTGGGAACACAAAGTTTCTTTTCAGTTGCAAACTCCATTCCATACATATATATGGGGAGGTACTAGCTCCAACTCGGTTTTACAGTGAAAACTGCAGGAACTTCAAACCGGCACTAGGAAACAGACTGAGAAAGCAGAGAAAAAGTGTCTCCTGCAACCCGTTCCCTTGGTGCTAGATGAACGAACGTCTCTCCACTTGCTCAGTTCTGAGAGATACGTGTGTGTGAAAGCCGTTCTTCACCTAGCTTGTTGGGAACACAAAGTTTCTTTTCAGTTGCAAACTCCATTCAATACATATATATGGGGAGGTACTAGCCCCAACTCCGTTTTACAGTGAAAACTGCAGGAACTTCAAACGGACACTAGGAAACAGACTGAGAAAGCAGAGAAAAAATGTCTCCTGCAACCCGTTCCCTTGGTGCTAGATGAACGAACGTCTCTCGCCTTGCTCAGTTCTGAGAGATAAGTGTGTGTGAAAGCCGTCCTTCACCTAGCTTGTTGGGAACACAAAGTTTCTTTTCAGTTGCAAACTCCATTCCATACATATATATGGGGAGGTACTAGCTCCAACTCGCTTTTACAGTGAAAACTGCAGGAACTTCAAACCGGCACTAGGAAACAGACTGAGAAAGCAGAGAAAAAGTGTCTCCTGCAACCCGTTCCCTTGGTGCTAGATGAACGAACGTCTCTTCACTTGCTCAGTTCTGAGAGATAAGTGTGTGTGAAAGCCGTCCTTCACCTAGCTTGTTGGGAACACAAAGTTTCTTTTCAGTTGCAAACTCCATTCCATACATATATATGGGGAGGTACTAGCCCCAACTCGGTTTTACAGTGAAAACTGCAGGAACTTCAAACCGGCACTAGGAAACAGACTAAGAAAGCAGAGAAAAAGTGTCTCCTGCAACCCGTTCCCTTGGTGCTAGATGAACGAACGTCTCTCCACTAGCTGAGTTCTGAGAGATAAGTGTGTGTGAAAGCCGTCCTTCACCTAGCTTGTTGGGAACACAAAGTTTCTTTTCAGTTGCAAACTCCATTCCATACATATATATGGGGAGGTACTAGCTCCAACTCGGTTTTACAGTGAAAACTGCAGGAACTTCAAACCGGCACTAGGAAACAGACTGAGAAAGCAGAGAAATAATGTCTCCTGCAACCCGTTCCCTTGGTGCTAGATGAAAGAACGTCTCTCGACTTGCTCAGTTCTGAGAGATAAGTGTGTGTGAAAGCCGTCCTTCAACTTGCTTGTTGGGAACACAAAGTTTCTTTTCAGTTGCAAACTCCATTCCATACATATATATGGGGAGGTACTAGCTCCAACTCGGTTTTACAGTGAAAACTGCAGGAACTTCAAACCGGCACTAGGAAACAGACTGAGAAACAGAAAAAGTGTCTCCTGCAACCCGTTCCCTTGGTGCTAGATGAACGAACGTCTCTGTACATGCTCATTTCTGAGAGATAAGTGTGGGTGAAAGCCGTCCTTCACCTAGCTCGTTGGGAACACAAAGTTTCTTTTCAGTTGCAAACTCCATTCCATACATATATATGGGGAGGTACGAGCCCCAACTCGGTTTTACAGTTAAAACTGCAGGAACTTCAAACCGGAACTAGAAAACAGACTGAGAAAGCAGAGAAATAATGTCTCCTGCAACCCGTTCCCTTGGTGCTAGATGAACGAACGACTCTCGACTTTCTCAGTTCTCAGAGATAAGTGTGTGTGAAAGCCGTCCTTCACATAGCTTGTTGGGAACACAAAGATTCTTTTCAGTTGCAAACTCCATTGCATACATATATATGGGGAGGTACTAGCCCCAACTCGGTTTTACAGTGAAAACTGCAGGAACTTCAAACCGGCACTAGGAAACAGCCTGAGAAAGCAGAGAAATAATGTCTCCTGCAACCCGTTCCCTTGGTGCTAGATGAACGAACGACTCTCGACTTTTTCAGTTCTGAGAGATAATTCTGTGTGAAAGCCGTCCTTCACATAGCTTGTTGTGAACACAAAGTTTCTTTTCAGTTGCAAACTCCATTCCATACATATATATGGGGAGGTACTAGCCTCAACTCGGTTTTACAGAGAAAACTGCAGGAACTTCAAACCGGCACTAGGAATCATACTGAGAAAGCAGAGAAAAAATGTCTCCTGCAACCCGTTCCCTTGGTGCTAGATGAACGAACGTCTCTCCACTTGCTCAGTTCTGAGAGATAAGTGTGTTAAATCCGTCCTTCAACTAGCTTGTTGGGAACACAAAGTTTCTTTTCAGTTGCAAACTCCATTCCATACATATATATGGGGAGGTATTAGCCCCAACTCGGTTTTACAGTGAAAACTGCAGGAACTTCAAACCGGCACTAGAAAACAGACTGAGAAAGCAGAGAAATAATGTCTCCTGCAACCCGTTCCCTTGGTGCTAGATGAACGAACGTCTCTCCACTTGCTCAGTTCTGAGAGATAAGTGTGTTAAATCCGTCCTTCAACTAGCTTGTTGGGAACACAAAGTTTCTTTTCAGCTGCAAACTCCATTCCATACATATATATGGGTAGGTACTAGCTCCAACACGGTTTGACAGTGAAAACTGAATTAACTTCAAACCGTCACTAAGAAACAGACTGAGAAAGCAGAGAAAAAGTGTCTCCTGCAACCCGTTCCCTTGGTGCTAGATGAACGAACGTCTCTCCACTTGCTCAGTTCTGAGAGATATGTGTGTGTGAAAGCCGTCCTTCACCTAGCTTGTTTGGAACACAAATTTTCTTTTCAGTTGCAAACTCCATTCCATACATATATATGGGGAGGTACTAGCCCAAACTCGGTTTTACAGTGAAAACTGCAGGAACTTCAAACCGGCACTAGGAAACAGACTGAGAAAGCAGAGAAAAAATGTCTCCTGCAACCCGTTCCCTTGGTGCTAGATGAACGAACGACTCTCGACTTTCTCAGTTCTGAGAGATAAGTGTGTGTGAAAGCCGTCCTTCACCTAGCTTGTTGGGAACACAAAGTTTCTTTTCAGTTGCAAACTCCATTCCATACATATATATGGGGAGTTACTAGCTCCAACTCGGTTTTACAGTGAAAACTGCAGGAACTTCAAACCGGCACTAGGAAACAGACTGAGAAAGCAGAGAAAAAGTGTCTCCTGCAACCCGTTCCCTTGGTGCTAGATGAACGAACGTCTCTCCACTTGCTCAGTTCTCAGAGATAAGTGTGTGTGAAAGCCGTCCTTCACCTAGCTTGTTGGGAACACAAAGTTTCTTTTCAGTTGCAAACTCCATTCCATACATATATATGGGGAGGTACTACCCCCAACTCGGTATTACAGTGAAGACTGCAGGAACTTCAAACCGGAACTAGAAAACAGACTGAGAAAGCAGAGAAAAAATGTCTCCTGCAACCCGTTCCCTTGGTGCTAGATGAACGAAAGACTCTCGACTTGCTCAGTTCTGAGAGATAAGTGTGTGTGAAAGCCGTCCTTCACCTAGCTTGTTGGGAACACAAAGTTTCTTTTCAGTTGCAAACTCCATTCCATACATATATATGGGGAGGTACTAGCTCCAACTAGGCTTTATAGTGAAAACTGCAGGAACTTCAAACCGGCACTAGGAAACAGACTGAGAAAGCAGAGAAAAAGTGTCACGTGCAACCGGTTCCCTTGGTGCTAGATGAACGAACGTCTCTCTACTTGCTAGGTTCTGAGTGATAAGTGTGTGTGAAAGCCGTCCTTCACCTAGCTTGTTGGGAACACAAAGTTTCTTTTCAGTTGCAAGCTCCATTCAATACATATATATGGAGAGGTACTAGCTCCAACTCGGTTTTACAGTGAAAACTGCAGGAACTTCAAACCGGCACAAGGAAACAGACTGAGAAAGCATAGAAAAAGTGTCTCCTGCAACCCGTTCCCTTGGTGCTAGATGAACGAACGTCTCTGTACATGCTCATTTCTGAGAGATAAGTGTGTGTGAAAGCCGTCCTTCACCTAGCTTGTTGGAAACACAAAGTTTCTTTTCAGTTGCAAACTCCATTCCATACATATATATGGGGTGGTACTAGCCCCAAATCGGTTTTACAGTGAAAACTGCAGGAACTTCAAACCGGCACTAGGAAACAGACTGAGAAAGCAGAGAAATAATGTCTCCTGCAACCCGTTCCCTTGGTGCTAGAAGAACGAACGACTCTCGAATTTCTCAGTTCTGAGAGATAACTGTGTGTGAAAGCCGTCCTTCACCTAGCTTGTTGTGAACACAAAGTTTCTTTTCAGTTGCAAACTCCATTCCATACATATATATGGGGAGGTACTAGCCCCAACTCGGTTTTACAGTGAAAACTGCAGGAACTTCAAACCGGCACTAGGAAACAGACTGAGAAAGCAGAGAAAAAATGTCTCCTGCAACCCGTTCCCTTGGTGCTAGATGAACGAAAGACTCTCGACTTTTTCAGTTCTGAGAGATAATTCTGTGTGAAAGCCGTCCTTCACCTAGCTTGTTGGGAACACAAAGTTTCTTTTCAGTTGCAAACTCCATTCCATACATATATATGGGGAGGTACTAGCCTCAACTCGGTTTTACAGTGAAAACTGCAGGAACTTCAAACCGGCACTAGGAAAAAGAATGAGAAAGCAGAGAAAAAATATCTCCTGCAACCCGTTCCCTTGGTGCTAGATGAACGAACGTCTCTCTACTTGCACAGTTCTGAGAGATAAGTGTGTTAAATCCGTCCTTCAACTAGCTTGTTGGGAACACAAAGTTTCTTTTCAGTTGCAAACTCCATTCCATACATATATATGGGTAGGTACTAGCTCCAACACGGTTTGACAGTGAAAACTGCATTAACTTCAAACCGTCACTAAGAAACAGACTGAGAAAGCAGAGAAAAAGTGTCTCCTGCAACCCGTTCCCTTGGTGTTAGATGAACGAACGTCTCTCCACTTGCTCAGTTCTGAGAGATAAGTGTGTGTGTGAAAGCCATCCTTCACCTAGCTTGTTGGGAACACAAAGTTTCTTTTCAGTTGCAAACTCCATTCCATACATATATATGGGGAGGTACTAGCCCCAACTCGGTTTTACAGTGAAAACTGCAGGAAATTCAAACCGGCACTAGGAAACAGACTGAGAAATCAGAGAAAAAATGTCTCCTGCAACCCGTTCCCTTGGTGCTAGATGAACGAACGACTCTCGACTTTCTCAGTTCTGAGAGATAAGTGTGTGTGAAAGCCGTCCTTCACCTAGCTTGTTGGGAACACAAAGTTTCTTTTCAGTTGCAAACTCCATTCCATACATATATATGGGGAGTTACTAGCTCCAACTCCGTTTTACAGTGAAAAATGCAGGAACTTCAAACCGTCACTAGGAAACAGACTGAGAAAGCAGAGAAAAAGTGTCTCCTGCAACCCGTTTACTTGGTGCTAGATGAACGAACGTCTCTCCACTTGCTCAGTTCTGAGAGATAAGTGTGTTAAATCCGTCCTTCAACTAGCTTGTTGGGAACACAAAGTTTCTTTTCAGTTGCAAACTCCATTCCATACATATATATGGGTAGGTACTAGCTCCAACAAGGTTTGACAGTGAAAACTGCATTAACTTCAAACCGTCACTAAGAAACAGACTGAGGAAGCAGAGAAAAAGTGTCTCCTGCAACCCGTTCCCTTGGTGCTAGATGAACAAACGTCTCTCCACTTGCTCAGTTCTGAGAGATAAGTGTGTGTGAAAGCCGTCCTTCACATAGCTTGTTTGGAACACAAAGTTTCTTTTCAGTTGCAAACTCCATTCCATACATATATATGGGGGGGTACGAGCCCGAACTCGGTTTTACAGAGAAAACTGCAGGAACTTCAAACCGGCACTAGGAAACAGACTGAGAAAGCAGAGAAAAAATGTCTCCTGCAACCCGTTCCCTTGGTGCTAGATGAACGAACGACTCTCGACTTTCTCAGTTCTGAGAGATAAGTGTGTGTGAAAGCCGTCCTTCACCTAGCTTGTTGGGAACACAAAGTTTCTTTTCAGTTGCAAACTCCATTGCATACATATATATGGGGAGTTACTAGCTCCAACTCGGTTTTACAGTGAAAACTGCAGGAACTTCAAACCGGCACTAGGAAACAGACTGAGAAAGCAGAGAAAAAGTGTCTCCTGCAACCCGTTCCCTTGGTGCTAGATGAACGAACGTCTCTCCACTTGCTCAGTTCTGAGAGATAATTGTGTGTGAAAGCCGTCCTTCACCTAGCTTGTTGGGAACACAAAGTTTCTTTTCAGTTGCAAACTCCATTCCATACATATATATGGGGAGGTACTAGCTCCAACTAGGTTTTACAGTAAAAAATGCAGGAACTTCAAACTGGCACTAGGAAACAGACTGAGAAACAGAGAAAAAGTGTCTCCTGCAACCCGTTCCCTTGGTGCTAGATGAACGAACGTCACTGTACATGCTCATTTCTGAGAGATAAGTGTGTGTGAAAGCCGTCCTTCACCTAGCTTGTTGGGAACACAAAGTTTCTTTTCAGTTGCAAACTCCATTCCATACATATATATGGGGAGGTACTAGCCCCAACTCGGTTTTACAGTGAAAACTGCAGGAACTTCAAACCGGCACTAGGAAACAGACTGAGGAAGCAGAGAAAAAATGTCTCCTGCAACCCGTTCCCTTGGTGCTAGATGAACGAACGACTCTCGACTTTCTCAGTTCTGAGAGATAATTCTGTGTGAAAGCCGTCCTTCACCTAGCTTGTTGGGAACACAAAGTTTCTTTTCAGTTGCAAACTCCATTCCATAAATATATATGGGGAGGTACTAGCCTCAACTCGGTTTTACAGTGAAAACTGCAGGAAATTCAAACCGGCACTAGGAAACAGACTGAGAAAGAAGAGAAAAAATGTCTCCTGCAACCCGTTCCCTTGGTGCTAGATGAACGAACGTCTCTCCACTTGCACAGTTCTGAGAGATAAGTGTGTTAAATCCGTCCTTCAACTAGCTTGTTGGGAACACAAAGTTTCTTTTCAGTTGCAAACTCCATTGCATAGATATATATGGGGAGGTACTAGCCCCAACTCGGTTTGACAGTGAAAACTGCATTAACTTCAAACAGTCACTAAGAAACAGACTGAGAAAGCAGAGAAAAAGTGTCTCCTGCAACCCGTTCCCTTGGTGCTAGATGAACGAACGTCTCTGTACATGCTCATTTCTGAGAGATAAGTGTGTGTGAAAGCCGTCCTTCACCTAGCTTGTTGGGAACACAAAGGTTCTTTTCAGTTGCAAACTCCATTCCATACATATATATGGGGTGGTACTAGCCCCAAATCGGTTTTACAGTGAAAACTGCAGGAACTTCAAACCGGCACTAGGAAACAGACTGAGAAAGCAGAGAAATAATGTCTCCTGCAACCCGTTCCCTTGGTGCTAGAAGAACGAACGACTCTCGAATTTCTCAGTTCTGAGAGATAAGTGTGTGTGAAAGCCGTCCTTCACCTAGCTTGTTGGGAACACAAAGTTTCTTTTCAGTTGCAAACTCCATTGCATACATATATATGGGGAGGTACTAGCCCCAACTCGGTTTTACAGTGAAAACTGCAGGAACTTCAAACCGGCACTAGGAAACAGACTGAGAAAGCAGAGAAAAAATGTCTCCTGCAACCCGTTCCCTTGATGCTAGATGAACGAACGACTCTCGACTTTCTCAGTTCTGAGAGATAAGTGTGTGTGAAAGCCGTCCTTCACCTAGCTTGTAGGGAACACAAAGTTTTTTTCAGTTGCAAACTCCATTCCATACATATATATGGGGAGTTACTAGCTCCAACTCGGTTTTACAGTGAAAAATGCAGGAACTTCAAACCGGCACTAGGAAACAGACTGAGAAAGCAGAGAAAAAGTGTCTCCTGCAACCCGTTCCCTTGGTTCTAGATGAACGAACGTCTCTCCACTTGCTCAGTTCTGAGAGATAAGTGTGTTAAATCCGTCCTTCAACTAGCTTGTTGGGAACACAAAGTTTCTTTTCAGTTGCAAACTCCATTCCATACATATATATGGGTAGGTACTAGCTCCAACACGGTTTGACAGTGAAAACTGCATTAACTTCAAACCGTCACTAAGAAACAGACTGAGAAAGCAGAGAAAAAGTGTCTCCTGCAACCCGTTCCCTTGGTGCTAGATGAACAAACGTCTCTCCACTTGCTCAGTTCTGAGAGATAAGTGTGTGTGAAAGCCGTCCTTCACATAGCTTGTTTGGAACACAAAGTTTCTTTTCAGTTGCAAACTCCATTCCATACATATATATGGGGGGGTACTAGCCCGAACTCGGTTTTACAGAGAAAACTGCAGGAACTTCAAACCGGCACTAGGAAACAGACTGAGAAAGCAGAGAAAAATTGTCTCCTGCAACCCGTTCCCTTGGTGCTAGATGAACGAACGACTCTCGACTTTCTCAGTTCTGAGAGATAAGTGTGTGTGAAAGCCGTCCTTCACCTAGCTTGTTGGGAACACAAAGTTTCTTTTCAGTTGCAAACTCCATTCCATACATATATATGGGGAGTTACTAGCTCCAACTCGGTTTTACAGTGAAAACTGCAGGAACTTCAAACCGGCACTAGGAAACAGACTGAGAAAGCAGAGAAAAAGTGTCTCCTGCAACCCGTTCCCTTGGTGCTAGATGAACGAACGTCTCTCCACTTGCTCAGTTCTGAGAGATAAGTGTGTGTGAAAGCCGTCCTTCACCTAGCTTTTTGGGAACACAAAGTTTCTTTTCAGTTGCAAACTTCATTCCATACATATATAAGGGGAGGTACTACCCCCAACTCGGTTTTACAGTGAAAACTGCAGGAACTTCAAACCGGCACTAGGAAACAGACTGAGAAAGCAGAGAAAAACTGTCTCCTGCAACCCGTTCCCTTGGTGCTAGATGAACGAACGACTCTCGACTTGCTCAGTTCTGAGAGATAAGTGTGTGTGAAAGCCGTCCTTCACCTAGCTTGTTGGGAACACAAAGTTTCTTTTCAGTTGCAAACTCCATTCCATACATATATATGGGGAGGTACTAGCTCCAACTAGGTTTTACAGTAAAAAATGCAGGAAATTCAAACTGGCACTAGGAAACAGACTGAGAAACAGAGAAAAAGTGTCTCCTGCAACCCGTTCCCTTGGTGCTAGATGAACGAACGTCACTGTACATGCTCATTTCTGAGAGATAAGTGTGTGTGAAAGCCGTCCTTCAGCTAGCTTGTTGGGAACACAAAGTTTCTTTTCAGTTGCAAACTCCATTCCATACATATATATGGGGAGGTACTAGCCCCAACTCGGTTTTACAGTGAAAACTGCAGGAACTTCAAACCGGCACTAGGAAACAGACTGAGAAAGCAGAGAAATAATGTCTCCTGCAACCCGTTCCCTTGGTGCTAGATGAACGAATGACTCTCGACTTTCTCAGTTCTGAGAGATAAGTGTGTGTGAAAGCCGTCCTTCACCTAGCTTGTTGGGAACACAAAGTTTCTTTTCAGTTGCAAACTCCATTCCATACATATATATGGGGAGGTACTAGCCCCAACTCGGTTTTACAGTGAAAACTGCAGGAACTTCAAACCGGCACTAGGAAACAGACTGAGAAAGCAGAGAAAAAATGTCTCCTTCAACCCGTTCCCTTGGTGCTAGATGAACGAACGTCTCTCCACTTGCTCAGTTCTGAGAGATAATTCTGTGTGAAAGCCGTCCTTCACCTAGCTTGTTGGGAACACAAAGTTTCTTTTCAGTTGCAAACTCCATTCCATACATATATATGGGGAGGTACTAGCCTCAACTCGGTTTTACAGTGAAAACTGCAGGAAATTCAAACCGGCACTAGGAAACAGACTGAGAAAGCAGAGAAAAAATGTCTCCTGCAACCCGTTCCCTTGGTGCTAGATGAATGAACGTCTCTCCACTTGCACAGTTCTGAGAGATAAGTGTGTTAAATCCGTCCTTCACATAGCTTGTTGGGAACACAAAGTTTCTTTTCAGTTGCAAACTCCATTGCATAGATATATATGGGGAGGTACTAGCCCCAACTCGGTTTGACAGTGAAAACTGCATTAACTTCAAACAGTCACTAAGAAACAGACTGAGAAAGCAGAGAAAAAGTGTCTCCTGCAACCCGTTCCCTTGGTGCTAGATGAACGAACGTCTCTGTACATGCTCATTTCTGAGAGATAAGTGTGTGTGAAAGCCGTCCTTCACCTAGCTTGTTGGGAACACAAAGTTTCTTTTCAGTTGCAAACTCCATTCCATACATATATATGGGGTGGTACTAGCCCCAAATCGGTTTTACAGTGAAAACTGCAGGAACTTCAAACCGGCACTAGAAAACAGACTGAGAAAGCAGAGAAATAATGACTCCTGCAACCCGTTCCCTTGGTGCTAGAAGAACGAACGACTCTCGAATTTCTCAGTTCTGAGAGATAAGTGTGTGTGAAAGCCGTCCTTCACCTAGCTTGTTGGGAACACAAAGTTTCTTTTCAGTTGCAAACTCCATTGCATACATATATATGGGGAGGTACTAGCCCCAACTCGGTTTTACAGTGAAAACTGCAGGAACTTCAAACCGGCACTAGGAAACAGAATGAGAAAGCAGAGAAAAAATGTCTCCTGCAACCCGTTCCCTTGGTGCTAGATGAACGAACGACTCTCGACTTTTTCAGTTCTGAGAGATAATTCTGTGTGAAAGCCGTCCTTCACATAGCTTGTTGGGAACACAAAGTTTCTTTTCAGTTGCAAACTCCATTCCATACATATATATGGGGAGGTACTAGCCTCAACTCGGTTTTACAGTGAAAACTGCAGGAACTTCAAACCGGCACTAGGAAAAAGACTGAGAAAGCAGAGAAAAAATATCTCCTGCAAACCGTTCCCTTGGTGCTAGATGAACGAACGTCTCTCTACTTGCACAGTTCTGAGAGATAAGTGTGTTAAATCCGTCCTTCAACTAGCTTGTTGGGAACACAAAGTTTCTTTTCAGTTGCAAACTCCATTCCATACATATATATGGGTAGGTACTAGCTCCAACACGGTTTGACAGTGAAAACTGCATTAACTTCAAACCGTCACTAAGAAACAGACTGAGAAAGCAGAGAAAAAGTGTCTCCTGCATCCCGTTCCCTTGGTGTTAGATGAACGAACGTCTCTCCACTTGCTCAGTTCTGAGAGATAAGTGTGTGTGTGAAAGCCATCCTTCACCTAGCTTGTTGGGAACACAAAGTTTCTTTTCAGTTGCAAACTCCATTCCATACATATATATGGGGAGGTACTAGCTCCAACTCGGTTTTACAGTGAAAAATGCAGGAACTTCAAACCGGCACTAGGAAACAGACTGAGAAACAGAGAAAAAGTGTCTCCTGCAACCCGTTCCCTTGGTGCTAGATGAACGAACGTCTCTCCACTTGCTCAGTTCTGAGAGATAAGTGTGTTAAATCCGTCCTTCAACTAGCTTGTTGGGAACACAAAGTTTCTTTTCAGTTGCAAACACCATTCCATACATATATATGGGTAGGTACTAGCTCCAACACGGTTTGACAGTGAAAACTGCATTAACTTCAAACCGTCACTAAGAAACAGACTGAGGAAGCAGAGAAAAAGTGTCTCCTGCAACCCGTTCCCTTGGTGCTAGATGAACAAACGTCTCTCCACTTTCTCAGTTCTGAGAGATAAGTGTGTGTGAAAGCCGTCCTTCACCTAGCTTGTTGGGAACACAAAGTTTCTTTTCAGTTGCAAACTCCATTCCATACATATATATGGGGAGTTACTAGCTCCAACTCGGTTTTACAGTGAAAACTGCAGGAACTTCAAACCGGCACTAGGAAACAGACTGAGAAAGCACAGAAAAAGTGTCTCCTGCAACCCGTTCCCTTGGTGCTAGATGAACGAACGTCTCTCCACTTGCTCAGTTCTGAGAGATAAGTGTGTGTGAAAGCCGTCCTTCACCTAGCTTTTTGGGAACACAAAGTTTCTTTTCAGTTGCAAACTTCATTCCATACATATATATGGGGAGGTACTACCCCCAACTCGGTTTTACAGTGAAAACTGCAGGAACTTCAAACCGGCACTAGGAAACAGACTGAGAAAGCAGAGAAAAACTGTCTCCTGCAACCCGTTCCCTTGGTGCTAGATGAACGAACGACTCTCGACTTGCTCAGTTCTGAGGGATATGTGTGTGTGAAAGCCGTCCTTCACCTAGCTTGTTGGGAACACAAAGTTTCTTTTCAGTTGCAAACTCCATTCCATACATATATATGGAGAGGTACTAGCTCCAACTAGGTTTTACAGTAAAAAATGCAGGAACTTCAAACTGGCACTAGAAACAGACTGAGAAACAGAGAAAAAGTGTCTCCTGCAACCCGTTCCCTTGGTGCTAGATGAACGAACGTCACTGTACATGCTCATTTCTGAGAGATAAGTGTGTGTGAAAGCCGTCCTTCAGCTAACTTGTTGGGAACACAAAGTTTCTTTTCAGTTGCAAACTCCATTCCATACATATATATGGGGAGGTACTAGCCCCAACTCGGTTTTACAGTGAAAACTGCAGGAACTTCAAACCGGCACTAGGAAACAGACTGAGAAAGCAGAGAAATAATGTCTACTGCAACCCGTTCCCTTGGTGCTAGATGAACGAATGACTCTCGACTTTCTCAGTTCTGAGAGATAAGTGTGTGTGAAAGCCGTCCTTCACCTAGCTTGTTAGGAACACAAAGTTTCTTTTCAGTTGCAAACTCCATTCCATACATATATATGGGGAGGTACTAGCCCCAACTCGGTTTTACAGTGAAAACTGCAGGAACTTCAAACCGGCACTAGGAAACAGACTGAGAAAGCAGAGAAAAAATGTCTCCTGCAACCCGTTCCCTTGGTGCTAGATGAACGAACGACTCTCGACTTGCTCAGTTCTGAGAGATAATTCTGTGTGAAAGCCGTCCTTCACCTAGCTTGTTGGGAACACAAAGTTTCTTTTCAGTTGCAAACTCCATTCCATACATATATATGGGGCGGTACTAGCCTCAACTCGGTTTTACAGTGAAAACTGCAGGAAATTCAAACCGGCACTAGGAAACAGACTGAGAAAGCAGAGAAAAAATGTCTCCTGCAACCCGTTCCCTTGGTGCTAGATGAACGAACGTCTCTCCACTTGCACAGTTCTGAGAGATAAGTGTGTTAAATCCGTCCTTCACCTAGCTTGTTGGGAACACAAAGTTTCTTTTCAGTTGCAAACTCCATTCCATACATATATATGGGGAGGTACTAGCCTCAACTCGGTTTTACAGTGAAAACTGCAGGAACTTCAAACCGGCACTAGGAAACAGACTGAGAAAGCAGAGAAATAATGTCTCCTGCAACCCGTTCCCTTGGTGCTAGAAGAACGAACGACTCTCGAATTTCTCAGTTCTGAGAGATAAGTGTGTGTGAAAGCCGTCCTTCACCTAGCTTGTTGGGAACACAAAGTTTCTTTTCAGTTGCAAACTCCATTGCATACATATATATGGGGAGGTACTAGCCCCAACTCGGTTTTACAGTGAAAACTGCAGGAACTTCAAACCGGCACTAGGAAACAGAATGAGAAAGCAGAGAAAAAATGTCTCATGCAACCCGTTCCCTTGGTGCTAGATGAACGAACGACTCTCGACTTTTTCAGTTCTGAGAGATAATTCTGTGTGAAAGCCGTCCTTCACATAGCTTGTTGGGAACACAAAGTTTCTTTTCAGTTGCAAACTCCATTCCATACATATATATGGGGAGGTACTAGCCTCAACTCGGTTTTACAGTGAAAACTGCAGGAACTTCAAACCGGCACTAGGAAAAAGACTGAGAAAGCAGAGAAAAAATATCTCCTGCAAACCGTTCCCTTGGTGCTAGATGAACGAACGTCTCTCTACTTGCACAGTTCTGAGAGATAAGTGTGTTAAATCCGTCCTTCAACTAGCTTGTTGGGAACACAAAGTTTCTTTTCAGTTGCAAACTCCATTCCATACATATATATGGGTAGGTACTAGCTCCAACACGGTTTGACAGTGAAAACTGCATTAACTTCAAACCGTCTCTAAGAAACAGACTGAGAAAGCAGAGAAAAAGTGTCTCCTGCATCCCGTTCCCTTGGTGTTAGATGAACGAACGTCTCTCCACTTGCTCAGTTCTGAGAGATAAGTGTGTGTGTGAAAGCCATCCTTCACCTAGCTTGTTGGGAACACAAAGTTTCTTTTCAGTTGCAAACTCCATTCCATACATATATATGGGGAGGTACTAGCTCCAACTCGGTTTTACAGTGAAAAATGCAGGAACTTCAAACCGGCACTAGGAAACAGGCTGAGAAAGCAGAGAAAAAGTGTCTCCTGCAACCCGTTCCCTTGGTGCTAGATGAACGAACGTCTCTCCACTTGCTCAGTTCTGAGAGATAAGTGTGTTAAATCCGTCCTTCAACTAGCTTGTTGGGAACACAAAGTTTCTTTTCAGTTGCAAACACCATTCCATACATATATATGGGTAGGTACTAGCTCCAACACGGTTTGACAGTGAAAACTGCATTAACTTCAAACCGTCACTAAGAAACAGACTGAGGAAGCAGAGAAAAAGTGTCTCCTGCAACCCGTTCCCTTGGTGCTAGATGAACAAACGTCTCTCCACTTTCTCAGTTCTGAGAGATAAGTGTGTGTGAAAGCCGTCCTTCACCTAGCTTGTTGGGAACACAAAGTTTCTTTTCAGTTGCAAACTCCATTCCATACATATATATGGGGAGTTACTAGCTCCAACTCGGTTTTACAGTGAAAACTGCAGGAACTTCAAACCGGCACTAGGAAACAGACTGAGAAAGCAGAGAAAAAGTGTCTCCTGCAACCCGTTCCCTTGGTGCTAGATGAACGAACGTCTCTCCACTTGCTCAGTTCTGAGAGATACGTGTGTGTGAAAGCCGTACGTCACCTAGCTTGTTGGGAACACAAAGTTTCTTTTCAGTTGCAAACTTCATTCCATACATATATATGGGGAGGTACTACCCCCAACTCGGTTTTACAGTGAAAACTGCAGGAACTTCAAACCGGCACTAGGAAACAGACTGAGAAAGCAGAGAAAAACTGTCTCCTGCAACCCGTTCCCTTGGTGCTAGATGAACGAACGACTCTCGACTTGCTCAGTTCTGAGAGATATGTGTGTGTGAAAGCCGTCCTTCACCTAGCTTGTTGGGAACACAAAGTTTCTTTTCAGTTGCAAACTCCATTCCATACATATATATGGAGAGGTACTAGCTCCAACTAGGTTTTACAGTAAAAAATGCAGGAACTTCAAACTGGCACTAGGAAACAGACTGAGAAACAGAGAAAAAGTGTCTCCTGCAACCCGTTCCCTTGGTGCTAGATGAACGAACGTCACTGTACATGCTCATTTCTGAGAGATAAGTGTGTGTGAAAGCCGTCCTTCACCTAGCTTGTTGGGAACACAAAGTTTCTTTTCAGTTGCAAACTCCATTCCATACATATATATGGGGAGGTACTAGCCCCAACTCGGATTTACAGTGAAAACTGCAGGAACTTCAAACCGGTAGTAGGAAACAGACTGAGAAATCAGAGAAATAATGTCTCCTGCAACCGGTTCACTTGGTGCTAGATGAACGAATGACTCTCGACTTTCTCAGTTCTGAGAGATAAGTGTGTGTGAAAGCCGTCCTTCACCTAGCTTGTTGGGAACACAAAGTTTCTTTTCAGTTGCAAACTCCATTGCATACATATATATGGGGAGGTACTAGCTCCAACTCGGTTTTACAGTGAAAACTGCAGGAACTTCAAACCGGCACTAGGAAACAGACTGAGAAAGCAGAGAAAAAGTGTCTCCTGCAACCCGTTCCCTTGGTGCTAGATGAACGAACGTCTCTCCACTTGCTCAGTTCTGAGAGATAAGTGTGTGTGAAAGCCGTCCTTCACCTAGCTTTTTGGGAACACAAAGTTTCTTTTCAGTTGCAAACTTCATTCCATACATATATATGGGGAGGTACTACCCCCAACTCGGTTTTACAGTGAAAACTGCAGGAACTTCAAACCGGCACTAGGAAACAGACTGAGAAAGCAGAGAAAAACTGTCTCCTGCAACCCGTTCCCTTGGTGCTAGATGAACGAACTACTCTCGACTTGCTCAGTTCTGAGAGATATGTGTGTGTAAAAGCCGTCCTTCACCTAGCTTGTTGGGAACACAAAGTTTCTTTTCAGTTGCAAACTCCATTCCATACATATATATGGAGAGGTACTAGCTCCAACTAGGTTTTACTGTAAAAAATGCAGGAACTTCAAACTGGCACTAGGAAACAGACTGAGAAACAGAGAAAAAGTGTCTCCTGCAACCCGTTCCCTTGGTGCTAGATGAACGAACGTCACTGTACATGCTCATTTCTGAGAGATAAGTGTGTGTGAAAGCCGTCCTTCAGCTAACTTGTTGGGAACACAAAGTTTCTTTTCAGTTGCAAACTCCATTCCATACATATATATGGGGAGGTACTAGCCCCAACTCGGTTTTACAGTGAAAACTGCAGGAACTTCAAACCGGCACTAGGAAACAGACTGAGAAAGCAGAGAAAAAATGTCTCCTGCAACCCGTTCCCTTGGTGCTAGATGAACGAACGTCTCTCCACTTGCACAGTTCTGAGAGATAAGTGTGTTAAATCCGTCCTTCACCTAGCTTGTTGGGAACACAAAGTTTCTTTTCAGTTGCAAACTCCATTCCATACATATATATGGGGAGGTACTAGCCTCAACTCGGTTTTACAGTGAAAACTGCAGGAACTTCAAACCGGCACTAGGAAACAGACTGAGAAAGCAGAGAAATAATGTCTCCTGCAACCCGTTCCCTTGGTGCTAGAAGAACGAACGACTCTCGAATTTCTCAGTTCTGAGAGATAAGTGTGTGTGAAAGCCGTCCTTCACCTAGCTTGTTGGGAACACAAAGTATCTTTTCAGTTGCAAACTCCATTGCATACATATATATGGGGAGGTACTAGCCCCAACTCGGTTTTACAGTGAAAACTGCAGGAACTTCAAACCGGCACTAGGAAACAGAATGAGAAAGCAGAGAAAAAATGTCTCCTGCAACCCGTTCCCTTGGTGCTAGATGAACGAACGACTCTCGACTTTTTCAGTTCTGAGAGATAATTCTGTGTGAAAGCCGTGCTTCACATAGCTTGTTGGGAACACAAAGTTTATTTTCAGTTGCAAACTCCATTCCATACATATATATGGGGAGGTACTAGCCTCAACTCGGTTTTACAGTGAAAACTGCAGGAACTTCAAACCGGCACTAGGAAAAAGACTGAGAAAGCAGAGAAAAAATATCTCCTGCAAACCGTTCCCTTGGTGCTAGATGAACGAACGTCTCTCTACTTGCACAGTTCTGAGAGATAAGTGTGTTAAATCCGTCCTTCAACTAGCTTGTTGGGAACACAAAGTTTCTTTTCAGTTGCAAACTCCATTCCATACATATATATGGGTAGGTACTAGCTCCAACACGGTTTGACAGTGAAAACTGCATTAACTTCAAACCGTCACTAAGAAACAGACTGAGAAAGCAGAGAAAAAGTGTCTCCTGCATCCCGTTCCCTTGGTGTTAGATGAACGAACGTCTCTCCACTTGCTCAGTTCTGAGAGATAAGTGTGTGTGTGAAAGCCATCCTTCACCTAGCTTGTTGGGAACACAAAGTTTCTTTTCAGTTGCAAACTCCATTCCATACATATATATGGGGAGTTACTAGCTCCAACTCCGTTTTACAGTGAAAAATGCAGGAACTTCAAACCGTCACTAGGAAACAGACTGAGAAAGCAGAGAAAAAGTGTCTCCTGCAACCCGTTTACTTGGTGCTAGATGAACGAACGTCTCTCCACTTGCTCAGTTCTGAGAGATAAGTGTGTTAAATCCGTCCTTCAACTAGCTTGTTGGGAACACAAAGTTTCTTTTCAGTTGCAAACTCCATTCCATACATATATATGGGTAGGTACTAGCTCCAACAAGGTTTGACAGTGAAAACTGCATTAACTTCAAACCGTCACTAAGAAACAGACTGAGGAAGCAGAGAAAAAGTGTCTCCTGCAACCCGTTCCCTTGGTGCTAGATGAACAAACGTCTCTCCACTTGCTCAGTTCTGAGAGATAAGTGTGTGTGAAAGCCGTCCTTCACATAGCTTGTTTGGAACACAAAGTTTCTTTTCAGTTGCAAACTCCATTCCATACATATATATGGGGGGGTACGAGCCCGAACTCGGTTTTACAGAGAAAACTGCAGGAACTTCAAACCGGCACTAGGAAACAGACTGAGAAAGCAGAGAAAAAATGTCTCCTGCAACCCGTTCCCTTGGTGCTAGATGAACGAACGACTCTCGACTTTCTCAGTTCTGAGAGATAAGTGTGTGTGAAAGCCGTCCTTCACCTAGCTTGTTGGGAACACAAAGTTTCTTTTCAGTTGCAAACTCCATTGCATACATATATATGGGGAGTTACTAGCTCCAACTCGGTTTTACAGTGAAAACTGCAGGAACTTCAAACCGGCACTAGGAAACAGACTGAGAAAGCAGAGAAAAAGTGTCTCCTGCAACCCGTTCCCTTGGTGCTAGATGAACGAACGTCTCTCCACTTGCTCAGTTCTGAGAGATAATTGTGTGTGAAAGCCGTCCTTCACCTAGCTTGTTGGGAACACAAAGTTTCTTTTCAGTTGCAAACTCCATTCCATACATATATATGGGGAGGTACTAGCTCCAACTAGGTTTTACAGTAAAAAATGCAGGAACTTCAAACTGGCACTAGGAAACAGACTGAGAAACAGAGAAAAAGTGTCTCCTGCAACCCGTTCCCTTGGTGCTAGATGAACGAACGTCACTGTACATGCTCATTTCTGAGAGATAAGTGTGTGTGAAAGCCGTCCTTCACCTAGCTTGTTGGGAACACAAAGTTTCTTTTCAGTTGCAAACTCCATTCCATACATATATATGGGGAGGTACTAGCCCCAACTCGGTTTTACAGTGAAAACTGCAGGAACTTCAAACCGGCACTAGGAAACAGACTGAGGAAGCAGAGAAAAAATGTCTCCTGCAACCCGTTCCCTTGGTGCTAGATGAACGAACGACTCTCGACTTTCTCAGTTCTGAGAGATAATTCTGTGTGAAAGCCGTCCTTCACCTAGCTTGTTGGGAACACAAAGTTTCTTTTCAGTTGCAAACTCCATTCCATAAATATATATGGGGAGGTACTAGCCTCAACTCGGTTTTACAGTGAAAACTGCAGGAAATTCAAACCGGCACTAGGAAACAGACTGAGAAAGAAGAGAAAAAATGTCTCCTGCAACCCGTTCCCTTGGTGCTAGATGAACGAACGTCTCTCCACTTGCACAGTTCTGAGAGATAAGTGTGTTAAATCCGTCCTTCAACTAGCTTGTTGGGAACACAAAGTTTCTTTTCAGTTGCAAACTCCATTGCATAGATATATATGGGGAGGTACTAGCCCCAACTCGGTTTGACAGTGAAAACTGCATTAACTTCAAACAGTCACTAAGAAACAGACTGAGAAAGCAGAGAAAAAGTGCCTCCTGCAACCCGTTCCCTTGGTGCTAGAGGAACGAACGTCTCTGTACATGCTCATTTCTGAGAGATAAGTGTGTGTGAAAGCCGTCCTTCACCTAGCTTGTTGGGAACACAAAGGTTCTTTTCAGTTGCAAACTCCATTCCATACATATATATGGGGTGGTACTAGCCCCAAATCGGTTTTACAGTGAAAACTGCAGGAACTTCAAACCGGCACTAGGAAACAGACTGAGAAAGCAGAGAAATAATGTCTCCTGCAACCCGTTCCCTTGGTGCTAGAAGAACGAACGACTCTCGAATTTCTCAGTTCTGAGAGATAAGTGTGTGTGAAAGCCGTCCTTCACCTAGCTTGTTGGGAACACAAAGTTTCTTTTCAGTTGCAAACTCCATTGCATACATATATATGGGGAGGTACTAGCCCCAACTCGGTTTTACAGTGAAAACTGCAGGAACTTCAAACCGGCACTAGGAAACAGACTGAGAAAGCAGAGAAAAAATGTCTCCTGCAACCCGTTCCCTTGATGCTAGATGAACGAACGACTCTCGACTTTCTCAGTTCTGAGAGATAAGTGTGTGTGAAAGCCGTCCTTCACCTAGCTTGTAGGGAACACAAAGTTTTTTTCAGTTGCAAACTCCATTCCATACATATATATGGGGAGTTACTAGCTCCAACTCGGTTTTACAGTGAAAAATGCAGGAACTTCAAACCGGCACTAGGAAACAGACTGAGAAAGCAGAGAAAAAGTGTCTCCTGCAACCCGTTCCCTTGGTTCTAGATGAACGAACGTCTCTCCACTTGCTCAGTTCTGAGAGATAAGTGTGTTAAATCCGTCCTTCAACTAGCTTGTTGGGAACACAAAGTTTCTTTTCAGTTGCAAACTCCATTCCATACATATATATGGGTAGGTACTAGCTCCAACACGGTTTGACAGTGAAAACTGCATTAACTTCAAACCGTCACTAAGAAACAGACTGAGAAAGCAGAGAAAAAGTGTCTCCTGCAACCCGTTCCCTTGGTGCTAGATGAACAAACGTCTCTCCACTTGCTCAGTTCTGAGAGATAAGTGTGTGTGAAAGCCGTCCTTCACATAGCTTGTTTGGAACACAAAGTTTCTTTTCAGTTGCAAACACCATTCCATACATATATAGGGGGGGGTACTAGCCCGAACTCGGTTTTACAGAGAAAACTGCAGGAACTTCAAACCGGCACTAGGAAACAGACTGAGAAAGCAGAGAAAAATTGTCTCCTGCAACCCGTTCCCTTGGTGCTAGATGAACGAACGACTCTCGACTTTCTCAGTTCTGAGAGATAAGTGTGTGTGAAAGCCGTCCTTCACCTAGCTTGTTGGGAACACAAAGTTTCTTTTCAGTTGCAAACTCCATTCCATACATATATATGGGGAGTTACTAGCTCCAACTCGGTTTTACAGTGAAAACTGCAGGAACTTCAAACCGGCACTAGGAAAAAGACTGAGAAAGCAGAGAAAAAGTGTCTCCTGCAACCCGTTCCCTTGGTGCTAGATGAACGAACGTCTCTCCACTTGCTCAGTTCTGAGAGATAAGTGTGTGTGAAAGCCGTCCTTCACCTAGCTTTTTGGGAACACAAAGTTTCTTTTCAGTTGCAAACTTCATTCCATACATATATAAGGGGAGGTACTACCCCCAACTCGGTTTTACAGTGAAAACTGCAGGAACTTCAAACCGGCACTAGGAAACAGACTGAGAAAGCAGAGAAAAACTGTCTCCTGCAACCCGTTCCCTTGGTGCTAGATGAACGAACGACTCTCGACTTGCTCAGTTCTGAGAGATAAGTGTGTGTGAAAGCCGTCCTTCACCTAGCTTGTTGGGAACACAAAGTTTCTTTTCAGTTGCAAACTCCATTCCATACATATATATGGGGAGGTACTAGCTCCAACTAGGTTTTACAGTAAAAAATGCAGGAACTTCAAACTGGCACTAGGAAACAGACTGAGAAACAGAGAAAAAGTGTCTCCTGCAACCCGTTCCCTTGGTGCTAGATGAACGAACGTCACTGTACATGCTCATTTCTGAGAGATAAGTGTGTGTTAAATCCGTCCTTCAACTAGCTTGTTGGGAACACAAAGTTTCTTTTCAGTTGCAAACACCATTCCATACATATATATGGGTAGGTACTAGCTCCAACACGGTTTGACAGTGAAAACTGCATTAACTTCAAACCGTCACTAAGAAACAGACTGAGGAAGCAGAGAAAAAGTGTCTCCTGCAACCCGTTCCCTTGGTGCTAGATGAACAAACGTCTCTCCACTTTCTCAGTTCTGAGAGATAAGTGTGTGTGAAAGCCGTCCTTCACCTAGCTTGTTGGGAACACAAAGTTTCTTTTCAGTTGCAAACTCCATTCCATACATATATATGGGGAGTTACTAGCTCCAACTCGGTTTTACAGTGAAAACTGCAGGAACTTCAAACCGGCACTAGGAAACAGACTGAGAAAGCAGAGAAAAAGTGTCTCCTGCAACCCGTTCCCTTGGTGCTAGATGAACGAACGTCTCTCCACTTGCTCAGTTCTGAGAGATAAGTGTGTGTGAAAGCCGTCCTTCACCTAGCTTTTTGGGAACACAAAGTTTCTTTTCAGTTGCAAACTTCATTCCATACATATATATGGGGAGGTACTACCCCCAACTCGGTTTTACAGTGAAAACTGCAGGAACTTCAAACCGGCACTAGGAAACAGACTGAGAAAGCAGAGAAAAACTGTCTCCTGCAACCCGTTCCCTTGGTGCTAGATGAACGAACGACTCTCGACTTGCTCAGTTCTGAGGGATATGTGTGTGTGAAAGCCGTCCTTCACCTAGCTTGTTGGGAACACAAAGTTTCTTTTCAGTTGCAAACTCCATTCCATACATATATATGGAGAGGTACTAGTTCCAACTAGGTTTTACAGTAAAAAATGCAGGAACTTCAAACTGGCACTAGAAACAGACTGAGAAAGAGAGAAAAAGTGTCTCCTGCAACCCGTTCCCTTGGTGCTAGATGAACGAACGTCACTGTACATGCTCATTTCTGAGAGATAAGTGTGTGTGAAAGCCGTCCTTCAGCTAACTTGTTGGGAACACAAAGTTTCTTTTCAGTTGCAAACTCCATTCCATACATATATATGGGGAGGTACTAGCCCCAACTCGGTTTTACAGTGAAAACTGCAGGAACTTCAAACCGGCACTAGGAAACAGACTGAGAAAGCAGAGAAATAATGTCTACTGCAACCCGTTCCCTTGGTGCTAGATGAACGAATGACTCTCGACTTTCTCAGTTCTGAGAGATAAGTGTGTGTGAAAGCCGTCCTTCACCTAGCTTGTTAGGAACACAAAGTTTCTTTTCAGTTGCAAACTCCATTCCATACATATATATGGGGAGGTACTAGCCCCAACTCGGTTTTACAGTGAAAACTGCAGGAACTTCAAACCGGCACTAGGAAACAGACTGAGAAAGCAGAGAAAAAATGTCTCCTGCAACCCGTTCCCTTGGTGCTAGATGAACGAACGACTCTCGACTTGCTCAGTTCTGAGAGATAATTCTGTGTGAAAGCCGTCCTTCACCTAGCTTGTTGGGAACACAAAGTTTCTTTTCAGTTGCAAACTCCATTCCATACATATATATGGGGAGGTACTAGCCTCAACTCGGTTTTACAGTGAAAACTGCAGGAAATTCAAACCGGCACTAGGAAACAGACTGAGAAAGCAGAGAAAAAATGTCTCCTGCAACCCGTTCCCTTGGTGCTAGATGAACGAACGTCTCTCCACTTGCACAGTTCTGAGAGATAAGTGTGTTAAATCCGTCCTTCACCTAGCTTGTTGGGAACACAAAGTTTCTTTTCAGTTGCAAACTCCATTCCATACATATATATGGGGAGGTACTAGCCTCAACTCGGTTTTACAGTGAAAACTGCAGGAACTTCAAACCGGCACTAGGAAACAGACTGAGAAAGCAGAGAAATAATGTCTCCTGCAACCCGTTCCCTTGGTGCTAGAAGAACGAACGACTCTCGAATTTCTCAGTTCTGAGAGATAAGTGTGTGTGAAAGCCGTCCTTCACCTAGCTTGTTGGGAACACAAAGTTTCTTTTCAGTTGCAAACTCCATTGCATACATATATATGGGGAGGTACTAGCCCCAACTCGGTTTTACAGTGAAAACTGCAGGAACTTCAAACCGGCACTAGGAAACAGACTGAGAAAGCAGAGAAAAAATGTCTCCTGCAACCCGTTCCCTTGGTGCTAGATGAACGAACGACTCTCGACTTTTTCAGTTCTGAGAGATAATTCTGTGTGAAAGCCGTCCTTCACATAGCTTGTTGGGAACACAAAGTTTCTTTTCAGTTGCAAACTCCATTCCATACATATATATGGGGAGGTACTAGCCTCAACTCGGTTTTACAGTGAAAACTGCAGGAACTTCAAACCGGCACTAGGAAAAAGACTGAGAAAGCAGAGAAAAAATATCTCCTGCAAACCGTTCCCTTGGTGCTAGATGAACGAACGTCTCTCTACTTGCACAGTTCTGAGAGATAAGTGTGTTAAATCCGTCCTTCAACTAGCTTGTTGGGAACACAAAGTTTCTTTTCAGTTGCAAACTCCATTCCATACATATATATGGGTAGGTACTAGCTCCAACACGGTTTGACAGTGAAAACTGCATTAACTTCAAACCGTCTCTAAGAAACAGACTGAGAAAGCAGAGAAAAAGTGTCTCCTGCATCCCGTTCCCTTGGTGTTAGATGAACGAACGTCTCTCCACTTGCTCAGTTCTGAGAGATAAGTGTGTGTGTGAAAGCCATCCTTCACCTAGCTTGTTGGGAACACAAAGTTTCTTTTCAGTTGCAAACTCCATTCCATACATATATATGGGGAGGTACTAGCTCCAACTCGGTTTTACAGTGAAAAATGCAGGAACTTCAAACCGGCACTAGGAAACAGGCTGAGAAAGCAGAGAAAAAGTGTCTCCTGCAACCCGTTCCCTTGGTGCTAGATGAACGAACGTCTCTCCACTTGCTCAGTTCTGAGAGATACGTGTGTGTGAAAGCCGTACGTCACCTAGCTTGTTGGGAACACAAAGTTTCTTTTCAGTTGCAAACTTCATTCCATACATATATATGGGGAGGTACTACCCCCAACTCGGTTTTACAGTGAAAACTGCAGGAACTTCAAACCGGCACTAGGAAACAGACTGAGAAAGCAGAGAAAAACTGTCTCCTGCAACCCGTTCCCTTGGTGCTAGATGAACGAACGACTCTCGACTTGCTCAGTTCTGAGAGATATGTGTGTGTGAAAGCCGTCCTTCACCTAGCTTGTTGGGAACACAAAGTTTCTTTTCAGTTGCAAACTCCATTCCATACATATATATGGAGAGGTACTAGCTCCAACTAGGTTTTACAGTAAAAAATGCAGGAACTTCAAACTGGCACTAGGAAACAGACTGAGAAACAGAGAAAAAGTGTCTCCTGCAACCCGTTCCCTTGGTGCTAGATGAACGAACGTCACTGTACATGCTCATTTCTGAGAGATAAGTGTGTGTGAAAGCCGTCCTTCACCTAGCTTGTTGGGAACACAAAGTTTCTTTTCAGTTGCAAACTCCATTCCATACATATATATGGGGAGGTACTAGCCCCAACTCGGTTTTACAGTGAAAACTGCAGGAACTTCAAACCGGTAGTAGGAAACAGACTGAGAAATCAGAGAAATAATGTCTCCTGCAACCGGTTCCCTTGGTGCTAGATGAACGAATGACTCTCGACTTTCTCAGTTCTGAGAGATAAGTGTGTGTGAAAGCCGTCCTTCACCTAGCTTGTTGGGAACACAAAGTTTCTTTTCAGTTGCAAACTCCATTGCATACATATATATGGGGAGGTACTAGCTCCAACTCGGTTTTACAGTGAAAACTGCAGGAACTTCAAACCGGCACTAGGAAACAGACTGAGAAAGCAGAGAAAAAGTGTCTCCTGCAACCCGTTCCCTTGGTGCTAGATGAACGAACGTCTCTCCACTTGCTCAGTTCTGAGAGATAAGTGTGTGTGAAAGCCGTCCTTCACCTAGCTTTTTGGGAACACAAAGTTTCTTTTCAGTTGCAAACTTCATTCCATACATATATATGGGGAGGTACTACCCCCAACTCGGTTTTACAGTGAAAACTGCAGGAACTTCAAACCGGCACTAGGAAACAGACTGAGAAAGCAGAGAAAAACTGTCTCCTGCAACCCGTTCCCTTGGTGCTAGATGAACGAACTACTCTCGACTTGCTCAGTTCTGAGAGATATGTGTGTGTAAAAGCCGTCCTTCACCTAGCTTGTTGGGAACACAAAGTTTCTTTTCAGTTGCAAACTCCATTCCATACATATATATGGAGAGGTACTAGCTCCAACTAGGTTTTACTGTAAAAAATGCAGGAACTTCAAACTGGCACTAGGAAACAGACTGAGAAAGCAGAGAAAAAATATCTCCTGCAACCCGTTCCCTTGGTGCTAGAAGAACGAACGACTCTCGAATTTCTCAGTTCTGAGAGATAAGTGTGTGTGAAAGCCGTCCTTCACCTAGCTTGTTGGGAACACAAAGTATCTTTTCAGTTGCAAACTCCATTGCATACATATATATGGGGAGGTACTAGCCCCAACTCGGTTTTACAGTGAAAACTGCAGGAACTTCAAACCGGCACTAGGAAACAGAATGAGAAAGCAGAGAAAAAATGTCTCCTGCAACCCGTTCCCTTGGTGCTAGATGAACGAACGACTCTCGACTTTTTCAGTTCTGAGAGATAATTCTGTGTGAAAGCCGTGCTTCACATAGCTTGTTGGGAACACAAAGTTTATTTTCAGTTGCAAACTCCATTCCATACATATATATGGGGAGGTACTAGCCTCAACTCGGTTTTACAGTGAAAACTGCAGGAACTTCAAACCGGCACTAGGAAAAAGACTGAGAAAGCAGAGAAAAAATATCTCCTGCAAACCGTTCCCTTGGTGCTAGATGAACGAACGTCTCTCTACTTGCACAGTTCTGAGAGATAAGTGTGTTAAATCCGTCCTTCAACTAGCTTGTTGGGAACACAAAGTTTCTTTTCAGTTGCAAACTCCATTCCATACATATATATGGGTAGGTACTAGCTCCAACACGGTTTGACAGTGAAAACTGCATTAACTTCAAACCGTCACTAAGAAACAGACTGAGAAAGCAGAGAAAAAGTGTCTCCTGCATCCCGTTCCCTTGGTGTTAGATGAACGAACGTCTCTCCACTTGCTCAGTTCTGAGAGATAAGTGTGTGTGTGAAAGCCATCCTTCACCTAGCTTGTTGGGAACACAAAGTTTCTTTTCAGTTGCAAACTCCATTCCATACATATATATGGGGAGGTACTAGCTCCAACTCGGTTTTACAGTGAAAAATGCAGGAACTTCAAACCGGCACTAGGAAACAGACTGAGAAAGCAGAGAAAAAGTGTCTCCTGCAACCCGTTCCCTTGGTGCTAGATGAACGAACGTCTCTCCACTTGCTCAGTTCTGAGAGATAAGTGTGTTAAATCCGTCCTTCAACTAGCTAGTTGGGAACACAAAGTTTCTTTTCAGTTGCAAACACCATTCCATACATATATATGGGTAGGTACTAGCTCCAACACGGTTTGACAGTGAAAACTGCATTAACTTCAAACCGTCACTAAGAAACAGACTGAGGAAGCAGAGAAAAAGTGTCTCCTGCAACCCGTTCCCTTGGTGCTAGATGAACAAACGTCTCTCCACTTTCTCAGTTCTGAGAGATAAGTGTGTGTGAAAGCCGTCCTTCACCTAGCTTGTTGGGAACACAAAGTTTCTTTTCAGTTGCAAACTCCATTCCATACATATATATGGGGAGGTACTAGCCCCAACTCGGTTTTACAGTGAAAACTGCAGGAACTTCAAACCGGCACTAGGAAACAGACTGAGAAAGCAGAGAAAAAATGTCTCCTGCAACCCGTTCCCTTGGTGCTAGATGAACGAACGACTCTCGACTTTCTCAGTTCTGAGAGATAATTCTGTGTGAAAGCCGTCCTTCACCTAGCTTGTTGGGAACACAAAGTTTCTTTTCAGTTGCAAACTCCATTCCATAAATATATATGGGGAGGTACTAGCCTCAACTCGGTTTTACAGTGAAAACTGCAGGAAATTCAAACCGGCACTAGGAAACAGACTGAGAAAGAAGAGAAAAAATGTCTCCTGCAACCCGTTCCCTTGGTGCTAGATGAACGAACGTCTCTCCACTTGCACAGTTCTGAGAGATAAGTGTGTTAAATCCGTCCTTCAACTAGCTTGTTGGGAACACAAAGTTTCTTTTCAGTTGCAAACTCCATTGCATAGATATATATGGGGAGGTACTAGCCCCAACTCGGTTTGACAGTGAAAACTGCATTAACTTCAAACAGTCACTAAGAAACAGACTGAGAAAGCAGAGAAAAAGTGTCTCCTGCAACCCGTTCCCTTGGTGCTAGATGAACGAACGTCTCTGTACATGCTCATTTCTGAGAGATAAGTGTGTGTGAAAGCCGTCCTTCACCTAGCTTGTTGGGAACACAAAGTTTCTTTTCAGTTGCAAACTCCATTCCATACATATATATGGGGTGGTACTAGCCCCAAATCGGTTTTACAGTGAAAACTGCAGGAACTTCAAACCGGCACTAGGAAACAGACTGAGAAAGCAGAGAAATAATGTCTCCTGCAACCCGTTCCCTTGGTGCTAGAAGAACGAACGACTCTCGAATTTCTCAGTTCTGAGAGATAAGTGTGTGTGAAAGCCGTCCTTCACCTAGCTTGTTGGGAACACAAAGTTTCTTTTCAGTTGCAAACTCCATTGCATACATATATATGGGTAGGTACTAGCCCCAACTCGGTTTTACAGTGAAAACTGCAGGAACTTCAAACCGGCACTAGGAAACAGACTGAGAAAGCAGAGAAAAAATGTCTCCTGCAACCCGTTCCCTTGGTGCTAGATGAACGAACGACTCTCGACTTTCTCAGTTCTGAGAGATAAGTGTGTGTGAAAGCCGTCCTTCACCTAGCTTGTAGGGAACACAAAGTTTCTTTTCAGTTGCAAACTCCATTCCATACATATATATGGGGAGTTACTAGCTCCAACTCGGTTTTACAGTGAAAAATGCAGGAACTTCAAACCGGCACTAGGAAACAGACTGAGAAAGCAGAGAAAAAGTGTCTCCTGCAACCCGTTCCCTTGGTTCTAGATGAACGAACGTCTCTCCACTTGCTCAGTTCTGAGAGATAAGTGTGTTAAATCCGTCCTTCAACTAGCTTGTTTGGAACACAAAGTTTCTTTTCAGTTGCAAACTCCATTCCATACATATATATGGGTAGGTACTAGCTCCAACACGGTTTGACAGTGAAAACTGCATTAACTTCAAACCGTCACTAAGAAACAGACTGAGAAAGCAGAGAAAAAGTGTCTCCTGCAACCCGTTCCCTTGGTGCTAGATGAACAAACGTCTCTCCACTTGCTCAGTTCTGAGAGATAAGTGTGTGTGAAAGCCGTCCTTCACATAGCTTGTTTGGAACACAAAGTTTCTTTTCAGTTGCAAACTCCATTCCATACATATATATGGGGGGGTACTAGCCCGAACTCGGTTTTACAGAGAAAACTGCAGGAACTTCAAACCGGCACTAGGAAACAGACTGAGAAAGCAGAGAAAAATTGTCTCCTGCAACCCGTTCCCTTGGTGCTAGATGAACGAACGACTCTCGACTTTCTCAGTTCTGAGAGATAAGTGTGTGTGAAAGCCGTCCTTCACCTAGCTTGTTGGGAACACAAAGTTTCTTTTCAGTTGCAAACTCCATTCCATACATATATATGGGGAGTTACTAGCTCCAACTCGGTTTTACAGTGAAAACTGCAGGAACTTCAAACCGGCACTAGGAAACAGACTGAGAAAGCAGAGAAAAAGTGTCTCCTGCAACCCGTTCCCTTGGTGCTAGATGAACGAACGTCTCTCCACTTGCTCAGTTCTGAGAGATAAGTGTGTGTGAAAGCCGTCCTTCACCTAGCTTTTTGGGAACACAAAGTTTCTTTTCAGTTGCAAACTTCATTCCATACATATATATGGGGAGGTACTACCCCCAACTCGGTTTTACAGTGAAAACTGCAGGAACTTCAAACAGTCACTAAGAAACAGACTGAGAAAGCAGAGAAAAACTGTCTCCTGCAACCCGTTCCCTTGGTGCTAGATGAACGAACGTCACTGTACATGCTCATTTCTGAGAGATAAGTGTGTGTGAAAGCCGTCCTTCAGCTAGCTTGTTGGGAACACAAAGTTTCTTTTCAGTTGCAAACTCCATTCCATACATATATATGGGGAGGTAATAGCCCCAACTCGATTTTACAGTGAAAACTGCAGGAACTTCAAACCGGCACTAGGAAACAGACTGAGAAAGCAGAGAAATAATGTCTCCTGCAACCCGTTCCCTTGGTGCTAGATGAACGAATGACTCTCGACTTTCTCAGTTCTGAGAGATAAGTGTGTGTGAAAGCCGTCCTTCACCTAGCTTGTTGGGAACACAAAGTTTCTTTTCAGTTGCAAACTCCATTCCATACATATATATGGGGAGGTACTAGCCCCAACTCGGTTTTACAGTGGAAACTGCAGGAACTTCAAACCGGCACTAGGAAACAGACTGAGAAAGCAGAGAAAAAATGTCTCCTTCAACCCGTTCCCTTGGTGCTAGATGAACGAACGACTCTCGACTTTCTCAGTTCTGAGAGATAATTCTGTGTGAAAGCCGTCCTTCACCTAGCTTGTTGGGAACACAAAGTTTCTTTTCAGTTGCAAACTCCATTCCATACATATATATGGGGAGGTACTAGCCTCAACTCGGTTTTACAGTGAAAACTGCAGGAAATTCAAACCGGCACTAGGAAACAGACTGAGAAAGCAGAGAAAAAATGTCTCCTGCAACCCGTTCCCTTGGTGCTAGATGAATGAACGTCTCTCCACTTGCACAGTTCTGAGAGATAAGTGTGTTAAATCCGTCCTTCACCTAGCTTGTTGGGAACACAAAGTTTCTTTTCAGTTGCAAACTCCATTGCATAGATATATATGGGGAGGTACTAGCCCCAACTCGGTTTGACAGTGAAAACTGCATTAACTTCAAACAGTCACTAAGAAACAGACTGAGAAAGCAGAGAAAAAGTGTCTCCTGCAACCCGTTCCCTTGGTGCTAGATGAACGAACGTCTCTGTACATGCTCATTTCTGAGAGATAAGTGTGTGTGAAAGCCGTCCTTCACCTAGCTTTTTGGGAACACAAAGTTTCTTTTCAGTTGCAAACTCCATTCCATACATATATATGGGGTGGTACTAGCCACAAATCGGTTTTACAGTGAAAACTGCAGGAACTTCAAACCGGCACTAGGAAACAGACTGAGAAAGCAGAGAAATAATGACTCCTGCAACCCGTTCCCTTGGTGCTAGAAGAACGAACGACTCTCGAATTTCTCAGTTCTGAGAGATAAGTGTGTGTGAAAGCCGTCCTTCACCTAGCTTGTTGGGAACACAAAGTTTCTTTTCAGTTGCAAACTCCATTGCATACATATATATGGGGAGGTACTAGCCCCAACTCGGTTTTACAGTGAAAACTGCAGGAACTTCAAACCGGCACTAGGAAACAGAATGACAAAGCAGAGAAAAAATGTCTCCTGCAACCCGTTCCCTTGGTGCTAGATGAACGAACGACTCTCGACTTTTTCAGTTCTGAGAGATAATTCTGTGTGAAAGCCGTCCTTCACATAGCTTGTTGGGAACACAAAGTTTCTTTTCAGTTGCAAACTCCATTCCATACATATATATGGGGAGGTACTAGCCTCAACTCGGTTTTACAGTGAAAACTGCAGGAACTTCAAACCGGCACTAGGAAAAAGACTGAGAAAGCAGAGAAAAAATATCTCCTGCAAACCGTTCCCTTGGTGCTAGATGAACGAACGTCTCTCTACTTGCACAGTTCTGAGAGATAAGTGTGTTAAATCCGTCCTTCAACTAGCTTGTTGGGAACACAAAGTTTCTTTTCAGTTGCAAACTCCATTCCATACATATATATGGGTAGGTACTAGCTCCAACACGGTTTGACAGTGAAAACTGCATTAACTTCAAACCGTCACTAAGAAACAGACTGAGAAAGCAGAGAAAAAGTGTCTCCTGCATCCCGTTCCCTTGGTGTTAGATGAACGAACGTCTCTCCACTTGCTCAGTTCTGAGAGATAAGTGTGTGTGTGAAAGCCATCCTTCACCTAGCTTGTTGGGAACACAAAGTTTCTTTTCAGTTGCAAACTCCATTCCATACATATATATGGGGAGGTACTAGCTCCAACTCGGTTTTACAGTGAAAAATGCAGGAACTTCAAACCGGCACTAGGAAACAGACTGAGAAAGCAGAGAAAAAGTGTCTCCTGCAACCCGTTCCCTTGGTGCTAGATGAACGAACGTCTCTCCACTTGCTCAGTTCTGAGAGATAAGTGTGTTAAATCCGTCCTTCAACTAGCTTGTTGGGAACACAAAGTTTCTTTTCAGTTGCAAACACCATTCCATACATATATATGGGTAGGTACTAGCTCCAACACGGTTTGACAGTGAAAACTGCATTAACTTCAAACCGTCACTAAGAAACAGACTGAGGAAGCAGAGAAAAAGTGTCTCCTGCAACCCGTTCCCTTGGTGCTAGATGAACAAACGTCTCTCCACTTTCTCAGTTCTGAGAGATAAGTGTGTGTGAAAGCCGTCCTTCACCTAGCTTGTTGGGAACACAAAGTTTCTTTTCAGTTGCAAACTCCATTCCATACATATATATGGGGAGTTACTAGCTCCAACTCGGTTTTACAGTGAAAACTGCAGGAACTTCAAACCGGCACTAGGAAACAGACTGAGAAAGCAGAGAAAAAGTGTCTCCTGCAACCCGTTCCCTTGGTGCTAGATGAACGAACGTCTCTCCGCATGCTCAGTTCTGAGAGATAAGTGTGTGTGAAAGCCGTCCTTCACCTAGCTTTTTGGGAACACAAAGTTTCTTTTCAGTTGCAAACTTCATTCCATACATATATATGGGGAGGTACTACCCCCAACTCGGTTTTACAGTGAAAACTGCAGGAACTTCAAACCGGCACTAGGAAACAGACTGAGAAAGCAGAGAAAAACTGTCTCCTGCAACCCGTTCCCTTGGTGCTAGATGAACGAACGACTCTCGACTTGCTCAGTTCTGAGGGATATGTGTGTGTGAAAGCCGTCCTTCACCTAGCTTGTTGGGAACACAAAGTTCCTTTTCAGTTGCAAACTCCATTCCATACATATATATGGAGAGGTACTAGCTCCAACTAGGTTTTACAGTAAAAAATGCAGGAACTTCAAACTGGCACTAGGAAACAGACTGAGAAACAGAGAAAAAGTGTCTTCTGCAACGCGTTCCCTTGGTGCTAGATGAACGAACGTCACTGTACATGCTCATTTCTGAGAGATAAGTGTGTGTGAAAGCCGTCCTTCAGCTAACTTGTTGGGAACACAAAGTTTCTTTTCAGTTGCAAACTCCATTCCATTCATATATATGGGGAGGTACTAGCCCCAACTCGGTTTTACAGTGAAAACTGCAGGAACTTCAAACCGGCACTAGGAAACAGACTGAGAAAGCAGAGAAATAATGTCTCCTGCAACCCGTTCCCTTGGTGCTAGATGAACGAATGACTCTCGACTTTCTCAGTTCTGAGAGATAAGTGTGTGTGAAAGCCGTCCTTCAGCTAGCTTGTTGGGAACACAAAGTTTCTTTTCAGTTGCAAACTCCATTCCATACATATATATGGGGAGGTACTAGCCCCAACTCGGTTTTACAGTGAAAACTGCAGGAACTTCAAACCGGCACTAGGAAACAGACTGAGAAAGCAGAGAAAAAATGTCTCCTGCAACCCGTTCCCTTGGTGCTAGATGAACGAACGACTCTCGACTTTCTCAGTTCTGAGAGATAATTCTGTGTGAAAGCCGTCCTTCACCTAGCTTGTTGGGAACACAAAGTTTCTTTTCAGTTGCAAACTCCATTCCATACATATATATGGGGCGGTACTAGCCTCAACTCGGTTTTACAGTGAAAACTGCAGGAATTTCAAACCGGCACTAGGAAACAGACTGAGAAAGCAGAGAAAAAATGTCTCCTGCAACCCGTTCCCTTGGTGCTAGATGAACGAACGTCTCTCCACTTGCACAGTTCTGAGAGATAAGTGTGTTAAATCCGTCCTTCACCTAGCTTGTTGGGAACACAAAGTTTCTTTTCAGTTGCAAACTCCATTCCATACATATATATGGGGAGGTACTAGCCTCAACTCGGTTTTACAGTGAAAACTGCAGGAAATTCAAACCGGCACTAGGAAACAGACTGAGAAAGCAGAGAAATAATGTCTCCTGCAACCCGTTCCCTTGGTGCTAGAAGAACGAACGACTCTCGAATTTCTCAGTTCTGAGAGATAAGTGTGTGTGAAAGCCGTCCTTCACCTAGCTTGTTGGGAACACAAAGTTTCTTTTCAGTTGCAAACTCCATTGCATACATATATATGGGGAGGTACTAGCCCCAACTCGGTTTTACAGTGAAAACTGCAGGAACTTCAAACCGGCACTAGGAAACAGAATGAGAAAGCAGAGAAAAAATGTCTCCTGCAACCCGTTCCCTTGGTGCTAGATGAACGAACGACTCTCGACTTTTTCAGTTCTGAGAGATAATTCTGTGTGAAAGCCGTCCTTCACATAGCTTGTTGGGAACACAAAGTTTCTTTTCAGTTGCAAACTCCATTCCATACATATATATGGGGAGGTACTAGCCTCAACTCGGTTTTACAGTGAAAACTGCAGGAAATTCAAACCGGCACTAGGAAAAAGACTGAGAAAGCAGAGAAAAAATATCTCCTGCAAACCGTTCCCTTGGTGCTAGATGAACGAACGTCTCTCTACTTGCACAGTTCTGAGAGATAAGTGTGTTAAATCCGTCCTTCAACTAGCTTGTTGGGAACACAAAGTTTCTTTTCAGTTGCAAACTCCATTCCATACATATATATGGGTAGGTACTAGCTCCAACACGGTTTGACAGTGAAAACTGCATTAACTTCAAACCGTCTCTAAGAAACAGACTGAGAAAGCAGAGAAAAAGTGTCTCCTGCATCCCGTTCCCTTGGTGTTAGATGAACGAACGTCTCTCCACTTGCTCAGTTCTGAGAGATAAGTGTGTGTGTGAAAGCCATCCTTCACCTAGCTTGTTGGGAACACAAAGTTTCTTTTCAGTTGCAAACTCCATTCCATACATATATATGGGGAGGTACTAGCTCCAACTCGGTTTTACAGTGAAAAATGCAGGAACTTCAAACCGGCACTAGGAAACAGGCTTAGAAAGCAGAGAAAAAGTGTCTCCTGCAACCCGTTCCCTTGGTGCTAGATGAACGAACGTCTCTCCACTTGCTCAGTTCTGAGAGATAAGTGTGTTAAATCCGTCCTTCAACTAGCTTGTTGGGAACACAAAGTTTCTTTTCAGTTGCAAACACCATTCCATACATATATATGGGTAGGTACTAGCTCCAACACGGTTTGACAGTGAAAACTGCATTAACTTCAAACCGTCACTAAGAAACAGACTGAGGAAGCAGAGAAAAAGTGTCTCCTGCAACCCGTTCCCTTGGTGCTAGATGAACAAACGTCTCTCCACTTTCTCAGTTCTGAGAGATAAGTGTGTGTGAAAGCCGTCCTTCACCTAGCTTGTTGGGAACACAAAGTTTCTTTTCAGTTGCAAACTCCATTCCATACATATATATGGGGAGTTACTAGCTCCAACTCGGTTTTACAGTGAAAACTGCAGGAACTTCAAACCGGCACTAGGAAACAGACTGAGAAAGCAGAGAAAAAGTGTCCCCTGCAACCCGTTCCCTTGGTGCTAGATGAACGAACGTCTCTCCACTTGCTCAGTTCTGAGAGATACGTGTGTGTGAAAGCCGTACGTCACCTAGCTTGTTGGGAACACAAAGTTTCTTTTCAGTTGCAAACTTCATTCCATACATATATATGGGGAGGTACTACCCCCAACTCGGTTTTACAGTGAAAACTGCAGGAACTTCAAACCGGCACTAGGAAACAGACTGAGAAAGCAGAGAAAAACTGTCTCCTGCAACCCGTTCCCTTGGTGCTAGATGAACGAACGACTCTCGACTTGCTCAGTTCTGAGAGATATGTGTGTGTGAAAGCCGTCCTTCACCTAGCTTGTTGGGAACACAAAGTTTCTTTTCAGTTGCAAACTCCATTCCATACATATATATGGAGAGGTACTAGCTCCAACTAGGTTTTACAGTAAAAAATGCAGGAACTTCAAACTGGCACTAGGAAACAGACTGAGAAACAGAGAAAAAGTGTCTCCTGCAACCCGTTCCCTTGGTGCTAGATGAACGAACGTCACTGTACATGCTCATTTCTGAGAGATAAGTGTGTGTGAAAGCCGTCCTTCACCTAGCTTGTTGGGAACACAAAGTTTCTTTTCAGTTGCAAACTACATTCCATACATATATATGGGGAGGTACTAGCCCCAACTCGGTTTTACAGTGAAAACTGCAGGAACTTCAAACCGGTAGTAGGAAACAGACTGAGAAATCAGAGAAATAATGTCTCCTGCAACCGGTTCCCTTGGTGCTAGATGAACGAATGACTCTCGACTTTCTCAGTTCTGAGAGATAAGTGTGTGTGAAAGCCGTCCTTCACCTAGCTTGTTGGGAACACAAAGTTTCTTTTCAGTTGCAAACTCCATTGCATACATATATATGGGGAGGTACTAGCTCCAACTCGGTTTTACAGTGAAAACTGCAGGAACTTCAAACCGGCACTAGGAAACAGACTGAGAAAGCAGAGAAAAAGTGTCTCCTGCAACCCGTTCCCTTGGTGCTAGATGAACGAACGTCTCTCCACTTGCTCAGTTCTGAGAGATAAGTGTGTGTGAAAGCCGTCCTTCACCTAGCTTTTTGGGAACACAAAGTTTCTTTTCAGTTGCAAACTTCATTCCATACATATATATGGGGAGGTACTACCCCCAACTCGGTTTTACAGTGAAAACTGCAGGAACTTCAAACCGGCACTAGGAAACAGACTGAGAAAGCAGAGAAAAACTGTCTCCTGCAACCCGTTCCCTTGGTGCTAGATGAACGAACGACTCTCGACTTGCTCAGTTCTGAGAGATATGTGTGTGTGAAAGCCGTCCTTCACCTAGGTTGTTGGGAACACAAAGTTTCTTTTCAGTTGCAAACTCCATTCCATACATATATATGGAGAGGTACTAGCTCCAACTAGGTTTTACAGTAAAAAATGCAGGAACTTCAAACTGGCACTAGGAAACAGACTGAGAAACAGAGAAAAAGTGTCTCCTGCAACCCGTTCCCTTGGTGCTAGATGAACGAACGTCACTGTACATGCTCATTTCTGAGAGATAAGTGTGTGTGAAAGCCGTCCTTCAGCTAACTTGTTGGGAACACAAAGTTTCTTTTCAGTTGCAAACTCCATTCCATACATATATATGGGGAGGTACTAGCCCCAACTCGGTTTACAGTGAAAACTGCAGGAACTTCAAATCGGCACTAGGAAACAGACTGAGAAAGCAGAGAAATAATGTCTCCTGCAACCCGTTCCCTTGGTGCTAGATGAACGAATGACTCTCGACTTTCTCAGTTCTGAGAGATAAGTGTGTGTGAAAGCCGTCCTTCACCTAGCTTGTTGGGAACACAAAGTTTCTTTTCAGTTGCAAACTCCATTCCATACATATATATGGGGAGGTACTAGCCCCAACTCGGTTTTACAGTGAAAACTGCAGAAACTTCAAACCGGCACTAGGAAACAGACTGAGAAAGCAGAGAAAAAATGTCTCCTTCAACCCGTTCCCTTGGTGCTAGATGAACGAACGACTCTCGACTTTCTCAGTTCTGAGAGATAATTCTGTGTGAAAGCCGTCCTTCACCTAGCTTGTTGGGAACACAAAGTTTCTTTTCAGTTGCAAACTCCATTCCATACATATATATGGGGAGGTACTAGCCTCAACTCGGTTTTACAGTGAAAACTGCAGGAAATTCAAACCGGCACTAGGAAACAGACTGAGAAAGCAGAGAAAAAATGTCTCCTGCAACCCGTTCCCTTGGTGCTAGATGAACGAACGTCTCTCCACTTGCACAGTTCTGAGAGATAAGTGTGTTAAATCCGTCCTTCACCTAGCTTGTTGGGAACACAAAGTTTCTTTTCAGTTGCAAACTCCATTCCATACATATATATGGGGAGGTACTAGCCTCAACTCGGTTTTACAGTGAAAACTGCAGGAACTTCAAACCGGCACTAGGAAACAGACTGAGAAAGCAGAGAAATAATGTCTCCTGCAACCCGTTCCCTTGGTGCTAGAAGAACGAACGACTCTCGAATTTCTCAGTTCTGAGAGATAAGTGTGTGTGAAAGCCGTCCTTCACCTAGCTTGTTGGGAACACAAAGTTTCTTTTCAGTTGCAAACTCCATTGCATACATATATATGGGGAGGTACTAGCCCCAACTCGGTTTTACAGTGAAAACTGCAGGAACTTCAAACCGGCACTAGGAAACAGAATGAGAAAGCAGAGAAAAAATGTCTCCTGCAACCCGTTCCCTTGGTGCTAGATGAACGAACGACTCTCGACTTTTTCAGTTCTGAGAGATAATTCTGTGTGAAAGCCGTGCTTCACATAGCTTGTTGGGAACACAAAGTTTATTTTCAGTTGCAAACTCCATTCCATACATATATATGGGGAGGTACTAGCCTCAACTCGGTTTTACAGTGAAAACTGCAGGAACTTCAAACCGGCACTAGGAAAAAGACTGAGAAAGCAGAGAAAAAATATCTCCTGCAAACCGTTCCCTTGGTGCTAGATGAACGAACGTCTCTCTACTTGCACAGTTCTGAGAGATAAGTGTGTTAAATCCGTCCTTCAACTAGCTTGTTGGGAACACAAAGTTTCTTTTCAGTTGCAAACTCCATTCCATACATATATATGGGTAGGTACTAGCTCCAACACGGTTTGACAGTGAAAACTGCATTAACTTCAAACCGTCACTAAGAAACAGACTGAGAAAGCAGAGAAAAAGTGTCTCCTGCATCCCGTTCCCTTGGTGTTAGATGAACGAACGTCTCTCCACTTGCTCAGTTCTGAGAGATAAGTGTGTGTGTGAAAGCCATCCTTCACCTAGCTTGTTGGGAACACAAAGTTTCTTTTCAGTTGCAAACTCCATTCCATACATATATATGGGGAGGTACTAGCTCCAACTCGGTTTTACAGTGAAAAATGCAGGAACTTCAAACCGGCACTAGGAAACAGACTGAGAAAGCAGAGAAAAAGTGTCTCCTGCAACCCGTTCCCTTGGTGCTAGATGAACGAACGTCTCTCCACTTGCTCAGTTCTGAGAGATAAGTGTGTTAAATCCGTCCTTCAACTAGCTTGTTGGGAACACAAAGTTTCTTTTCAGTTGCAAACACCATTCCATACATATATATGGGTAGGTACTAGCTCCAACACGGTTTGACAGTGAAAACTGCATTAACTTCAAACCGTCACTAAGAAACAGACTGAGGAAGCAGAGAAAAAGTGTCTCCTGCAACCCGATCCCTTGGTGCTAGATGAACAAACGTCTCTCCACTTTCTCAGTTCTGAGAGATAAGTGTGTGTGAAAGCCGTCCTTCACCTAGCTTGTTGGGAACACAAAGTTTCTTTTCAGTTGCAAACTCCATTCCATACATATATATGGGGAGTTACTAGCTCCAACTCGGTTTTACAGTGAAAACTGCAGGAACTTCAAACCGGCACTAGGAAACAGACTGAGAAAGCAGAGAAAAAGTGTCTCCTGCAACCCGTTCCCTTGGTGCTAGATGAACGAACGTCTCTCCACTTGCTCAGTTCTGAGAGATAAGTGTGTGTGAAAGCCGTCCTTCACCTAGCTTTTTGGGAACACAAAGTTTCTTTTCAGTTGCAAACTTCATTCCATACATATATATGGGGAGGTACTACCCCCAACTCGGTTTTACAGTGAAAACTGCAGGAACTTCAAACCGGCACTAGGAAACAGACTGAGAAAGCAGAGAAAAACTGTCTCCTGCAACCCGTTCCCTTGGTGCTAGATGAACGAACGACTCTCGACTTGCTCAGTTCTGAGAGATATGTGTGTGTGAAAGCCGTCCTTCACCTAGCTTGTTGGGAACACAAAGTTTCTTTTCAGTTGCAAACTCCATTCCATACATATATATGGAGAGGTACTAGCTCCAACTAGGTTTTACAGTAAAAAATGCAGGAACTTCAAACTGGCACTAGGAAACAGACTGAGAAACAGAGAAAAAGTGTCTCCTGCAACCCGTTCCCTTGGTGCTAGATGAACGAACGTCACTGTACATGCTCATTTCTGAGAGATAAGTGTGTGTGAAAGCCGTCCTTCACCTAGCTTGTTGGGAACACAAAGTTTCTTTTCAGTTGCAAACTCCATTCCATACATATATATGGGGAGGTACTAGCCTCAACTCGGTTTTACAGTGAAAACTGCAGGAACTTCAAACCGGTAGTAGGAAACAGACTGAGAAATCAGAGAAATAATGTCTCCTGCAACCGGTTCCCTTGGTGCTAGATGAACGAATGACTCTCGACTTTCTCAGTTCTGAGAGATAAGTGTGTGTGAAAGCCGTCCTTCACCTAGCTTGTTGGGAACACAAAGTTTCTTTTCAGTTGCAAACTCCATTGCATACATATATATGGGGAGGTACTAGCCCCAAATCGGTTTTACAGTGAAAACTGCAGGAACTTCAAACCGGCACTAGGAAACAGACTGAGAAAGCAGAGAAAAAATGTCTCCTTCAACCCGTTCCCTTGGTGCTAGATGAACGAACGACTCTCGACTTTCTCAGTTCTGAGAGATAATTCTGTGTGAAAGCCGTCCTTCACCTAGCTTGTTGGGAACACAAAGTTTCTTTTCAGTTGCAAACTCCATTCCAAAAATATATATGGGGAGGTACTAGCCTCAACTCGGTTTTACAGTGAAAACTGCAGGAAATTCAAACCGGCACTAGGAAACAGACTGAGAAAGCAGAGAAAAAATGTCTCCTGCAACCCGTTCCCTTGGTGCTAGATGAACGAACGTCTCTCCACGTGCACAGTTCTGAGAGAAAAGTGTGTTAAATCCGTCCTTCAACTAGCTTGTTGGGAACACAAAGTTTCTTTTCAGTTGCAAACTCCATTGCATAGATATATATGGGGAGGTACTAGCCCCAACTCGGTTTGACAGTGAAAACTGCATTAACTTCAAACAGTCACTAAGAAACAGACTGAGAAAGCAGAGAAAAGGTGTCTCCTGCAACCCGTTCCCTTGGTGTTAGATGAACGAACGTCTATCTACTTGCTCAGTTCTGAGAGATAAGTGTGTGTGAAAGCCGTCCTTCACCTAGCTTGTTGGGAACACAAAGTTTCTTTTCAGTTGCAAACTCCATTCCATACATATATATGGGGAGGTACTAGCCCCAACACGGTTTTACAGTGAAAACTGCAGGAACTTCAAACCGGCACTAGGAAACAGACTGAGAAAGCAGAGAAAAAATGTCTCCTGCAACCCGTTCCCTTGCTGCTAGATGAACGAACGACTCTCCACTTTCTCAGTTCTGAGAGATAAGTGTGTGTGAAAGCCGTCCTTCACCTAGTTTGTTGGGAACACAAAGTTTCTTTTCAGTTGCAAACTCCATTCCATACATATATATGGGGAGTTACTAGCTCCAACTCGGTTTTACAGTGAAAACTGCAGGAACTTCAAACCGGCACTAGGAAACAGACTGAGAAAGCAGAGAAAAAGTGTCTCCTGCAACCCGTTCCCTTGGTGCTAGATGAACGAACGTCTCTCCACTTGCTCAGTTCTCAGAGATAAGTGTGTGTGAAAGCCGTCCTTCACCTAGCTTGTTGGGAACACAAAGTTTCTTTTCAGTTGCAAACTCCATTCCATACATATATATGGGGAGGTACTACCCCCAACTAGGTTTTACAGTGAAAACTGCAGGAAATTCAAACCGGCACTAGGAAACAGACTGAGAAAGCAGAGAAAAAATGTCTCCTGCAACCCGTTCCCTTGGTGCTAGATGAACGAACGACTCTCGACTTGCTCAGTTCTGAGAGATAAGTGTGTGTGAAAGCCGTCCTTCACCTAGCTTGTTGGGAACACAAAGTTTCTTTTCAGTTGCAAACTCCATTCCATACATATTTATGGGGAGGTACTAGCTCCAACTCGGTTTTACAGTGAAAACTGCAGGAACTTCAAACCGACACTAGGAAACAGACTGAGAAACAGAGAAAAAGTGTCTCCTGCAACCCGTTTCCTTGGTGCTAGATGAACGAACGTCTCTCCACTTGCTCAGTTCTGAGAGATATGTGTGTGTGAAAGCCGTCCTTCACCTAGCTTGTTGGGAACACAAAGTTTCTTTTCAGTTGCAAGCTCCATTCCATACATATATATGGAGAGGTACTAGCTCCAACACGGTTTTACAGTGAAAACTGCAGGAACTTCAAATCGGCACTAGGAAACACACTGAGAAAGCAGAGAAAATGTGTCTCCTGCAAACCGTTCCCTTGGTGCTAGATGAACGAACGTCTCTCCACTTGCTCAGTTCTGAGAGATAAGAGTGTGTGAAAGCCGACCTTCACCTAGTTTGTTGGGAACACATATTTTCTTTTCAGTTGCAAACTCCATTCCATACATATATGTGGGGCGGTACTAGCTCTAACACGGTTTTACAGTGAAAACTGCAGGAACTTCAAACCGGCACTAGGAAACAGACTGAGAAAGCAGAGAAAAAGTGTCTCCTGCAAACCGTATTCTTGGTGCTAGATGAACGAACGTCTCTCCACTTGCTCAGTTCTGAGAGATATGTGTGAGTGAAAGCCGTACTTGAACTTGCTTGTTGGGAACAGAAAGTTTCTTTTCAGTTGCAAACTCCATTCCATATATATATATGGGTAGGTACTAGCCCCAACACGGTTTGACAGTGAAAACTGCATTAACTTCAAACCGGCACTAGGAAACAGACTGAGAAAGCAGAGAAAAAGTGTCTCCTGCAACCCGTTCCCTTGGTGCTAGATGAACGAACGTCTCTCCACTTGCTCAGTTCTGAGAGATAAGTGTGTGTGAAAGCCGTCCTTCACCTAGCTTTTTGGGAACACAAATTTTCTTTTCAGTTGCAAACTCCATTCCATACATATATATGGGGAGGTACTAGCTCCAACTCTGTTTTACCGAGAAAACTGCAGGAACTTTCAACTGGCACTAGGAAACAGACTGAGAAAGCAGAGAAAATGTGTCTCCTGCAACCCGTTCCATTTGTGCTAGATGAACGAACGTCTCTCCACTTGCTCATTTCTGAGAGATAATTGTGTGTGAAAGCCGTCCTTCACCTAGCTTGTTGAGAACACAAAGTTTCTTTTCAGTTGCAAACTCCATTCATTACATATATATGGGGAGGTACTAGCTCCAACTCGGTTTTACAGTGAAAACTGCAGGAACTTCAAACCGGCACTAGGAAACAGACTGAGAAAGCAGAGAAAAAGTGTCTCCTGCAACCCGTTCCCTTGGTGCTAGATGAACGAACGTCTCACCACTTGCTCAGTTCTGAGAGATAAGTGTGTTAAATCCGTCCTTCAAATAGCTTGTTGGGAACACAAAGTTTCTTTTCATTTGCAAACTCCATTCCATACATATATATGGGGAGGTACTAGCTCCAACACGGTTTGACAGTGAAAACTGCATTAACTTCAAACCGTCACTAAGAAACAGACTGAGGCAGCAGAGAAAAAGTGTCTCCTGCAACCCGTTCCCTTGGTGCTAGATGAACGAACGTCTCTTCACTTGCTCAGTTCTGAGAGATAAGTGTGTGTGAAAGCCGTCCTTCACCTAGCTTATTTGGAACACAAAGTTTCTTTTCAGTTGCAAACTCCATTCCATACATATATAACGGGGGGTACTAGCCCCAACTCGGTTTTACAGAGAAAACTGCAGGAACTTCAAACCGGCACTAGGAAACAGACTGAGAAAGCAGAGAAAAAATGTCTCCTGCAACCCGTTCCCTTGGTGCTAGATGAACGAACGACTCTCGACTTTCTTAGTTCTGAGAGATAAGTGTGTGTGAAAGCCGCCCTTCACCTAGCTTGTTGGGAACACAAAGTTTCTTTTCAGTTGCAAACTACATTCCATACATATATATGGGGAGTTACTAGCCTCAACTCGGTTTTACATTGAAAACTGCAGGAACTTCAAACCGGCACTAGGAAACAGACTGAGAAAGCAGAGAAAAAGTGTCTCCTGCAACCCGTTCCCTTGGTGCTAGATGAACGAACGTCTCTCCACTTGCTCAGTTCTGAGAGATAAGTGTGTGTGAAAGCCGTCCTTCACCTAGCTTTTTGGGAACACAAAGTTTCTTTTCAGTTGCAAACTCCATTCCATACATATATATGGGGAGGTATTACCCCCAACTCGGTTTTACAGTGAAAACTGCAGGAACTTCAAACCGGCACTAGGAAACAGACTGAGAAAGTAGAGAAAAAATGTCTCCTGCAACCCGTTCCCTTGGTGCTAGATGAACGAACGACTCTCGACTTGCTCAGTTCTGAGAGATAAGTGTGTGTGAAAGCCGTCCTTCATCTAGCTTGTTGGGAACACAAAGTTTCTTTTCAGTTGCAAACTCCATTCCATACATATATATGGGGAGGTACTAGCTCCAACTAGGTTTTACAGTGAAAAATGCAGGAACTTCAAACTGGCACTAGGAAACAGACTGAGAAACAGAGAAAAAGTGTCTCCTGCAACCCGTTCCCTTGGTGCTAGATGAACGAACGTCTCTGTACATGCTCATTTCTGAGAGATAAGTGTGTGTGAAAGCCGTCCTTCACCTAGCTTGTTGGGAACACAAAGTTTCTTTTCAGTTGCAAACTCCATTGCATACATATATATGGGGAGGTAGTAGCCCCAACTCGGTTTTACAGTGAAAACTGCAGGAACTTCAAACCGGCACTAGGAAACAGACTGAGAAAGCAGAGAAAAAATGTCTCCATCAACCCGTTCCCTTGGTGCTAGATGAACGAACGATTCTCGACTTTCTCAGTTCTGAGAGATAATTCTGTGTGAAAGCCGTCCTTCACCTAGCTTGTTGGGAACACAAAGTTTCTTTTCAGTTGCAAACTCCATTCCATACATATATATGGGGAGGTACTAGCCTCAACTCGGTTTTACAGTGAAAACTGCAGGAACTTCAAACCGGCACTAGGAAACAGACTGAGAAAGCAGAGAAAAAATATCTCCTGCAACCCGTTCCCTTGGTGCTAGATGAACGAACGTCTCTCAACTTGCACATTTCTGAGAGATAATTGTGTTAAATCCGTCCTTCAACTAGCTTGTTGGGAACACAAAGTTTCTTTTCAGTTGCAAACTCCATTCCATACATATATATGGGTAGGTACTAGCTCCAACACGGTTTGACAGTGAAAACTGCATTAACTTCAAACAGTCACTAAGAAACAGACTGAGAAAACAGAGAAAAAGTGTCTCCTGCAACCCGTTCCCTTGGTGTTAGATGAACGAAAGTCTCTCCACTTGCTCAGTTCTGAGAGATAAGTGTGTGTGAAAGCCGTCCTTCACCTAGCTTGTTGGGAACACAAAGTTTCTTTTCAGTTGCAAACTCCATTCCATACATATATATGGGGAGGTACTTGCCCCAACTCGGTTTTACAGTGAAAACTGCAGGAACTTCAAACCGGCACTAGGAAACAGACTGAGAAAGCAGAGAAAAAATGTCTCCTGCAACCCGTTCCCTTGGTGCTAGATGAACGAACGACTCTCGACTTTCTCAGTTCTGAGAGATAAGTGTGTGTGAAAGCCGTCCTTCACCTAGCTTGTTGGGAACACAAAGTTTCTTTTCAGTTGCAAACTCCATTCCATACATATATATGGGGAGTTTCTAGCTCCAACTCGGTTTTACAGTGAAAACTGCAGGAACTTCAAACCGGCACTAGGAAACAGACTGAGAAAGCAGAGAAAAAATATCTCCTGCAACCCGTTCCCTTGGTGCTAGATGAACGAACGTCTCTCAACTTGCACATTTCTGAGAGATAATTGTGTTAAATCCGTCCTTCAACTAGCTTGTTGGGAACACAAAGTTTCTTTTCAGTTGCAAACTCCATTCCATACATATATATGGGTAGGTACTAGCTCCAACACGGTTTGACAGTGAAAACTGCATTAACTTCAAACAGTCACTAAGAAACAGACTGAGAAAACAGAGAAAAAGTGTCTCCTGCAACCCGTTCCCTTGGTGTTAGATGAACGAAAGTCTCTCCACTTGCTCAGTTCTGAGAGATAAGTGTGTGTGAAAGCCGTCCTTCACCTAGCTTGTTGGGAACACAAAGTTTCTTTTCAGTTGCAAACTCCATTCCATACATATATATGGGGAGGTACTAGCCCCAACTCGGTTTTACAGTGAAAACTGCAGGAACTTCAAACCGGCACTAGGAAACAGACTGAGAAAGCAGAGAAAAAATGTCTCCTGCAACCCGTTCCCTTGGTGCTAGATGAACGAACGACTCTCGACTTTCTCAGTTCTGAGAGATAAGTGTGTGTGAAAGCCGTCCTTCACCTAGCTTGTTGGGAACACAAAGTTTCTTTTCAGTTGCAAACTCCATTCCATACATATATATGGGGAGGTACTAGCCTCAACTCGGTTTTACAGTGAAAACTGCAGGAACTTCAAACCGGCACTAGGAAACAGACTGAGAAAGCAGAGAAAAAATATCTCCTGCAACCCGTTCCCTTGGTGCTAGATGAACGAACGTCTCTCAACTTGCACATTTCTGAGAGATAATTGTGTTAAATCCGTCCTTCAACTAGCTTGTTGGGAACACAAAGTTTCTTTTCAGTTGCAAACTCCATTCCATACATATATATGGGTAGGTACTAGCTCCAACACGGTTTGACAGTGAAAACTGCATTAACTTCAAACAGTCACTAAGAAACAGACTGAGAAAACAGAGAAAAAGTGTCTCCTGCAACCCGTTCCCTTGGTGTTAGATGAACGAAAGTCTCTCCACTTGCTCAGTTCTGAGAGATAAGTGTGTGTGAAAGCCGTCCTTCACCTAGCTTGTTGGGAACACAAAGTTTCTTTTCAGTTGCAAACTCCATTCCATACATATATATGGGGAGGTACTTGCCCCAACTCGGTTTTACAGTGAAAACTGCAGGAACTTCAAACCGGCACTAGGAAACAGACTGAGAAAGCAGAGAAAAAATGTCTCCTGCAACCCGTTCCCTTGGTGCTAGATGAACGAACGACTCTCGACTTTCTCAGTTCTGAGAGATAAGTGTGTGTGAAAGCCGTCCTTCACCTAGCTTGTTGGGAACACAAAGTTTCTTTTCAGTTGCAAACTCCATTCCATACATATATATGGGGAGTTTCTAGCTCCAACTCGGTTTTACAGTGAAAACTGCAGGAACTTCAAACCGGCACTAGGAAACAGACTGAGAAAGCAGAGAAAAAATATCTCCTGCAACCCGTTCCCTTGGTGCTAGATGAACGAACGTCTCTCAACTTGCACATTTCTGAGAGATAATTGTGTTAAATCCGTCCTTCAACTAGCTTGTTGGGAACACAAAGTTTCTTTTCAGTTGCAAACTCCATTCCATACATATATATGGGTAGGTACTAGCTCCAACACGGTTTGACAGTGAAAACTGCATTAACTTCAAACAGTCACTAAGAAACAGACTGAGAAAACAGAGAAAAAGTGTCTCCTGCAACCCGTTCCCTTGGTGTTAGATGAACGAAAGTCTCTCCACTTGCTCAGTTCTGAGAGATAAGTGTGTGTGAAAGCCGTCCTTCACCTAGCTTGTTGGGAACACAAAGTTTCTTTTCAGTTGCAAACTCCATTCCATACATATATATGGGGAGGTACTAGCCCCAACTCGGTTTTACAGTGAAAACTGCAGGAACTTCAAACCGGCACTAGGAAACAGACTGAGAAAGCAGAGAAAAAATGTCTCCTGCAACCCGTTCCCTTGGTGCTAGATGAACGAACGACTCTCGACTTTCTCAGTTCTGAGAGATAAGTGTGTGTGAAAGCCGTCCTTCACCTAGCTTGTTGGGAACACAAAGTTTCTTTTCAGTTGCAAACTCCATTCCATACATATATATGGGGAGTTCCTAGCTCCAACTCGGTTTTACAGTGAAAACTGCAGGAACTTCAAACCGGCACTAGGAAACAGACTGAGAAAGCAGAGAAAAAGTGTCTCCTGCAACCCGTTCCCTTGGTGCTAGATGAACGAACGTCTCTCCACTTGCTCAGTTCTGAGAGATAAGTGTGTGTGAAAGCCGTCCTTCACCTAGCTTTTTGGGAACACAAAGTTTCTTTTCAGTTGCAAACTCCATTCCATACATATATATGGGGAGGTACTAGCCTCAACTAGGTTTTACAGTGAAAACTGCAGGAACTTCAAACCGGCACTAGGAAACAGACTGAGAAAGCAGAGAAAAAATGTCTCCTGCAACCCGTTCCCTTGGTGCTAGATGAACGAACGTCTCTCAACTTGCACATTTCTGAGAGATAAGTGTGTTAAATCCGTCCTTCAACTAGCTTGTTGGGAACACAAAGTTTCTTTTCAGTTGCAAACTCCATTCCATACATATATATGGGTAGGTACTAGCTCCAACACGGTTTGACAGTGAAAACTGCATTAACTTCAAACAGTCACTAAGAAACAGACTGAGAAAACAGAGAAAAAGTGTCTCCTGCAACCCGTTCCCTTGGTGTTAGATGAACGAAAGTCTCTCCACTTGCTCAGTTCTGAGAGATAAGTGTGTGTGAAAGCCGTCCTTCACCTAGCTTGTTGGGAACACAAAGTTTCTTTTCAGTTGCAAACTCCATTCCATACATATATATGGGGAGGTACTAGCCCCAACTCTGTTTTACAGTGAAAACTGCAGGAACTTCAAACCGGCACTAGGAAACAGACTGAGAAAGCAGAGAAAAAATGTCTCCTGCAACCCGTTCCCTTGGTGCTAGATGAACGAACGACTCTCGACTTTCTCAGTTCTGAGAGATAAGTGTGTGTGAAAGCCGTCCTTCACCTAGCTTGTTGGGAACACAAAGTTTCTTTTCAGTTGCAAACTCCATTCCATACATATATATGGGGAGGTACTAGCTCCAACTCGGTTTTACAGTGAAAACTGCAGGAACTTCAAACCGGCACTAGGAAACAGACTGAGAAAGCAGAGAAAAAGTGTCTCCTGCAACCCGTTCCCTTGGTGCTAGATGAACGAACGTCTCTCCACTTGCTCAGTTCTGAGAGATAAGTGTGTGTGAAAGCCGTCCTTCACCTAGCTTTTTGGGAACACAAAGTTTCTTTTCAGTTGCAAACTCCATTCCATACATATATATGGGGAGGTACTACCCCCAACTCGGTTTTACAGTGAAAACTGCAGGAAATTCAAACCGGCACTAAGAAACAGACTGAGAAAGCAGAGAAAAAATGTCTCCTGCAACCCGTTCCCTTGGTGCTAGATGAACGAACGTCTCTCGACTTGCTCAGTTCTGAGAGATATGTGTGTGTGAAAGCCGTCCTTCACCTAGCTTGTTGGGAACACAAAGTTTCTTTTCAGTTGCAAACTCCATTCCATACATATATATGGGGAGGTACTAGCTCCAACACGGTTTTACAGTGAAAACTGCAGGAACTTCAAACCGACACTAGGAAAAAGACTGAGAAACAGAGAAAAAGTGTCCCCTGCAACCCGTTCCCTTGGTGCTAGATGAACGAACGTCTCTCCACTTGCCCAGTTCTGAGAGATATGTGTGTGTGAAAGCCCTCCTTCACCTAGCTTGTTGGGAACACAAAGTTTCTTTTCAGTTGCAAGCTCCATTCCATACATATATATGGGGAGGTACTAGCTCCAACACGGTTTTACAGTGAAAACTGCAGGAACTTCAAATCGGCACTAGGAAACATACTGAGAAAGCAGAGAAAATGTGTCTCCTGCAACCCGTTCCCTTGGTGCTAGATGAACGAACGTCTCTCCACTTGCTCAGTTCTGAGAGATAAGAGTGTGTGAAAGCCGTCCTTCACCTAGTTTGTTGGGAACACAAATTTTCTTTTCAGTTGCAAACTCAATTCCATACATACATGTGGGGCGGTACTAGCTCTAACACGGTTTTACAGTGAAAACTGCAGGAACTTCAAACCGGCACTAGGAAACAGACTGAGAAAGCAGAGAAAAAGTGTCTCCTGTAACCCGTATTCTTGGTGCTAGATGAACGAACGTCTCTCCACTTGCTCAGTTCTGAGAGATAAGTGTGAGTGAAAGCCGTACTTCAACTTGCTTGTTGGGAACACAAAGTTTCTTTTCAGTTGCAAACTCCATTCCATATATATATATGGGTAGGTACTAGCTCCAACACGGTTTGACAGTGAAAATTGCATTAACTTCAAACCGGCACTAGAAAACAGACTGAGGAAGCAGAGAAAAAGTGTCTTCTGCAACCCGTTCCCTTGGTGCTAGATGAACGAACGTCTCTGTACATGCTCATTTCTGAGAGATAAGTGTGTGTGAAAGCCGTCCTTCACCTAGCTTTTAGGGAACACAAATTTTCTTTTCAGTTGCAAACTCCATTCCATACATATATATGGGGAGGTACTAGCTCCAACTCTGTTTTACCGAGAAAACTGCAGGAACTTCCAACTGGCACTAGGAAACAGATTGAGAAAGCAGAGAAAATGTGACTCCTGCAACCCGTTCCATTTGTGCTAGATGAACGAACGTCTCTCCACTTGCTCATTTCTGAGAGATAATTGTGTGTGAAAGCCGTCCTTCACCTAGCTTGTTGAGAACACAAAGTTTCTTTTCAGTTGCAAACTCCATTCCATACATATATATGGGGAGGTACTAGCTCCAACTCGGTTTTAGAGTGAAAACTGCAGGAACATCAAACCGGCACTAGGAAAAAGACTGAGAAAGCAGAGAAAAAATACCTCCTGCAACCCGTTCCCTTGGTGCTAGATGAACGAACGTCTCTCTACTTGCACAGTTCTGAGAGATAAGTGTGTTAAATCCGTCTTTCAACTAGCTTGTTGGGAACACAAATTTTCTTTTCAGTTGCAAACTCCATTCCATACATATATATGGGTAGGTACTAGCTCCTTCACGGTTTGACAGTGAAAACTGCATTAACTTCAAACCGTCACTAAGAAACAGACTGAGAAAGCAGAGAAATAGTGTCTCCTGCAACCCGAACCCTTGGTGTTAGATGAACGAACGTCTCTCCACTTGCTCAGTTCTGAGAGATAAGTGTGTGTGTGAAAGCCATCCTTCACCTAGCTTGTTGGGAACACAAAGTTCCTTTTCAGTTGAAAACTCCATTCCATACATATATATGGGGAGGTACTAGCCCCAACTCGGTTTTACAGTGAAAACTGCAGGAACTTCAAACCGGCACTAGGAAACAGACTGAGAAAGCAGAGAAAAAGTGTCTCCTGCAACCCGTTCCCTTGGTGCTAGATGAACGAACGACTCTCGACTTTCTCAGTTCTGAGAGATAAGTGTGTGTGAAAGCCGTCCTTCAACTAGCTTGTTGGGAACACAAAGTTTCTTTTCAGTTGCAAACTCCATTCCATACATATATATGGGGAGTTATTAGCTCCAACTCGGTTTTACAGTGAAAACTGCAGGAACTTCAAACCGGCACTAGGAAACAGACTGAGAAAGCAGAGAAAAAGTGTCTCCTGCAACCCGTTCCCTTGGTGCTAGATGAACGAACGTCTCTCCACTTGCTCAGTTCTGAGAGATAAGTGTGTTAAATCCGTCCTTCAACTAGCTTGTTGGGAACACAAAGTTTCTTTTCAGTTGCAAACTCCATTCCATACATATATATGGGTAGGTACTAGCTCCAACACGGTTTGACAGTGAAAACTGCATTAACTTCAAACCGTCACAAAGAAACACACTGAGGAAGCAGAGAAAAAGTGTCTCCTGCAACCCGTTCCCTTGGTGCTAGATGAACGAAAGACTCTCGACTTGCTCAGTTCTGAGAGATAAGTGTGTGTGAAAGCAGTCCTTCACCTAGCTTGTTGGGAACACAAAGTTTCTTTTCAGTTGCAAACTCCATTCCATACATATATATGGGGAGGTACTAGCTCCAACTAGGTTTTACAGTAAAAAATGCAGGAACTTCAAATTGGCACTAGGAAACAGACTGAGAAACAGAGAAAAAGTGTCTCCTGCAAACCGTTCCCTTGGTGCTAGATGAACGAACGTCTCTGTACATGCTCATTTCTGAGAGATAAGTGTGTGTGAAAGCCGTCCTTCACCTAGCTTTTTGGGAACACAAATTTTCTTTTCAGTTGCAAACTCCATTCCATACATATATATGGGGAGGTACTAGCTCCAACTCTGTTTTACCGAGAAAACTGCAGGAACTTCCAACTGGCACTAGGAAACAGACTGAGAAAGCAGAGAAAATGTGACTCCTGCAACCCGTTCCATTTGTGCTAGATGAACGAACGTCTCTCCACTTGCTCATTTCTGAGAGATAATTGTGTGTGAAAGCCGTCCTTCACCTAGCTTGTTGAGAACACAAAGTTTCTTTTCAGTTGCAAACTCCATTCCATACATATATATGGGGAGGTACTAGCTCCAACTCGGTTTTAGAGTGAAAACTGCAGTAACTTCAAACCGGCACTAGGAAACAGACTGAGAAAGCAGAGAAAATGTGTCTCCTGCAACCCGTTCCCTTGGTGCTAGATGAACGAACGTCTCTCCACTTGCTCAGTTCTGAGAGAGAAGAGTGTGTGAAAGCCGTCCTTCACCTAGCTTGTTGGGAACACAAAATTTCTTTTCAGTTGCAAACTCCATTCCATACATATATATGGGGAGGTACTAGCACCAACTCGGTTTTAAAGTGAAAACGGCAGGAACTTCTAAGAGGCACTAGGAAACAGACTGAGAAAGCAGAGAAAAAGTGTCTCCTGCAACCCGTTCCCTTGGTGCTAGCTGAACGAACGTCTCTCCACTTGCACAGTTCTCAGAAATAAGTGTGTGTGAAAGCCGTCCTTCAACTTGCTTGTTGGTAACACAAAGTTTCTTTTCAGTTGCAAAATCCATTCCATACATATATATGGGGAGTTACTAGCTCCAACTCTGTTTTACAGTGAAAACTGCAGGAACTTCAAACCGGCACTAGGAAACAGACTGAGAAAGCAGAGAAAAAATATCTCCTGCAACCCGTTCCCTTGGTGCTAGATGAACGAACGTCTCTCTTCTTGCACAGTTCTGAGAGATAAGTGTGTTAAATCCGTCCTTCAACTAGCTTGTTGGGAACACAAAGTTTCTTTTCAGTTGCAAACTCCATTCCATACATATATATGGGGAGTTACTAGCTCCAACTCTGTTTTACAGTGAAAACTGCAGGAACTTCAAACCGGCACTAGGAAAAAGACTGAGAAAGCAGAGAAAAAATATCTCCTGCAACCCGTTCCCTTGGTGCTAGATGAACGAACGTCTCTCTACTTGCACAGTTCTGAGAGATAATTGTGTTAAATCCGTCCTTCAACTAGCTTGTTGGGAACACAAAGTTTCTTTTCAGTTGCAAACTCCATTCCATACATATATATGGGTAGGTACTAGCTCCAACACGGTTTGACAGTGAAAACTGCAGGAACTTCAAACCGGCACTAGGAAACAGACTGAGAAAGCAGAGAAAAAATGTCTCCTGCAACCCGTTCCCTTGGTGCTAGATGAACGAAAGACTCTCGACTTTTTCAGTTCTGAGAGATAATTCTGTGTGAAAGCCGTCCTTCACATAGCTTGTTGGGAACACAAAGTTTCTTTTCAGTTGCAAACTCCATTCCATACATATATATGGGGAGGTACTAGCCTCAACTCGGTTTTACAGTGAAAACTGCAGGAACTTCAAACCGGCACTAGGAAAAAGAATGAGAAAGCAGAGAAAAAATATCTCCTGCAACCCGTTCCCTTGGTGCTAGATGAACGAACGTCTCTCTACTTGCACAGTTCTGAGAGATAAGTGTGTTAAATCCGTCCTTCAACTAGCTTGTTGGGAACACAAAGTTTCTTTTCAGTTGCAAACTCCATTCCATACATATATATGGGTAGGTACTAGCTCCAACACGGTTTGACAGTGAAAACTGCATTAACTTCAAACCGTCACTAAGAAACAGACTGAGAAAGCAGAGAAAAAGTGTCTCCTGCAACCCGTTCCCTTGGTGTTAGATGAACGAACGTCTCTCCACTTGCTCAGTTCTGAGAGATAAGTGTGTGTGTGAAAGCCATCCTTCACCTAGCTTGTTGGGAACACAAAGTTTCTTTTCAGTTGCAAACTCCATTCCATACATATATATGGGGAGGTACTAGCCCCAACTCGGTTTTACAGTGAAAACTGCAGGAACTTCAAACCGTCACTAGGAAACAGACTGAGAAAGCAGAGAAAAAATGTCTCCTGCAACCCGTTCCCTTGGTGCTAGATGAACGAACGACTCTCGACTTTCTCAGTTCTGAGAGATAAGTGTGTGTGAAAGCCGTCCTTCACCTAGCTTGTTGGGAACACAAAGTTTCTTTTCAGTTGCAAACTCCATTCCATACATATATATGGGGAGTTACTAGCTCCAACTCGGTTTTACAGTGAAAACTGCAGGAACTTCAAACCGGCACTAGGAAACAGACTGAGAAAGCAGAGAAAAAATGTCTCCTGCAACCCGTTCCCTTGGTGCTAGATGAACGAACGACTCTCGACTTTCTCAGTTCTGAGAGATAAGTGTGTGTGAAAGCCGTCCTTCACCTAGCTTGTTGGGAACACAAAGTTTCTTTTCAGTTGCAAACTCCATTCCATACATATATATGGGGGGGTACGAGCCCGAACTCGGTTTTACAGAGAAAACTGCAGGAACTTCAAACCGGCACTAGGAAACAGACTGAGAAAGCAGAGAAAAAATGTCTCCTTCAACCCGTTCCCTTGGTGCTAGATGAACGAACGACTCTCGACTTTCTCAGTTCTGAGAGATAAGTGTGTGTGAAAGCCGTCCTTCACCTAGCTTGTTGGGAACACAAAGTTTCTTTTCAGTTGCAAACTCCATTCCATACATATATATGGGGAGTTACTAGCTCCAACTCGGTTTTACAGTGAAAACTGCAGGAACTTCAAACCGGCACTAGGAAACAGACTGAGAAAGCAGAGAAAAAGTGTCTCCTGCAACCCGTTCCCTTGGTGCTAGATGAACGAACGTCTCTCCACTTGCTCAGTTCTGAGAGATAAGTGTGTGTGAAAGCCGTCCTTCACCTAGCTTGTTGGGAACACAAAGTTTCTTTTCAGTTGCAAACTCCATTCCATACATATATATGGGGAGGTACTAGCTCCAACTAGGTTTTACAGTAAAAAATGCAGGAACTTCAAACTGGCACTAGGAAACAGACTGAGAAACAGAGAAAAAGTGTCTCCTGCAACCCGTTCCCTTGGTGCTAGATGAACGAACGTCACTGTACATGCTCATTTCTGAGAGATAAGTGTGTGTGAAAGCCGTCCTTCACCTAGCTTGTTGGGAACACAAAGTTTCTTTTCAGTTGCAAACTCCATTCCATACATATATATGGGGAGGTACTAGCCCCAACTCGGTTTTACAGTGAAAACTGCAGGAACTTCAAACCGGCACTAGGAAACAGACTGAGAAAGCAGAGAAAAAATGTCTCCTGCAACCCGTTCCCTTGGTGCTAGATGAACGAACGACTCTCGTCTTTCTCAGTTCTGAGAGATAATTCTGTGTGAAAGCCGTCCTTCACCTAGCTTGTTGGGAACACAAAGTTTCTTTTCAGTTGCAAACTCCATTCCATACATATATATGGGGAGGTACTAGCCTCAACTCGGTTTTACAGTGAAAACTGCAGGAAATTCAAACCGGCACTAGGAAACAGACTGAGAAAGAAGAGAAAAAATGTCTCCTGCAACCCGTTCCCTTGGTGCTAGATGAACGAACGTCTCTCCACTTGCACAGTTCTGAGAGATAAGTGTGTTAAATCCGTCCTTCAACTAGCTTGTTGGGAACACAAAGTTTCTTTTCAGTTGCAAACTCCATTCCATACATATATATGGGGGGGTACTAGCCCGAACTCGGTTTTACAGAGAAAACTGCAGGAACTTCAAACCGGCACTAGGAAACAGACTGAGAAAGCAGAGAAAAATTGTCTCCTGCAACCCGTTCCCTTGGTGCTAGATGAACGAACGACTCTCGACTTTCTCAGTTCTGAGAGATAAGTGTGTGTGAAAGCCGTCCTTCACCTAGCTTGTTGGGAACACAAAGTTTCTTTTCAGTTGCAAACTCCATTCCATACATATATATGGGGAGTTACTAGCTCCAACTCGGTTTTACAGTGAAAACTGCAGGAACTTCAAACCGGCACTAGGAAACAGACTGAGAAAGCAGAGAAAAAGTGTCTCCTGCAACCCGTTCCATTGGTGCTAGATGAACGAACGTCTCTCCACTTGCTCAGTTCTGAGAGATAAGTGTGTGTGAAAGCCGTCCTTCACCTAGCTTTTTGGGAACACAAAGTTTCTTTTCAGTTGCAAACTTCATTCCATACATATATATGGGGAGGTACTACCCCCAACTCGGTTTTACAGTGAAAACTGCAGGAACTTCAAACCGGCACTAGGAAACAGACTGAGAAAGCAGAGAAAAACTGTCTCCTGCAACCCGTTCCCTTGGTGCTAGATGAACGAACGACTCTCGACTTGCTCAGTTCTGAGAGATAAGTGTGTGTGAAAGCCGTCCTTCACCTAGCTTGTTGGGAACACAAAGTTTCTTTTCAGTTGCAAACTCCATTCCATACATATATATGGGGAGGTACTAGCTCCAACTAGGTTTTACAGTAAAAAATGCAGGAACATCAAACTGGCACTAGGAAACAGACTGAGAAACAGAGAAAAAGTGTCTCCTGCAACCCGTTCCCTTGGTGCTAGATGAACGAACGTCACTGTACATGCTCATTTCTGAGAGATAAGTGTGTGTGAAAGCCGTCCTTCAGCTAGCTTGTTGGGAACACAAAGTTTCTTTTCAGTTGCAAACTCCATTCCATACATATATATGGGGAGGTACTAGCCCCAACTCGGTTTTACAGTGAAAACTGCAGGAACTTCAAACCGGCACTAGGAAACAGACTGAGAAAGCAGAGAAATAATGTCTCCTGCAACCCGTTCCCTTGGTGCTAGATGAACGAATGACTCTCGACTTTCTCAGTTCTGAGAGATAAGTGTGTGTGAAAGCCGTCCTTCACCTAGCTTGTTGGGAACACAAAGTTTCTTTTCAGTTGCAAACTCCATTCCATACATATATATGGGGAGGTACTATCCCCAACTCGGATTTACAGTGAAAACTGCAGGAACTTCAAACCGGCACTAGGAAACAGACTGAGAAAGCAGAGAAAAAATGTCTCCTTTAACCCGTTCCCTTGGTGCTAGATGAACAAACGACTCTCGACTTTCTCAGTTCTGAGAGATAATTCTGTGTGAAAGCCGTCCTTCACCTAGCTTGTTGGGAACACAAAGTTTCTTTTCAGTTGCAAACTCCATTCCATACATATATATGGGGAGGTACTAGCCCCAACTCGGTTTTACAGTGAAAACTGCAGGAACTTCAAACCGGCACTAGGAAACAGACTGAGAAAGCAGAGAAATAATGTCTCCTGCAACCCGTTCCCTTGGTGCTAGAAGAACGAACGACTCTCGAATTTCTCAGTTCTGAGAGATAAGTGTGTGTGAAAGCCGTCCTTCACCTAGCTTGTTGGGAACACAAAGTTTCTTTTCAGTTGCAAACTCCATTGCATACATATATATGGGGAGGTACTAGCCCCAACTCGGTTTTACAGTGAAAACTGCAGGAACTTCAAACCGGCACTAGGAAACAGAATGAGAAAGCAGAGAAAAAATGTCTCCTGCAACCCGTTCCCTTGGTGCTAGATGAACGAACGACTCTCGACTTTTTCAGTTCTGAGAGATAATTCTGTGTGAAAGCCGTCCTTCACATAGCTTGTTGGGAACACAAAGTTTCTTTTCAGTTGCAAACTCCATTCCATACATATATATGGGGAGGTACTAGCCTCAACTCGGTTTTACAGTGAAAACTGCAGGAACTTCAAACCGGCACTAGGAAAAAGACTGAGAAAGCAGAGAAAAAATATCTCCTGCAAACCGTTCCCTTGGTGCTAGATGAACGAACGTCTCTCTACTTGCACAGTTCTGAGAGATAAGTGTGTTAAATCCGTCCTTCACATAGCTTGTTGGGAACACAAAGTTTCTTTTCAGTTGCAAACTCCATTCCATACATATATATGGGTAGGTACTAGCTCCAACACGGTTTGACAGTGAAAACTGCATTAACTTCAAACCGTCACTAAGAAACAGACTGAGAAAGCAGAGAAAAAGTGTCTCCTGCATCCCGTTCCCTTGGTGTTAGATGAACGAACGTCTCTCCACTTGCTCAGTTCTGAGAGATAAGTGTGTGTGTGAAAGCCATCCTTCACCTAGCTTGTTGGGAACACAAAGTTTCTTTTCAGTTGCAAACTCCATTCCATACATATATATGGGGAGGTACTAGCTCCAACTCGGTTTTACAGTGAAAAATGCAGGAACTTCAAACCGGCACTAGGAAACAGACTGAGAAAGCAGAGAAAAAGTGTCTCCTGCAACCCGTTCCCTTGGTGCTAGATGAACGAACGTCTCTCCACTTGCTCAGTTCTGAGAGATAAGTGTGTTAAATCCGTCCTTCAACTAGCTTGTTGGGAACACAAAGTTTCTTTTCAGTTGCAAACACCATTCCATACATATATATGGGTAGGTACTAGCTCCAACACGGTTTGACAGTGAAAACTGCATTAACTTCAAACCGTCACTAAGAAACAGACTGAGGAAGCAGAGAAAAAGTGTCTCCTGCAACCCGTTCCCTTGGTGCTAGATGAACGAACGTCTCTCCACTTTCTCAGTTCTGAGAGATAAGTGTGTGTGAAAGCCGTCCTTCACCTAGCTTTTTGGGAACACAAAGTTTCTTTTCAGTTGCAAACTTCATTCCATACATATATATGGGGGGGTACTACCCCCAACTCGGTTTTACAGTGAAAACTGCAGGAACTTCAAACCGGCACTAGGAAACAGACTGAGAAAGCAGAGAAAAACTGTCTCCTGCAACCCGTTCCCTTGGTGCTAGATGAACGAACGACTCTCGACTTGCTCAGTTCTGAGAGATATGTGTGTGTGAAAGCCGTCCTTCACCTAGCTTGTTGGGAACACAAAGTTTCTTTTCAGTTGCAAACTCCATTCCATACATATATATGGAGAGGTACTAGCTCCAACTAGGTTTTACAGTAAAAAATGCAGGAACTTCAAACTGGCACTAGGAAACAGACTGAGAAACAGAGAAAAAGTGTCTCCTGCAACCCGTTCCCTTGGTGCTAGATGAACGAACGTCACTGTACATGCTCATTTCTGAGAGATAAGTGTGTGTGAAAGCCGTCCTTCAGCTAGCTTGTTGGGAACACAAAGTTTCTTTTCAGTTGCCAACTCCATTCCATACATATATATGGGGAGATACTAGCCCCAACTCGGTTTTACAGTGAAAACTGCAGGAACTTCAAACCGGCACTAGGAAACAGACTGAGAAAGCAGAGAAATAATGTCTCCTGCAACCCGTTCCCTTGGTGCTAGATGAACGAATGACTCTCGACTTTCTCAGTTCTGAGAGATAAGTGTGTGTGAAAGCCGTACTTCACCTAGCTTGTTGGGAACACAAAGTTTCTTTTCAGTTGCAAACTCCATTCCATACATATATATGGGGAGGTACTAGCCCCAACTCGGTTTTACAGTGAAAACTGCAGGAACTTCAAACCGGCACTAGGAAACAGACTGAGAAAGCAGAGAAAAAATGTCTCCTTCAACCCGTTCCCTTGGTGCTAGATGAACGGACGACTCTCGACTTTCTCAGTTCTGAGAGATAATTCTGTGTGAAAGCCGTCCTTCACCTAGCTTGTTGGGAACACAAAGTTTCTTTTCAGTTGCAAACTCCATTCCATACATATATATGGGGAGGTACTAGCCTCAACTCGGTTTTACAGTGAAAACTGCAGGAAATTCAAACCGGCACTAGGAAACAGACTGAGAAAGCAGAGAAAAAATGTCTCCTGCAACCCGTTCCCTTGGTGCTAGATGAACGAACGTCTCTCCACTTGCACAGTTCTGAGAGATAAGTGTGTTAAATCCGTCCTTCACCTAGCTTGTTGGGAACACAAAGTTACTTTTCAGTTGCAAACTCCATTCCATACATATATATGGGGAGGTACTAGCCTCAACTCGGTTTTACAGTGAAAACAGCAGGAACTTCAAACCGGCACTAGGAAACAGACTGAGAAAGCAGAGAAATAATGTCTCCTGCAACCCGTTCCCTTGGTGCTAGAAGAACGAACGACTCTCGAATTTCTCAGTTCTGAGAGATAAGTGTGTGTGAAAGCCGTCCTTCACCTAGCTTGTTGGGAACACAAAGTTTCTTTTCAGTTGCAAACTCCATTGCATACATATATATGGGGAGGTACTAGCCCCAACTCGGTTTTACAGTGAAAACTGCAGGAACTTCAAACCGGCACTAGGAAACAGAATGAGAAAGCAGAGAAAAAATGTCTCCTGCAACCCGTTCCCTTGGTGCTAGATGAACGAACGACTCTCGACTTTTTCAGTTCTGAGAGATAATTCTGTGTGAAAGCCGTCCTTCACATAGCTTGTTGGGAACACAAAGTTTCTTTTCAGTTGCAAACTCCATTCCATACATATATATGGGGAGGTACTAGCCTCAACTCGGTTTTACAGTGAAAACTGCAGGAACTTCAAACCGGCACTAGGAAAAAGACTGAGAAAGCAGAGAAAAAATATCTCCTGCAAACCGTTCCCTTGGTGCTAGATGAACGAACGTCTCTCTACTTGCACAGTTCTGAGAGATAAGTGTGTTAAATCCGTCCTTCAACTAGCTTGTTGGGAACACAAAGTTTCTTTTCAGTTGCAAACTCCATTCCATACATATATATGGGTAGGTACTAGCTCCAACACGGTTGACAGTGAAAACTGCATTAACTTCAAACCGTCACTAAGAAACAGACTGAGAAAGCAGAGAAAAAGTGTCTCCTGCATCCCGTTCCCTTGGTGTTAGATGAACGAACGTCTCTCCACTTGCTCAGTTCTGAGAGATAAATGTGTGTGTGAAAGCCATCCTTCACCTAGCTTGTTGGGAACACAAAGTTTCTTTTCAGTTGCAAACTCCATTCCATACATATATATGGGGAGGTACTAGCTCCAACTCGGTTTTACAGTGAAAAATGCAGGAACTTCAAACCGGCACTAGGAAACAGACTGAGAAAGCAGAGAAAAAGTGTCTCCTGCAACCCGTTCCCTTGGTGCTAGATGAACGAACGTCTCTCCACTTGCTCAGTTCTGAGAGATAAGTGTGTTAAATCCGTCCTTCAACTAGCTTGTTGGGAACACAAAGTTTCTTTTCAGTTGCAAACACCATTCCATACATATATATGGGTAGGTACTAGCTCCAACACGGTTTGACAGTGAAAACTGCATTAACTTCAAACCGTCACTAAGAAACAGACTGAGGAAGCAGAGAAAAAGTGTCTCCTGCAACCCGTTCCCTTGGTGCTAGATGAACAAACGTCTCTCCACTTTCTCAGTTCTGAGAGATAAGTGTGTGTGAAAGCCGTCCTTCACCTAGCTTGTTGGGAACACAAAGTTTCTTTTCAGTTGCAAACTCCATTCCATACATATATATGGGGAGTTACTAGCTCCAACTCGGTTTTACAGTGAAAACTGCAGGAACTTCAAACCGGCACTAGGAAACAGACTGAGAAAGCAGAGAAAAAGTGTCTCCTGCAACCCGTTCCCTTGGTGCTAGATGAACGAACGTCTCTCCACTTGCTCAGTTCTGAGAGATAAGTGTGTGTGAAAGCCGTCCTTCACCTAGCTTTTTGGGAACACAAAGTTTCTTTTCAGTTGCAAACTTCATTCCATACATATATATGGGGAGGTACTACCCCCAACTCGGTTTTACAGTGAAAACTGCAGGAACTTCAAACCGGCACTAGGAAACAGAATGAGAAAGCAGAGAAAAACTGTCTCCTGCAACCCGTTCCCTTGGTGCTAGATGAACGAACGACTCTCGACTTGCTCAGTTCTGAGAGATATGTGTGTGTGAAAGCCGTCCTTCACCTAGCTTGTTGGGAACACAAAGTTTCTTTTCAGTTGCAAACTCCATTCCATACATATATATGGAGAGGTACTAGCTCCAACTAGGTTTTACAGTAAAAAATGCAGGAACTTCAAACTGGCACTAGGAAACATACTGAGAAACAGAGAAAAAGTGTCTCCTGCAACCCGTTCCCTTGGTGCTAGATGAACGAACGTCACTGTACATGCTCATTTCTGAGAGATAAGTGTGTGTGAAAGCCGTCCTTCACCTAGCTTGTTGGGAACACAAAGTTTCTTTTCAGTTGCAAACTCCATTCCATACATATATATGGGGAGGTACTAGCCCCAACTCGGTTTTACAGTGAAAACTGCAGGAACTTCAAACCGGCACTAGGAAACAGACTGAGAAAGCAGAGAAAAAATGTCTCCTTCAACCCGTTCCCTTGGTGCTAGATGAACGAACGACTCTCGACTTTCTCAGTTCTGAGAGATAATTCTGTGTGAAAGCCGTCCTTCACCTAGCTTGTTGGGAACACAAAGTTTCTTTTCAGTTGCAAACTCCATTCCATAAATATATATGGGGAGGTACTAGCCTCAACTCGGTTTTACAGTGAAAACTGCAGGAAATTCAAACCGGCACTAGGAAACAGACTGAGAAAGCAGAGAAAAAATGTCTCCTGCAACCCGTTCCCTTGGTGCTAGATGAACGAACGTCTCTCCACGTGCACAGTTCTGAGAGATAAGTGTGTTAAATCCGTCCTTCAACTAGCTTGTTGGGAACACAAAGTTTATTTTCAGTTGCAAACTCCATTGCATAGATATATATGGGGAGGTACTAGCCCCAACTCGGTTTGACAGTGAAAACTGCATTAACTTCAAACAGTCACTAAGAAACAGACTGAGAAAGCAGAGAAAAAGTGTCTCCTGCAACCCGTTCCCTTGGTGTTAGATGAACGAACGTCTATCTACTTGCTCAGTTCTGAGAGATAAGTGTGTGTGAAAGCCGTCCTTCACCTAGCTTGTTGGGAACACAAAGTTTCTTTTCAGTTGCAAACTCCATTCCATACATATATATGGGGAGGTACTAGCCCCAACTCGGTTTTACAGTGAAAACTGCAGGAACTTCAAACCGGCACTAGGAAACAGACTGAGAAAGCAGAGAAAAAATGTCTCCTGCAACCCGTTCCCTTGCTGCTAGATGAACGAACGACTCTCGACTTGCTCAGTTCTGAGAGATAAGTGTGTGTGAAAGCCGTCCTTCACCTAGCTTGTTGGGAACACAAAGTTTCTTTTCAGTTGCAAACTCCATTCCATACATATTTATGGGGAGGTACTAGCTCCAACTCGGTTTTACAGTGAAAACTGCAGGAACTTCAAACCGACACTAGGAAACAGACTGAGAAACAGAGAAAAAGTGTCTCCTGCAACCCGTTTCCTTGGTGCTAGATGAACGAACGTCTCTCCACTTGCTCAGTTCTGAGAGATATGTGTGTGTGAAAGCCGTCCTTCACCTAGCTTGTTGGGAACACAAAGTTTCTTTTCAGTTGCAAGCTCCATTCCATACATATATATGGAGAGGTACTAGCTCCAACACGGTTTTACAGTGAAAACTGCAGGAACTTCAAATCGGCACTAGGAAACACACTGAGAAAGCAGAGAAAATGTGTCTCCTGCAAACCGTTCCCTTGGTGCTAGATGAACGAACGTCTCTCCACTTGCTCAGTTCTGAGAGATAAGAGTGTGTGAAAGCCGACCTTCACCTAGTTTGTTGGGAACACAAATTTTCTTTTCAGTTGCAAACTCCATTCCATACATATATGTGGGGCGGTACTAGCTCTAACACGGTTTTACAGTGAAAACTGCAGGAACTTCAAACCGGCACTAGGAAACATACTGAGAAAGCAGAGAAAAAGTGTCTCCTGCAACCCGTATTCTTGGTGCTAGATGAACGAACGTCTCTCCACTTGCTCAGTTCTGAGAGATATGTGTGAGTGAAAGCCGTACTTGAACTTGCTTGTTGGGAACAGAAAGTTTCTTTTCAGTTGCAAACTCCATTCCATATATATATATGGGTAGGTACAAGCTCCAACACGGTTTGACAGTGAAAACTGCATTAACTTCAAACCGGCACTAGGAAACAGACTGAGAAAGCAGAGAAAAAGTGTCTCCTGCAATCCGTTCCCTTGGTGCTAGATGAACGAACGTCTCTCCACTTGCTCAGATCTGAGAGATAAGTGTGTGTGAAAGCCGTCCTTCACCTAGCTTTTTGGGAACACAAATTTTCTTTTCAGTTGCAAACTCCATTCCATACATATATATGGGGAGGTACTAGCTCCAACTCTGTTTTACCGAGAAAACTGCAGGAACTTTCAACTGGCACTAGGAAACAGACTGAGAAAGTAGAGAAAATGTGTCTCCTGCAACCCGTTCCATTTGTGCTAGATGAACGAACGTCTCTCCACTTGCTCATTTCTGAGAGATAATTGTGTGTGAAAGCCGTCCTTCACCTAGCTTGTTGAGAACACAAAGTTTCTTTTCAGATGCAAACTCCATTCATTACATATATATGGGGAGGTACTAGCTCCAACTCGGTTTTACAGTGAAAACTGCAGGAACTTCAAACCGGCACTAGGAAACAGACTGAGAAAGCAGAGAAAAAGTGTCTCCTGCAACCCGTTCCCTTGGTGCTAGATGAACGAACGTCTCTCCACTTGCTCAGTTCTGAGAGATAAGTGTGTTAAATCCGTCCTTCAAATAGCTTGTTGGGAACACAAAGTTTCTTTTCAGTTGCAAACTCCATTCCATACATATATATGGGTAGGTACTAGCTCCAACACGGTTTGACAGTGAAAACTGCATTAACTTCAAACCGTCACTAAGAAACAGACTGAGGCAGCAGAGAAAAAGTTTCTCCTGCAACCCGTTCCCTTGGTGCTAGATGAACGAACGTCTCTTCACTTGCTCAGTTCTGAGAGATAAGTGTGTGTGAAAGCCGTCCTTCACCTAGCTTATTTGGAACACAAAGTTTCTTTTCAGTTGCAAACTCCATTCCATACATATATAACGGGGGGTACTAGCCCCAACTCGGTTTTACATAGAAAACTGCAGGAACTTCAAACCGGCACTAGGAAACAGACTGAGAAAGCAGAGAAAAAATGTCTCCTGCAACCCGTTCCCTTGGTGCTAGATGAACGAACGACTCTCGACTTTCTTAGTTCTGAGAGATAAGTGTGTGTGAAAGCCGCCCTTCACCTAGCTTGTTGGGAACACAAAGTTTCTTTTCAGTTGCAAACTCCATTCCATACATATATATGGGGAGTTACTAGCCTCAACTCGGTTTTACAGTGAAAACTGCAGGAACTTCAAACCGGCACTAGGAAACAGACTGAGAAACCAGAGAAAAAGTGTCTCCTGCAACCCGTTCCCTTGCTGCTAGATGAACGAACGTCTCTCCACTTGCTCAGTTCTGAGAGATAAGTGTGTGTGAAAGCCGACCTTCACCTAGCTTTTTGGGAACACAAAGTTTCTTTTCAGTTGCAAACTCCATTCCATACATATATATGGGGAGGTATTACCCCCAACACGGTTTTACAGTGAAAACTGCAGGAACTTCAAATCGGCACTAGGAAACAGACTGAGAAAGTAGAGAAAAAATGTCTCCTGCAACCCGTTCCCTTGGTGCTAGATGAACGAACGACTCTCGACTTGCTCAGTTCTGAGAGATAAGTGTGTGTGAAAGCCGTCCTTCACCTAGCTTGTTGGGAACACAAAGTTTCTTTTCAGTTGCAAACTCCATTCCATACATATATATGGGGAGGTACTAGCTCCAACTAGGTTTTACAGTGAATAATGCAGGAACTTCAAACTGGCACTAGGAAACAGACTGAGAAACAGAGAAAAAGTGTCTCCTGCAACCCGTTCCCTTGGTGCTAGATGAACGAACGTCTCTGTACATGCTCATTTCTGAGAGATAAGTGTGTGTGAAAGCCGTCCTTCACCTAGCTTGTTGGGAACACAAAGTTTCTTTTCAGTTGCAAACTCCATTGCATACATATATATGGGGAGGTAGTAGCCCCAACTCGGTTTTACAGTGAAAACTGCAGGAACTTCAAACCGGCACTAGGAAACAGACTGAGAAAGCAGAGAAAAAATGTCTCCATCAACCCGTTCCCTTGGTGCTAGATGAACGAACGACTCTCGACTTTCTCAGTTCTGAGAGATAATTCTGTGTGAAAGCCGTCCTTCACCTAGCTTGTTGGGAACACAAAGTTTCTTTTCAGTTGCAAACTCCATTCCATACTTATATATGGGGAGGTACTAGCCTCAACTCGGTTTTACAGTGAAAACTGCAGGAACTTCAAACCGGCACTAGGAAACAGACTGAGAAAGCAGAGAAAAAATGTCTCCTGCAACCCGTTCCCTTGGTGCTAGATGAACGAACGTCTCTCAACTTGCACATTTCTGAGAGATAAGTGTGTTAAATCCGTCCTTCAACTAGCTTGTTGGGAACACAAAGTTTCTTTTCAGTTGCAAACTCCATTCCATACATATATATGGGTAGGTACTAGCTCCAACACGGTTTGACAGTGAAAAATGCATTAACTTCAAACAGTCACTAAGAAACAGACTGAGAAAACAGAGAAAAAGTGTCTCCTGCAACCCGTTCCCTTGGTGTTAGATGAACGAATGTCTCTCCACTTGCTCAGTTCTGAGAGATAAGTGTGTGTGAAAGCCGTCCTTCACCTAGCTTGTTGGGAACACAAAGTTTCTTTTCAGTTGCAAACTCCATTCCATACATATATATGGGGAGGTACTAGCCCCAACTCGGTTTTACAGTGAAAACTGCAGGAACTTCAAACCGGCACTAGGAAACAGACTGAGAAATCAGAGAAAAAATGTCTCCTGCAACCCGTTCCCTTGGTGCTAGATGAACGAACGACTCTCGACTTTCTCAGTTCTGAGAGATAAGTGTGTGTGAAAGCCGTCCTTCACCTAGCTTGTTGGGAACACAAAGTTTCTTTTCAGTTGCAAACTCCATTCCATACATATATATGGGGAGTTTCTAGCTCCAACTCGGTTTTACAGTGAAAACTGCAGGAACTTCAAACCGGCACTAGGAAACAGACTGAGAAAGCAGAGAAAAAGTGTCTCCTGCAACCCGTTCCCTTGGTGCTAGATGAACGAACGTCTCTCCATTGGCTCAGTTCTGAGAGATAAGTGTGTGTGAAAGCCGTCCTTCACCTAGCTTTTTGGGAACACAAAGTTTCTTTTTAGTTGCAAACTCCATTCCATACATATATATGGGGAGGTACTACCCCCAACTCGGTTTTACAGTGAAAACTGCAGGAAATTCAAACCGGCACTAAGAAACAGACTGAGAAAGCAGAGAAAAAATGTCTCCTGCAACCCGTTCCCTTGGTGCTAGATGAACGAACGTCTCTCGACTTGCTCAGTTCTGAGAGATATGTGTGTGTGAAAGCCGTCCTTCACCTAGCTTGTTGGGAACACAAAGTTTCTTTTCAGTTGCAAACTCCATTCCATACATATATATGGGGAGGTACTAGCTCCAACACGGTTTTACAGTGAAAACTGCAGGAACTTCAAACCGACACTAGGAAACAGACTGAGAAACAGAGAAAAAGTGTCTCCTGCAACCCGTTCCCTTGGTGCTAGATGAACGAACGTCTCTCCACTTGCCCAGTTCTGAGAGATATGTGTGTGTGAAAGCCCTCCTTCACCTAGCTTGTTGGGAACACAAAGTTTCTTTTCAGTTGCAAGCTCCATTCTATACATATATATGGGGAGGTACTAGCTCCAACACGGTTTAACAGTGAAAACTGCAGGAACTTCAAATCGGCACTAGGAAACATACTGAGAAAGCAGAGAAAATGTGTCTCCTGCAACCCGTTCCCTTGGTGCTAGATGAACGAACGTCTCTCCACTTGCTCAGTTCTGAGAGATAAGAGTGTGTGAAAGCCGTCCTTCACCTAGTTTGTTGGGAACACAAATTTTCTTTTCAGTTGCAAACTCAATTCCATACATACATGTGGGGCGGTACAAGCTCTAACACGGTTTTACAGTGAAAACTGCAGGAACTTCAAACCGGCACTAGGAAACAGACTGAGAAAGCAGAGAAAAAGTGTCTCCTGTAACCCGTATTCTTGGTGCTAGATGAACGAACGTCTCTCCACTTGCTCAGTTCTGAGAGATAAGTGTGAGTGAAAGCCGTACTTCAACTTGCTTGTTGGGAACACAAAGTTTCTTTTCAGTTGCAAACTCCATTCCATATATATATATGGGTAGGTACTAGCTCCAACACGGTTAGACAGTGAAAATTGCATTAACTTCAAACCGGCACTAGGAAACAGACTGAGGAAGCAGAGAAAAAGTGTCTCCTGCAACCCGTTCCCTTGGTGCTAGATGAACGAACGTCTCTGTACATGCTCATTTCTGAGAGATAAGTGTGTGTGAAAGCCGTCCTTCACCTAGCTTTTTGGGAACACAAATTTTCTTTTCAGTTGCAAACTCCATTCCATACATATATATGGGGAGGTACTAGCTCCAACTCTGTTTTACTGAGAAAACTGCAGGAACTTCCAACTGGCACTAGGAAACAGACTGAGAAAGCAGAGAAACTGTGACTCCTGCAACCCGTTCCATTTGTGCTAGATGAACGAACGTCTCTCCACTTGCTCATTTCTGAGAGATAATTGTGTGTGAAAGCCGTCCTTCACCTAGCTTGTTGAGAACACAAAGTTTCTTTTCAGTTGCAAACTCCATTCCATACATATATATGGGGAGGTACTAGCTCCAACTCGGTTTTAGTGTGAAAACTGCAGGAACTTCAAACCGGCACTAGGAAAAAGACTGAGAAAGCAGAGAAAAAATACCTCCTGCAACCCGTTCCCTTGGTGCTAGATGAACGAACGTCTCTCTACTTGCACAGTTCTGAGAGATAAGTGTGTTAAATCCGTCCTTCAACTAGCTTGTTGGGAACACAAATTTTCTTTTCAGTTGCAAACTCCATTCCATACATATATATGGGTAGGTACTAGCTCCAACACGGTTTGACAGTGAAAACTGCATTAACTTCAAACCGTCACTAAGAAACAGACTGAGAAAGCAGAGAAATAGTGTCTCCTGCAACCCGAACCCTTGGTGTTAGATGAACGAACGTCTCTCCACTTGCTCAGTTCTGAGAGATAAGTGTGTGTGTGAAAGCCATCCTTCACCTAGCTTGTTGGGAACACAAAGTTAATTTTCAGTTGAAAACTCCATTCCATACATATATATGGGGAGGTACTAGCCCCAACTCGGTTTTACAGTGAAAACTGCAGGAACTTCAAACCGGCACTAGGAAACAGACTGAGAAAGCAGAGAAAAAATGTCTCCTGCAACCCGTTCCCTTGGTGTTAGATGAACGAAAGTCTCTCCACTTGCTCAGTTCTGAGAGATAAGTGTGTGTGAAAGCCGTCCTTCACCTAGCTTGTTGGGAACACAAAGTTTCTTTTCAGTTGCAAACTCCATTCCATACATATATATGGGGAGGTACTAGCCCCAACTCGGTTTTACAGTGAAAACTGCAGGAACTTCAAACCGGCACTAGGAAACAGACTGAGAAAGCAGAGAAAAAATGTCTCCTGCAACCCGTTCCCTTGGTGCTAGATGAACGAACGACTCTCGACTTTCTCAGTTCTGAGAGATAAGTGTGTGTGAAAGCCGTACTTCACCTAGCTTGTTGGGAACACAAAGTTTCTTTTCAGTTGCAAACTCCATTCCATACATATATATGGGGAGTTTCTAGCTCCAACTCGGTTTTACAGTGAAAACTGCAGGAACTTCAAACCGGCACTAGGAAACAGACTGAGAAAGCAGAGAAAAAGTGTCTCCTGCAACCCGTTCCCTTGGTGCTAGATGAACGAACGTCTCTCCATTGGCTCAGTTCTGAGAGATAAGTGTGTGTGAAAGCCGTCCTTCACCTAGCTTTTTGGGAACACAAAGTTTCTTTTCAGTTGCAAACTCCATTCCATACATATATATGGGGAGGTACTAGCTCCAACACGGTTTTACAGTGAAAACTGCAGGAACTTCAAACCGACACTAGGAAACAGACTGAGAAACAGAGAAAAAGTGTCTCCTGCAACCCGTTCCCTTGGTGCTAGATGAACGAACGTCTCTCCACTTGCCCAGTTCTGAGAGATATGTGTGTGTGAAAGCCCTCCTTCACCTAGCTTGTTGGGAACACAAAGTTTCTTTTCAGTTGCAAGCTCCATTCCATACATATATATGGGGAGGTACTAGCTCCAACACGGTTTTACAGTGAAAACTGCAGGAACTTCAAATCGGCACTAGGAAACATACTGAGAAAGCAGAGAAAATGTGTCTCCTGCAACCCGTTCCCTTGGTGCTAGATGAACGAACGTCTCTCCACTTGCTCAGTTCTGAGAGATAAGAGTGTGTGAAAGCCGTCCTTCACCTAGTTTGTTGGGAACACAAATTTTCTTTTCAGTTGCAAACTCAATTCCATACATACATGTGGGGCGGTACTAGCTCTAACACGGTTTTACAGTGAAAACTGCAGGAACTTCAAACCGGCACTAGGAAACAGACTGAGAAAGCAGAGAAAAAGTATCTCCTGTAACCCGTATTCTTGGTGCTAGATGAACGAACGTCTCTCCACTTGCTCAGTTCTGAGAGATAAGTGTGAGTGAAAGCCGTACTTCAACTTGCTTGTTGGGAACACAAAGTTTCTTTTCAGTTGCAAACTCCATTCCATATATATATATGGGTAGGTACTAGCTCCAACACGGTTTGACAGTGAAAATTGCATTAACTTCAAACCGGCACTAGGAAACAGACTGAGGAAGCAGAGAAAAAGTGTCTCCTGCAACCCGTTCCCTTGGTGCTAGATGAACGAACGTCTCTGTACATGCTCATTTCTGAGAGATAAGTGTGTGTGAAAGCCGTCCTTCACCTAGCTTTTTGGGAACACAAATTTTCTTTTCAGTTGCAAACTCCATTCCATACATATATATGGGGAGGTACTAGCTCCAACTCTGTTTTACCGAGAAAACTGCAGGAACTTCCAACTGGCACTAGGAAACAGACTAAGAAAGCAGAGAAAATGTGACTCCTGCAACCCGTTCCATTTGTGCTAGATGAACGAACGTCTCTCCACTTGCTCATTTCTGAGAGATAATTGTGTGTGAAAGCCGTCCTTCACCTAGCTTGTTGAGAACACAAAGTTTCTTTTCAGTTGCAAACTCCATTCCATACATATATATGGGGAGGTACTAGCTCCAACTCGGTTTTAGAGTGAAAACTGCAGGAACTTCAAACCGGCACTAGGAAAAAGACTGAGAAAGCAGAGAAAAAATACCTCCTGCAACCCGTTCCCTTGGTGCTAGATGAACGAACGTCTCTCTACTTGCACAGTTCTGAGAGATAAGTGTGTTAAATCCGTCCTTCAACTAGCTTGTTGGGAACACAAATTTTCTTTTCAGTTGCAAACTCCATTCCATACATATATATGGGTAGGTACTAGCTCCAACACGGTTTGACAGTGAAAACTGCATTAACTTCAAACCGTCACTAAGAAACAGACTGAGAAAGCAGAGAAATAGTGTCTCCTGCAACCCGAACCCTTGGTGTTAGATGAACGAACGTCTCTCCACTTGCTCAGTTCTGAGAGATAAGTGTGTGTGTGAAAGCCATCCTTCACCTAGCTTGTTGGGAACACAAAGTTCCTTTTCAGTTGAAAACTCCATTCCATACATATATATGGGGAGGTACTAGCCCCAACTCGGTTTTACAGTGAAAACTGCAGGAACTTCAAACCGGCACTAGGAAACAGACTGAGAAAGCAGAGAAAAAATGTCTCCTGCAACCCGTTCCCTTGGTGCTAGATGAACGAACGACTCTCGACTTTCTCAGTTCTGAGAGATAAGTGTGTGTGAAAGCCGTCCTTCACCTAGCTTGTTGGGAACACCAAGTTTCTTTTCAGTTGCAAACTCCATTCCATACATATATATGGGGAGTTATTAGCTCCAACTCGGTTTTACAGTGAAAACTGCAGGAACTTCAAACCGGCACTAGGAAACAGACTGAGAAAGCAGAGAAAAAGTGTCTCCTGCAACCCGTTCCCTTGGTGCTAGATGAACGAACGTCTCTCCACTTGCTCAGTTCTGAGAGATAAGTGTGTTAAATCCGTCCTTCAACTAGCTTGTTGGGAACACAAAGTTTCTTTTCAGTTGCAAACTCCATTCCATACATATATATGGGTAGGTACTAGCTCCAACACGGTTTGACAGTGAAAACTGCATTAACTTCAAACCGTCACAAAGAAACACACTGAGGAAGCAGAGAAAAAGTGTCTCCTGCAACCCGTTCCCTTGGTGCTACATGAACGAACGACTCTCGACTTGCTCAGTTCTGAGAGATAAGTGTGTGTGAAAGCCGTCCTTCACCTAGCTTGTTGGGAACACAAAGTTTCTTTTCAGTTGCAAACTCCATTTAATACATATATATGGGGAGGTACTAGCTCCAACTAGGTTTTACAGTAAAAAATGCAGGAACTTCAAATTGGCACTAGGAAACAGACTGAGAAACAGAGAAAAAGTGTCTCCTGCAAACCGTTCCCTTGGTGCTAGATGAACGAACGTCTCTGTACATGCTCATTTCTGAGAGATAAGTGTGTGTGAAAGCCGTCCTTCACCTAGCTTTTTGGGAACACAAATTTTCTTTTCAGTTGCAAACTCCATTCCATACATATATATGGGGAGGTACTAGCTCCAACTCTGTTTTACCGAGAAAACTGCAGGAACTTCCAACTGGCACTAGGAAACAGACTGAGAAAGCAGAGAAAATGTGACTCCTGCAACCCGTTCCATTTGTGCTAGATGAACGAACGTCTCTCCACTTGCTCATTTCTGAGAGATAATTGTGTGTGAAAGCCGTCCTTCACCTAGCTTGTTGAGAACACAAAGTTTCTTTTCAGTTGCAAACTCCATTCCATACATATATATGGGGAGGTACTAGCTCCAACTCGGTTTTAGAGTGAAAACTGCAGGAACTTCAAACCGGCACTAGGAAAAAGACTGAGAAAGCAGAGAAAAAATACCTCCTGCAACCCGTTCCATTGGTGCTAGATGAACGAACGTCTCTCTACTTGCACAGTTCTGAGAGATAAGTGTGTTAAATCCGTCCTTCAACTAGCTTGTTGGGAACACAAATTTTCTTTTCAGTTGCAAACTCCATTCCATACATATATATGGGTAGGTACTAGCTCCAACACGGTTTGACAGTGAAAACTGCATTAACTTCAAACCGTCACTAAGAAACAGACTGAGAAAGCAGAGAAATAGTGTCTCCTGCAACCCGAACCCTTGGTGTTAGATGAACGAACGTCTCTCCACTTGCTCAGTTCTGAGAGATAAGTGTGTGTGTGAAAGCCATCCTTCACCTAGCTTGTTGGGAACACAAAGTTCCTTTTCAGTTGAAAACTCCATTCCATACATATATATGGGGAGGTACTAGCCCCAACTCGGTTTTACAGTGAAAACTGCAGGAACTTCAAACCGGCACTAGGAAACAGACTGAGAAAGCAGAGAAAAAATGTCTCCTGCAACCCGTTCCCTTGGTGCTAGATGAACGAACGACTCTCGACTTTCTCAGTTCTGAGAGATAAGTGTGTGTGAAAGCCGTCCTTCACCTAGCTTGTTGGGAACACCAAGTTTCTTTTCAGTTGCAAACTCCATTCCATACATATATATGGGGAGTTATTAGCTCCAACTCGGTTTTACAGTGAAAACTGCAGGAACTTCAAACCGGCACTAGGAAACAGACTGAGAAAGCAGAGAAAAAGTGTCTCCTGCAACCCGTTCCCTTGGTGCTAGATGAACGAACGTCTCTCCACTTGCTCAGTTCTGAGAGATAAGTGTGTTAAATCCGTCCTTCAACTAGCTTGTTGGGAACACAAAGTTTCTTTTCAGTTGCAAACTCCATTCCATACATATATATGGGTAGGTACTAGCTCCAACACGGTTTGACAGTGAAAACTGCATTAACTTCAAACCGTCACAAAGAAACACACTGAGGAAGCAGAGAAAAAGTGTCTCCTGCAACCCGTTCCCTTGGTGCTACATGAACGAACGACTCTCGACTTGCTCAGTTCTGAGAGATAAGTGTGTGTGAAAGCCGTCCTTCACCTAGCTTGTTGGGAACACAAAGTTTCTTTTCAGTTGCAAACTCCATTCCATACATATATATGGGGAGGTACTAGCTCCAACTAGGTTTTACAGTAAAAAATGCAGGAACTTCAAATTGGCACTAGGAAACAGACTGAGAAACAGAGAAAAAGTGTCTCCTGCAAACCGTTCCCTTGGTGCTAGATGAACGAACGTCTCTGTACATGCTCATTTCTGAGAGATAAGTGTGTGTGAAAGCCGTCCTTCACCTAGCTTTTTGGGAACACAAATTTTCTTTTCAGTTGCAAACTCCATTCCATACATATATATGGGGAGGTACTAGCTCCAACTCTGTTTTACCGAGAAAACTGCAGGAACTTCCAACTGGCACTAGGAAACAGACTGAGAAAGCAGAGAAAATGTGACTCCTGCAACCCGTTCCATTTGTGCTAGATGAACGAACGTCTCTCCACTTGCTCATTTCTGAGAGATAATTGTGTGTGAAAGCCGTCCTTCACCTAGCTTGTTGAGAACACAAAGTTTCTTTTCAGTTGCAAACTCCATTCCATACATATATATGGGGAGGTACTAGCTCCAACTCGGTTTTAGAGTGAAAACTGCAGTAACTTCAAACCGGCACTAGGAAACAGACTGAGAAAGCAGAGAAAATGTGTCTCCTGCAAACCGTTCCCTTCGTGCTAGATGAACGAACGTCTCTCCACTTGCTCAGTTCTGAGAGATAAGAGTGTGTGAAAGCCGTCCTTCACCTAGCTTGTTGGGAACACAAAATTTCTTTTCAGTTGCAAACTCCATTCCATACATATATATGGGGAGGTACTAGCACCAACTCGGTTTTAAAGTGAAAACGGCAGGAACTTCTAAGAGGCACTAGGAAACAGACTGAGAAAGCAGAGAAAAAGTGTCTCCTGCAACCCGTTCCCTTGGTGCTAGCTGAACGAACGTCTCTCCACTTGCACAGTTCTCAGAAATAAGTGTGTGTGAAAGCCGTCCTTCACCTTGCTTGTTGGTAACACAAAGTTTCTTTTCAGTTGCAAACTCCATTCCATACATATATATGGGGAGTTACTAGCTCCAACTCTGTTTTACAGTGAAAACTGCAGGAACTTCAAACCGGCACTAGGAAACAGACTGAGAAAGCAGAGAAAAAAATATCTCCTGCAACCCGTTCCCTTGGTGCTAGATGAACGAACGTCTCTCTACTTGCACATTTCTGAGAGATAAGTGTGTTAAATCCGTCCTTCAACTAGCTTGTTGGGAACACAAAGTTTCTTTTCAGTTGCAAACTCCATTCCATACATATATATGGGGAGTTACTAGCTCCAACTCTGTTTTACAGTGAAAACTGCAGGAACTTCAAACCGGCACTAGGAAAAAGACTGAGAAAGCAGAGAAAAAATATCTCCTGCAACCCGTTCCCTTGGTGCTAGATGAACGAACGTCTCTCTACTTGCACAGTTCTGAGAGATAAGTGTGTTAAATCCGTCCTTCAACTAGCTTGTTGGGAACACAAAGTTTCTTTTCAGTTGCAAACTCCATTCCATACATATATATGGGTAGGTACTAGCTCCAACACGGTTTGACAGTGAAAACTGCATTAACTTCAAACCGTCACTAAGAAACAGACTGAGAAAGCAGAGAAAAAGTGTCTCCTGCAACCCGTTCCCTTGGTGTTAGATGAACGAACGTCTCTCCACTTGCTCAGTTCTCAGAGGTAAGTGTGTGTGTGAAAGCCATCCTTCACCTAGCTTGTTGGGAACACAAAGTTTCTTTTCAGTTGCAAACTCCATTCCATACATATATATGGGGAGGTACTAGCCCCAACTCGGTTTTACAGTGAAAACTGCAGGAACTTCAAACCGGCACTAGGAAACAGACTGAGAAAGCAGAGAAAAAATGTCTCCTGCAACCCGTTCCCTTGGTGCTAGATGAACGAACGACTCTCGACTTTCTCAGTTCTGAGAGATAAGTGTGTGTGAAAGCCGTCCTTCACCTAGCTTGTTGGGAACACAAAGTTTCTTTTCAGTTGCAAACTCCATTCCATACATATATATGGGGAGTTACTAGCTCCAACTCTGTTTTACAGTGAAAACTGCAGGAACTTCAAACCGGCACTAGGAAACAGACTGAGAAAGCAGAGAAAAAGTGTCTCCTGCAACCCGTTCCCTTGGTGCTAGATGAACGAACGTCTCTCCACTTGCTCAGTTCTGAGAGATAAGTGTGTTAAATCCGTCCTTCAACTAGCTTGTTGGGAACACAAAGTTTCTTTTCAGTTGCAAACTCCATTCCATACATATATATGGGTAGGTACTAGCTCCAACACGGTTTGACAGTGAAAACTGCATTAACTTCAAACCGTCACAAAGAAAAACACTGAGGAAGCAGAGAAAAAGTGTCTCCTGCAACCCGTTCCCTTGGTGCTAGATGAACGAACGACTCTCGACTTGCTCAGTTCTGAGAGATAAGTGTGTGTGAAAGCCGTCCTTCACCTAGCTTGTTGGGAACACAAAGTTTCTTTTCAGTTGCAAACTCCATTCCATACATATATATGGGGAGGTACTAGCTCCAACTAGGTTTTACAGTAAAAAATGCAGGAACTTCAAACTGGCACTAGGAAACAGACTGAGAAACAGAGAAAAAGTGTCTCCTGCAAACCGTTCCCTTGGTGCTAGATGAACGAACGTCTCTGTACATGCTCATTTCTGAGAGATAAGTGTGTGTGAAAGCCGTCCTTCACCTAGCTTGTTGGGAAAACAAAGTTTCTTTTCAGTTGCAAACTCCATTCCATACATATATATGGGGAGGTACTAGCCCCAACTCGGTTTTACAGTGAAAACTGCAGGAACTTCAAACCGGCTCTAGGAAACAGACTGAGAAAGCAGAGAAAAAATGTCTCCTTCAACCCGTTCCCTTGGTGCTAGATGAACGAACGACTCTCGACTTTCTCAGTTCTGAGAGATAATTCTGTGTGAAAGCCGTCCTTCACCTAGCTTGTTGGGAACACAAAGTTTGTTTTCAGTTGCAAACTCCATTCCATAAATATATATGGGGAGGTACTAGCCTCAACTCGGTTTTACAGTGAAAACTGCAGGAAATTCAAACCGGCACTAGGAAACAGACTGAGAAAGCAGAGAAAAAATGTCTCCTGCAACCCGTTCCCTTGGTGCTAGATGAACGAACGTCTCTCCACTTGCACAGTTCTGAGAGATAAGTGTGTTAAATCCGTCCTTCAACTAGCTTGTTGGGAACACAATGTTTCTTTTCAGTTGCAAACTCCATTGCATAGATATATATGGGGAGGTACAAGCCCCAACTCGGTTTGACAGTGAAAACTGCATTAACTTCAAACAGTCACTAAGAAACAGACTGAGAAAGCAGAGAAAAAGTGTCTCCTGCAACCCGTTCCCTTGGTGTTAGATGAACGAACGTCTCTCTACTTGCTCAGTTCTGAGAGATAAGTGTGTGTGAAAGCCGTCCTTCACCTAGCTTGTTGGGAACACAAAGTTTCTTTTCAGTTGCAAACTCCATTCCATACATATATATGGGGAGGTACTAGCCCCAACTCGGTTTTACAGTGAAAACTGCAGGAACTTCAAACCGGCACTAGGAAACAGACTGAGAAAGCAGAGAAATAATGTCTCCTGCAACCCGTTCCCTTGGTGCTAGATGAACGAATGACTCTCGACTTTCTCAGTTCTGAGAGATAAGTGTGTGTGAAAGCCGTCCTTCACCTAGCTTGTTGGGAACACAAAGTTTCTTTTCAGTTGCAAACTCCATTGCATACATATATATGGGGAGGTACTAGCCCCAACTCGGTTTTACAGTGAGAACTGCAGGAAATTCAAACCGGCACTAGGAAACAGACTGAGAAAGCAGAGAAAAAATGTCTCCTGCAACCCGTTCCCTTGGTGCTAGATGAACGAACGACTCTCGACTTTCTCAGTTCTGAGAGATAATTCTGTGTGAAAGCCGTCCTTCACCTAGCTTGTTGGGAACACAAAGTTTCTTTTCAGTTGCAAACTCCATTCCATAAATATATATGGGGAGGTACTAGCCTCAACTCGGTTTTACAGTGAAAACTGCAGGAAATTCAAACCGGCACTAGGAAACAGACTGAGAAAGCAGAGAAAAAATGTCTCCTTCAACCCGTTCCCTTGGTGCTAGATGAACGAACGTCTCTCCACTTGCACAGTTCTGAGAGATAAGTGTGATAAATCCGTCCTTCAACTAGCTTGTTGGGAACACAAAGTTTCTTTTCAGTTGCAAACTCCATTGCATAGATATATATGGGGAGGTACTAGCCCCAACTCGGTTTGACAGTGAAAACTGCATTAACTTCAAACAGTCACTAAGAAACAGACTGAGAAAGCAGAGAAAAAGTGCTTCCTGCAACCCGTTCCCTTGGTGCTAGATGAACGAACGTCTCTGTACATGCTCATTTCTGAGAGATAAGTGTGTGTGAAAGCCGTCCTTCACCTAGCTTGTTGGGAACACAAAGTTTCTTTTCAGTTGCAAACTCCATTCCATACATATATATGGGGGGGTACTAGCCCGAACACGGTTTTACAGAGAAAACTGCAGGAACTTCAAATCGGCACTAGGAAACAGACTGAGAAAGCAGAGAAAAAATGTCTCCTGCAACCCGTTCCCTTGGTGCTAGATGAACGAACGACTCTCGACTTTCTCAGTTCTGAGAGATAAGTGTGTGTGAAAGCCGTCCTTCACCTAGCTTGTTGGGAACACAAAGTTTCTTTTCAGTTGCAAACTCCATTCCATACATATATATGGGGAGTTACTAGCTCCAACTCGGTTTTACAGTGAAAACTGCAGGAACTTCAAACCGGCACTAGGAAACAGACTGAGAAAGCAGAGAAAAAGTGTCTCCTGCAACCCGTTCCCTTGGTGCTAGATGAACGAACGTCTCTCCACTTGCTCAGTTCTGAGAGATAAGTGTGTGTGAAAGCCGTCCTTCACCTAGCTTTTTGGGAACACAAAGTTTCTTTTCAGTTGCAAACTTCATTCCATACATATATATGGGGAGGTACTACCCCCAACTCGGTTTTACAGTGAAAACTGCAGGAACTTCAAACCGGCACTAGGAAACAGACTGAGAAAGCAGAGAAAAAATGTCTCCTTCAACCCGTTCCCTTGGTGCTAGATGAACGAACGACTCTCGACTTTCTCAGTTCTGAGAGATAATTCTGTGTGAAAGCCGACCTTTAACTAGCTTGTTGGGAACACAAAGTTTCTTTTCAGTTGCAAACTCCATTCCTTAAATATATATGGGGAGGTACTAGCCTCAACTCGGGTTTACAGTGAAAACTGCAGGAACTTCAAACCGGCACTAGGAAACAGACTGAGAAAGCAGAGAAAAAATGTCTCCTTCAACCCGTTCCCTTGGTGCTAGATGAACGAACGACTCTCGACTTTCTCAGTTCTGAGAGATAATTCTGTGTGAAAGCCGACCTTTAACTAGCTTGTTGGGAACACAAAGTTTCTTTTCAGTTGCAAACTCCATTCCTTAAATATATATGGGGAGGTACTAGCCTCAACTCGGGTTTACAGTGAAAACTGCAGGAAATTCAAACCGGCACTAGGAAACAGACTGAGAAAGCAGAGAAAAAATGTCTCCTGCAACCCGTTCCCTTGGTGCTAGATGAACGAACGTCTCTCCACTTGCACAGTTCTGAGAGATAAGTGTGTTAAATCCGTCCTTCAACTAGCTTGTTGGGAACACAAAGTTTCTTTTCAGTTGCAAACTCCATTGCATAGATATATATGGGGAGGTACTAGCCCCAACTCGGTTTGACAGTGAAAACTGCATTAACTTCAAACAGTCACTAAGAAACAGACTGAGAAAGCAGAGAAAAAGTGTCTCCTGCAACCCGTTCCCTTGGTGCTAGATGAACGAACGTCTCTGTACATGCTCATTTCTGAGAGATAAGTGTGTGTGAAAGCCGTCCTTCACCTAGCTTGTTGGGAACACAAAGTTTCTTTTCAGTTGCAAACTCCATTCCATACATATATATGGGGTGGTACTAGCCCCAAATCGGTTTTACAGTGAAAACTGCAGGAACTTCAAACCGGCACTAGGAAACAGACTGAGAAAGCAGAGAAATAATGTCTCCTGCAACCCGTTCCCTTGGTGCTAGAAGAACGAACGACTCTCGAATTTCTCAGTTCTGAGAGATAAGTGTGTGTGAAAGCCGTCCTTCACCTAGCTTGTTGGGAACACAAAGTTTCTTTTCAGCTGCAAACTCCATTGCATACATATATATGGGGAGGTACTAGCCCCAACTCGGTTTTACAGTGAAAACTGCAGGAACTTCAAACCGGCACTAGGAAACAGACTGAGAAAGCAGAGAAAAAATATCTCCTGCAACCCGTTCCCTTGGTGCTAGATGAATGAACGACTCTCGACTTTTTCAGTTCTGAGAGATAATTCTGTGTGAAAGCCGTCCTTCACATAGCTTGTTGGGAACACAAAGTTTCTTTTCAGTTGCAAACTCCATTCCATACATATATATGGGGAGGTACTAGCCTCAACTCGGTTTTACAGTGAAAACTGCAGGAACTTCAAACCGGCACTAGGAAAAAGACTGAGAAAGCAGAGAAAAAATATCTCCTGCAACCCGTTCTCTTGGTGCTAGATGAACGAACGTCTCTCTACTTGCACAGTTCTGAGAGATAAGTGTGTTAAATCCGTCCTTCAACTAGCTTGTTGGGAACACAAAGTTTCTTTTCAGTTGCAAACTCCATTCCATACATATATATGGGTAGGTACTAGCTCCAACACGGTTTGACAGTGAAAACTGCATTAACTTCAAACCGTCACTAAGAAACAGACTGAGGAAGCAGAGAAAAAGTGTCTCCTGCAACCCGTTCCCTTGGTGCTAGATGAACAAACGTCTCTCCACTTTCTCAGTTCTGAGAGATAAGTGTGTGTGAAAGCCGTCCTTCACCTAGCTTGTTGGGAACACAAAGTTTCTTTTCAGTTGCAAACTCCATTCCATACATATATATGGGGAGTTACTAGCTCCAACTCGGTTTTACAGTGAAAACTGCAGGAACTTCAAACCGGCACTAGGAAACAGACTGAGAAAGCAGAGAAAAAGTGTCTCCTGCAACCCGTTCCCTTGGTGCTAGATGAACGAACGTCTCTCCACTTGCTCAGTTCTGAGAGATAAGTGTGTGTGAAAGCCGTCCTTCACCAAGCTTATTGGGAACACAAAGTTTCTTTTCAGTTGCAAACTTCATTCCATACATATATATGGGGAGGTACTACCCCCAACTCGGTTTTACAGTGAAAACTGCAGGAACTTCAAACCGGCACTAGGAAACAGACTGAGAAAGCAGAGAAAAACTGTATCCTGCAACCCGTTCCCTTGGTGCTAGATGAACGAACGACTCTCGACTTGCTCAGTTCTGAGAGATAAGTGTGTGTGAAAGCCGTCCTTCACCTAGCTTGTTGGGAACACAAAGTTTCTTTTCAGTTGCAAACTCCATTCCATACATATATATGGGGAGGTACTAGCCCCAACTCGGTTTTACAGTGAAAACTGCAGGAACTTCAAACCGGCACTAGGAAACAGACTGAGAAAGCAGAGAAATAATGTCTCCTGCAACCGGTTCCCTTGGTGCTAGATGAACGAATGACTCTCGACTTTCTCAGTTCTGAGAGATAAGTGTGTGTGAAAGCCGCCCTTCACCTAGCTTGTTGGGAACACAAAGTTTCTTTTCAGTTGCAAACTCCATTCCATACATATATATGGGGAGGTACTACCCCCAACTAGGTTTTACAGTGAAAACTGCAGGAAATTCAAACCGGCACTAGGAAACAGACTGAGAAAGCAGAGAAAAAATGTCTCCTGCAACCCGTTCCCTTGGTGCTAGATGAAAGAACGACTCTCGACTTGCACAGTTCTGAGAGATAAGTGTGTGTGAAAGCCGTCCTTCACCTAGCTTGTTGGGAACACAAAGTTTCTTTTCAGTTGCAAACTCCATTCCATCCATATTTATGGGGAGGTACTAGCTCCAACTCGGTTTTACAGTGAAAACTGCAGGAACTTCAAACCGACACTAGGAAACAGACTGAGAAACAGAGAATAAGTGTCTCCTGCAACCCGTTTCCTTGGTGCTAGATGAACGAACGTCTCTCCACTTGCTCAGTTCTGAGAGATATGTGTGTGTGAAAGCCGTCTTTCACCTAGCTTGTTGGGAACAGAAAGTTTCTTTTCAGTTGCAAACTCCATTCCATATATATATATGGGTAGGTACTAGCTCCAACACGGTTTGACAGTGAAAACTGCATTAACTTCAAACCGGCACTAGGAAACAGACTGAGAAAGCAGAGAAAAAGTGTCTCCTGCAACCCGTTCCCTTGGTGCTAGATGAACGAACGTCTCTGTACATGCTCATTTCTGAGAGATAAGTGTGTGTGAAAGCCGTCCTTCACCTAGCTTTTTGGGAACACAAATTTTCTTTTCAGTTGCAAACTCCATTCCATACATATATATGGGGAGGTACTAGCTCCAACTCTGTTTTACCGAGAAAACTGCAGGAACTTTCAACTGGCACTAGGAAACAGACTGAGAAAGCAGAGAAAATGTGTCTCCTGCAACCCGTTCCATTTGTGCTAGATGAACGAACGTCTCTCCACTTGCTCATTTCTGAGAGATAATTGTGTGTGAAAGCCGTCATTCACCTAGCTTGTTGAGAACACAAAGTTTCTTTTCAGTTGCAAACTCCATTCAATACATATATATGGGGAGGTACTAGCTCCAACTCGGTTTTACAGTGAAAACTGCAGGAACTTCAAACCGGCACTAGGAAACAGACTGAGAAAGCAGAGAAAAAGTGTCTCCTGCAACCCGTTCCCTTGGTGCTAGATGAACGAACGACTCTCGACTTGCTCAGTTCTGAGAGATAAGTGTGTGTGAAAGCCGTCCTTCACCTAGCTTGTTGGGAACACAAAGTTTCTTTTCAGTTGCAAACTCCATTCCATACATATATATGGGGAGGTACTAGCCCCAACTCGGTTTTACAGTGAAAACTGCAGGAACTTCAAACCGGCACTAGGAAACAGACTGAGAAAGCAGAGAAATAATGTCTCCTGCAACCGGTTCCCTTGGTGCTAGATGAACGAATGACTCTCGACTTTCTCAGTTCTGAGAGATAAGTGTGTGTGAAAGCCGCCCTTCACCTAGCTTGTTGGGAACACAAAGTTTCTTTTCAGTTGCAAACTCCATTCCATACATATATATGGGGAGGTACTACCCCCAACTAGGTTTTACAGTGAAAACTGCAGGAAATTCAAACCGGCACTAGGAAACAGACTGAGAAAGCAGAGAAAAAATGTCTCCTGCAACCCGTTCCCTTGGTGCTAGATGAAAGAACGACTCTCGACTTGCACAGTTCTGAGAGATAAGTGTGTGTGAAAGCCGTCCTTCACCTAGCTTGTTGGGAACACAAAGTTTCTTTTCAGTTGCAAACTCCATTCCATCCATATTTATGGGGAGGTACTAGCTCCAACTCGGTTTTACAGTGAAAACTGCAGGAACTTCAAACCGACACTAGGAAACAGACTGAGAAACAGAGAAAAAGTGTCTCCTGCAACCCGTTTCCTTGGTGCTAGATGAACGAACGTCTCTCCACTTGCTCAGTTCTGAGAGATATGTGTGTGTGAAAGCCGTCTTTCACCTAGCTTGTTGGGAACAGAAAGTTTCTTTTCAGTTGCAAACTCCATTCCATATATATATATGGGTAGGTACTAGCTCCAACACGGTTTGACAGTGAAAACTGCATTAACTTCAAACCGGCACTAGGAAACAGACTGAGAAAGCAGAGAAAAAGTGTCTCCTGCAACCCGTTCCCTTGGTGCTAGATGAACGAACGTCTCTGTACATGCTCATTTCTGAGAGATAAGTGTGTGTGAAAGCCGTCCTTCACCTAGCTTTTTGGGAACACAAATTTTCTTTTCAGTTGCAAACTCCATTCCATACATATATATGGGGAGGTACTAGCTCCAACTCTGTTTTACCGAGAAAACTGCAGGAACTTTCAACTGGCACTAGGAAACAGACTGAGAAAGCAGAGAAAATGTGTCTCCTGCAACCCGTTCCATTTGTGCTAGATGAACGAACGTCTCTCCACTTGCTCATTTCTGAGAGATAATTGTGTGTGAAAGCCGTCATTCACCTAGCTTGTTGAGAACACAAAGTTTCTTTTCAGTTGCAAACTCCATTCAATACATATATATGGGGAGGTACTAGCTCCAACTCGGTTTTACAGTGAAAACTGCAGGAACTTCAAACCGGCACTAGGAAACAGACTGAGAAAGCAGAGAAAAAGTGTCTCCTGCAACCCGTTCCCTTGGTGCTAGATGAACGAACGTCTCTCCACTTGCTCAGTTCTGAGAGATAAGTGTGTTAAATCCGTCCTTCAAATAGCTTGTTGGGAACATAAAGTTTCTTTTCAGTTGCAAACTCCATTCCATACATATATATGGGTAGGTACTAGCTCCAACACGGTTTGACAGTGAAAACTGCATTAACTTCAAACCGTCACTAAGAAACAGACTGAGGAAGCAGAGAAAAAGTGTCTCCTGCAACCCGTTCCCTTGGTGCTAGATGAACGAACGTCTCTCCACTTGCTCAGTTCTGAGAGATAAGTGTGTGTGAAAGCCGTCCTTCACATAGCTTGTTTGGAACACAAAGTTTCTTTTCAGTTGCAAACTCCATTCCATACATATATAACGGGGGGTACTAGCCCCAACTCGGTTTTACAGAGAAAACTGCAGGAACTTCAAACCGGCACTAGGAAACAGACTGAGAAAGCAGAGAAAAAATGTCTCCTGCAACCCGTTCCCTTGGTGCTAGATGAACGAACGACTCTCGACTTTCTTAGTTCTGAGAGATATGTGTGTGTGAAAGCCGCCCTTCACCTAGCTTGTTGGGAACACAAAGTTTCTTTTCAGTTGCAAACTCCATTCCATACATATATATGGGGAGTTACTAGCTCCAACTCGGTTTTACAGTGAAAACTGCAGGAACTTCAAACCGGCACCAAGAAACAGACTGAGAAAGCAGAGAAAAAGTGTCTCCTGCAACCCGTTCCCTTGGTGCTAGATGAACGAACGTCTCTCCACTTGCTCAGTTCTGAGAGATAAGTGTGTGTGAAAGCCGTCCTTCACCTAGCTTTTTGGGAACACAAAGTTTCTTTTCAGTTGCAAACTCCATTCCATACATATATATGGGGAAGTATTACCCCCAACTCGGTTTTACAGTGAAAACTGCAGGAAATTCAAACCGGCACTAGGAAACAGACTGAGAAAGCAGAGAAAAAATGTCTCCTGCAACCCGTTCCCTTGGTGCTAGATGAACGAACGACTCTCGACTTGCTCAGTTCTGAGAGATAAGAGGGTGTGAAAGCCGTCCTTCACCTAGCTTGTTGGGAACACAAAGTTTCTTTTCAGTTGCAAACTCCATTCCATATATATATATGGGGAGGTACTAGCTCCAACTAGGTTTTACAGTGAAAAATGCAGGAACTTCAAACTGGCACTAGGAAACAGACTGAGAAACAGAGAAAAAGTGTCTCCTGCAACCCGTTCCCTTGGTGCTAGATGAACGAACGTCTCTGTACATGCTCATTTCTGAGAGATAAGTGTGTGTGAAAGCCGCCCTTCACCTAGCTTGTTGGGAACACAAAGTTTCTTTTCAGTTGCAAACTCCATTCCATACATATATATGGGGAGGTACTAGCCCCAACTCGGTTTTACAGTGAAAACTGCAGGAATTTCAAACCGGCACTAGGAAACAGACTGAGAAAGCAGAGAAATAATGTCTCCTGCAACCCGTTCCCTTGGTGCTAGATGAACGAAAGACTCTCGACTTTCTCAGTTCTGAGAGATAAGTGTGTGTGAAAGCCGTCCTTCACCTAGCTTGTTGGGAACACAAAGTTTCTTTTCAGTTGCAAACTCCATTGCATACATATATATGGGGAGGTACTAGCCCCAACTCGGTTTTACAGTGAAAACTGCAGGAACTTCAAACCGGCACTAGGAAACAGACTGAGAAAGCAGAGAAAAAATGTCTCCATCAACCCGTTCCCTTGGTGCTAGATGAACGAACGACTCTCGACTTTCTCAGTTCTGAGAGATAATTCTGTGTGAAAGCCGTCCTTCACCTAGCTTGTTGGGAACACAAAGTTTCTTTTCAGTTGCAAACTCCATTCCATACATATATATGGGGAGGTACTAGCCTCAACTCGGTTTTACAGTGAAAACTGCAAGAACTTCAAACCGGCACTAGGAAACAGACTGAGAAAGCAGAGAAAAAATGTCTCCTGCAACCCGTTCCCTTGGTGCTAGATGAACGAACGTCTCTCAACTTGCACATTTCTGAGAGATAAGTGTGTTAAATCCGTCCTTCAACTAGCTTGTTGGGAACACAAAGTTTCTTTTCAGTTGCAAACTCCATTCCATACATATATATGGGTAGGTACTAGCTCCAACACGGTTTGACAGTGAAAACTGCATTAACTTCAAACAGTCACTAAGAAACAGACTGAGAAAACAGAGAAAAAGTGTCTCCTGCAACCCGTTCCCTTGGTGTTAGATGAACGAAAGTCTCTCCACTTGCTCAGTTCTGAGAGATAAGTGTGTGTGAAAGCCGTCCTTCACCTAGCTTGTTGGGAACACAAAGTTTCTTTTCAGTTGCAAACTCCATTCCATACATATATATGGGGAGGTACTAGCCCCAACTCGGTTTTACAGTGAAAACTGCAGGAACTTAAAACCGGCACTAGGAAACAGACTGAGAAAGCAGAGAAAAAATGTCTCCTGCAACCCGTTCCCTTGGTGCTAGATGAACGAACGACTCTCGACTTTCTCAGTTCTGAGAGATAAGTGTGTGTGAAAGCCGTCCTTCACCTAGCTTTTTGGGAACACAAAGTTTCTTTTCAGTTGCAAACTCCATTCCATACATATATATGGGGAGGTACTACCCCCAACTCGGTTTTACAGTGAAAACTGCAGGAAATTCAAACCGGCACTAGGAAACAGACTGAGAAAGCAGAGAAAAAATGTCTCCTGCAACCCGTTCCCTTGGTGCTAGATGAACGAACGTCTCTCCACTTGCCCAGTTCTGAGAGATATGTGTGTGTGAAAGCCCTCCTTCACCTAGCTTGTTGGGAACACAAAGTTTCTTTTCAGTTGCAAGCTCCATTCCATACATATATATTGGTAGGTACTAGCTCCAACACGGTTTTACAGTGAAAACTGCAGGAACTTCAAATCGGCACTAGGAAACATACTGAGAAAGCAGAGAAAATGTGTCTCCTGCAACCCGTTCCCTTGGTGCTAGATGAACGAACGTCTCTCCACTTGCTCAGTTCTGAGAGATAAGAGTGTGTGAAAGCCGTCCTTCACCTAGTTTGTTGGGAACACAAATTTTCTTTTCAGTTGCTAACACCATTCCATACATACATGTGGGGCGGTACTAGCTCTAACACGGTTTTACAGTGAAAACTGCAGGAACTTCAAACCGGCACTAGGAAACAGACTGAGAAAGCAGAGAAAAAGTGTCTCCTGTAACCCGTATTCTTGGTGCTAGATGAACGAACGTCTCTCCACTTGCTCAGTTCTGAGAGATAAGTGTGAGTGAAAGCCGTACTTCAACTTGCTTGTTGGGAACACAAAGTTTCTTTTCAGTTGCAAACTCCATTCCATATATATATATGGGTAGGTACTAGCTCCAACACGGTTTGACAGTGAAAACTGCATTAACTTCAAACCGGCAATAGGAAACAGACTGAGGAAGCAGAGAAAAAGTGTCTCCTGCAACCCGTTCCCTTGGTGCTAGATGAACAAACGTCTCTGTACATGCTCATTTCTGAGAGATAAGTGTGTGTGAAAGCCGTCCTTCACCTAGCTTTTTGGGAACACAAATTTTCTTTTCAGTTGCAAACTCCATTCCATACATATATATGGGGAGGTACTAGCTCCAACTCTGTTTTACCGAGAAAACTGCAGGAACTTCCAACTGGCACAAGGAAACAGACTGAGAAAGCAGAGGAAATGTGACTCCTGCAACCCGTTCCATTTGTGCTAGATGAACGAACGTCTCTCCACTTGCTCATTTCTGAGAGATAATTGTGTGTGAAAGCCGTCCTTCACCTAGCTTGTTGAGAACACAAAGTTTCTTTTCAGTTGCAAACTCCATTCCATACATATATATGGGGAGGTACTAGCTCCAACTCGGTTTTAGAGTGAAAACTGCAGGAACTTCAAACCGGCACTAGGAAACAGACTGAGAAAGCAGAGAAAATGTGTCTCCTGCAACCCGTTCCCTTGGTGCTAGATGAACGAACGTCTCTCCACTTGCTCAGTTCTGAGAGATAAGAGTGTGTGAAAGCCGTCCTTCACCTAGCTTGTTGGGAACACAAAATTTCTTTTCAGTTGCAAGCTCCATTCCATACATATATATGGAGAAGTACTAGCCCCAACTCGGTTTTACAGTGAAAACTGCAGGAACTTCAAACATGCACTAGGAAACAGACTGAGAAAGCAGAGAAAAAGTGTCTCCTGCAACCCGTTCCCTTGGTGCTAGATGAACGAACGTCTCTCCACTTGCTCAGTTCTGAGAGAAAAGTGTGTGTGAAAGCCGTCCTTCACCTAGCTTGTTGGGAACACAAAGTTTCTTTTCAGTTGCAAACTCCATTCCATACATATATATGGGGAGGTACTAGCTCCAACTCTGTTTTACAGTGAAAACTGCAGGAACTTCAAACCGGCACTAGGAAACAGACTGAGAAAGCAGAGAAAAAGTGTCCGCTGCAACCCGTTCCCTTGGTGCTAGATGAACGAACGTCTCTCCACTTGCTCAGTTCTGAGAGATAAGTTTGTGTGAGAGCCGTCCTTCACCTAGCTTTTTGGGAACACAAAGTTTCTTTTCAGTTGCAAACTCCATTCCATACATATATATGGGGAGGTACTAGCTCCAACTCGGTTTTACAGTGAAAACTGCAGGAACATCAAACCGGCACTAGGAAACAGACTGAGAAAGCAGAGAAAAAGTGTCTCCTGCAACCCGTTCCCTTGGTGCTAGATGAACGAACGTCTCTCCACTTGCTCAGTTCTGAGAGATAAGTGTGTGTGAAAGCCGTCCTTCACCTAGCTTGTTGGGAACACAAAGTTTCCTTTCAGTTGCAAACTCCATTCCATACATATAAATGGGGAGGTACTAGCCCCAACTCGGTTTTACAGTGAAAACTGCAGGAACTTCAAACCGGCACTAGGAAACAGACTGAGAAAGCAGAGAAAAAGTGACTCCTGCAACCCGTTCCCTTGGTGCTAGATGAACGAACGTCTCTCCACTTGCTCAGTTCTGAGAGATAAGTGTGTGTGAAAGCCGTACTTCACCTAGCTTGTTGGGAACACAAAGTTTCTTTTCAGTTGCAAACTACATTCCATACATATATATGGGAAGGTACTAGCCCCAACTCGATTTTACAGTGAAAACAGCAGGAATTTCAAACCGGAACTAGGAAACAGACTGAGAAAGCAGAGAAAAAATGTCTCCTGCAACCCGTTCCCTTGGTGCTAGATGAACGAACGTCTCTCGACTTGTTCAGTTCTGAGAGATAAGTGTGTGTGAAAGCCGTCCTTCACCTAGCTTGTTGGGAACACAAAGTTTCTTTTCAGTTGCAAACTCCATTCCATACATATATATGGGAAGGTACTAGCTCCAACTCGGTTTTACAGTGAAAACTGCAGGAACTTCAAACCGGCACTAGGAAACAGACTGAGAAAGCAGAGAAAAAGTGTCTCCTGCAACCCGTTCCCTTGGTGCTAGATGAACGAACGTCTCTCCACTTGCTCAGTTCTGAGAGATAAGTGTGTGTGAAAGCCGTCCTTCACCTAGCTTGTTGGGAACACAAAGTTTCTTTTCAGTTGCAGGCTCCATTCCATACATATATATGGGAGGTACTAGCCCCAAATCGGTTTTACAGTGAAAACTGCAGGAACTTCAAACCGGCACTAGGAAACAGACTGATAAAGCAGAGAAAAAGTGTCTCCTGCAACCCGTTCCCTTGGTGCTAGATGAACGAACGTCTCTCCACTTGCTCAGTTCTGAGAGATAAGTGTGTGTGAAAGCCGTTCTTCACCTAGATGTTGGGAACACAAAGTTTCTTTTCAGTTGCAAACTCCATTCCATACATATATATGGGGAGGTACTAGCTCCAACTCTGTTTTACCGAGAAAACTGCAGGAACTTTCAACTGGCACTAGGAAACAGACTGAGAAAGCAGAGAAAATGTGTCTCCTGCAACCCGTTCCATTTGTGCTAGATGAACGAACGTCTCTCCACTTGCTCATTTCTGAGAGATAATTGTGTGTGAAAGCCGTCATTCACCTAGCTTGTTGAGAACACAAAGTTTCTTTTCAGTTGCAAACTCCATTCAATACATATATATGGGGAGGTACTAGCTCCAACTCGGTTTTACAGTGAAAACTGCAGGAACTTCAAACCGGCACTAGGAAACAGACTGAGAAAGCAGAGAAAAAGTGTCTCCTGCAACCCGTTCCCTTGGTGCTAGATGAACGAACGTCTCTCCACTTGCTCAGTTCTGAGAGATAAGTGTGTTAAATCCGTCCTTCAAATAGCTTGTTGGGAACATAAAGTTTCTTTTCAGTTGCAAACTCCATTCCATACATATATATGGGTAGGTACTAGCTCCAACACGGTTTGACAGTGAAAACTGCATTAACTTCAAACCGTCACTAAGAAACAGACTGAGGAAGCAGAGAAAAAGTGTCTCCTGCAACCCGTTCCCTTGGTGCTAGATGAACGAACGTCTCTCCACTTGCTCAGTTCTGAGAGATAAGTGTGTGTGAAAGCCGTCCTTCACATAGCTTGTTTGGAACACAAAGTTTCTTTTCAGTTGCAAACTCCATTCCATACATATATAACGGGGGGTACTAGCCCCAACTCGGTTTTACAGAGAAAACTGCAGGAACTTCAAACCGGCACTAGGAAACAGACTGAGAAAGCAGAGAAAAAATGTCTCCTGCAACCCGTTCCCTTGGTGCTAGATGAACGAACGACTCTCGACTTTCTTAGTTCTGAGAGATATGTGTGTGTGAAAGCCGCCCTTCACCTAGCTTGTTGGGAACACAAAGTTTCTTTTCAGTTGCAAACTCCATTCCATACATATATATGGGGAGTTACTAGCTCCAACTCGGTTTTACAGTGAAAACTGCAGGAACTTCAAACCGGCACCAAGAAACAGACTGAGAAAGCAGAGAAAAAGTGTCTCCTGCAACCCGTTCCCTTGGTGCTAGATGAACGAACGTCTCTCCACTTGCTCAGTTCTGAGAGATAAGTGTGTGTGAAAGCCGTCCTTCACCTAGCTTTTTGGGAACACAAAGTTTCTTTTCAGTTGCAAACTCCATTCCATACATATATATGGGGAAGTATTACCCCCAACTCGGTTTTACAGTGAAAACTGCAGGAACTTCAAACCGGCACTAGGAAACAGACTGAGAAAGCAGAGAAAAAATGTCTCCTGCAACCCGTTCCCTTGGTGCTAGATGAACGAACGACTCTCGACTTGCTCAGTTCTGAGAGATAAGAGGGTGTGAAAGCCGTCCTTCACCTAGCTTGTTGGGAACACAAAGTTTCTTTTCAGTTGCAAACTCCATTCCATATATATATATGGGGAGGTACTAGCTCCAACTAGGTTTTACAGTGAAAAATGCAGGAACTTCAAACTGGCACTAGGAAACAGACTGAGAAACAGAGAAAAAGTGTCTCCTGCAACCCGTTCCCTTGGTGCTAGATGAACGAACGTCTCTGTACATGCTCATTTCTGAGAGATAAGTGTGTGTGAAAGCCGCCCTTCACCTAGCTTGTTGGGAACACAAAGTTTCTTTTCAGTTGCAAACTCCATTCCATACATATATATGGGGAGGTACTAGCCCCAACTCGGTTTTACAGTGAAAACTGCAGGAATTTCAAACCGGCACTAGGAAACAGACTGAGAAAGCAGAGAAATAATGTCTCCTGCAACCCGTTCCCTTGGTGCTAGATGAACGAAAGACTCTCGACTTTCTCAGTTCTGAGAGATAAGTGTGTGTGAAAGCCGTCCTTCACCTAGCTTGTTGGGAACACAAAGTTTCTTTTCAGTTGCAAACTCCATTGCATACATATATATGGGGAGGTACTAGCCCCAACTCGGTTTTACAGTGAAAACTGCAGGAACTTCAAACCGGCACTAGGAAACAGACTGAGAAAGCAGAGAAAAAATGTCTCCATCAACCCGTTCCCTTGGTGCTAGATGAACGAACGACTCTCGACTTTCTCAGTTCTGAGAGATAATTCTGTGTGAAAGCCGTCCTTCACCTAGCTTGTTGGGAACACAAAGTTTCTTTTCAGTTGCAAACTCCATTCCATACATATATATGGGGAGGTACTAGCCTCAACTCGGTTTTACAGTGAAAACTGCAAGAACTTCAAACCGGCACTAGGAAACAGACTGAGAAAGCAGAGAAAAAATGTCTCCTGCAACCCGTTCCCTTGGTGCTAGATGAACGAACGTCTCTCAACTTGCACATTTCTGAGAGATAAGTGTGTTAAATCCGTCCTTCAACTAGCTTGTTGGGAACACAAAGTTTCTTTTCAGTTGCAAACTCCATTCCATACATATATATGGGTAGGTACTAGCTCCAACACGGTTTGACAGTGAAAACTGCATTAACTTCAAACAGTCACTAAGAAACAGACTGAGAAAACAGAGAAAAAGTGTCTCCTGCAACCCGTTCCCTTGGTGTTAGATGAACGAAAGTCTCTCCACTTGCTCAGTTCTGAGAGATAAGTGTGTGTGAAAGCCGTCCTTCACCTAGCTTGTTGGGAACACAAAGTTTCTTTTCAGTTGCAAACTCCATTCCATACATATATATGGGGAGGTACTAGCCCCAACTCGGTTTTACAGTGAAAACTGCAGGAACTTAAAACCGGCACTAGGAAACAGACTGAGAAAGCAGAGAAAAAATGTCTCCTGCAACCCGTTCCCTTGGTGCTAGATGAACGAACGACTCTCGACTTTCTCAGTTCTGAGAGATAAGTGTGTGTGAAAGCCGTCCTTCACCTAGCTTTTTGGGAACACAAAGTTTCTTTTCAGTTGCAAACTCCATTCCATACATATATATGGGGAGGTACTACCCCCAACTCGGTTTTACAGTGAAAACTGCAGGAAATTCAAACCGGCACTAGGAAACAGACTGAGAAAGCAGAGAAAAAATGTCTCCTGCAACCCGTTCCCTTGGTGCTAGATGAACGAACGTCTCTCCACTTGCCCAGTTCTGAGAGATATGTGTGTGTGAAAGCCCTCCTTCACCTAGCTTGTTGGGAACACAAAGTTTCTTTTCAGTTGCAAGCTCCATTCCATACATATATATTGGTAGGTACTAGCTCCAACACGGTTTTACAGTGAAAACTGCAGGAACTTCAAATCGGCACTAGGAAACATACTGAGAAAGCAGAGAAAATGTGTCTCCTGCAACCCGTTCCCTTGGTGCTAGATGAACGAACGTCTCTCCACTTGCTCAGTTCTGAGAGATAAGAGTGTGTGAAAGCCGTCCTTCACCTAGTTTGTTGGGAACACAAATTTTCTTTTCAGTTGCTAACACCATTCCATACATACATGTGGGGCGGTACTAGCTCTAACACGGTTTTACAGTGAAAACTGCAGGAACTTCAAACCGGCACTAGGAAACAGACTGAGAAAGCAGAGAAAAAGTGTCTCCTGTAACCCGTATTCTTGGTGCTAGATGAACGAACGTCTCTCCACTTGCTCAGTTCTGAGAGATAAGTGTGAGTGAAAGCCGTACTTCAACTTGCTTGTTGGGAACACAAAGTTTCTTTTCAGTTGCAAACTCCATTCCATATATATATATGGGTAGGTACTAGCTCCAACACGGTTTGACAGTGAAAACTGCATTAACTTCAAACCGGCAATAGGAAACAGACTGAGGAAGCAGAGAAAAAGTGTCTCCTGCAACCCGTTCCCTTGGTGCTAGATGAACAAACGTCTCTGTACATGCTCATTTCTGAGAGATAAGTGTGTGTGAAAGCCGTCCTTCACCTAGCTTTTTGGGAACACAAATTTTCTTTTCAGTTGCAAACTCCATTCCATACATATATATGGGGAGGTACTAGCTCCAACTCGGTTTTACAGTGAAAACTGCAGGAACTTCAAACCGGCACTAGGAAACAGACTGAGAAAGCAGAGAAAAAGTGTCTCCTGCAACCCGTTCCCTTGGTGCTAGATGAACGAACGTCTCTCCACTTGCTCAGTTCTGAGAGATAAGTGTGTTAAATCCGTCCTTCAAATAGCTTGTTGGGAACATAAAGTTTCTTTTCAGTTGCAAACTCCATTCCATACATATATATGGGTAGGTACTAGCTCCAACACGGTTTGACAGTGAAAACTGCATTAACTTCAAACCGTCACTAAGAAACAGACTGAGGAAGCAGAGAAAAAGTGTCTCCTGCAACCCGTTCCCTTGGTGCTAGATGAACGAACGTCTCTCCACTTGCTCAGTTCTGAGAGATAAGTGTGTGTGAAAGCCGTCCTTCACATAGCTTGTTTGGAACACAAAGTTTCTTTTCAGTTGCAAACTCCATTCCATACATATATAACGGGGGGTACTAGCCCCAACTCGGTTTTACAGAGAAAACTGCAGGAACTTCAAACCGGCACTAGGAAACAGACTGAGAAAGCAGAGAAAAAATGTCTCCTGCAACCCGTTCCCTTGGTGCTAGATGAACGAACGACTCTCGACTTTCTTAGTTCTGAGAGATATGTGTGTGTGAAAGCCGCCCTTCACCTAGCTTGTTGGGAACACAAAGTTTCTTTTCAGTTGCAAACTCCATTCCATACATATATATGGGGAGTTACTAGCTCCAACTCGGTTTTACAGTGAAAACTGCAGGAACTTCAAACCGGCACCAAGAAACAGACTGAGAAAGCAGAGAAAAAGTGTCTCCTGCAACCCGTTCCCTTGGTGCTAGATGAACGAACGTCTCTCCACTTGCTCAGTTCTGAGAGATAAGTGTGTGTGAAAGCCGTCCTTCACCTAGCTTTTTGGGAACACAAAGTTTCTTTTCAGTTGCAAACTCCATTCCATACATATATATGGGGAAGTATTACCCCCAACTCGGTTTTACAGTGAAAACTGCAGGAACTTCAAACCGGCACTAGGAAACAGACTGAGAAAGCAGAGAAAAAATGTCTCCTGCAACCCGTTCCCTTGGTGCTAGATGAACGAACGACTCTCGACTTGCTCAGTTCTGAGAGATAAGAGGGTGTGAAAGCCGTCCTTCACCTAGCTTGTTGGGAACACAAAGTTTCTTTTCAGTTGCAAACTCCATTCCATATATATATATGGGGAGGTACTAGCTCCAACTAGGTTTTACAGTGAAAAATGCAGGAACTTCAAACTGGCACTAGGAAACAGACTGAGAAACAGAGAAAAAGTGTCTCCTGCAACCCGTTCCCTTGGTGCTAGATGAACGAACGTCTCTGTACATGCTCATTTCTGAGAGATAAGTGTGTGTGAAAGCCGCCCTTCACCTAGCTTGTTGGGAACACAAAGTTTCTTTTCAGTTGCAAACTCCATTCCATACATATATATGGGGAGGTACTAGCCCCAACTCGGTTTTACAGTGAAAACTGCAGGAATTTCAAACCGGCACTAGGAAACAGACTGAGAAAGCAGAGAAATAATGTCTCCTGCAACCCGTTCCCTTGGTGCTAGATGAACGAAAGACTCTCGACTTTCTCAGTTCTGAGAGATAAGTGTGTGTGAAAGCCGTCCTTCACCTAGCTTGTTGGGAACACAAAGTTTCTTTTCAGTTGCAAACTCCATTGCATACATATATATGGGGAGGTACTAGCCCCAACTCGGTTTTACAGTGAAAACTGCAGGAACTTCAAACCGGCACTAGGAAACAGACTGAGAAAGCAGAGAAAAAATGTCTCCATCAACCCGTTCCCTTGGTGCTAGATGAACGAACGACTCTCGACTTTCTCAGTTCTGAGAGATAATTCTGTGTGAAAGCCGTCCTTCACCTAGCTTGTTGGGAACACAAAGTTTCTTTTCAGTTGCAAACTCCATTCCATACATATATATGGGGAGGTACTAGCCTCAACTCGGTTTTACAGTGAAAACTGCAAGAACTTCAAACCGGCACTAGGAAACAGACTGAGAAAGCAGAGAAAAAATGTCTCCTGCAACCCGTTCCCTTGGTGCTAGATGAACGAACGTCTCTCAACTTGCACATTTCTGAGAGATAAGTGTGTTAAATCCGTCCTTCAACTAGCTTGTTGGGAACACAAAGTTTCTTTTCAGTTGCAAACTCCATTCCATACATATATATGGGTAGGTACTAGCTCCAACACGGTTTGACAGTGAAAACTGCATTAACTTCAAACAGTCACTAAGAAACAGACTGAGAAAACAGAGAAAAAGTGTCTCCTGCAACCCGTTCCCTTGGTGTTAGATGAACGAAAGTCTCTCCACTTGCTCAGTTCTGAGAGATAAGTGTGTGTGAAAGCCGTCCTTCACCTAGCTTGTTGGGAACACAAAGTTTCTTTTCAGTTGCAAACTCCATTCCATACATATATATGGGGAGGTACTAGCCCCAACTCGGTTTTACAGTGAAAACTGCAGGAACTTAAAACCGGCACTAGGAAACAGACTGAGAAAGCAGAGAAAAAATGTCTCCTGCAACCCGTTCCCTTGGTGCTAGATGAACGAACGACTCTCGACTTTCTCAGTTCTGAGAGATAAGTGTGTGTGAAAGCCGTCCTTCACCTAGCTTTTTGGGAACACAAAGTTTCTTTTCAGTTGCAAACTCCATTCCATACATATATATGGGGAGGTACTACCCCCAACTCGGTTTTACAGTGAAAACTGCAGGAAATTCAAACCGGCACTAGGAAACAGACTGAGAAAGCAGAGAAAAAATGTCTCCTGCAACCCGTTCCCTTGGTGCTAGATGAACGAACGTCTCTCCACTTGCCCAGTTCTGAGAGATATGTGTGTGTGAAAGCCCTCCTTCACCTAGCTTGTTGGGAACACAAAGTTTCTTTTCAGTTGCAAGCTCCATTCCATACATATATATTGGTAGGTACTAGCTCCAACACGGTTTTACAGTGAAAACTGCAGGAACTTCAAATCGGCACTAGGAAACATACTGAGAAAGCAGAGAAAATGTGTCTCCTGCAACCCGTTCCCTTGGTGCTAGATGAACGAACGTCTCTCCACTTGCTCAGTTCTGAGAGATAAGAGTGTGTGAAAGCCGTCCTTCACCTAGTTTGTTGGGAACACAAATTTTCTTTTCAGTTGCTAACACCATTCCATACATACATGTGGGGCGGTACTAGCTCTAACACGGTTTTACAGTGAAAACTGCAGGAACTTCAAACCGGCACTAGGAAACAGACTGAGAAAGCAGAGAAAAAGTGTCTCCTGTAACCCGTATTCTTGGTGCTAGATGAACGAACGTCTCTCCACTTGCTCAGTTCTGAGAGATAAGTGTGAGTGAAAGCCGTACTTCAACTTGCTTGTTGGGAACACAAAGTTTCTTTTCAGTTGCAAACTCCATTCCATATATATATATGGGTAGGTACTAGCTCCAACACGGTTTGACAGTGAAAACTGCATTAACTTCAAACCGGCAATAGGAAACAGACTGAGGAAGCAGAGAAAAAGTGTCTCCTGCAACCCGTTCCCTTGGTGCTAGATGAACAAACGTCTCTGTACATGCTCATTTCTGAGAGATAAGTGTGTGTGAAAGCCGTCCTTCACCTAGCTTTTTGGGAACACAAATTTTCTTTTCAGTTGCAAACTCCATTCCATACATATATATGGGGAGGTACTAGCTCCAACTCTGTTTTACCGAGAAAACTGCAGGAACTTCCAACTGGCACAAGGAAACAGACTGAGAAAGCAGAGGAAATGTGACTCCTGCAACCCGTTCCATTTGTGCTAGATGAACGAACGTCTCTCCACTTGCTCATTTCTGAGAGATAATTGTGTGTGAAAGCCGTCCTTCACCTAGCTTGTTGAGAACACAAAGTTTCTTTTCAGTTGCAAACTCCATTCCATACATATATATGGGGAGGTACTAGCTCCAACTCGGTTTTAGAGTGAAAACTGCAGGAACTTCAAACCGGCACTAGGAAACAGACTGAGAAAGCAGAGAAAATGTGTCTCCTGCAACCCGTTCCCTTGGTGCTAGATGAACGAACGTCTCTCCACTTGCTCAGTTCTGAGAGATAAGAGTGTGTGAAAGCCGTCCTTCACCTAGCTTGTTGGGAACACAAAATTTCTTTTCAGTTGCAAACTCCATTCCATACATATATATGGGGAGGTACTAGCACCAACTCGGTTTTAAAGTGAAAACGGCAGGAACTTCTAAGAGGCACTAGGAAACAGACTGAGAAAGCAGAGAAAAAGTGTCTCCTGCAACCCGTTCCCTTGGTGCTAGCTGAACGAAAGTCTCTCCACTTGCACACTTCTCAGAAATAAGTGTGTGTGAAAGCCGTCCTTCACCTTGCTTGTTGGTAACACAAAGTTTCTTTTCAGTTGCAAACTCCATTCCATACATATATATGGGGAGTTACTAGCTCCAACTCTGTTTTACAGTGAAAACTGCAGGAACTTCAAACCGGCACTAGGAAACAGACTGAGAAAGCAGAGAAAAAATATCTCCTGCAACCCGTTCCCTTGGTGCTAGATGAACGAACGTTTGTCTACTTGCACAGTTCTGAGAGATAAGTGTGTTAAATCCGTCCTTCAACTAGCTTGTTGGGAACACAAAGTTTCTTTTCAGTTGCAAACTCCATTCCATACATATACATGGGGAGTTACTAGCTCCAACTCTGTTTTACAGTGAAAACTGCAGGAACTTCAAACCGGCACTAGGAAAAAGACTGAGAAAGCAGAGAAAAAATATCTCCTGCAACCCGTTCCCTTGGTGCTAGATGAACGAACGTCTCTCTACTTTCACAGTTCTGAGAGATAAGTGTGTTAAATCCGTCCTTCAACTAGCTTGTTGGGAACACAAAGTTTCTTTTCAGTTGCAAACTCCATTCCATACATATATATGGGTAGGTACTAGCTCCAACACGGTTTTACAGTGAAAACTGCATTAACTTCAAACCGTCACTAAGAAACAGACTGAGAAAGCAGAGAAAAAGTGTCTCCTGCAACCCGTTCCCTTGGTGCTAGATGAACGAACGTCTCTCCACTTGCTCAGTTCTGAGAGATAAGTGTGTGTGTGAAAGCCATCCTTCACCTAGCTTGTTGGGAACACAAAGTTTCTTTTCAGTTGCAAACTCCATTCCATACATATATATGGGGAGGTACTAGCCCCAACTCGGTTTTACAGTGAAAACTGCAGGAACTTCAAACCGGCACTAGGAAACAGACTGAGAAAGCAGAGAAAAAATGTCTCCTGCAACCCGTTCCCTTGGTGCTAGATGAACGAACGACTCTCGACTTTCTCAGTTCTGAGAGATAAGTGTGTGTGAAAGCCGTCCTTCACCTAGCTTGTTGGGAACACAAAGTTTCTTTTCAGTTGCAAACTCCATTCCATACATATATATGGGGAGTTACTAGCTCCAACTCGGTTTTACAGTGAAAACTGCAGGAACTTCAAACCGGCACTAGGAAACAGACTGAGAAAGCAGAGAAAAAGTGTCTCCTGCAACCCGTTCCCTTGGTGCTAGATGAACGAACGTCTCTCCACTTGCTCAGTTCTGAGAGATAATTGTGTTAATTCCGTCCTTCAACTAGCTTGTTGGGAACACAAAGTTTCTTTTCAGTTGCAAACTCCATTCCATACATATATATGGGTAGGTACTAGCTCCAACACGGTTTGACAGTGAAAACTGCATTAACTTCAAACCGTCACAAAGAAACAGACTGAGGAAGCAGAGAAAAAGTGTCTCCTGCAACCCGTTCCCTTGGTGCTAGATGAACGAACGACTCTCGACTTGCTCAGTTCTGAGAGATAAGTGTGTGTGAAAGCCGTCCTTCACCTAGCTTGTTGGGAACACAAAGTTTCTTTTCAGTTGCAAACTCCATTCCATACATATATATGGGGAGGTACTAGCTCCAACTAGGTTTTACAGTAAAAAATGCAGGAACTTCAAACTGGCACTAGGAAACAGACTGAGAAACAGAGAAAAAGTGTCTCCTGCAAAACGTTCCCTTGGTGCTAGATGAACGAACGTCTCTGTACATGCTCATTTCTGAGAGATAAGTGTGTGTGAAAGCCGTCCTTCACATAGCTTGTTGGGAAAACAAAGTTTCTTTTCAGTTGCAAACTCCATTCCATACATATATATGGGGAGGTACTAGCCCCAACTCGGTTTTACAGTGAAAACTGCAGGAACTTCAAACCGGCACTAGGAAACAGACTGAGAAAGCAGAGAAAAAATGTCTCCTTCAACCCGTTCCCTTGGTGCTAGATGAACGAACGACTCTCGACTTTCTCAGTTCTGAGAGATAATTCTGTGTGAAAGCCGTCCTTCACCTAGCTTGTTGGGAACACAAAGTTTCTTTTCAGTTGCAAACTCCATTCCATACATATATATGGGTAGGTACTAGCTCCAACACGGTTTGACAGTGAAAACTGCATTAACTTCAAACCGTCACTAAGAAACAGACTGAGGAAGCAGAGAAAAAGTGTCTCCTGCAACCCGTTCCCTTGGTGCTAGATGAACGAACGTCTCTCCACTTGCTCAGTTCTGAGAGATAAGTGTGTGTGAAAGCCGTCCTTCACATAGCTTGTTTGGAACACAAAGTTTCTTTTCAGTTGCAAACTCCATTCCATACATATATAACGGGGGGTACTAGCCCCAACTCGGTTTTACAGAGAAAACTGCAGGAACTTCAAACCGGCACTAGGAAACAGACTGAGAAAGCAGAGAAAAAATGTCTCCTGCAACCCGTTCCCTTGGTGCTAGATGAACGAACGACTCTCGACTTTCTTAGTTCTGAGAGATATGTGTGTGTGAAAGCCGCCCTTCACCTAGCTTGTTGGGAACACAAAGTTTCTTTTCAGTTGCAAACTCCATTCCATACATATATATGGGGAGTTACTAGCTCCAACTCGGTTTTACAGTGAAAACTGCAGGAACTTCAAACCGGCACCAAGAAACAGACTGAGAAAGCAGAGAAAAAGTGTCTCCTGCAACCCGTTCCCTTGGTGCTAGATGAACGAACGTCTCTCCACTTGCTCAGTTCTGAGAGATAAGTGTGTGTGAAAGCCGTCCTTCACCTAGCTTTTTGGGAACACAAAGTTTCTTTTCAGTTGCAAACTCCATTCCATACATATATATGGGGAAGTATTACCCCCAACTCGGTTTTACAGTGAAAACTGCAGGAACTTCAAACCGGCACTAGGAAACAGACTGAGAAAGCAGAGAAAAAATGTCTCCTGCAACCCGTTCCCTTGGTGCTAGATGAACGAACGACTCTCGACTTGCTCAGTTCTGAGAGATAAGAGGGTGTGAAAGCCGTCCTTCACCTAGCTTGTTGGGAACACAAAGTTTCTTTTCAGTTGCAAACTCCATTCCATATATATATATGGGGAGGTACTAGCTCCAACTAGGTTTTACAGTGAAAAATGCAGGAACTTCAAACTGGCACTAGGAAACAGACTGAGAAACAGAGAAAAAGTGTCTCCTGCAACCCGTTCCCTTGGTGCTAGATGAACGAACGTCTCTGTACATGCTCATTTCTGAGAGATAAGTGTGTGTGAAAGCCGTCCTTCACCTAGCTTGTTGGGAACACAAAGTTTCTTTTCAGTTGCAAACTCCATTCCATACATATATATGGGGAGGTACTAGCCCCAACTCGGTTTTACAGTGAAAACTGCAGGAATTTCAAACCGGCACTAGGAAACAGACTGAGAAAGCAGAGAAATAATGTCTCCTGCAACCCGTTCCCTTGGTGCTAGATGAACGAAAGACTCTCGACTTTCTCAGTTCTGAGAGATAAGTGTGTGTGAAAGCCGTCCTTCACCTAGCTTGTTGGGAACACAAAGTTTCTTTTCAGTTGCAAACTCCATTGCATACATATATATGGGGAGGTACTAGCCCCAACTCGGTTTTACAGTGAAAACTGCAGGAACTTCAAACCGGCACTAGGAAACAGACTGAGAAAGCAGAGAAAAAATGTCTCCATCAACCCGTTCCCTTGGTGCTAGATGAACGAACGACTCTCGACTTTCTCAGTTCTGAGAGATAATTCTGTGTGAAAGCCGTCCTTCACCTAGCTTGTTGGGAACACAAAGTTTCTTTTCAGTTGCAAACTCCATTCCATACATATATATGGGGAGGTACTAGCCTCAACTCGGTTTTACAGTGAAAACTGCAGGAACTTCAAACCGGCACTAGGAAACAGACTGAGAAAGCAGAGAAAAAATGTCTCCTGCAACCCGTTCCCTTGGTGCTAGATGAACGAACGTCTCTCAACTTGCACATTTCTGAGAGATAAGTGTGTTAAATCCGTCCTTCAACTAGCTTGTTGGGAACACAAAGTTTCTTTTCAGTTGCAAACTCCATTCCATACATATATATGGGTAGGTACTAGCTCCAACACGGTTTGACAGTGAAAACTGCATTAACTTCAAACAGTCACTAAGAAACAGACTGAGAAAACAGAGAAAAAGTGTCTCCTGCAACCCGTTCCCTTGGTGTTAGATGAACGAAAGTCTCTCCACTTGCTCAGTTCTGAGAGATAAGTGTGTGTGAAAGCCGTCCTTCACCTAGCTTGTTGGGAACACAAAGTTTCTTTTCAGTTGCAAACTCCATTCCATACATATATATGGGGAGGTACTAGCCCCAACTCGGTTTTACAGTGAAAACTGCAGGAACTTAAAACCGGCACTAGGAAACAGACTGAGAAAGCAGAGAAAAAATGTCTCCTGCAACCCGTTCCCTTGGTGCTAGATGAACGAACGACTCTCGACTTTCTCAGTTCTGAGAGATAAGTGTGTGTGAAAGCCGTCCTTCACCTAGCTTTTTGGGAACACAAAGTTTCTTTTCAGTTGCAAACTCCATTCCATACATATATATGGGGAGGTACTACCCCCAACTCGGTTTTACAGTGAAAACTGCAGGAAATTCAAACCGGCACTAGGAAACAGACTGAGAAAGCAGAGAAAAAATGTCTCCTGCAACCCGTTCCCTTGGTGCTAGATGAACGAACGTCTCTCCACTTGCCCAGTTCTGAGAGATATGTGTGTGTGAAAGCCCTCCTTCACCTAGCTTGTTGGGAACACAAAGTTTCTTTTCAGTTGCAAGCTCCATTCCATACATATATATGGGGAGGTACTAGCTCCAACACGGTTTTACAGTGAAAACTGCAGGAACTTCAAATCGGCACTAGGAAACATACTGAGAAAGCAGAGAAAATGTGTCTCCTGCAACCCGTTCCCTTGGTGCTAGATGAACGAACGTCTCTCCACTTGCTCAGTTCTGAGAGATAAGAGTGTGTGAAAGCCGTCCTTCACCTAGTTTGTTGGGAACACAAATTTTCTTTTCAGTTGCTAACTCCATTCCATACATACATGTGGGGCGGTACTAGCTCTAACACGGTTTTACAGTGAAAACTGCAGGAACTTCAAACCGGCACTAGGAAACAGACTGAGAAAGCAGAGAAAAAGTGTCTCCTGTAACCCGTATTCTTGGTGCTAGATGAACGAACGTCTCTCCACTTGCTCAGTTCTGAGAGATAAGTGTGAGTGAAAGCCGTACTTCAACTTGCTTGTTGGGAACACAAAGTTTCTTTTCAGTTGCAAACTCCATTCCATATATATATATGGGTAGGTACTAGCTCCAACACGGTTTGACAGTGAAAACTGCATTAACTTCAAACCGGCAATAGGAAACAGACTGAGGAAGCAGAGAAAAAGTGTCTCCTGCAACCCGTTCCCTTGGTGCTAGATGAACGAACGTCTCTGTACATGCTCATTTCTGAGAGATAAGTGTGTGTGAAAGCCGTCCTTCACCTAGCTTTTTGGGAACACAAATTTTCTTTTCAGTTGCAAACTCCATTCCATACATATATATGGGGAGGTACTAGCTCCAACTCTGTTTTACCGAGAAAACTGCAGGAACTTCCAACTGGCACAAGGAAACAGACTGAGAAAGCAGAGGAAATGTGACTCCTGCAACCCGTTCCATTTGTGCTAGATGAACGAACGTCTCTCCACTTGCTCATTTCTGAGAGATAATTGTGTGTGAAAGCCGCCCTTCACCTAGCTTGTTGAGAACACAAAGTTTCTTTTCAGTTGCAAACTCCATTCCATACATATATATGGGGAGGTACTAGCTCCAACTCGGTTTTAGAGTGAAAACTGCAGGAACTTCAAACCGGCACTAGGAAACAGACTGAGAAAGAAGAGAAAATGTGTCTCCTGCAACCCGTTCCCTTGGTGCTAGATGAACGAACGTCTCTCCACTTGCTCAGTTCTGAGAGATAAGAGTGTGTGAAAGCCGTCCTTCACCTAGCTTGTTGGGAACACAAAATTTCTTTTCAGTTGCAAACTCCATTCCATACATATATATGGGGAGGTACTAGCACCAACTCGGTTTTAAAGTGAAAACGGCAGGAACTTCTAAGAGGCACTAGGAAACAGACTGAGAAAGCAGAGAAAAAGTGTCTCCTGCAACCCGTTCCCTTGGTGCTAGCTGAACGAACGTCTCTCCACTTGCACACTTCTCAGAAATAAGTGTGTGTGAAAGCCGTCCTTCACCTTGCTTGTTGGTAACACAAAGTTTCTTTTCAGTTGCAAACTCCATTCCATACATATATATGGGGAGTTACTAGCTCCAACTCTGTTTTACAGTGAAAACTGCAGGAACTTCAAACCGGCACTAGGAAACAGACTGAGAAAGCAGAGAAAAAATATCTCCTGCAACCCGTTCCCTTGGTGCTAGATGAACGAACGTCTGTCTACTTGCACAGTTCTGAGAGATAAGTGTGTTAAATCCGTCCTTCAACTAGCTTGTTGGGAACACAAAGTTTCTTTTCAGTTGCAAACTCCATTCCATACATATACATGGGGAGTTACTAGCTCCAACTCTGTTTTACAGTGAAAACTGCAGGAACTTCAAACCGGCACTAGGAAAAAGACTGAGAAAGCAGAGAAAAAATATCTCCTGCAACCCGTTCCCTTGGTGCTAGATGAACGAACGTCTCTCTACTTGCACAGTTCTGAGAGATAAGTGTGTTAAATCCGTCCTTCAACTAGCTTGTTGGGAACACAAAGTTTCTTTTCAGTTGCAAACTCCATTCCATACATATATATGGGTAGGTACTAGCTCCAACACGGTTTTACAGTGAAAACTGCATTAACTTCAAACCGTCACTAAGAAACAGACTGAGAAAGCAGAGAAAAAGTGTCTCCTGCAACCCGTTCCCTTGGTGTTAGATGAACGAACGTCTCTCCACTTGCTCAGTTCTGAGAGATAAGTGTGTGTGTGAAAGCCATCCTTCACCTAGCTTGTTGGGAACACAAAGTTTCTTTTCAGTTGCAAACTCCATTCCATACATATATATGGGGAGGTACTAGCCCCAACTCGGTTTTACAGTGAAAACTGCAGGAACTTCAAACCGGCACTAGGAAACAGACTGAGAAAGCAGAGAAAAAATGTCTCCTGCAACCCGTTCCCTTGGTGCTAGATGAACGAACGACTCTCGACTTTCTCAGTTCTGAGAGATAAGTGTGTGTGAAAGCCGTCCTTCACCTAGCTTGTTGGGAACACAAAGTTTCTTTTCAGTTGCAAACTCCATTCCATACATATATATGGGGAGTTACTAGCTCCAACTCGGTTTTACAGTGAAAACTGCAGGAACTTCAAACCGGCACTAGGAAACAGACTGAGAAAGCAGAGAAAAAGTGTCTCCTGCAACCCGTTCCCTTGGTGCTAGATGAACGAACGTCTCTCCACTTGCTCAGTTCTGAGAGATAATTGTGTTAAATCCGTCCTTCAACTAGCTTGTTGGGAACACAAAGTTTCTTTTCAGTTGCAAACTCCATTCCATACATATATATGGGTAGGTACTAGCTCCAACACGGTTTGACAGTGAAAACTGCATTAACTTCAAACCGTCACAAAGAAACAGACTGAGAAAGCAGAGAAAAAGTGTCTCCTGCAACCCGTTCCCTTGGTGCTAGATGAACGAACGACTCTCGACTTGCTCAGTTCTGAGAGATAAGTGTGTGTGAAAGCCGTCCTTCACCTAGCTTGTTGGGAACACAAAGTTTCTTTTCAGTTGCAAACTCCATTCCATACATATATATGGGGAGGTACTAGCTCCAACTAGGTTTTACAGTAAAAAATGCAGGAACTTCAAACTGGCACTAGGAAACAGACTGAGAAACAGAGAAAAAGTGTCTCCTGCAAACCGTTCCCTTGGTGCTAGATGAACGAACGTCTCTGTACATGCTCATTTCTGAGAGATAAGTGTGTGTGAAAGCCGTCCTTCACATAGCTTGTTGGGAAAACAAAGTTTCTTTTCAGTTGCAAACTCCATTCCATACATATATATGGGGAGGTACTAGCCCCAACTCGGTTTTACAGTGAAAACTGCAGGAACTTCAAACCGGCACTAGGAAACAGACTGAGAAAGCAGAGAAAAAATGTCTCCTTCAACCCGTTCCCTTGGTGCTAGATGAACGAACGACTCTCGACTTTCTCAGTTCTGAGAGATAATTCTGTGTGAAAGCCGTCCTTCACCTAGCTTGTTGGGAACACAAAGTTTCTTTTCAGTTGCAAACTCCATTGCATAGATATATATGGGGAGGTACAAGCCCCAACTCGGTTTGACAGTGAAAACTGCATTAACTTCAAACAGTCACTAAGAAACAGACTGAGAAAGCAGAGAAAAAGTGTCTCCTGCAACCCGTTCCCTTGGTGTTAGATGAACGAACGTCTCTCTACTTGCTCAGTTCTGAGAGATAAGTGTGTGTGAAAGCCGTCCTTCACCTAGCTTGTTGGGAACACAAAGTTTCTTTTCAGTTGCAAACTCCATTCCATACATATATATGGGGAGGTACTAGCCCCAACTCGGTTTTACAGTGAAAACTGCAGGAACTTCAAACCGGCACTAGGAAACAGACTGAGAAAGCAGAGAAAAAATGTCTCCTGCAACCCGTTCCCTTGGTGCTAGATGAACGAACGACTCTCGACTTGCTCAGTTCTGAGAGATAAGTGTGTGTGAATGCCGTCCTTCACCTAGCTTGTTGGGAACACAAAGTTTCTTTTCAGTTGCAAACTCCATTCCATACATATTTATGGGGAGGTACTAGCTCCAACTCGGTTTTACAGTGAAAACTGCAGGAACTTCAAAACGACACTAGGAAACAGACTGAGAAACAGAGAAAAAGTGTCTCCTGCAACCCGTTTCTTGGTGCTAGATGAACGAACGTCTCTCCACTTGCTCAGTTCTGAGAGATATGTGTGTGTGAAAGCCGTCCTTCACCTAGCTTGTTGGGAACACAAAGTTTCTTTTCAGTTGCAAACTCCATTCCATATATATATATGGAGAGGTACTAGCTCCAACACGGTTTTACAGTGAAAACTGCAGGAACTTCAAATCGGCACTAGGAAACACACTGAGAAAGCAGAGAAAATGTGTCTCCTGCAAACCGTTCCCTTGGTGCTAGATGAACGAACGTCTCTCCACTTGCTCAGTTCTGAGAGATAAGAGTGTGTGAAAGCCGTCCTTCACCTAGCTTTTTGGGAACACAAATTTTCTTTTCAGTTGCAAACTCCATTCCATACATATATATGGGGAGGTACTAGCTCCAACTCTGTTTTACCGAGAAAACTGCAGGAACTTCCAACTGGCACCAGGAAACAGACTGAGAAAGCAGAGAAAATGTGTCTACTGCAACCCGTTCCATTTGTGCTAGATGAACGAACGTCTCTCCACTTGCTCATTTCTGAGAGATAATTGTGTGTGAAAGCCGTCCTTCACCTAGCTTGTTGAGAACACAAAGTTTCTTTTCAGTTGCAAACTCCATTCAATACATATATATGGGGAGGTACTAGCTCCAACTCGGTTTTACAGTGAAAACTGCAGGAACTTCAAACCGGCACTAGGAAACAGACTGAGAAAGCAGAGAAAAAGTGTCTCCTGCAACCCGTTCCCTTGGTGCTAGATGAACGAACGTCTCTCCACTTGCTCAGTTCTGAGAGATAAGTGTGTTAAATACGTCCTTCAAATAGCTTGTTGGGAACACAAAGATTCTTTTCAGTTGCAAACTCCATTCCATACATATATATGGGTAGGTACTAGCTCCAACACGGTTTGACTGTGAAAACTGCATTAACTTCAAACCGTCACTAAGAAACAGACTGAGGAAGCAGAGAAAAAGTGTCTCCTGCAACCCGTTCCCTTGGTGCTAGATGAACGAACGTCTCTCCACTTGCTCAGTTCTGAGAGATAAGTGTGTGTGAAAGCCGTCCTTCACCTAGCTTGTTTGGAACACAAAGTTTCTTTTCAGTTGCAAACTCCATTCCATACATATATAACTGGGGGTACTAGCCCCAACTCGGTTTTACAGAGAAAATTGCAGGAACTTCAAACCGGCACTAGGAAACAGACTGAGAAAGCAGAGAAAAAATGTCTCCTGCAACCCGTTCCCTTGGTGCTAGATGAACGAACGACTCTCGACTTTCTCAGTTCTGAGAGATAAGTGTGTGTGAAAGCCGCCCTTCACCTAGCTTGTTGGGAACATAAAGTTTCTTTTCAGTTGCAAACTCCATTCCATACATATATATGGGGAGTTACAAGCTCCAACTCGGTTTTACAGTGAAAACTGCAGGAACTTCAAACCGGCACTAGGAAACAGACTGAGAAAGCAGAGAAAAAGTGTCTCCTGCAACCCGTTCCCTTGGTGCTAGATGAACGAACGTCTCTCCACTTGCTCAGTTCTGAGAGATAAGTGTGTGTGAAAGCCGTCCTTCACCTAGCTTTTTGGGAACACAAAATTTCTTTTCAGTTGCAAACTCCATTCCATACATATATATGGGGAGGTACTACCCCCAACTCGGTTTTACAGTGAAAACTGCAGGAACTTCAAACCGGCACTAGGAAACAGACTGAGAAAGCAGAGAAAAAATGTCTCCTGCAACCCGTTCCCTTGGTGCTAGATGAACGAACGACTCTCGACTTGCTCAGTTCTGAGAGATAAGTGTGTGTGAAAGCCGTCCTTCACCTAGCTTGTTGGGAACACAAAGTTTCTTTTCAGTTGCAAACTCCATTCCATACATATATATGGGGAGGTACTAGCTCCAACTAGGTTTTACAGTGAAAAATGCAGGAACTTCAAACTGGCACTAGGAAACAGACTGAGAAACAGAGAAAAAGTTTCTCCTGCAACCCGTTCCCTTGGTGCTAGATGAACGAACGTCTCTGTACATGCTCATTTCTGAGAGATAAGTATGTGTGAAAGCCGTCCTTCACCTAGCTTGTTGGGAACACAAATTTTCTTTTCAGTTGCAAACTCCATTCCATACATATATGTGGGGCGGTACAGGCTCTAACACGGTTTTAGAGTGAAAACTGCAGGAACTTCAAACCGGCACTAGGAAACAGACTGAGAAAGCAGAGAAAAAGTGTCTCCTGCAACCCGTATTCTTGGTGCTAGATGAACGAACGTCTCTCCACTTGCTAAGTTCTGAGAGATATGTGTGAGTGAAAGCCGTACTTCAACTTGCTTGTTGGGAACACAAAGTTTCTTTTCAGTTGCAAACTCCATTCCGTATATATATATGGGTAGGTACTAGCTCCAACACGGTTTGACAGTGAAAACTGCATTAACATCAAACCGGCACTAGGAAACAGACTGAGAATGCAGAGAAAAAGTGTCTCCTGCAACCCGTTCCCTTGGTGCTAGATGAACGAACGTCTCTGTACATGCTCATTTCTGAGAGATAAGTGTGTGTGAAAGCCGTCCTTCACCTAGCTTTTTGGGAACACAAATTTTCTTTTCAGTTGCAAACTCCATTCCATATATATATATGGGGAGGTAATAGCTCCAACTCTGTTTTACCGAGAAAACTGCAGGAACTTCAAACCGGCACTAGGAAACAGACTGAGAAAGCAGAGAAAAAGTGTCTCCTGCAACCCGTTCCCTTGGTGCTAGATGAACGAACGTCTCTCCACTTGCTCAGTTCTGAGAGATAAGTGTGTTAAATCCGTACTTCAAATAGCTTGTTGGGAACACAAAGATTCTTTTCAGTTGCAAACTCCATTCCATACATATATATGGGTAGGTACTAGCTCCAACACGGTTTGACAGTGAAAACTGCATTAACTTAAAACCGTCACTAAGAAACAGACTGAGGAAGCAGAGAAAAAGTGTCTCCTGCAACCCGTTCCCTTGGTGCTAGATGAACGAACGTCTCTCCACTTGCTCAGTTCTGAGAGATAAGTGTGTGTGAAAGCCGTCCTTCACCTAGCTTGTTTGGAACACAAAGTTTCTTTTCAGTTGAAAACTCCATTCCATACATATATAACGGGGGGTACTAGCCCCAACTCGGTTTTACAGAGAAAACTGCAGGAACTTCAAACCGGCACTAGGAAACAGACTGAGAAAGCAGAGAAAAAATGTCTCCTGCAACCCGTTCCCTTGGTGCTAGATGAACGAACGACTCTCGACTTTCTCAGTTCTGAGAGATAAGTGTGTGTGAATGCCGCCCTTCACCTAGCTTGTTGGGAACACAAAGTTTCTTTTCAGTTGCAAACTCCATTCCATACATATATATGGGGAGTTACTAGCTCCAACTCGGTTTTACAGTGAAAACTGCAGGAACTTCAAACCGGCACTAGGAAACAGACTGAGAAACAGAGAAAAAGTTTCTCCTGCAACCCGTTCCCTTGGTGCTAGATGAACGAACGTCTCTGTACATGCTCATTTCTGAGAGATAAGTATGTGTGAAAGCCGTCCTTCACCTAGCTTGTTGGGAACACAAATTTTCTTTTCAGTTGCAAACTCCATTCCATACATATATGTGGGGCGGTACAGGCTCTAACACGGTTTTAGAGTGAAAACTGCAGGAACTTCAAACCGGCACTAGGAAACAGACTGAGAAAGCAGAGAAAAAGTGTCTCCTGCAACCCGTATTCTTGGTGCTAGATGAACGAACGTCTCTCCACTTGCTAAGTTCTGAGAGATATGTGTGAGTGAAAGCCGTACTTCAACTTGCTTGTTGGGAACACAAAGTTTCTTTTCAGTTGCAAACTCCATTCCGTATATATATATGGGTAGGTACTAGCTCCAACACGGTTTGACAGTGAAAACTGCATTAACATCAAACCGGCACTAGGAAACAGACTGAGAATGCAGAGAAAAAGTGTCTCCTGCAACCCGTTCCCTTGGTGCTAGATGAACGAACGTCTCTGTACATGCTCATTTCTGAGAGATAAGTGTGTGTGAAAGCCGTCCTTCACCTAGCTTTTTGGGAACACAAATTTTCTTTTCAGTTGCAAACTCCATTCCATATATATATATGGGGAGGTAATAGCTCCAACTCTGTTTTACCGAGAAAACTGCAGGAACTTCAAACCGGCACTAGGAAACAGACTGAGAAAGCAGAGAAAAAGTGTCTCCTGCAACCCGTTCCCTTGGTGCTAGATGAACGAACGTCTCTCCACTTGCTCAGTTCTGAGAGATAAGTGTGTTAAATCCGTACTTCAAATAGCTTGTTGGGAACACAAAGATTCTTTTCAGTTGCAAACTCCATTCCATACATATATATGGGTAGGTACTAGCTCCAACACGGTTTGACAGTGAAAACTGCATTAACTTAAAACCGTCACTAAGAAACAGACTGAGGAAGCAGAGAAAAAGTGTCTCCTGCAACCCGTTCCCTTGGTGCTAGATGAACGAACGTCTCTCCACTTGCTCAGTTCTGAGAGATAAGTGTGTGTGAAAGCCGTCCTTCACCTAGCTTGTTTGGAACACAAAGTTTCTTTTCAGTTGCAAACTCCATTCCATACATATATAACGGGGGGTACTAGCCCCAACTCGGTTTTACAGAGAAAACTGCAGGAAATTCAAACCGGCACTAGGAAACAGACTGAGAAAGCAGAGAAAAAATGTCTCCTGCAACCCGTTCCCTTGGTGCTAGATGAACGAACGACTCTCGACTTTCTCAGTTCTGAGAGATAAGTGTGTGTGAATGCCGCCCTTCACCTAGCTTGTTGGGAATACAAAGTTTCTTTTCAGTTGCAAACTCCATTCCATACATATATATGGGGAGTTACTAGCTCCAACTCGGTTTTACAGTGAAAACTGCAGGAACTTCAAACCGGAACTAGGAAACAGACTGAGAAAGCAGAGAAAAAGTGTCTCCTGCAACCCGTTCCCTTGGTGCTAGATGAACGAACGTCTCTCCACTTGCTCAGTTCTGAGAGATAAGTGTGTGTGAAAGCCGTCCTTCACCTAGCTTTTTGGGAACACAAAGTTTCTTTTCAGTTGCAAACTCCATTCCATACATATATATGGGAAGGTACTACCCCCAACTCGGTTTTACAGTGAAAACTGCAGGAACTTCAAACCGGCACTAGGAAACAGACTGAGAAAGCAGAGAAAAAATGTCTCCTGCAACCCGTTCCCTTGGTGCTAGATGAACGAACGACTCTCGACTTGCTCAGTTCTGAGAGATAAGTGTGCGTGAAAGCCGTCCTTCACCTAGCTTGTTGGGAACACAAAGTTTCTTTTCAGTTGCAAACTCCATTCCATACATATATATGGGGAGGTACTAGCTACAACTAGGTTTTACAGTGAAAAATGCAGGAACTTCAAACTGGCACTAGGAAACAGACTGAGAAACAGAGAAAAAGTGTCTCCTGCAACCCGTTCCCTTGGTGCTAGATGAACGAACGTCTCTGTACATGCTCATTTCTGAGAGATAATTGTGTGTGAAAGCCGTCCTTCACCTAGCTTGTTGGGAACACAAAGTTTCTTTTCAGTTGCAAACTCCATTCCATACATATATATGGGGAGGTACTAGCCCCAACTCGGTTTTACAGTGAAAACTGCAGGAACTTCAAACCGGCACTAGGAAACAGACTTAGAAAGCAGAGAAATAATGTCTCCTGCAACCCGTTCCCTTGGTGCTAGATGAACGAAAGACTCTCGACTTTCTCAGTTCTGAGAGATAAGTGTGTGTGAAAGCCGTCCTTCACCTAGCTTGTTGGGAACACAAAGTTTCTTTTCAGTTGCAAACTCCATTCCATACATATATATGGGGAGGTACTAGCCCCAACTCGGTTTTACAGTGAAAACTGCAGGAACTTCAAACCGGCACTAGGAAACAGACTGAGAAAGCAGAGAAAAAATGTCTCCTGCAACCCGTTCCCTTGGTGCTAGATGAACGAACGACTCTCGACTTTCTCAGTTCTGAGAGATAATTCTGTGTGAAAGCCGACCTTTAACTAGCTTGTTGGGAACACAAAGTTTCTTTTCAGTTGCAAACTCCATTCCTTAAATATATATGGGGAGGTACTAGCCTCAACTCGGGTTTACAGTGAAAACTGCAGGAAATTCAAACCGGCACTAGGAAACAGACTGAGAAAGCAGAGAAAAAATGTCTCCTGCAACCCGTTCCCTTGGTGCTAGATGAACGAACGTCTCTGTACATGCTCATTTCTGAGAGATAAGTGTGTGTGAAAGCCGTCCTTCACCTAGCTTGTTGGGAACACAAAGTTTCTTTTCAGTTGCAAACTCCATTCCATACATATATATGGGGTGGTACTAGCCCCAAATCGGTTTTACAGTGAAAACTGCAGGAACTTCAAACCGGCACTAGGAAACAGACTGAGAAAGCAGAGAAATAATGTCTCCTGCAACCCGTTCCCTTGGTGCTAGAAGAACGAACGACTCTCGAATTTCTCAGTTCTGAGAGATAAGTGTGTGTGAAAGCCGTCCTTCACCTAGCTTGTTGGGAACACAAAGTTTCTTTTCAGCTGCAAACTCCATTGCATACATATATATGGGGAGGTACTAGCCCCAACTCTGTTTTACAGTGAAAACTGCAGGAACTTCAAACCGGCACTAGGAAACAGACTGAGAAAGCAGAGAAAAAATATCTCCTGCAACCCGTTCCCTTGGTGCTAGATGAATGAACGACTCTCGACTTTTTCAGTTCTGAGAGATAATTCTGTGTGAAAGCCGTCCTTCACATAGCTTGTTGGGAACACAAAGTTTCTTTTCAGTTGCAAACTCCATTCCATACATATATATGGGGAGGTACTAGCCTCAACTCGGTTTTACAGTGAAAACTGCAGGAACTTCAAACCGGCACTAGGAAAAAGACTGAGAAAGCAGAGAAAAGATATCTCCTGCAACCCGTTCTCTTGGTGCTAGATGAACGAACGTCTCTCTACTTGCACAGTTCTGAGAGATAAGTGTGTTAAATCCGTCCTTCACCTAGCTTGTTGGGAACACAAAGTTTCTTTTCAGTTGCAAACTCCATTCCATACATATATATGGGGAGTTACTAGCTCCAACTCGGTTTTACAGTGAAAACTGCAGGAACTTCAAACCGGCACTAGGAAACAGACTGAGAAAGCAGAGAAAAAGTGTCTCCTGCAACCCGTTCCCTTGGTGCTAGATGAACGAACGTCTCTCCACTTGCTCAGTTCTGAGAGATAAGTGTGTGTGAAAGCCGTCCTTCACCAAGCTTATTGGGAACACAAAGTTTCTTTTCAGTTGCAAACTTCATTCCATACATATATATGGGGAGGTACTACCCCCAACTCGGTTTTACAGTGAAAACTGCAGGAACTTCAAACCGGCACTAGGAAACAGACTGAGAAAGCAGAGAAAAACTGTATCCTGCAACCCGTTCCCTTGGTGCTAGATGAACGAACGACTCTCGACTTGCTCAGTTCTGAGAGATAAGTGTGTGTGAAAGCCGTCCTTCACCTAGCTTGTTGGGAACACAAAGTTTCTTTTCAGTTGCAAACTCCATTCCATACATATATATGGGTAGGTACTAGCCCCAACTCGGTTTTACAGTGAAAACTGCAGGAACTTCAAACCGGCACTAGGAAACAGACTGAGAAAGCAGAGAAATAATGTCTCCTGCAACCGGTTCCCTTGGTGCTAGATGAACGAATGACTCTCGACTTTCTCAGTTCTGAGAGATAAGTGTGTGTGAAAGCCGTCCTTCACCTAGCTTGTTGGGAACACAAAGTTTCTTTTCAGTTGCAAACTCCATTGCATACATATATATGGGGAGGTACTAGCCCCAACTCGGTTTTACAGTGAAAACTGCAGGAACTTCAAACCGGCACTAGGAAACAGACTGAGAAAGCAGAGAAAAAATGTCTCTTTCAACCCGTTCCCTTGGTGCTAGATGAACGAACGACTCTCGACTTTCTCAGTTCTGAGAGATAATTCTGTGTGAAAGCCGTCCTTCACCTAGCTTGTTGGGAACACAAAGTTTCTTTTCAGTTGCAAACTCCATTCCATAAATATATATGGGGAGGTACTAGCCTCAACTCGGTTTTACAGTGAAAACTGCAGGAAATTCAAACCGGCACTAGGAAACAGACTGAGAAAGCAGAGAAAAAATGTCTCCTGCAACCCGTTCCCTTGGTGCTAGATGAACGAACGTCTCTCCACTTGCAAAGTTCTGAGAGATAAGTGTGTTAAATCCGTCCTTCAACTAGCTTGTTGGGAACACAAAGTTTCTTTTCTGTTGCAAACTCCATTGCATAGATATATATGGGGAGGTACTAGCCCCAACTCGGTTTGACAGTGAAAACTGCATTAACTTCAAACAGTCACTAAGAAACAGACTGAGAAAGCAGAGAAAAAGTGTCTCCTGCAACCCGTTCCCTTGGTGTTAGATGAACGAACGTCTCTCTACTTGCTCAGTTCTGAGAGATAAGTGTGTGTGAAAGCCGTCCTTCACCTAGCTTGTTGGGAACACAAAGTTTCTTTTCAGTTGCAAACTCCATTCCATACATATATATGGGGAGGTACTAGCCCCAACTCGGTTTTACAGTGAAAACTGCAGGAACATCAAACCGGCACTAGGAAACAGACTGAGAAAGCAGAGAAAAAATGTCTCCTGCAACCCGTTCCCTTGGTGCTAGATGAACGAACGACTCTCCACTTTCTCAGTTCTGAGAGATAAGTGTGTGTGAAAGCCGTCCTTCACCTAGCTTGTTGGGAACACAAAGTTTCTTTTCAGTTGCAAACTCCATTCCATACATATATATGGGGAGTTACTAGCTCCAACTCGGTTTTACAGTGAAAACTGCAGGAACTTCAAACAGGCACTAGGAAACAGACTGAGAAAGCAGAGAAAAAGTGTCTCCTGCAACCCGTTCCCTTGGTGCTAGATGAACGAACGTCTCTCCACTTGCTCAGTTCTCAGAGATAAGTGTGTGTGAAAGCCGCCCTTCACCTAGCTTGTTGGGAACACAAAGTTTCTTTTCAGTTGCAAACTCCATTCCATACATTTATATGGGGAGGTACTACCCCCAACTAGGTTTTACAGTGAAAACTGCAGGAAATTCAAACCGGCACTAGGAAACAGACTGAGAAAGCAGAGAAAAAATGTCTCCTGCAACCCGTTCCCTTGGTGCTAGATGAAAGAACGACTCTCGACTTGCTCAGTTCTGAGAGATAAGTGTGTGTGAAAGCCGTCCTTCACCTAGCTTGTTGGGAACACAAAGTTTCTTTTCAGTTGCAAACTCCATTCCATCCATATTTATGGGGAGGTACTAGCTCCAACTCGGTTTTACAGTGAAAACTGCAGGAACTTCAAACCGACACTAGGAAACAGACTGAGAAACAGAGAAAAAGTGTCTCCTGCAACCCGTTTCCTTGGTGCTAGATGAACGAACGTCTCTCCACTTGCTCAGTTCTGAGAGATATGTGTGTGTGAAAGCCGTCTTTCACCTAGCTTGTTGGGAACAGAAAGTTTCTTTTCAGTTGCAAACTCCATTCCATATATATATATGGGTAGGTACTAGCTCCAACACGGTTTGACAGTGAAAACTGCATTAACTTCAAACCGGCACTAGGAAACAGACTGAGAAAGCAGAGAAAAAGTGTCTCCTGCAACCCGTTCCCTTGGTGCTAGATGAACGAACGTCTCTGTACATGCTCATTTCTGAGAGATAAGTGTGTGTGAAAGCCGTCCTTCACCTAGCTTTTTGGGAACACAAATTTTCTTTTCAGTTGCAAACTCCATTCCATACATATATATGGGGAGGTACTAGCTCCAACTCTGTTTTACCGAGAAAACTGCAGGAACTTTCAACTGGCACTAGGAAACAGACTGAGAAAGCAGAGAAAATGTGTCTCCTGCAACCCGTTCCATTTGTGCTAGATGAACGAACGTCTCTCCACTTGCTCATTTCTGAGAGATAATTGTGTGTGAAAGCCGTCCTTCACCTAGCTTGTTGAGAACACAAAGTTTCTTTTCAGTTGCAAACTCCATTCAATACATATATATGGGGAGGTACTAGCTCCAACTCGGTTTTACAGTGAAAACTGCAGGAACTTCAAACCGGCACTAGGAAACAGACTGAGAAAGCAGAGAAAAAGTGTCTCCTGCAACCCGTTCCCTTGGTGCTAGATGAACGAACGTCTCTCCACTTGCTCAGTTCTGAGAGATAAGTGTGTTAAATCCGTCCTTCACCTAGCTTGTTGGGAACACAAAGTTTCTTTTCAGTTGCAAACTCCATTCCATACATATATATGGGTAGGTACTAGCTCCAACACGGTTTGACAGTGAAAACTGCATTAACTTCAAACCGTCACTAAGAAACAGACTGAGGAAGCAGAGAAAAAGTGTCTCCTGCAACCCGTTCCCTTGGTGCTAGATGAACGAACGTCTCTCCACTTGCTCAGTTCTGAGAGATAAGTGTGTGTGAAAGCCGTCCTTCACATAGCTTGTTTGGAACACAAAGTTTCTTTTCAGTTGCAAACTCCATTCCATACATATATAACGGGGGGTACTAGCCCCAACTCGGTTTTACAGAGAAAACTGCAGGAACTTCAAACCGGCACTAGGAAACAGACTGAGAAAGCAGAGAAAAAATGTCTCCTGCAACCCGTTCCCTTGGTGCTAGATGAACGAACGACTCTCGACTTTCTTAGTTCTGAGAGATATGTGTGTGTGAAAGCCGCCCTTCACCTAGCTTGTTGGGAACACAAAGTTTCTTTTCAGTTGCAAACTCCATTCCATACATATATATGGGGAGTTACTAGCTCCAACTCGGTTTTACAGTGAAAACTGCAGGAACTTCAAACCGGCACCAAGAAACAGACTGAGAAAGCAGAGAAAAAGTGTCTCCTGCAACCCGTTCCCTTGGTGCTAGATGAACGAACGTCTCTCCACTTGCTCAGTTCTGAGAGATAAGTGTGTGTGAAAGCCGTCCTTCACCTAGCTTTTTGGGAACACAAAGTTTCTTTTCAGTTGCAAACTCCATTCCATACATATATATGGGGAAGTATTACCCCCAACTCGGTTTTACAGTGAAAACTGCAGGAACTTCAAACCGGCACTAGGAAACAGACTGAGAAAGCAGAGAAAAAATGTCTCCTGCAACCCGTTCCCTTGGTGCTAGATGAACGAACGACTCTCGACTTGCTCAGTTCTGAGAGATAAGAGGGTGTGAAAGCCGTCCTTCACCTAGCTTGTTGGGAACACAAAGTTTCTTTTCAGTTGCAAACTCCATTCCATATATATATATGGGGAGGTACTAGCTCCAACTAGGTTTTACAGTGAAAAATGCAGGAACTTCAAACTGGCACTAGGAAACAGACTGAGAAACAGAGAAAAAGTGTCTCCTGCAACCCGTTCCCTTGGTGCTAGATGAACGAACGTCTCTGTACATGCTCATTTCTGAGAGATAAGTGTGTGTGAAAGCCGTCCTTCACCTAGCTTGTTGGGAACACAAAGTTTCTTTTCAGTTGCAAACTCCATTCCATACATATATATGGGGAGTTACTAGCCCCAACTCGGTTTTACAGTGAAAACTGCAGGAATTTCAAACCGGCACTAGGAAACAGACTGAGAAAGCAGAGAAATAATGTCTCCTGCAACCCGTTCCCTTGGTGCTAGATGAACGAAAGACTCTCGACTTTCTCAGTTCTGAGAGATAAGTGTGTGTGAAAGCCGTCCTTCACCTAGCTTGTTGGGAACACAAAGTTTCTTTTCAGTTGCAAACTCCATTGCATACATATATATGGGGAGGTACTAGCCCCAACTCGATTTTACAGTGAAAACTGCAGGAACTTCAAACCGGCACTAGGAAACAGACTGAGAAAGCAGAGAAAAAATGTCTCCATCAACCCGTTCCCTTGGTGCTAGATGAATGAACGACTCTCGACTTTCTCAGTTCTGAGAGATAATTCTGTGTGAAAGCCGTCCTTCACCTAGCTTGTTGGGAACACAAAGTTTCTTTTCAGTTGCAAACTCCATTCCATACATATATATGGGGAGGTACTAGCCTCAACTCGGTTTTACAGTGAAAACTGCAGGAACTTCAAACCGGCACTAGGAAACAGACTGAGAAAGCAGAGAAAAAATGTCTCATGCAACCCGTTCCCTTGGTGCTAGATGAACGAACGTCTCTCAACTTGCACATTTCTGAGAGATAAGTGTGTTAAATCCGTCCTTCAACTAGCTTGTTGGGAACACAAAGTTTCTTTTCAGTTGCAAACTCCATTCCATACATATATATGGGTAGGTACTAGCTCCAACACGGTTTGACAGTGAAAACTGCATTAACTTCAAACAGTCACTAAGAAACAGACTGAGAAAACAGAGAAAAAGTGTCTCCTGCAACCCGTTCCCTTGGTGTTAGATGAACGAAAGTCTCTCCACTTGCTCAGTTCTGAGAGATAAGTGTGTGTGAAAGCCGTCCTTCAACTAGCTTGTTGGGAACACAAAGTTTCTTTTCAGTTGCAAACTCCATTCCATACATATATATGGGGAGGTACTAGCCCCAACTCGGTTTTACAGTGAAAACTGCAGGAACTTAAAACCGGCACTAGGAAACAGACTGAGAAAGCAGAGAAAAAATGTCTCCTGCAACCCGTTCCCTTGGTGCTAGATGAACGAACGACTCTCGACTTTCTCAGTTCTGAGAGATAAGTGTGTGTGAAAGCCGTCCTTCACCTAGCTTTTTGGGAACACAAAGTTTCTTTTCAGTTGCAAACTCCATTCCATACATATATATGGGGAGGTACTAGCTCCAACTCTGTTTTACCGAGAAAACTGCAGGAACTTTCAACTGGCACTAGGAAACAGACTGAGAAAGCAGAGAAAATGTGTCTCCTGCAACCCGTTCCATTTGTGCTAGATGAACGAACGTCTCTCCACTTGCTCATTTCTGAGAGATAATTGTGTGTGAAAGCCGTCCTTCACCTAGCTTGTTGAGAACACAAAGTTTCTTTTCAGTTGCAAACTCCATTCAATACATATATATGGGGAGGTACTAGCTCCAACTCGGTTTTACAGTGAAAACTGCAGGAACTTCAAACCGGCACTAGGAAACAGACTGAGAAAGCAGAGAAAAAGTGTCTCCTGCAACCCGTTCCCTTGGTGCTAGATGAACGAACGTCTCTCCACTTGCTCAGTTCTGAGAGATAAGTGTGTGTGAAAGCCGTCCTTCACATAGCTTGTTTGGAACACAAAGTTTCTTTTCAGTTGCAAACTCCATTCCATACATATATAACGGGGGGTACTAGCCCCAACTCGGTTTTACAGAGAAAACTGCAGGAACTTCAAACCGGCACTAGGAAACAGACTGAGAAAGCAGAGAAAAAATGTCTCCTGCAACCCGTTCCCTTGGTGCTAGATGAACGAACGACTCTCGACTTTCTTAGTTCTGAGAGATATGTGTGTGTGAAAGCCGCCCTTCACCTAGCTTGTTGGGAACACAAAGTTTCTTTTCAGTTGCAAACTCCATTCCATACATATATATGGGGAGTTACTAGCTCCAACTCGGTTTTACAGTGAAAACTGCAGGAACTTCAAACCGGCACCAAGAAACAGACTGAGAAAGCAGAGAAAAAGTGTCTCCTGCAACCCGTTCCCTTGGTGCTAGATGAACGAACGTCTCTCCACTTGCTCAGTTCTGAGAGATAAGTGTGTGTGAAAGCCGTCCTTCACCTAGCTTTTTGGGAACACAAAGTTTCTTTTCAGTTGCAAACTCCATTCCATACATATATATGGGGAAGTATTACCCCCAACTCGGTTTTACAGTGAAAACTGCAGGAACTTCAAACCGGCACTAGGAAACAGACTGAGAAAGCAGAGAAAAAATGTCTCCTGCAACCCGTTCCCTTGGTGCTAGATGAACGAACGACTCTCGACTTGCTCAGTTCTGAGAGATAAGAGGGTGTGAAAGCCGTCCTTCAACTAGCTTGTTGGGAACACAAAGTTTCTTTTCAGTTGCAAACTCCATTCCATATATATATATGGGGAGGTACTAGCTCCAACTAGGTTTTACAGTGAAAAATGCAGGAACTTCAAACTGGCACTAGGAAACAGACTGAGAAACAGAGAAAAAGTGTCTCCTGCAACCCGTTCCCTTGGTGCTAGATGAACGAACGTCTCTGTACATGCTCATTTCTGAGAGATAAGTGTGTGTGAAAGCCGTCCTTCACCTAGCTTGTTGGGAACACAAAGTTTCTTTTCAGTTGCAAACTCCATTCCATACATATATATGGGGAGTTACTAGCCCCAACTCGGTTTTACAGTGAAAACTGCAGGAATTTCAAACCGGCACTAGGAAACAGACTGAGAAAGCAGAGAAATAATGTCTCCTGCAACCCGTTCCCTTGGTGCTAGATGAACGAAAGACTCTCGACTTTCTCAGTTCTGAGAGATAAGTGTGTGTGAAAGCCGTCCTTCACCTAGCTTGTTGGGAACACAAAGTTTCTTTTCAGTTGCAAACTCCATTGCATACATATATATGGGGAGGTACTAGCCCCAACTCGATTTTACAGTGAAAACTGCAGGAACTTCAAACCGGCACTAGGAAACAGACTGAGAAAGCAGAGAAAAAATATCTCCATCAACCCGTTCCCTTGGTGCTAGATGAATGAACGACTCTCGACTTTCTCAGTTCTGAGAGATAATTCTGTGTGAAAGCCGTCCTTCACCTAGCTTGTTGGGAACACAAAGTTTCTTTTCAGTTGCAAACTCCATTCCATACATATATATGGGGAGGTACTAGCCTCAACTCGGTTTTACAGTGAAAACTGCAGGAACTTCAAACCGGCACTAGGAAACAGACTGAGAAAGCAGAGAAAAAATGTCTCCTGCAACCCGTTCCCTTGGTGCTAGATGAACGAACGTCTCTCAACTTGCACATTTCTGAGAGATAAGTGTGTTAAATCCGTCCTTCAACTAGCTTGTTGGGAACACAAAGTTTCTTTTCAGTTGCAAACTCCATTCCATACATATATATGGGTAGGTACTAGCTCCAACACGGTTTGACAGTGAAAACTGCATTAACTTCAAACAGTCACTAAGAAACAGACTGAGAAAACAGAGAAAAAGTGTCTCCTGCAACCCGTTCCCTTGGTGTTAGATGAACGAAAGTCTCTCCACTTGCTCAGTTCTGAGAGATAAGTGTGTGTGAAAGCCGTCCTTCACCTAGCTTGTTGGGAACACAAAGTTTCTTTTCAGTTGCAAACTCCATTCCATACATATATATGGGGAGGTACTAGCCCCAACTCGGTTTTACAGTGAAAACTGCAGGAACTTAAAACCGGCACTAGGAAACAGACTGAGAAAGCAGAGAAAAAATGTCTCCTGCAACCCGTTCCCTTGGTGCTAGATGAACGAACGACTCTCGACTTTCTCAGTTCTGAGAGATAAGTGTGTGTGAAAGCCGTCCTTCACCTAGCTTTTTGGGAACACAAAGTTTCTTTTCAGTTGCAAACTCCATTCCATACATATATATGGGGAGGTACTACCCCCAACTCGGTTTTACAGTGAAAACTGCAGGAAATTCAAACCGGCACTAGGAAACAGACTGAGAAAGCAGAGAAAAAATGTCTCCTGCAACCCGTTCCCTTGGTGCTAGATGAACGAACGTCTCTCCACTTGCCCAGTTCTGAGAGATATGTGTGTGTGAAAGCCCTCCTTCACCTAGCTTGTTGGGAACACAAAGTTTCTTTTCAGTTGCAAGCTCCATTCCATACATATATATGGGGAGGTACTAGCTCCAACACGGTTTTACAGTGAAAACTGCAGGAACTTCAAATCGGCACTAGGAAACATACTGAGAAAGCAGAGAAAATGTGTCTCCTGCAACCCGTTCCCTTGGTGCTAGATGAACGAACGTCTCTCCACTTGCTCAGTTCTGAGAGATAAGAGTGTGTGAAAGCCGTCCTTCACCTAGTTTGTTGGGAACACAAATTTTCTTTTCAGTTGCTAACTCCATTCCATACATACATGTGGGGCGGTACTAGCTCTAACACGGTTTTACAGTGAAAACTGCAGGAACTTCAAACCGGCACTAGGAAACAGACTGAGAAAGCAGAGAAAAAGTGTCTCCTGTAACCCGTATTCTTGGTGCTAGATGAACGAACGTCTCTCCACTTGCTCAGTTCTGAGAGATAAGTGTGAGTGAAAGCCGTACTTCAACTTGCTTGTTGGGAACACAAAGTTTCTTTTCAGTTGCAAACTCCATTCCATATATATATATGGGTAGGTACTAGCTCCAACACGGTTTGACAGTGAAAACTGCATTAACTTCAAACCGGCAATAGGAAACAGACTGAGGAAGCAGAGAAAAAGTGTCTCCTGCAACCCGTTCCCTTGGTGCTAGATGAACGAACGTCTCTGTACATGCTCATTTCTGAGAGATAAGTGTGTGTGAAAGCCGTCCTTCACCTAGCTTTTTGGGAACACAAATTTTCTTTTCAGTTGCAAACTCCATTCCATACATATATATGGGGAGGTACTAGCTCCAACTCTGTTTTACCGAGAAAACTGCAGGAACTTCCAACAGGCACAAGGAAACAGACTGAGAAAGCAGAGGAAATGTGACTCCTGCAACCCGTTCCATTTGTGCTAGATGAACGAAAGTCTCTCCACTTGCTCATTTCTGAGAGATAATTGTGTGTGAAAGCCGTCCTTCACCTAGCTTGTTGAGAACACAAAGTTTCTTTTCAGTTGCAAACTCCATTCCATACATATATATGGGGAGGTACTAGCTCCAACTCGGTTTTAGAGTGAAAACTTCAGGAACTTCAAACCGGCACTAGGAAACAGACTGAGAAAGCAGAGAAAAAATGTCTCCTGCAACCCGTTCCCTTGGTGCTAGATGAACGAACGTCTCTCCACTTGCTCAGTTCTGAGAGATAAGAGTGTGTGAAAGCCGTCCTTCACCTAGCTTGTTGGGAACACAAAATTTCTTTTCAGTTGCAAACTCCATTCCATACATATATATGGGGAGGTACTAGCACCAACTCGGTTTTAAAGTGAAAACGGCAGGAACTTCTAAGAGGCACTAGGAAACAGACTGAGAAAGCAGAGAAAAAGTGTCTCCTGCAACCCGTTCCCTTGGTGCTAGCTGAACGAACGTCTCTCCACTTGCACACTTCTCAGAAATAAGTGTGTGTGAAAGCCGTCCTTCACCTTGCTTGTTGGTAACACAAAGTTTCTTTTCAGTTGCAAACTCCATTCCATACATATATATGGGGAGTTACTAGCTCCAACTCTGTTTTACAGTGAAAACTGCAGGAACTTCAAAGCGGCACTAGGAAACAGACTGAGAAAGCAGAGAAAAAATATCTCCTGCAACCCGTTCCCTTGGTGCTAGATGAACGAACGTCTCTCTACTTGCACAGTTCTGAGAGATAAGTGTGTTAAATCCGTCCTTCAACTAGCTTGTTGGGAACACAAAGTTTCTTTTCAGTTGCAAACTCCATTCCATACATATACATGGGGAGTTACTAGCTCCAACTCTGTTTTACAGTGAAAACTGCAGGAACTTCAAACCGGCACTAGGAAAAAGACTGAGAAAGCAGAGAAAAAATATCTCCTGCAACCCGTTCCCTTGGTGCTAGATGAACGAACGTCTCTCTACTTGCACAGTTCTGAGAGATAAGTGTGTTAAATCCGTCCTTCAACTAGCTTGTTGGGAACACAAAGTTTCTTTTCAGTTGCAAACTCCATTCCATACATATATATGGGTAGGTACTAGCTCCAACACGGTTTTACAGTGAAAACTGCATTAACTTCAAACCGTCACTAAGAAACAGACTGAGAAAGCAGAGAAAAAGTGTCTCCTGCAACCCGTTCCCTTGGTGTTAGATGAACGAACGTCTCTCCACTTGCTCAGTTCTGAGAGATAAGTGTGTGTGTGAAAGCCATCCTTCACCTAGCTTGTTGGGAACACAAAGTTTCTTTTCAGTTGCAAACTCCATTCCATACATATATATGGGGAGGTACTAGCCCCAACTCGGTTTTACAGTGAAAACTGCAGGAACTTCAAACCGGCACTAGGAAACAGACTGAGAAAGCAGAGAAAAAATGTCTCCTGCAACCCGTTCCCTTGGTGCTAGATGAACGAACGACTCTCGACTTTCTCAGTTCTGAGAGATAAGTGTGTGTGAAAGCCGTCCTTCACCTAGCTTTTTGGGAACACAAAGTTTCTTTTCAGTTGCAAACTCCATTCCATACATATATATGGGGAGTTACTAGCTCCAACTCGGTTTTACAGTGAAAACTGCAGGAACTTCAAACCGGCACTAGGAAACAGACTGAGAAAGCAGAGAAAAAGTGTCTCCTGCAACCCGTTCCCTTGGTGCTAGATGAACGAACGTCTCTCCACTTGCTCAGTTCTGAGAGATAAGTGTGTTAAATCCGTCCTTCAACTAGCTTGTTGGGAACACAAAGTTTCTTTTCAGTTGCAAACTACATTCCATACATATATATGGGTAGGTACTAGCTCCAACACGGTTTGACAGTGAAAACTGCATTAACTTCAAACCGTCACAAAGAAACAGACTGAGGAAGCAGAGCAAAAGTGTCTCCTGCAACCCGTTCCCTTGGTGCTAGATGAACGAACGACTCTCGACTTGCTCAGTTCTGAGAGATAAGTGTGTGTGAAAGCCGTCCTTCACCTAGCTTGTTGGGAACACAAAGTTTCTTTTCAGTTGCAAACTCCATTCCATACATATATATGGGGAGGTACTAGCTCCAACTAGGTTTTACAGTAAAAAATGCAGGAACTTCAAACTGGCACTAGGAAACAGACTGAGAAACAGAGAAAAAGTGTCTCCTGCAAACCGTTCCCTTGGTGCTAGATGAAAGAACGTCTCTGTACATGCTCATTTCTGAGAGATAAGTGTGTGTGAAAGCCGTCCTTCACATAGCTTGTTGGGAAAACAAAGTTTCTTTTCAGTTGCAAACTCCATTCCATACATATATATGGGGAGGTACTAGCCCCAACTCGGTTTTACAGTGAAAACTGCAGGAACTTCAAACCGGCACTAGGAAACAGACTGAGAAAGCAGAGAAAAAATGTCTCCTTCAACCCGTTCCCTTGGTGCTAGATGAACGAATGACTCTCGACTTTCTCAGTTCTGAGAGATAATTCTGTGTGAAAGCCGTCCTTCACCTAGCTTGTTGGGAACACAAAGTTTCTTTTCAGTTGCAAACTCCATTGCATAGATATATATGGGGAGGTACACGCCCCAACTCGGTTTGACAGTGAAAACTGCATTAACTTCAAACAGTCACTAAGAAACAGACTGAGAAAGTAGAGAAAAAGTGTCTCCTGCAACCCGTTCCCTTGGTGTTAGATGAACGAACGTCTCTCTACTTGCTCAGTTCTGAGAGATAAGTGTGTGTGAAAGCCGTCCTTCACCTAGCTTGTTGGGAACACAAAGTTTCTTTTCAGTTGCAAACTCCATTCCATACATATATATGGGGAGGTACTAGCCCCAACTCGGTTTTACAGTGAAAACTGCAGGAACTTCAAACCGGCACTAGGAAACAGACTGAGAAAGCAGAGAAAAAATGTCTCCTGCAACCCGTTCCCTTGGTGCTAGATGAACGAACGACTCTCGACTTGCTCAGTTCTGAGAGATAAGTGTGTGTGAAAGCCGTCCTTCACCTAGCTTGTTGGGAACACAAAGTTTCTTTTCAGTTGCAAACTCCATTCCATACATATTTATGGGGAGGTACTAGCTCCAACTCGGTTTTACAGTGAAAACTGCAGGAACTTCAAACCGACACTAGGAAACAGACTGAGAAACAGAGAAAAAGTGTCTCCTGCAACCCGTTTCTTGGTGCTAGATGAACGAACGTCTCTCCACTTGCTCAGTTCTGAGAGATATGTGTGTGTGAAAGCCGTCCTTCACCTAGCTTGTTGGGAACACAAAGTTTCTTTTCAGTTGCAAACTCCATTCCATACATATATATGGAGAGGTACTAGCTCCAACACGGTTTTACAGTGAAAACTGCAGGAACTTCAAATCGGCACTAGGAAACACACTGAGAAAGCAGAGAAAATGTGTCTCCTGCAAACCGTTCCCTTGGTGCTAGATGAACGAACGTCTCTCCACTTGCTCAGTTCTGAGAGATAAGAGTGTGTGAAAGCCGTCCTTCACCTAGCTTTTTGGGAACACAAATTTTCTTTTCAGTTGCAAACTCCATTCCATACATATATATGGGGAGGTACTAGCTCCAACTCTGTTTTACCGAGAAAACTGCAGGAACTTCCAACTGGCACTAGGAAACAGACTGAGAAAGCAGAGAAAATGTGTCTACTGCAACCCGTTCCATTTGTGCTAGATGAACGAACGTCTCTCCACTTGCTCATTTCTGAGAGATAATTGTGTGTGAAAGCCGTCCTTCACCTAGCTTGTTGAGAACACAAAGTTTCTTTTCAGTTGCAAACTCCATTCAATACATATATATGGGGAGGTACTAGCTCCAACTCGGTTTTACAGTGAAAACTGCAGGAACTTCAAACCGGCACTAGGAAACAGACTGAGAAAGCAGAGAAAAAGTGTCTCCTGCAACCCGTTCCCTTGGTGCTAGATGAACGAACGTCTCTCCACTTGCTCAGTTCTGAGAGATAAGTGTGTTAAATACGTCCTTCAAATAGCTTGTTGGGAACACAAAGATTCTTTTCAGTTGCAAACTCCATTCCATACATATATATGGGTAGGTACTAGCTCCAACACGGTTTGACTGTGAAAACTGCATTAACTTCAAACCGTCACTAAGAAACAGACTGAGGAAGCAGAGAAAAAGTGTCTCCTGCAACCCGTTCCCTTGGTGCTAGATGAACGAACGTCTCTCCACTTGCTCAGTTCTGAGAGATAAGTGTGTGTGAAAGCCGTCCTTCACCTAGCTTGTTTGGAACACAAAGTTTCTTTTCAGTTGCAAACTCCATTCCATACATATATAACTGGGGGTACTAGCCCCAACTCGGTTTTACAGAGAAAACTGCAGGAACTTCAAACCGGCACTAGGAAACAGACTGAGAAAGCAGAGAAAAAATGTCTCCTGCAACCCGTTCCCTTGGTGCTAGATGAACGAACGACTCTCGACTTTCTCAGTTCTGAGAGATAAGTGTGTGTGAAAGCCGCACTTCACCTAGCTTGTTGGGAACACAAAGTTTCTTTTCAGTTGCAAACTCCATTCCATACATATATATGGGGAGTTACAAGCTCCAACTCGGTTTTACAGTGAAAACTGCAGGAACTTCAAACCGGCACTAGGAAACAGACTGAGAAAGCAGAGAAAAAATGTCTCCTGCAACCCGTTCCCTTGGTGCTAGATGAACGAACGACTCTCGACTTGCTCAGTTCTGAGAGATAAGTGTGTGTGAAAGCCGTCCTTCACCTAGCTTGTTGGGAACACAAAGTTTCTTTTCAGTTGCAAACTCCATTCCATACATATATATGGGGAGGTACTAGCTCCAACTAGGTTTTACAGTGAAAAATTCAGGAACTTCAAACTGGCACTAGGAAACAGACTGAGAAACAGAGAAAAAGTTTCTCCTGCAACCCGTTCCCTTGGTGCTAGATGAACGAACGTCTCTGTACATGCTCATTTCTGAGAGATAAGTATGTGTGAAAGCCGTCCTTCACCTAGCTTGTTGGGAACACAAATTTTCTTTTCAGTTGCAAACTCCATTCCATACATATATGTGGGGCGGTACTAGCTCTAACACGGTTTTAGAGTGAAAACTGCAGGAACTTCAAACCGGCACTAGGAAACAGACTGAGAAAGCAGAGAAAAAGTGTCTCCTGCAACCCGTATTCTTGGTGCTAGATGAACGAACGTCTCTCCACTTGCTAAGTTCTGAGAGATATGTGTGAGTGAAAGCCGTACTTCAACTTGCTTGTTGGGAACACAAAGTTTCTTTTCAGTTGCAAACTCCATTCCGTATATATATATGGGTAGGTACTAGCTCCAACACGGTTTGACAGTGAAAACTGCATTAACATCAAACCGGCACTAGGAAACAGACTGAGAATGCAGAGAAAAAGTGTCTCCTGCAACCCGTTCCCTTGGTGCTAGATGAACGAACGTCTCTGTACATGCTCATTTCTGAGAGATAAGTGTGTGTGAAAGCCGTCCTTCACCTAGCTTTTTGGGAACACAAATTTTCTTTTCAGTTGCAAACTCCATTCCATATATATATATGGGGAGGTAATAGCTCCAACTATGTTTTACCGAGAAAACTGCAGGAACTTCAAACCGGCACTAGGAAACAGACTGAGAAAGCAGAGAAAAAGTGTCTCCTGCAACCCGTTCCCTTGGTGCTAGATGAACGAACGTCTCTCCACTTGCTCAGTTCTGAGAGATAAGTGTGTTAAATCCGTACTTCAAATAGCTTGTTGGGAACACAAAGATTCTTTTCAGTTGCAAACTCCATTCCATACATATATATGGGTAGGTACTAGCTCCAACACGGTTTGACAGTGAAAACTGCATTAACTTCAAACCGTCACTAAGAAACAGACTGAGGAAGCAGAGAAAAAGTGTCTCCTGCAACCCGTTCCCTTGGTGCTAGATGAACGAACGTCTCTCCACTTGCTCAGTTCTGAGAGATAAGTGTGTGTGAAAGCCGTCCTTCACCTAGCTTGTTTGGAACACAAAGTTTCTTTTCAGTTGCAAACTCCATTCCATACTTATATAACGGGGGGTACTAGCCCCAACTCGGTTTTACAGAGAAAACTGCAGGAACTTCAAACCGGCACTAGGAAACAGACTGAGAAAGCAGAGAAAAAATGTCTCCTGCAACCCGTTCCCTTGGTGCTAGATGAACGAACGACTCTCGACTTTCTCAGTTCTGAGAGATAAGTGTGTGTGAATGCCGCCCTTCACCTAGCTTGTTGGGAACACAAAGTTTCTTTTCAGTTGCAAACTCCATTCCATACATATATATGGGGAGTTACTAGCTCCAACTCGGTTTTACAGTGAAAACTGCAGAAACTTCAAACCGGCACTAGGAAACAGACTGAGAAAGCAGAGAAAAAGTGTCTCCTGCAACCCGTTCCCTTGGTGCTAGATGAACGAACGTCTCTCCACTTGCTCAGTTCTGAGAGATAAGTGTGTGTGAAAGCCGTCCTTCACCTAGCTTTTTGGGAACACAAAGTTTCTTTTCAGTTGCAAACTCCATTCCATACATATATATGGGGAGGTACTACCCCCAACTCGGTTTTACAGTGAAAACTGCAGGAACTTCAAACCGGCACTAGGAAACAGACTGAGAAAGCAGAGAAAAAATGTCTCCTGCAACCCGTTCCCTTGGTGCTAGATGAACGAACGACTCTCGACTTGCTCAGTTCTGAGAGATAAGTGTGCGTGAAAGCCGTCCTTCACCTAGCTTGTTGGGAACACAAAGTTTCTTTTCAGTTGCAAACTCCATTCCATACATATATATGGGGAGGTACTAGCTACAACTAGGTTTTACAGTGAAAAATGCAGGAACTTCAAACTGGCACTAGGAAACAGACTGAGAAACAGAGAAAAAGTGTCTCCTGCAACCCGTTCCCTTGGTGCTAGATGAACGAACGTCTCTGTACATGCTCATTTCTGAGAGATAATTGTGTGTGAAAGCCGTCCTTCACCTAGCTTGTTGGGAACACAAAGTTTCTTTTCAGTTGCAAACTCCATTCCATACATATATATGGGGAGGTACTAGCCCCAACTCGGTTTTACAGTGAAAACTGCAGGAACTTCAAACCGGCACTAGGAAACAGACTGAGAAAGCAGAGAAATAATGTCTCCTGCAACCCGTTCCCTTGGTGCTAGATGAACGAAAGACTCTCGACTTTCTCAGTTCTGAGAGATAAGTGTGTGTGAAAGCCGTCCTTCACCTAGCTTGTTGGGAACACAAAGTTTCTTTTCAGTTGCAAACTCCATTGCATACATATATATGGGGAGGTACTAGCCCCAACTCGGTTTTACAGTGAAAACTGCAGGAACTTCAAACCGGCACTAGGAAACAGACTGAGAAAGCAGAGAAAAAATGTCTCCATCAACCCGTTCCCTTGGTGCTAGATGAACGAACGACTCTCGACTTTCTCAGTTCTGAGAGATAATTCTGTGTGAAAGCCGTCCTTCACCTAGCTTGTTGGGAACACAAAGTTTCTTTTCAGTTGCAAACTCCATTCCATACATATATATGGGGAGGTACTAGCCTCAACTCGGTTTTACAGTGAAAACTGCAGGAACTTCAAACAGTCACTAAGAAACAGACTGAGAAAACAGAGAAAAAGTGTCTCCTGCAACCCGTTCCCTTGGTGTTAGATGAACGAAAGTCTCTCCACTTGCTCAGTTCTGAGAGATAAGTGTGTGTGAAAGCCGTCCTTCACCTAGCTTGTTGGGAACACAAAGTTTCTTTTCAGTTGCAAACTCCATTCCATACATATATATGGGGAGTTACTAGCCCCAACTCGGTTTTACAGTGAAAACTGCAGGAACTTCAAACCGGCACTAGGAAACAGACTGAGAAAGCAGAGAAAAAATGTCTCCTGCAACCCGTTCCCTTGGTGCTAGATGAACGAACGACTCTCGACTTGCTCAGTTCTGAGAGATAAGTGTGTGTGAAAGCCGTCCTTCACCTAGCTTGTTGGGAACACAAAGTTTCTTTTCAGTTGCAAACTCCATTCCATACATATATATGGGGAGGTACTAGCTCCAACTCGGTTTTACAGTGAAAACTGCAGGAACTTCAAACCGACACTAGGAAACAGACTGAGAAACAGAGAAAAAGTGTCTCCTGCAACCCGTTCCCTTGGTGCTAGATAAACGATCGTCTGTACACTTGCCCAGTTCTGAGAGAGATGTGTGTGTGAAAGCCCTCCTTCACCTAGCTTGTTGGGAACACAATGTTTCTTTTCAGTTGCAAACTCCATTCCATACATATATATGGTGAGGTACTAGCTCCAACACGGTTTTACAGTGAAAACTGCAGGAACTTCAAATCGGCACTAGGAAACATACTGAGAAAGCAGAGAAAATGTTTCTCCTGCAACCCGTTCACTTGGTGCTAGATGAACGAACGTCTCTCCACTTGCTCAGTTCTGAGAGATAAGAGTGTGTGAAAGCCGTCCTTCACCTAGTTTGTTGGGAACACAAATTTTCTTTTCAGTTGCAAACTCCATTCCATACATACATGTGGGGCGGTACTAGCTCTAACACGGTTTTACAGTGAAAACTGCAGGAACTTCAAACCGGCACTAGGAAACAGACTGAGAAAGCAGAGAAAAAGTGTCTCCTGTAACCCGTATTCTTGGTGCTAGATGAACGAACGTCTCTCCACTTGCTCAGTTCTGAGAGATAAGTGTGAGTGAAAGCCGTACTTCAACTTGCTTGTTGGGAACACAAAGTTCTTTTCAGTTGCAAACTCCAATCCATATATATATATGGGTAGGTACTAGCTCCAACACGGTTTGACAGTGAAAACTGCATTAACTTCAAACCGGCACTAGGAAACAGACTGAGGAAGCAGAGAAAAAGTGTCTCCTGCAACCCGTTCCCTTGGTGCTAGATGAACGAACGTCTCTGTACATGCTCATTTCAGAGAGATAAGAGTGTGTGAAAGCCGTCCTTCACCTAGCTTTTTGGGAACACAAATTTTCTTTTCAGTTGCAAACTCCATTCCATATATATATATGGGGAGGTACTAGCTCCAACTCTGTTTTACCGAGAAAACTGCAGGAACTTCCAACTGGCACTAGGAAACAGACTGAGAAAGCAGAGAAAATGTGACTCCTACAACCCGTTCCATTTGTGCTAGATGAACGAACGTCTCTCCACTTGCTCATTTCTGAGAGATAATTGTGTGTGAAAGCCGTCCTTCACCTAGCTTGTTGAGAACACAAAGTTTCTTTTCAGTTGCAAACTCCATTCCATACATATATATGGGGAGGTACTAGCTCCAACTCGGTTTTAGAGTGAAAACTTCAGGAACTTCAAACCGGCACTAGGAAACAGACTGAGAAAGCAGAGAAAATGTGTCTCCTGCAACCCGTTCCCTTGGTGCTAGATGAACGAACGTCTCTCCACTTGCTCAGTTCTGAGAGATAAGAGTGTGTGAAAGCCGTCCTTCACCTAGCTTGTTGGGAACACAAAATTTCTTTTCAGTTGCAAACTCCATTCCATACATATATATGGGAGGTACTAGCACCAACTCGGTTTTAAAGTGAAAACGGCAGGAACTTCTAAGAGGCACTAGGAAACAGACTGAGAAAGCAGAGAAAAAGTGTCTCCTGCAACCCGTTCCTTGGTGCTAGATGAACGAACGTCTCTCCACTTGCACAGTTCTCAGAGATAAGTGTGTGTGAAAGCCGTCCTTCACCTTGCTTGTTGGTAACACAAAGTTTCTTTTCAGTTGCAAACTCCATTCCATACATATATATGGGGAGTTACTAGCTCCAACTCTGTTTTACAGTGAAAACTGCAGGAACTTCAAACCGGCACTAGGAAACAGACTGAGAAACAGAGAAAAAGTGTCTCCTGCAACCCGTTCCCTTGGTGCTAGATGAACGAACGACTCTCGACTTTCTCAGTTCTCAGAGATAAGTGTGTGTGAAAGCCGTCCTTCACCTAGCTTGTTGGGAACACAAAGTTTCTTTTCAGTTGCAAACTCCATTCCATACATATATATGGGGAGGTACTAGCCCCAACTCGGTTTTACAGTGAAAACTGCAGGAACTTCAAACCGGCACTAGGAAACAGACTGAGAAAGCAGAGAAAAAATGTCTCCTGCAACCCGTTCCCTTGGTGCTAGATGAACGAACGACTCTCGACTTTCTCAGTTCTGAGAGATAATTCTGTGTGAAAGCCGTCCTTCACGTAGCTTGTTGGGAACACAAAGTTTCTTTTCAGTTGCAAACTCCATTCCATACATATATATGGGGAGGTACTAGCCTCAACTCGGTTTTACAGTGAAAACTGCAGGAACTTCAAACCGGCACTAGGAAACAGACTGAGAAAGCAGAGAAAAAATGTCTCCTGCAACCCGTTCCCTTGGTGCTAGATGAACGAACGTCTCTCCACTTGCTCAGTTCTGAGAGATAAGGGTGTTAAACCCGTCTTTCAAATAGCTTGTTGGGAACACAAAGTTTCTTTTCAGTTGCAAACTCCATTCCATACATATATATGGGTAGGTAATAGCTCCAACACGGTTTGACAGTGAAAACTGCATTAACTTCTAACCGTCACTAAGAAACAATCTGAGAAAGCAGAGAAAAAGTGTCTCCTGCAACCCGTTCCCTTGGTGCTAGATGAACGAACGTCTCTCCACTTGCTCAGTTCTGAGAGATAAGTGTGTGTGAAAGCCGTCCTTCACCTAGCTTGTTGGGAACACAAAGTTTCTTTTCAGTTGCAAACTCCATTCCATACATATATATGGGGAGTTACTAGCTCCAACTCGGTTTTACAGTGAAAACTGCAGGAACTTCAAACCGGCACTAGGAAACAGTCTGAGAAAGCAGAGAAAAAGTGTCTCCTGCAATCAGTTCCCTTGGTGCTAGATGAACGAACGTCTCTGTACATGCTCATTTCTGAGAGATAAGTGTGTGTGAAAGCCGTCATTCACCTAGCTTGTTGGGAACACAAAGTTTCTTTTCAGTTGCAAGCTCCATTCAATACATATATATGGAGAGGTACTAGCTCCAACTCGGTTTTACAGTGAAAACTGCAGGAACTTCAAACCGGCACTAGGAAACAGTCTGAGAAAGCAGAGAAAAAGTGTCTCCTGCAACACGTTCCCTTGGTGTTAGATGAACGAACGTCTCTGTACATGCTCATTTCTGAGAGATAAATGTGTGTGAAAGCCGTCCTTCACATAGCTTGTTGGGAACACAAAGATTCTTTTCAGTTGCAAACTCCATTCCATACATATATATGGGGAGGTACTAGCCCCAACTCGGTTTTACAGTGAAAACTGCAGGAACTTCAAACCGGCACTAGGAAACAGACTGAGAAAGCAGAGAAATAATGTCTCCTGCAACCCGTTCCCTTGGTGCTAGATGAACGAACGACTCTCGACTTTCTCAGTTCTCAGAGAAAAGTGTGTGTGAAAGGCGTCCTTCACCTAGCTTGTTGGGAACACAAAGTTTCTTTTCAGTTGCAAACTCCATTGCATACATATATATGGGGAGGTACTAGCCCCAACTCGGTTTTACAGTTAAAACTGCAGGAACTTCAAACCGGCACTAGGAAACAGACTGAGAAAGCAGAGAAAAAATGTCTCCTGCAACCCGTTCCCTTGGTGCTAGATGAACGAACGACTCTCGACTTTCTCAGTTCTGAGAGATAATTCTGTGTGAAAGCCGTCCTTCACCTAGCTTGTTGGGAACAGAAAGTTTCTTTTCAGTTGCAAACTCAATTCTATACATATATATGGGGTGGTACTAGCTCCAAATCTGTTTTACCGAGAAAACTGCAGGTACTTCCAACTGGCACTAGGAAACAGACTGAGAAAGCAGAGAAATTGTGTCTCCTGCAACCCGTTCCCTTTGTGCTAGATGAACGAACGTCTCTCCACTTGCTCATTTCTGAGAGATAATTGTGTGTGAAAGCCGTCCTTCACCTAGCTTGTTGAGAACCCAAAGTTTCTTTTCAGTTGCAAACTCCATTCCATACATATATATGGGGAGGTACTAGCTCCAACTCGGTTTTACAGTGAAAACTGCAGGAACATCAAACCGGCACTAGGAAACAGACTGAGAAAGCAGAGAAAATGTGTCTCCTGCAACCCGTTCCCTTGGTGCTAGATGAACGAACGTCTCTACTTGCTCAGTTCTGAGAGATAAGTGTGTGTGAAATCCGTCCTTCACCTAGCTTGTTGGGAACGCAAAGTTTCTTTTCAGTTGCAAACTCCATTCCATACATATATATGGGGAGGTACTAGCCCCAACTCGGTTTTACAGTGAAAACGGCAGGAACTTCAAACAGGCACTAGGAAACAGACTGAGAATGCAGAGAAAATGTGTCTCCTGCAACCCGTTCCCTTGGTGCTAGATGAACGAACGTCTCTGTACATGCTCATTTCTGAGAGATAAGTGTGTGTGAAAGCCGTCCTTCACCTAGCTTGTTGGGAACACAAAGTTTCTTTTCAGTTGCAAACTCCATTCCATACATATATATGGAGAGGTACTAGCCCCAACTCGGTTTTACAGTGAAAACTGCAGGAACTTCAAACCGGCACTAGCAAACAGACTGAGAAAGCAGAGAAATAATGTCTCCTGCAACCCATTCCCTTGGTGCTAGAAGAACGAACGACTCTCGACTTTCTCAGTTCTCAGAGATAAGTGTGTGTGAAAGCCGTCCTTCACCTAGCTTGTTGGGAACACAAAGTTTCTTTTCAGTTGCAAACTCCATTGCATAGATATATATGGGGAGGTACTAGCCCCAACTCGGTTTTACAGTGAAAACTGCAGGAACTTCAAACCGGCACTAGGAAACAGACTGAGAAAGCAGAGAAAAAATGTCTCCTGCAACCCGTTCCCTTGGTGTTAGATGAACGAACGACTCTCGACTTTCTCAGTTCTGAGAGATAATTCTGTGTGAAAGCCGCCTTCACCTAGCTTGTTGGGAACACAAAGTTTCTTTTCAGTTGCAAACTCCATTCCATACATATATATGGGAAGGTACTAGCCTCAACCCGGTTTTACAGTGAAAACTGCAGGAACTTCAAACCGGCACTAGGAAACAGACTGAGAAAGCAGAGAAAATATGTCTCCTGCAACCCGTTCCCTTGGTGCTGGATGAATGAACGTCTCTCCACTTGCACAGTTCTGAGAGATAAGTGTGTTATATCCGTCCTTCAACTAGCTTGTTGGGAACACAAAGTTTCTTTTCAGTTGCAAACTCTATTCCATACATATATATGGGGAGGTTCTAGCCCCAACTCGGTTTTAGAGTGAAAACTTCAGGAACTTCAAACCGGCACTAGGAAACAGACTGAGAAAGCAGAGAAAATGTGTCTCCTGCAACCCGTTCCCTTGGTGCTAGATGAACGAACGTCTCTCCACTTGCTCAGTTCTGAGAGATAAGAGTGTGTGAAAGCCGTCCTTCACCTAGCTTGTTGGGAACACAAAATTTCTTTTCAGTTGCAAACTCCATTCCATACAAATATATGGGGAGGTACTAGCACCAACTCGGTTTTAAAGTGAAAACGGCAGGAACTTCTAAGAGGCACTAGGAAACAGACTGAGAAAGCAGAGAAAAAGTGTCTCCTGCAACCCGTTCCCTTGGTGCTAGATGAACGAACGTCTCTCCACTTGCACAGTTCTCAGAGATAAGTGTGTGTGAAAGCCGTCCTTCACCTTGCTTGTTGGTAACACAAAGTTTCTTTTCAGTTGCAAACTCCATTCCATACATATATATGGGGAGTTACTAGCTCCAACTCTGTTTTACAGTGAAAACTGCAGGAACTTCAAACCGGCACTAGGAAACAGACTGAGAAACAGAGAAAAAGTGTCTCCTGCAACCCGTTCCCTTGGTGCTAGATGAACGAACGACTCTCGACTTTCTCAGTTCTCAGAGATAAGTGTGTGTGAAAGCCGTCCTTCACCTAGCTTGTTGGGAACACAAAGTTTCTTTTCAGTTGCAAACTCCATTCCATACATATATATGGGGAGGTACTAGCCCCAACTCGGTTTTACAGTGAAAACTGCAGGAACTTCAAACCGGCACTAGGAAACAGACTGAGAAAGCAGAGAAAAAATGTCTCCTGCAACCCGTTCCCTTGGTGCTAGATGAACGAACGACTCTCGACTTTCTCAGTTCTGAGAGATAATTCTGTGTGAAAGCCGTCCTTCACGTAGCTTGTTGGGAACACAAAGTTTCTTTTCAGTTGCAAACTCCATTCCATACATATATATGGGGAGGTACTAGCCTCAACTCGGTTTTACAGTGAAAACTGCAGGAACTTCAAACCGGCACTAGGAAACAGACTGAGAAAGCAGAGAAAAAATGTCTCCTGCAACCCGTTCCCTTGGTGCTAGATGAACGAACGTCTCTCCACTTGCTCAGTTCTGAGAGATAAGGGTGTTAAACCCGTCTTTCAAATAGCTTGTTGGGAACACAAAGTTTCTTTTCAGTTGCAAACTCCATTCCATACATATATATGGGTAGGTAATAGCTCCAACACGGTTTGACAGTGAAAACTGCATTAACTTCTAACCGTCACTAAGAAACAGTCTGAGAAAGCAGAGAAAAAGTGTCTCCTGCAACCCGTTCCCTTGGTGCTAGATGAACGAACGTCTCTCCACTTGCTCAGTTCTGAGAGATAAGTGTGTGTGAAAGCCGTCCTTCACCTAGCTTGTTGGGAACACAAAGTTTCTTTTCAGTTGCAAACTCCATTCCATACATATATATGGGGAGTTACTAGCTCCAACTCGGTTTTACAGTGAAAACTGCAGGAACTTCAAACCGGCACTAGGAAACAGTCTGAGAAAGCAGAGAAAAAGTGTCTCCTGCAATCAGTTCCCTTGGTGCTAGATGAACGAACGTCTCTGTACATGCTCATTTCTGAGAGATAAGTGTGTGTGAAAGCCGTACTTCACCTAGCTTGTTGGGAACACAAAGTTTCTTTTCAGTTGCAAGCTCCATTCAATACATATATATGGAGAGGTACTAGCTCCAACTCGGTTTTACAGTGAAAACTGCAGGAACTTCAAACCGTCACTAGGAAACAGACTGAGAAAGCAGAGAAAAAGTGTCTCCTGCAACACGTTCCCTTGGTGTTAGATGAACGAACGTCTCTGTACATGCTCATTTCTGAGAGATAAATGTGTGTGAAAGCCGTCCTTCACATAGCTTGTTGGGAACACAAAGATTCTTTTCAGTTGCAAACTCCATTCCATACATATATATGGGGAGGTACTAGCCCCAACTCGGTTTTACAGTGAAAACTGCAGGAACTTCAAACCGGCACTAGGAAACAGACTGAGAAAGCAGAGAAATAATGTCTCCTGCAACCCGTTCCCTTGGTGCTAGATGAACGAACGACTCTCGACTTTCTCAGTTCTCAGAGAAAAGTGTGTGTGAAAGGCGTCCTTCACCTAGCTTGTTGGGAACACAAAGTTTCTTTTCAGTTGCAAACTCCATTGCATACATATATATGGGGAGGTACTAGCCCCAACTCGGTTTTACAGTTAAAACTGCAGGAACTTCAAACCGGCACTAGGAAACAGACTGAGAAAGCAGAGAAAAAATGTCTCCTGCAACCCGTTCCCTTGGTGCTAGATGAACGAACGACTCTCGACTTTCTCAGTTCTGAGAGATAATTCTGTGTGAAAGCCGTCCTTCACCTAGCTTGTTGGGAACAGAAAGTTTCTTTTCAGTTGCAAACTCAATTCTATACATATATATGGGGTGGTACTAGCTCCAAATCTGTTTTACCGAGAAAACTGCAGGTACTTCCAACTGGCACTAGGAAACAGACTGAGAAAGCAGAGAAATTGTGTCTCCTGCAACCCGTTCCCTTTGTGCTAGATGAACGAACGTCTCTCCACTTGCTCATTTCTGAGAGATAATTGTGTGTGAAAGCCGTCCTTCACCTAGCTTGTTGAGAACCCAAAGTTTCTTTTCAGTTGCAAACTCCATTCCATACATATATATGGGGAGGTACTAGCTCCAACTCGGTTTTACAGTGAAAACTGCAGGAACATCAAACCGGCACTAGGAAACAGACTGAGAAAGCAGAGAAAATGTGTCTCCTGCAACCCGTTCCCTTGGTGCTAGATGAACGAACGTCTCTACTTGCTCAGTTCTGAGAGATAAGTGTGTGTGAAATCCGTCCTTCACCTAGCTTGTTGGGAACGCAAAGTTTCTTTTCAGTTGCAAACTCCATTCCATACATATATATGGGGAGGTACTAGCCCCAACTCGGTTTTACAGTGAAAACGGCAGGAACTTCAAACAGGCACTAGGAAACAGACTGAGAATGCAGAGAAAATGTGTCTCCTGCAACCCGTTCCCTTGGTGCTAGATGAACGAACGTCTCTGTACATGCTCATTTCTGAGAGATAAGTGTGTGTGAAAGCCGTCCTTCACCTAGCTTGTTGGGAACACAAAGTTTCTTTTCAGTTGCAAACTCCATTCCATACATATATATGGAGAGGTACTAGCCCCAACTCGGTTTTACAGTGAAAACTGCAGGAACTTCAAACCGGCACTAGCAAACAGACTGAGAAAGCAGAGAAATAATGTCTCCTGCAACCCATTCCCTTGGTGCTAGAAGAACGAACGACTCTCGACTTTCTCAGTTCTCAGAGATAAGTGTGTGTGAAAGCCGTCCTTCACCTAGCTTGTTGGGAACACAAAGTTTCTTTTCAGTTGCAAACTCCATTGCATAGATATATATGGGGAGGTACTAGCCCCAACTCGGTTTTACAGTGAAAACTGCAGGAACTTCAAACCGGCACTAGGAAACAGACTGAGAAAGCAGAGAAAAAATGTCTCCTGCAACCCGTTCCCTTGGTGTTAGATGAACGAACGACTCTCGACTTTCTCAGTTCTGAGAGATAATTCTGTGTGAAAGCCGCCTTCACCTAGCTTGTTGGGAACACAAAGTTTCTTTTCAGTTGCAAACTCCATTCCATACATATATATGGGAAGGTACTAGCCTCAACCCGGTTTTACAGTGAAAACTGCAGGAACTTCAAACCGGCACTAGGAAACAGACTGAGAAAGCAGAGAAAATATGTCTCCTGCAACCCGTTCCCTTGGTGCTGGATGAATGAACGTCTCTCCACTTGCACAGTTCTGAGAGATAAGTGTGTTATATCCGTCCTTCAACTAGCTTGTTGGGAACACAAAGTTTCTTTTCAGTTGCAAACTCTATTCCATACATATATATGGGGAGGTACTAGCCCCAACTCGGTTTTACAGTGAAAACTGCAGGAATTTCAAACCGGCACTAGGAAACAGGCTGAGAAAGCAGAGAAAAAATGTCTCCTGCAACCCGTTCCCTTGGTGCTAGATGAACGAACGACTCTCGACTTGCTCAGTTCTGAGAGATAAATGTGTGTGAAACCGTCCTTCACCTAGCTTGTTGGGAACACAAAGTTTCTTTTCAGTTGCAAACTCCATTCCATACATATATATGGGGAGGTACTAGCTCCAACTCGGTTTTACAGTGAAAACTGCAGGAACTTCAAACCGACACTAGGAAACAGACTGAGAAACAGAGAAAAAGTGTCTCCTGCAACCCGTTCCCTTGGTGCTAGATGAACGAACGTCTCTCCACTTGCTCAGTTCTGAGAGATATGGGTGTGTGAAAGCCGTCCTTCACCTAGCTTGTTGGGAACACAAAGTTTCTTTTCAGTTGCAAGCTCCATTCCATACATATATATGGAGAGGTACTAGCTCCAACACGGTTTTACAGTGAATACTGCAGGAACTTCAAATCGGCACTAGGAAACAGACTGAGAAAGCAGAGAAAATGTGTCTCCTGCAACCCGTTCCCTTGGTGCTAGATGAACGAACGTCTCTCCACTTGCTCAGTTCTGAGAGATAAGAGTGTGTGAAAGCCGTCCTTCACCTAGCTTGTTGGGAACACAAATTTTCTTTTCAGTTGCAAACTCCATTCCATACATATATGTGGGGAGGTACTACCTTCAACTCGGTTTTACAGTGAAAACTGCAGGAACTTCAAACCGGCACTAGGAAACAGACTGAGAAAGCAGAGAAAAAGTGTCTCCTGCAACCCGTTCCCTTGGTGCTAGATGAACGAACGTCTCTCCACTTGCTCAATTCTGAGAGATAAGTGTGTGTGAAAGCCGTCCTTCACCTAGATTGTTGGGAACACAAAGATTCTTTTCAGTTGCAAACTCCAATCCATACATATATATGGGTAGGTACTAGCTCCAACACGGTTTGACAGTGAAAACTGCATTAACTTCATACCGGCACTAAGAAACAGACTGAGAAAGCAGAGAAAAAGTGTCTCCTGCAACCCGTTCCCTTGGTGCTAGATGAACGAACGTCTCTCCACTTGCTCAGTTCTGAGAGATAATTGTGTGTGAAAGCCAACCTTCACCTAGCTTGTTGGGAACACAAAGTTTCTTTTCAGTTGCAAACTCCATTCCATACATATATATGGGGAGGTACTAGCCCCAACTCGATTTTACAGTGAAAACTGCAGGAACTTCAAACCGGCACTAGGAAACAGACTGAGAAAGCAGAGAAGAAATGTCCCCTGCAACCCTTTCCCTTGGTGCTAGATGAACGAACGACTCTCGACTTTCTCTGTTCTGAGAGATAAGTGTGTGTGAAAGACGCCCTTCACCTAGCTTGTTGGGAACACAAAGTTCCTTTTCAGTTGCAAACTCCATTCCATACATATATATGGGGAGGTACTAGCTCCAACACGGTTTTACAGTGAAAACTGCAGGAACTTCAAACCGGCACTAGGAAACAGACTGAGAAAGCAGAGAAAAAGTGTCTCCTGCAAACCGTTCCCTTGGTGCTAGATGAACGAACGTCTCTCCACTTGCTCAGTTCTGAGAGATAAGTGTGTGTGAAAGCCGTCCATCACCTAGCTTGTTGGGAACACAAAGTTTCTTTTCAGTTGCAAACTCCATTCCATACATATATATGGGGAGGTACTAGCCCCAACTCGGTTTTACAGTGAAAACTGCAGGAATTTCAAACCGGCACTAGGAAACAGACTGAGAAAGCAGAGAAAAAATGTCTCCTGCAACCCGTTTCCTTGCTGCTAGATGAACGAACGACTCTCGACTTTCTCAGTTCTGAGTGATAAATGTGTGTGAAAGCCGTCCTTCACCTAGCTTGTTGGGAACACAAAGTTTCTTTTCAGTTGCAAACTCCATTCCATACATATATATGGGGAGTTACTAGCTCCAACTCTGTTTTACAGTGAAAACTGCAGGAACTTCAAACCGGCACTAGGAAACAGACTGAAAAAGCAGAGAAAAAGTGTCTCCTGCAACCCGTTCCCTTGCTGCTAGATGAACGAAAGTCTCTCCACTTGCTCAGTTCTGAGAGATAAGTGTGTGTGAAAGCCGTACTTCACCTAGCTTGTTGGGAACACAAAGTTTCTTTTCAGTTGCAAACTCTATTCCATACATATATATGGGGAGGTACTAGCCCCAACTCGGTTTTACAGTGAAAACTGCAGGAACTTCAAACCGGCACTAGGAAACAGACTGAGAAAGCAGAGAAAAAATATCTCCTGCAACCCGTTCCCTTGGTGCTAGATGAACGAACGACTCTCGACTTGCTCAGTTCTGAGAGATAAGTGTGTGTGAAAGCCGTCCTTCACCTAGCTTGTTGGGAACACAAAGTTTCTTTTCAGTTGCAAACACCATTCCATAAATATATATGGGGAGGTACTAGCTCCAACTCGGTTTTACAGTGAAAACTGCAGGAACTTCAAACCGACACTAGGAAACAGACTGAGAAACAGAGAAAAAGTGTCTCCTGCAACCCGTTCCCTTGGTGCTAGATGAACGAACGTCTCTCCACTTGCTCAGTTCTGAGAGATATGGGTGTGTGAAAGCCGTCCTTCACCTAGCTTGTTGGGAACACAAAGTTTCTTTTCAGTTGCATGCTCCATTCCATACATATATACGGAGAGGTACTAGCTCCAACACGGTTTTACAGTGAAAACTGCAGGAACTTCAAATCGGCACTAGGAAACAGACTGAGAAAGCAGAGAATATGTGTCTCCTGCAACCCGTTCCCTTGGCGCTAGATGAACGAACGTCTCTCCACTTGCTCAGTTCTGAGAGATAAGAGTGTGTGAAAGCCGTCCTTCACCTAGCTTGTTGGGAACACAAATTTTCTTTTCAGTTGCAAACTCCATTCCATACATATATGTGGGGAGGTACTACCTTCAACTCGGTTTTACAGTGAAAACTGCAGGAACTTCAAACCGGCACTAGGAAACAGACTGAGAAAGCAGAGAAAAAGTGTCTCCTGCAACCCGTTCCCTTGGTGCTAGATGAACGAACGTCTCTCCACTTGCTCAGTTCTCAGAGATAAGTGTGTGTGAAAGCCGTCCTTCATCTAGCTTGTTGGGAACACAAATATTCTTTTCAGTTGCAAACTCCATTCCATACATATATATGGGGAGGTACTAGCTCCAACTCTGTTTTACAGAGAAAACTGCAGGAACTTCCAACTGGCACTAGGAAACAGACTGAGAAATCAGAGAAAATGTGTCTCCTGCAACCCGTTCCCTTGGTTCTAGATGAACGAACGTCTCTCCACTTGCTCATTTCTGAGAGATAATTGTGTGTGAAAGCCGTCCTTCACCTAGCTTGTTGAGAACACAAAGTTTCTTTTCAGTTGCTAACTCCAATCCATACATATATATGGGGAGGTACTAGCTCCAACTAGGTTTTACAGTGAAAACTGCAGGAACTTCAAACCGGCACTAGGAAACAGACTGAGAAAGCAGAGAAAATGTGTCTCCTGCAACCCGTTCCCTTGGTGCTAGATGAACGAACGTCTCTCCACTTGCTCAGTTCTGAGAGATAAGTGTGTGTGAAAGCCGTCCTTCACTTAGCTTGTTGGGAACACAAAATTTCTTTTCAGTTGCAAACTCCATTCCATTCATATATATGGGGAGGTACTAGCCCCAACTCGGTTTTACAGTGAAAACTGCATTAACTTCAAACCGGCACTAGGAAACAGACTGAGAAAGCAGAGAAATAATGTCTCCTGCAACCCGTTCCCTTGGTGCTAGATGAACGAACGTCTCTCGACTTGCTCAGTTCTGAGAGATAAGTGTGTGTGAAAGCAGTCCTTCACCTAGCTTTTTGGGAACACAAAGTTTCTTTTCAATTGCAAACTTCATTCCATACATATATATGGGGAGGTACTAGCTCCAACTCAGTTTTACAGTGAAAACTGCAGGAACTTCAAATCGGCACTAGGAAACAGACTGAGAAAGCAGAGAAATAGTGTCTCCTGCAACCCGTTCCCTTGGTGCTAGATGAACGAACGTCTCTCCACTTGCTCAGTTCTGAGAGATAAGTGTGTGTGAAAGCCGTCCTTCAACTAGCTTGTTGGGAACACAAAGTTTCTTTTCAGTTGCAAACTCCATTCCATACATATATATGGGGAGGTACTAGCCCCAACTCGGATTTACAGTGAAAACTGCAGGAACTTCAAACCGGCACTAGGAAACAGACTGAGAAAGCAGAGAAAAAGTGTCTCCTGCAACCCGTTCCCTTGGTGCTAGATGAACGAACGACTCTCGACTTTCTCAATTCTCAGAGATAAGTGTGTGTGAAAGCCGTCCTTCAACTAGCTTGTTGGGAACACAAAGTTTCTTTTCAGTTGCAAACTCCATTGCATACATATATATGGGGAAGTACTAGCCCCAACTCGGTTTTACAGTGAAAACTGCAGGAACTTCAAACCGGCACTAGGAAAAAGACTGAGAAAGCAGAGAAAAAATGTCTCCTGCAACCCGTTCCCTTGGTGCTAGATGAACGAACGACTCTCGACTTTCTCAGTTCTGAGAAATAATTCTGTGTGAAAGCCGTCCTTCACCTAGCTTGTTGGGAACACAAAGTTTCTTTTCAGTTGCAAACTCCATTCCATACATATATATGGGGAGGTACTAGCCTCAACTCGGTTTTACAGTGAAAACTGCAGGAACTTCAAACCGGCACTAGGAAACAGACTGAGAAAGCAGAGAAAAAATGTCTCCTGCAACCCGTTCCTTTGGTGCTAGATGAACGAACGTCTCTCCACTTGCTCAGTTCTGAGAGATAAGGGTGTTAAATCCGTCCTTCAACTAGCTTGTTGGGAACACAAAGTTTCTTTTCAGTTGCAAACCCCATTCCATACATATATATGGGTAGGTACTAGCTCCAACACGGTTTGACAGTGAAAACTGCATTAACTTCAAACCGTCACTAAGAAACAGACTGAGAAACCAGAGAAAAAGTGTCTCCTGCAACCCGTTCCCTTGGTGCTAGATGAACGAACGTCTCTCCACTTGCTCAGTTCTGAGAGATAAGTGTGTGTGAAAGCCGTCCTTCACCTAGATTGTTGGGAACACAAAGTTTCTTTTCAGTTGCAAACTCTATTCCATACATATATATGGGGAGGTACTAGCTCCAACTCGGTTTTACAGTGAAAACTGCAGGAACTTCAAACCGGCACTAGGAACCAGACTGAGAAACAGAGAAAATGTGTCTCCTGCAACCCGTTCCCTTGGTGCTAGATGAACGAACGTCTCTCCACTTGCTCAGTTCTGAGAGATAAGTGTGTGTGAAAGCCGTCCTTCACCTAGCTTGTTGGGAACACAAAGTTTCTTTTCAGTTGCAAACTCCATTCCATACATATATATGGAGAGGTATTAGCTCCAACACGGTTTTACAGTGAAAACTGCAGGAACTTCAAATCGGCACTAGGAAACAGACTGAGAAAGCAGAGAAAAAGTGTCTCCTGCAACCCGTATTCTTGGTGCTAGATGAACGAACGTCTCTCCACTTGCTCAGTTCTGAGAGATAAGTGTGAGTGAAAGTCGTACTTCAACTTGCTTGTTGAGAACACAAAGTTTCTTTTCAGTTGCAAACTCCATTCCATATATATATATGGGTAGGTACTAGCTCCAACACGGTTTGACAGTGAAAACTGCATTAACTTCAAACCGGCACTAGGAAACAGACTGAGAAAGCAGAGAAAAAGTGTCTCCTGCATCCCGTTCCCTTGGTGCTAGATGAACGAACGTCTCTGTACATGCTCATTTCTGAGAGATAAGTGTGTGTGAAAGCCGTCCTTCACCTAGCTTGTTGGGAACACAAATTTTCTTTTCAGTTGCAAACTCCATTCCATACATATATATGGGGAGGTACTAGCTCCAACTCTGTTTTACCGAGAAAACTGCAGGAACTTCCAACTGGCACTAGGAAACAGACTGAGAAAGCAGAGAAAATGTGTCTCCTGCAACCCGTTCCCTTTGTGCTAGATGAACGAACGTCTCTCCACTTGCTCATTTCTGAGAGATAATTGTGTGTGAAAGCCATCCTTCACCTAGCTTGTTGAGAACACAAAGTTTCTTTTCAGTTGCAAACTACATTCCATACATATATATGGGGAGGTACTAGCACCAACTCGGTTTTACAGTGAAAACGGCAGGAACTTCTAACAGGCACTAGGAAACAGACTGAGAAAGCAGAGAAAAAGTGTCTCCTGCAACCCGTTCCCTTGGTGCTAGATGAACGAACGTCTCTCCACTTGCACAGTTCTCAGAGATAAGTGTGTGTGAAAGCCGTCCTTCAGCTTGCTTGTTGGTAACACAAAGTTTCTTTTCAGTTGCAAACTCCATTCCATTCATATATATGGGGAGGTACTAGCTCCAACTCGGTTTTACAGTGAAAACTGCAGGAACTTCAAACCGGCACTAGGAAACAGACTGAGAAAGCAGAGAAAAAGTGTCTCCTGTAACCCGTTCCCTTGGTGCTAGATGAACGAACGTCTCTCCACTTGCTCAGTTCTGAGAGATAAGTGTGTGTGAAAGCCGTCCTTCACCTAGCTTGTTGGGAACACAAAGTTTCTTTTCAGTTGCAAACTCCATTCCATACATATATATGGGGAGGTACTAGCCCCAACTCGGATTTACAGTGAAAACTGCAGGAACTTCAAACCGGCACTAGGAAACAGACTGAGAAAGCAGAGAAAAAGTGTCTCCTGCAACCCGTTCCCTTGGTGCTAGATGAACGAACGACTCTCGACTTTCTCAATTCTCAGAGATAAGTGTGTGTGAAAGCCGTCCTTCACCTAGCTTGTTGGGAACACAAAGTTTCTTTTCAGTTGCAAACTCCATTCCATACATATATGTGGGGCGGTACTAGCTCCAACACGGTTTTACAGTGAAAACTGCAGGAACTTCAAACCGGCACTAGGAAACAGCCTGAGAAAGCAGAGAAAAAGTGTCTCCTGCAACCCGTATTCTTGGTGCTAGATAAACGAACGTCTCTCCACTTGCTCAGTTCTGAGAGATAAGTGTGAGTGAAAGCCGTACTTCAACTTGCTTGTTGGCAACACAAAGTTTCTTTTCAGTTGCAAACTCCATTCCATATATACATATGGGTAGGTACAAGCTCCAGCACTGTTTGACAGTGAAAACTGCATTAACTTCAAACCGGCACTAGGAAACAGACTGAGAAAGCAGAGAAAAGTTGTCTCCTGCAACCCGTTCCCTTGGTGCTAGATGAACGAACGTCCCTGTACATGCTCATTTCTGAGAGATAAGTGTGTGTGAAAGCCGTCCTTCACCTAGCTTGTTGGGAACACAAATTTTCTTTTCAGTTGCAAACTCCATTCCATACATATATATGGGGAGGTACTAGCTCCAACTCTGTTTTACCGAGAAAACTGCAGGAACTTCCAACTGGCACTAGGAAACAGACTGAGAAAGCAGAGAAAATGTGTCTCCTGCAACCCGTTCCCTTTGTGCTAGATGAACGAACGTCTCTCCACTTGCTCATTTCTGAGAGATAATTGTGTGTGAAAGCCGTCCTTCACCTAGCTTGTTGAGAACACAAAGTTTCTTTTCAATTGCAAACTCCATTCCATACATATATATGGGGAAGTACTAGCTCCAACTCGGTTTTACAGTGAAAACTGCAGGAACTTCAAACCGGCACTAGGAAACAGACTGAGAAAGCAGAGAAAATGTGTCTCATGCAACCCGTTCCCTTGGTGCTAGATGAACGAACGTCTCTCCACTTGCTCAGTTCTGAGAGAAAAGTGTGTGTGAAAGCCGTCCTTCACTTAGCTTGTTGGGAACACAAAATTTCTTTTCAGTTACAAACACCAATCCATACATATATATGGGGAGGTACTAGCACCAACTTGGTTTTACAGTGAAAACGGCAGGATCTTCTAACAGGTACTAGGAAACAGACTGAGAAAGCAGAGAAAAAGTGTCTCCTGCAACCCGTTCCCTTGGTGCTAGATGAACGAACGTCTCTCCACTTGCACAGTTCTCAGAGATAAGTGTGTGTGAAAGCCGTCCTTCACCTTGCTTGTTGGTAACACAAAGTTTCTTTTCAGTTGCAAACTCCATTCCATTCATATATATGGGGAGGTACTAGCTCCAACTCGGTTTTACAGTGAAAACTGCAGGAACTTCAAACCGGCACTAGGAAACAGACTGAGAAAGCAGAGAAATAATGTCTCCTGCAACCCGTTCCCTTGGTGCTAGATGAACGAACGTCTCTCCACTTGCTCAGTTCTGAGAGATAAGTGTGTGTGAAAGCAGTCCTTCACCTAGCTTTTTGGGAACACAAAGTTTCTTTTCAATTGCAAACTCCATTCCATACATATATATGGGGAGGTACTAGCTCCAACTCGGTTTTACAGTGAAAACTGCAGGAACTTCAAACCGGCACTAGGAAACAGACTGAGAAAGCAGAGAAAAAGTGTCTCCTGCAACCCGTTCCTTTGGTGCTAGATGAACGAACGTCTCTCCACTTGCTCAGTTCTGAGAGATAAGTGTGTGTGAAAGCCGTCCTTCACCTAGCTTGTTGGGAACACAAAGTTTCTTTTCAGTTGCAAACTCCATTCCATACATATATATGGGGAGGTACTAGCCCAAACTCGGATTTACAGTGAAAACAGAAGGAACTTCAAACAGGCACTAGGAAACAGACTGAGAAAGCAGAGAAAAAGTGTCTCCTGCAACCCGTTCCCTTGGTGCTGGATGAACGAACGACTCTCGACTTTCTCAGTTCTGAGAGATAATTCTGTGTGAAAGCCGTCCTTCACCTAGCTTGTTGGGAACACAAAGTTTCTTTTCAGTTGCAAACTCCATTCCATACATATATATGGGGAGGTACTAGCCTCAACTCGGTTTTACAGTGAAAACTGCAGGAATTTCAAACCGGCACTAGGAAACAGACTGAGGAAGCAGAGAAAAAATGTCTCCTGCAACCCGTTCCTTTGGTGCTAGATGAACGAACGTCTCTCCACTTGCTCAGTTCTGAGAGATAAGGGTGTTAAATCCGTCCTTCAACTAGCTTGTTGGGAACACAAAGTTTCTTTTCAGTTGAAACTCCATTCCATACATATATATGGGTAGGTACTAGCTCCAACACGGTTTGACAGTGAAAACTGCATTAACTTCAAACCGTCACTAAGAAACAGACTGAGAAAGCAGAGAAAAAGTGTCTCCTGCAACCCGTTCCCTTGGTGCTAGATGAACGAACGTCTCTCCACTTGCTCAGTTCTGAGAGATAAGTGTGTGTGAAAGCCGTCCTTCACCTAGATTGTTGGGAACACAAATTTTCTTTTCAGTTGCAAACTCCATTCCATACATATATAAGGGGAGGTACTAGCCCCAACTCGGATTTACAGTGAAAACAGAAGGAACTTCAAACCGGCACTAGGAAACAGACTGAGAATCACAGAAAAAGTGCCTCCTGCAACCCGTTCCCTTGGTGCTAGATGAACGAACGACTCTCGACTTTCTCAGTTCTGAGAGATAAGTGTGTGTGAAAGCCGTCCTTCACCTAGGTTGTTGGGAACACAAAGTTTCTTTTCAGTTGCAAACTCCATTCCATACATATATATGGGGAGTTACTAGCTCCAACTCGGTTTTACAGTGAAAACTGCAGGAACTTCAAACCGGCACTAGGAAACAGACTGAGAAAGCAGAGAAAAAGTGTCTCCTGCAACCCGTTCCCTTGGTGCTAGATGAACGAACGTCTCTGTACATGCTCATTTCTGAGAGATAAGTGTGTGTGAAAGCCGTACTTCACCTAGCTTGTTGGGAACACAAAGTTTCTTTTCAGTTGCAAACTCCATTCCATACATATATATGGGGAGGTACGAGCCCCAACTCGGTTTTACAGTGAAAACTGAAGGAACTTCAAACCGGCACTAGGAAACAGACTGAAAAGCAGAGAAATAATGTTTCCTGCAAACCGTTCCCTTTGTGCTAGATGAACGAATGACTCTCGACTTTCTCAGTTCTCAGAGATAAGTGTGTGTGAAAGCCGTCCTTCACCTAGCTTGTTGGGAACACAAAGTTTCTTTTCAGTTGCAAACTCCATTGCATATATATATATGGGGAGGTACTAGCCCCAACTCGATTTTACAGTGAAAACTGCAGGAACTTCAAACCGGCACTAGGAAACAGACTGAGAAAGCAGAGAAAAAATTTCTCCTGCAACCCGTTCCCTTGGTGCTAGATGAACGAACGACTCTCGACTTTCTCAGTTCTGAGAGATAATTCTGTGTGAAAGCCGTCCTTCACCTAGCTTGTTGGGAACACAAAGTTTCTTTTCAGTTGCAAACTCAATTCTATACATATATATGGGGAGGTACTAGCTCCAACTATGTTTTACCGAGAAAACTGCAGGTACTTCCAACTGGCACTAGGAAACAGACTGAGAAATCAGAGAAAATGTGTCTCCTGCAACCCGTTCCCTTTGTGCTAGATGAACGAACGTCTCTCCACTTGCTCATTTCTGAGAGATAAGTGTGTGTGAAAGCCGTCCTTCACCTAGCTTGTTGAGAACACAAAGTTTCTTTTCAGTTGCAAACTCCATTCCATACATATATATGGGGAGGTTCTAGCTCCAACTCGGTTTTACAGTGAAAACTGCAGGAACTTCAAACCGGCACTAGGAAACAGACTGAGAAAGCAGAGAAAAAGTGTCTCCTGCAACCCGTTCCCTTGGTGCTAGATGAACGAACGACTCTCGAGTTTCTCAGTTCTGAGAGATAATTCTGTGTGAAAGCCGTCCTTCACCTAGCTTGTTGGGAACACAAAGTTTCTTTTCAGTTTCAAACTCCATTCCATACTTATATATGGGGAGGTACTAGCCTCAACTCGGTTTTACAGTAAAAACTGCAGGAACTTCAAACCGGCACTAGGAAACAGACTGAGAAAGCAGAGCAAAAATGTCTCCTGCAACCCGTTCCCTTGGTGCTAGATGAACGAACGTCTCTCCACTTGCTCAGTTCTGAGAGATAAGTGTGTGTGAAAGCCGCCCTTCACCTAGCTTGTTGGGAACACAAAGACCCTTTTCAGTTGCAAACTCCATTCCATACATATATATGGGTAGGTAATAGCTCCAACACGGTTTGACAGTGAAAACTGCATTAACTTCAAACCGTCACTAAGAAACAGACTGAGAAAGCAGAGAAAAAGTGTCTCCTGCAAACCGTTCCCTTGGTGCTAGATGAACGAACGTCTCTCCACTTGCTCAGTTCTGAGAGATAAGTGTGTGTGAAAGCCGTCCTTCACCTAGCTTGTTGGGAACACAAAGTTTCTTTTCAGTTGCAAACTCTATTCCATACATATATATGGGGAGGTACTAGCCCCAAATCGGTTTTACAGTGAAAACTGCAGGAACTTCAAAACGGCACTAGGAAACACACTGAGAAAGCAGAGAAAAAATGTCTCCTGCAACCCGTTCCCTTGCTGCTAGATGAACGAACGACTCTCGACTTTCTCAGTTCTGAGATATAAGTGTGTGTGAAAGCCGTCCTTCACCTAGCTTGTTGGGAACACAAAGTTTCTTTTCAGTTGCAAACTCCATTCCATACATATATATGGGGAGTTACTAGCTCCAACTCGGTTTTACAGTGAAAACTGCAGGAACTTCAAACCGGCACTAGGAAACAGACTGAGAAAGCAGAGAAAAAGTGTCTCCTGCAACCCGTTCCTTTGGTGCTAGATGAACGAACGTCTCTCCACTTGCTCAGTTCTGAGAGATAAGTGTGTGTGAAAGCCGTCCTTCACCTAGCTTTTTGGGAACACAAAGTTTCTTTTCAGTTGCAAACTCCATTCCATACATATATATGGGGAGGTACTACCCCCAACTCGGTTTTACAGTGAGAACTGCAGGAACTTCAAACCGGTACTAGGAAACAGACTGAGAAAGCAGAGGAAAAATGTCTCCTGCAACCCGTTCCCTTGTTGCTAGATGAACGAACGACTCTCGACTTGCTCAGTTCTGAGAGATAAGTGTGTGTGAAAGCCGTCCTTCACATAGCTTGTTGGGAACACAAAGTTTCTTTTCAGTTGCAAACTCCATTCCATACATATATATGGGGAGGTACTAGCTCCAACTCAGTTTTACAGTGAAAACTGCAGGAACTTCCAACCGGCACTAGGAATCAGACTGAGAAACACAGAAAAATTGTCTCCTGCAACCCGTTCCCTTGGTGCTAGATGAACGAACGTCTCTCCTCTTGCTAGGTTCTGAGAGATAAGTGTGTGTGAAAGCCGTTCTTCACCTAGCTTGTTGGGAACACAAAGTTAATTTTCAGTTGCAAGCTCCATTCAATACATATATATGGAGAGGTACTAGCTACAACTCGATTTTACTGTGAAAACTGCAGGGACTTCAAACCGGCACTAGGAAACACTCTGAGAAAGCAGAGAAAAAGTGTCTCCTGCAACCCGTTCCCTTGGTGCTAGATGAACGAACGTCTCTGTACATGCTCATTTCTGAGACATAAGTGTGTGTGAAAGCCGTCATTCACCAAGCTTGTTGGGAACACAAAGTTTCTTTTCAGTTGCAAACTCCATTCCATATATATATATGGGGAGGTACTAGCCTCAACTCGGTTTTACAGTGAAAACTGCAGGAACTTCAAACCGGCACTAGGAAAAAGACTGAGAAAGCAGAGAAATAATGTCTCCTGCAACCCGTTCCCTTGGTGCTAGATGAACGAACGACTCTCGACTTTCTCAGTTCTCAGAGATAAGTGTGTGTGAAAGTCGTCCGTCACCTAGCTTGTTGGGAACACAAAGTTTCTTTTCAGTTGCAAACTCCATTCCATACATATATATGGGGAGGTACTAGCCTCAACTCGATTTTACAGTGAAAACTGCAGGAACTTCAAACCGGCACTAGGAAACAGACTGAGAAAGCAGAGAAATAATGTCTCCTGCAACCCGTTCCCTTGGTGCTAGATGAACGAAAGACTCTCGACTTTCTCAGTTCTCAGAGATAAGTGTGTGTGAAAGTCGCACTTCACCTAGCTTGTTGGGAACACAAAGTTTCTTTTCAGTTGCAAACTCCATTGCATAGATATATATGGGGAGGTACTAGCCCCAACTCGGTTTTACAGTGAAAACTGCAGGAACTTCAAACCGGCACTAGGAAACAGACTGAGAAAGCAGAGAAAAAATGTCTCCTGCAACCCGTTCCCTTGGTGCTAGATGAACGAACGACTCTCGACTTTCTCAGTTCTGAGAGATAATTCTGTGTGAAAGCCGCCTTCACCTAGCTTGTTGGGAACACAAAGTTTCTATTCAGTTGCAAACTCCATTCCATACATATATATGGGAAGGTACTAGCCTCAACTCGGTTTTACAGTGAAAACTGCAGGAACTTCAACCCGGCACTAGGAAAAAGACTGAGAAAGCAGAGAAAAAATGTCTCCTGCAACCCGTTCCCTTGTTGCTAGATGAATGAACGTCTCTCCACTTGCACAGTTCTGAGAGATAAGTGTGTTAAATCCGTCCTTCAACTAGCTTGTTGGGAACACAAAGTTTCTTTTCAGTTGCAAACTCCATTCCATACATATATATGGGTAGGTACTAGCTCCAACACGGTTTGACAGTGAAAACTGCATTAACTTCAAACCGTCACTAAGAAACAGACTGAGAAAGCAGAGAAAAAGTGTCTCCTGCAACCCGTTCCCTTGGTGCTAGATGAACGAACGTCTCTCCACTCGCTCAGTTCTGAGAGATAAGTGTGTGTGAAAGCCGTCCTTCACCTAGCTTGTTGGGAACACAAAGTTTCTTTTCAGTTGCAAACTCCATTCCATACATATATATGGGGAGGTACTAGCCCCAACTCGGTTTTACAGTGAAAACTGCAGGAACTTCAAACTGACAGTAGGAAACAGACTGAGAAATCAGAGAAAAAAGGGCTCCTGCAACCCGTTCCCTTGCTGCTAGATGAACGAACGACTCTCGACTTTCTCAGTTCTGAGAGATAAGTGTGTGTGAAAGCCGTCCTTCAACTAGCTTGTTGGGAACACAAAGTTTCTTTTCAGTTGCAAACTCCATTCCATACATATATATGGGGAGGTACTAGCCCCAACTCGGTTTTACAGTGAAAACTGCAGGAACTTCAAACCGGCACTAGGAAACAGACTGAGAAAGCAGAGAAAAAATGTCTCCTGCAACCCGTTCCCTTGGTGCTAGATGAACGAACGACTCTCGAGTTTCTCAGTTCTGAGAGATAATTCTGTGTGAAAGCCGTCCTTCACCTAGCTTGTTGGGAACACAAAGTTTCTTTTCAGTTTCAAACTCCATTCCATACTTATATATGGGGAGGTACTAGCCTCAACTCGGTTTTACAGTAAAAACTGCAGGAACTTCAAACCGGCACTAGGAAACAGACTGAGAAAGCAGAGCAAAAATGTCTCCTGCAACCCGTTCCCTTGGTGCTAGATGAACGAACGTCTCTCCACTTGCTCAGTTCTGAGAGATAAGTGTGTGTGAAAGCCGTCCTTCACCTAGCTTGTTGGGAACACAAAGACCCTTTTCAGTTGCAAACTCCATTCCATACATATATATGGGTAGGTAATAGCTCCAACACGGTTTGACAGTGAAAACTGCATTAACTTCAAACCGTCACTAAGAAACAGACTGAGAAAGCAGAGAAAAAGTGTCTCCTGCAAACCGTTCCCTTGGTGCTAGATGAACGAACGTCTCTCCACTTGCTCAGTTCTGAGAGATAAGTGTGTGTGAAAGCCGTCCTTCACCTAGCTTGTTGGGAACACAAAGTTTCTTTTCAGTTGCAAACTCTATTCCATACATATATATGGGGAGGTACTAGCCCCAAATCGGTTTTACAGTGAAAACTGCAGGAACTTCAAAACGGCACTAGGAAACACACTGAGAAAGCAGAGAAAAAATGTCTCCTGCAACCCGTTCCCTTGCTGCTAGATGAACGAACGACTCTCGACTTTCTCAGTTCTGAGATATAAGTGTGTGTGAAAGCCGTCCTTCACCTAGCTTGTTGGGAACACAAAGTTTCTTTTCAGTTGCAAACTCCATTCCATACATATATATGGGGAGTTACTAGCTCCAACTCGGTTTTACAGTGAAAACTGCAGGAACTTCAAACCGGCACTAGGAAACAGTCTGAGAAAGCAGAGAAAAAGTGTCTCCTGCAACCCGTTCCTTTGGTGCTAGATGAACGAACGTCTCTCCACTTGCTCAGTTCTGAGAGATAAGTGTGTGTGAAAGCCGTCCTTCACCTAGCTTTTTGGGAACACAAAGTTTCTTTTCAGTTGCAAACTCCATTCCATACATATATATGGGGAGGTACTACCCCCAACTCGGTTTTACAGTGAGAACTGCAGGAACTTCAAACCGGTACTAGGAAACAGACTGAGAAAGCAGAGGAAAAATGTCTCCTGCAACCCGTTCCCTTGTTGCTAGATGAACGAACGACTCTCGACTTGCTCAGTTCTGAGAGATAAGTGTGTGTGAAAGCCGTCCTTCACATAGCTTGTTGGGAACACAAAGTTTCTTTTCAGTTGCAAACTCCATTCCATACATATATATGGGGAGGTACTAGCTCCAACTCAGTTTTACAGTGAAAACTGCAGGAACTTCCAACCGGCACTAGGAATCAGACTGAGAAACACAGAAAAAGTGTCTCCTGCAACCCGTTCCCTTGGTGCTAGATGAACGAACGTCTCTCCACTTGCTAGGTTCTCAGAGATATGTGTGTGTGAAAGCCGTTCTTCACCTAGCTTGTTGGGAACACAAAGTTACTTTTCAGTTGCAAGCTCCATTCAATACATATATATGGAGAGGTACTAGCTACAACTCGATTTTACTGTGAAAACTGCAGGGACTTCAAACCGGCACTAGGAAACACTCTGAGAAAGCAGAGAAAAAGTGTCTCCTGCAACCCGTTCCCTTGGTGCTAGATGAACGAACGTCTCTGTACATGCTCATTTCTGAGAGATAAGTGTGTGTGAAAGCCGTCATTCACCAAGCTTGTTGGGAACACAAAGTTTCTTTTCAGTTGCAAACTCCATTCCATATATATATATGGGGAGGTACTAGCCTCAACTCGGTTTTACAGTGAAAACTGCAGGAACTTCAAACCGGCACTAGGAAAAAGACTGAGAAAGCAGAGAAATAATGTCTCCTGCAACCCGTTCCCTTGGTGCTAGATGAACGAACGACTCTCGACTTTCTCAGTTCTCAGAGATAAGTGTGTGTGAAAGTCGTCCGTCACCTAGCTTGTTGGGAACACAAAGTTTCTTTTCAGTTGCAAACTCCATTCCATACATATATATGGGGAGGTACTAGCCTCAACTCGATTTTACAGTGAAAACTGCAGGAACTTCAAACCGGCACTAGGAAACAGACTGAGAAAGCAGAGAAATAATGTCTCCTGCAACCCGTTCCCTTGGTGCTAGATGAACGAACGACTCTCGACTTTCTCAGTTCTCAGAGATAAGTGTGTGTGAAAGTCGTCCTTCACCTAGCTTGTTGGGAACACAAAGTTTCTTTTCAGTTGCAAACTCCATTGCATAGATATATATGGGGAGGTACTAGCCCCAACTCGGTTTTATAGTGAAAACTGCAGGAACTTCAAACCGGCACTAGGAAACAGACTGAGAAATCAGAGAAAAAATGTCTCCTGCAACCCGTTCCCTTGGTGCTAGATGAACGAACGACTCTCGACTTTCTCAGTTCTGAGAGATAATTCTGTGTGAAAGCCGCCTTCACCTAGCTTGTTGGGAACTCAAAGTTTCTTTTCAGTTGCAAACTCCATTCCATACATATATATGGGAAGGTACTAGCCTCAACTCGGTTTTACAGTGAAAACTGCAGGAACTTCAACCCGGCACTAGGAAAAAGACTGAGAAAGCAGAGAAAAAATGTCTCCTGCAACCCGTTCCCTTGTTGCTAGATGAATGAACGTCTCTCCACTTGCACAGTTCTGAGAGATAAGTGTGTTAAATCCGTCCTTCAACTAGCTTGTTGGGAACACAAAGTTTCTTTTCAGTTGCAAACTCCATTCCATACATATATATGGGTAGGTACTAGCTCCAACACGGTTTGACAGTGAAAACTGCATTAACTTCAAACCGTCACTAAGAAACAGACTGAGAAAGCAGAGAAAAAGTGTCTCCTGCAACCCGTTCCCTTGGTGCTAGATGAACGAACGTCTCTCCACTCGCTCAGTTCTGAGAGATAAGTGTGTGTGAAAGCCGTCCTTCACCTAGCTTGTTGGGAACACAAAGTTTCTTTTCAGTTGCAAACTCCATTCCATACATATATATGGGGAGGTACTAGCCCCAACTCGGTTTTACAGTGAAAACTGCAGGAACTTCAAACTGACACTAGGAAACAGACTGAGAAAGCAGAGAAAAAATGGCTCCTGCAACCCGTTCCCTTGCTGCTAGATGAACGAACGACTCTCGACTTTCTCATTTCTGAGAGATAAGTGTGTGTGAAAGCCGTCCTTCACCTAGCTTGTTGGGAACACAAAGTTTCTTTTCAGTTGCAAACTCCATTCCATACATATATATGGGGAGTTACTAGCTCCAACTCGGTTTTACAGTGAAAACTGCAGGAACTTCAAACCGGAACTAGGAAACAGACTGAGAAAGCAGAGAAAAAGTGTCTCCTGCAACCCGTTCCCTTCTTGCTAGATGAATGAACGTCTCTCCACTTGCACAGTTCTGAGAGATAAGTGTGTTTAATCCGTCCTTCAACTAGCTTGTTGGGAACACAAAGTTTCTTTTCAGTTGCAAACTCCATTCCATACATATATATGGGTAGGTACTAGCTCCAACACGGTTTGACAGTGAAAACTGCATTAACTTCAAACCGTCACTAAGAAACAGACTGAGGAAGCAGAGAAAAAGTGTGTCCTGCAACCCGTTCCCTTGGTGCTAGATGAACGAACGTCTCTCCACTCGCTCAGTTCTGAGAGATAAGTGTGTGTGAAAGCCGTCCTTCACCTAGCTTGTTGGGAACACAAAGTTTCTTTTCAGTTGCAAACTCCATTCCATACATATATATGGGGAGGTACTAGCCCCAACTCGGTTTTACAGTGAAAACTGCAGGAACTTCAAACTGACACTAGGAAACAGACTGAGAAAGCAGAGAAAAAATGGCTCCTGCAACCCGTTCCCTTGCTGCTAGATGAACGAACGACTCTCGACTTTCTCAGTTCTGAGAGATAAGTGTGTGTGAAAGCCGTCCTTCACCTAGCTTGTTGGGAACACAAAGTTTCTTTTCAGTTGCAAACTCCATTCCATACATATATATGGGGAGGTACTAGCTCCAACTCGGTTTTACAGTGAAAACTGCAGGAACTTCAAACTGACACTAGGAAACAGACTGAGAAAGCAGAGAAAAAATGTCTCCTGCAACCCGTTCCTTTGGTGCTAGATGAACGAACGACTCTCGACTTGCTCAGTTCTGAGAGATAAGTGTGTGTGAAAGCCGTCCTTCAACTAGCTTGTTGGGAACACTAAGTTTCTTTTCAGTTGCAAACTCCATTCCATACATATATATGGGGAGGTATTAGCTCCAACTCGGTTTTACATTTTAAACTGCAGGAACTTCAAACCGACACTAGGAAACAGACTGAGAAACAGAGAAAAAGTTTCTCCTGCAACCCGTTCCCTTGGTGCTAGATGAACGAACGTCTCTCCACTTGCTCAGTTCTGAGAGATATGGGTGTGTGAAAGCCGTCCTTCACCTAGCTTGTTGGGAACACAAAGTTTCTTTTCAGTTGCAAGCTCCATTCCATACATATATATGGAGAGGTACTATCTCCAACACGGTTTTACAGTGAAAATTGCAGGAACTTCAAATCGGCACTAGGAAACAGACTGAGAAAGCAGAGAAAATGTGTCTCCTGCAACCCGTTCCCTTGGTGCTAGATGAACGAACGTCTCTCCACTTGCTCAGTTCTGAGAGATAAGTGTGTGTGAAAGCCGTCTTTCACTTAGCTTGTTGGGAACACAAAATTTCTTTTCAGTTGCAAACTCCATTCCATACATATATATGGGAAGGTACTAGCACCAACTCTGTTTTACAGTGAAAATGGCAGGAACTTCTAACAGGCACTAGGAAACAGACTGAGAAAGCAGAGAAAAAGTGTCTCCTGCAACCCGTTCCCTTGGTGCTAGATGAACGAACGACTCTCGACTTTCTCAGTTCTGAGAGATAATTCTGTGTGAAAGCCGCTTTCACCTAGCTTGTTGGGAACACAAAGTTTCTTTTCAGTTGCAAACTCCATTCCATACATATATATGGGAAGGTACTAGCCTCAACTCGGTTTTACAGTGAAAACTGCAGGAATTTCAACCCGGCACTAGGAAAAAGACTGAGAAAGCAGAGAAAAAATGTCTCCTGCAACCCGTTCCCTTGTTGCTAGATGAATGAACGTCTCTCCACTTGCACAGTTCTGAGAGATAAGTGTGTTAAATCCGTCCTTCAACTAGCTTGTTGGGAACACAAAGTTTCTTTTCAGTTGCAAACTCCATTCCATACATATATATGGGTAGGTACTAGCTCCAAAACGGTTTGACAGTGAAAACTGCATTAACTTCAAACCGTCACTAAGAAACAGACTGAGAAAGCAGAGAAAAAGTGTCTCCTGCAACCCGTTCCCTTGGTGCTAGATGAACGAACGTCTCTCCACTCGCTCAGTTCTGAGAGATAAGTGTGTGTGAAAGCCGTCCTTCACCTAGCTTGTTGGGAACACAAAGTTTCTTTTCAGTTGCAAACTCCATTCCATACATATATATGGGGAGGTACTAGCCCCAACTCGGTTTTACAGTGAAAACTGCAGGAACTTCAAACTGACACTAGGAAACAGACTGAGAAAGCAGAGAAAAAATGGCTCCTGCAACCCGTTCCCTTGCTGCTAGATGAACGAACGACTCTCGACTTTCTCAGTTCTGAGAGATAAGTGTGTGTGAAAGCCGTCCTTCACCTAGCTTGTTGGGAACACAAAGTTTCTTTTCAGTTGCAAACTCCATTCCATACATATATACGGGGAGTTACTAGCTCCAACTCGGTTTTACAGTGAAAACTGCAGGAACTTCAAACCGGAACTAGGAAACAGACTGAGAAAGCAGAGAAAAAGTGTCTCCTGCAACCCGTTCCCTTGTTGCTAGATGAATGAACGTCTCTCCACTTGCACAGTTCTGAGAGATAAGTGTGTTTAATCCGTCCTTCAACTAGCTTGTTGGGAACACAAAGTTTCTTTTCAGTTGCAAGCTCCATTCCATACATATATATGGAGAGGTACTATCTCCAACACGGTTTTACAGTGAAAATTGCAGGAACTTCAAATCGGCACTAGGAAACAGACTGAGAAAGCAGAGAAAATGTGTCTCCTTCAACCCGTTCCCTTGGTGCTAGATGAACGAACGTCTCTCCACTTGCTCAGTTCTGAGAGATAAGTGTGTGTGAAAGCCGTCTTTCACTTAGCTTGTTGGGAACACAAATTTTCTTTTCAGTTGCAAACTCCATTCCATACATATATATGGGAAGGTACTAGCACCAACTCTGTTTTACAGTGAAAATGGCAGGAACTTCTAACAGGCACTAGGAAACAGACTGAGAAAGCAGAGAAAAAGTGTCTCCTGCAACCCGTTCCCTTGGTGCTAGATGAACGAACGTCTCTCCACTTGCAAAGTTCTCAGAGATAAGTGTGTGTGAAAGCCGTCCTTCACCTTGCTTGTTGGTAACACAAAGTTTCTTTTCAGTTGCAAACTCCATTCCATACATATATATGGGGAGGTACTAGCCCCAACTCGGTTTTACAGTGAAAACTGCATTAACTTCAAACCGGCACTAGGAAACAGACTGAGAAAGCAGAGAAATAATGTCTCCTGCAACCTGTTCCCTTGGTGCTAGATGAACGAACTTCCCTCGACTTGCTCAGTTCTGAGAGATAAGTGTGTGTGAAAGCCGTCCTTCAACTAGCTTGTTGGGAACACAAATTTTCTTTTCAGTTGCAAACACCATTCCATACATATATGTGGGGAGGTACTACCTTCAACTCGGTTTTACAGTGAAAACTGCAGGAACTTCAAACCGGCACTAGGAAACAGACTGAGAAAGCAGAGAAAAAGTGTCTCCTGCAACCCGTTCCCTTGGTGCTAGATGAACGAACGTCTCTCCACTTGCACAGTTCTCAGAGATAAGTGTGTGTGAAAGCCGTACTTCACCTTGCTTTTTGGTAACACAAAGTTTCTTTTCAGTTGAAAACTCCATTCCATACATATATATGGGGAGGTACTAGCCCCAAATCTGTTTGACAGTGAAAACTGCATTAACTTCAAACCGGCACTAGGAAACAGACTGAGAAAGCAGAGAAATAATGTCTCCTGCAACCCGTTCCCTTGGTGCTAGATGAACGAACGTCTCTCGACTTGCTAAGTTCTGAGAGATAAGTGTGTGTGAAAGCCGTCCTTCACCTAGCTTTTTGGGAACACAAAGTTTCTTTTCAGTTGCAAACTCCATTCCATACATATATATGGGGAGGTACTAGCTCCAACTCGGTTTTACAGTGAAAACTGCAGGAACTTCAAACCGGCACTAGGAAACAGACTGAGAAAGCAGAGAAAAAGTATCTCCTGCAACCCGTTCCCTTGGTGCTAGATGAACGAACGTCTCTCCACTTGCTCAGTTCTGAGAAATAAGTGTGTGTGAAAGCCGTCCTTCACCTAGCTTGTTGGGAACACAAAGTTTCTTTTCAGTTGCAAACTCCATTCCATACATATATATGGGGAGGTAATAGCCCCAACTCGAATTTACAGTGAAAACTGCAGGAACTTCAAACCGGCACTAGGAAACAGACTGAGAAAGCAGAGAAAAAGTGTCTCCTGCAACCCGTTCCCTTGGTGCTAGATGAACGAACGACTCTCGACTTTCTCAGTTCTCAGAAATAAGTGTGTGTGAAAGCCGTCCTTCACCTAGCTTGTTGGGAACACAAAGTTTCTTTTCAGTTGCAAACTCCATTGCATACATATATATGGGGAGGTACTAGCCCCAACTCGGTTTTACAGTGAAAACTGCAGGAACTTCAAACCGGCACTAGGAAACAGATTGAGAAAGCAGAGAAAAAATGTCTCCTGCAACCCGTTCCCTTGGTGCTAGATGAACGAACGACTCTCGACTTTCTCAGTTCTGAAAGATAATTCTGTGTGAAAGCCGTCCTTCACCTAGCTTGTTGGGAACACAAAGTTTCTTTTCTGTTGCAAACTGCATTCCATACATATATATGGAGAGGTACTAGTTCCAACACGGTTTGACAGTGAAAACTGCATTAACTTCAAACCGTCACTAAGAAACAGACTGAGAAAGCAGAGAAAAAGTGTCTCCTGCAACCCGTTCCCTTGGTGCTAGATGAACGAACGTCTCTGTACATGCTCATTTCTGAGAGATAAATGTGTGTGAAAGCCGTCCTTCACCTAGCTTGTTGGGAACACAAAGTTTCTTTTCAGTTGCAAACTCCATTCCATACATATATATGGGGAGGTACTAGCCCCAACTCGGTTTTACAGTGAAAACTGCAGGAACTTCAAACCGGCAATAGGAAACAGCCTGAGAAAGCAGAGAAATAATGTAACCTGCAACCCGTTCCCTTTGTGCTAGATGAACGAACGATTCTCGACTTTCTCAGTTCTCAGAGATAAGTGTGTGTGAAAGCCGTCCTTCACCTTGCTTGTTGGGAACACAAAGTTTCTTTTCAGTTGCAAACTCCATTCCATACATATATATGGGGAGGTACTAGCCCCAACTCGGTTTTACAGTGAAAACTGCAGGAACTTCAAACCGGCACTAGGAAACAGACTGAGAAAGCAGAGAAATAATGTCTCCTGCAAACCGTTCCCTTGGTGCTAGATGAACGAACGACTCTCGACTTTCTCAGTTCTCAGAGATAAGTGTGAGTGAAAGCCGTCCTTCACCTAGCTTGTTGGGAACACAAAGTTTCTTTTCAGTTGCAAACTCCATTGCATACATATATATGGGGAGGTATTAGCCCGAACTCGGTTTTACAGTGAAAACTGCAGGAACTTCAAACCGGCACTAGGAAACAGACTGAGAAAGCAGAGAAAAAATGTCTCCTGCAACCCGTTCCCTTGGTGCTAGATGAACGAACGACTCTCGACTTTCTCAGTACTGAGAGATAATTCTGTGTGAAAGCCGTCCTTCACCTAGCTTGTTGGGAACACAAAGTTTCTTTTCAGTTGCAAACTCCATTCCATACATATATATGGGGAGGTACTAGCTCCAACTCGGTTTTACAGTGAAAACTGCAGGAACTTCAAACCGGCACTAGGAAACAGACTGAGAAAGCAGAGAAAATGTGTCTCCTGCAACCCGTTCCCTTTGTGCTAGATGAACGAACGTCTCTCCACTTGCTCATTTCTGAGAGATAATTGTGTGTGAAAGCCGTCCTTCACCTAGCTTGTTGAGAACACAAAGTTTCTTTTCAGTTGCAAACTCCATTCCATACATATATATGGGGAGGTACTAGCTCCAACTCGGTTTTACAGTGAAAACTGCAGGAACTTCAAACCGGAACTAGGAAACAGACTGAGAAAGCAGAGAAATAATGTCTCCTGCAAACCGTTCCCTTGGTGCTAGATGAACGAACGACTCTCGACTTTCTCAGTTCTCAGAGATAAGTGTGAGTGAAAGCCGTCCTTCACCTAGCTTGTTGGGAACACAAAGTTTCTTTTCAGTTGCAAACTCCATTGCATACATATATATGGGGAGGTATTAGCCCGAACTCGGTTTTACAGTGAAAACTGCAGGAACTTCAAACCGGCACTAGGAAACAGACTGAGAAAGCAGAGAAAAAATGTCTCCTGCAACCCGTTCCCTTGGTGCTAGATGAACGAACGACTCTCGACTTTCTCAGTACTGAGAGATAATTCTGTGTGAAAGCCGTCCTTCACCTAGCTTGTTGGGAACACAAAGTTTCTTTTCAGTTGCAAACTCCATTCCATACATATATATGGGGAGGTACTAGCTCCAACTCGGTTTTACAGTGAAAACTGCAGGAACTTCAAACCGGCACTAGGAAACAGACTGAGAAAGCAGAGAAAATGTGTCTCCTGCAACCCGTTCCCTTTGTGCTAGATGAACGAACGTCTCTCCACTTGCTCATTTCTGAGAGATAATTGTGTGTGAAAGCCGTCCTTCACCTAGCTTGTTGAGAACACAAAGTTTCTTTTCAGTTGCAAACTCCATTCTATACATATATATGGGGAGGTACTAGCTCCAACTCGGTTTTACAGTGAAAACTGCAGGAACCTCAAACCGGCACTAGGAAACAGACTGAGAAAGCAGAGAAAAAGTGTCTCCTGCAACCCGTTCCCTTGGTGCTAGATGAACGAACGTCTCTCCACTTGCTCAGTTCTGAGAGATATGGGTGTGTGAAAGCCGTCCTTCACCTAGCTTGTTGGGAACACAAAGTTTCTTTTCAGTTGCAAGCTCCATTCCATACATATATATGGAGAGGTACTATCTCCAACACGGTTTTACAGTGAAAATTGCAGGAACTTCAAATCGGCACTAGGAAACAGACTGAGAAAGCAGAGAAAATGTGTCTCCTTCAACCCGTTCCCTTGGTGCTAGATGAACGAACGTCTCTCCACTTGCTCAGTTCTGAGAGATAAGTGTGTGTGAAAGCCGTCTTTCACCTAGCTTGTTGGGAACACAAAGTTTCTTTTCAGTTGCAAACTCCATTCCATACATATATATGGGAAGGTACTAGCACCAACTCTGTTTTACAGTGAAAATGGCAGGAACTTCAAACCGGCACTAGGAAACAGACTGAGAAAGCAGAGAAAAAGTGTCTCCTGCAACCCGTTCCCTTGGTGCTAGATGAACGAACGTCTCTCCACTTGCAAAGTTCTCAGAGATAAGTGTGTGTGAAAGCCGTCCTTCACCTTGCTTGTTGGTAACACAAAGTTTCTTTTCAGTTGCAAACTCCATTCCATACATATATATGGGGAGGTACTAGCCCCAACTCGGTTTTACAGTGAAAACTGCATTAACTTCAAACCGGCACTAGGAAACAGACTGAGAAAGCAGAGAAATAATGTCTCCTGCAACCTGTTCCCTTGGTGCTAGATGAACGAACGTCTCTCGACTTGCTCAGTTCTGAGAGATAAGTGTGTGTGAAAGCCGTCCTTCACCTAGCTTGTTGGGAACACAAATTTTCTTTTCAGTTGCAAACACCATTCCATACATATATGTGGGGAGGTACTACCTTCAACTCGGTTTTACAGTGAAAACTGCAGGAACTTCAAACCGGCACTAGGAAACAGACTGAGAAAGCAGAGAAAAAGTGTCTCCTGCAACCCGTTCCCTTGGTGCTAGATGAACGAACGTCTCTCCACTTGCACAGTTCTCAGAGATAAGTGTGTGTGAAAGCCGTCCTTCACCTTGCTTTTTGGTAACACAAAGTTTCTTTTCAGTTGCAAACTCCATTCCATACATATATATGGGGAGGTACTAGCCCCAAATCTGTTTGACAGTGAAAACTGCATTAACTTCAAACCGGCACTAGGAAACAGACTGAGAAAGCAGAGAAATAATGTCTCCTGCAACCCGTTCCCTTGGTGCTAGATGAACGAACGTCTCTCGACTTGCTCAGTTCTGAGAGATAAGTGTGTGTGAAAGCCGTCCTTCACCTAGCTTTTTGGGAACACAAAGTTTCTTTTCATTTGCAAACTCCATTCCATACATATATATGGGGAGGTACTAGCTCCAACTCGGTTTTACAGTGAAAACTGCAGGAACTTCAAACCGGCACTAGGAAACAGACTGAGAAAGCAGAGAAAAAGTATCTCCTGCAACCCGTTCCCTTGGTGCTAGATGAACGAACGTCTCTCCACTTGCTCAGTTCTGAGAAATAAGTGTGTGTGAAAGCCGTCCTTCACCTAGCTTGTTGGGAACACAAAGTTTCTTTTCAGTTGCAAACTCCATTCCATACATATATATGGGGAGGTAATAGCCCCAACTCGGATTTACGGTGAAAACTGCAGGAACTTCAAACCGGCACTAGGAAACAGACTGAGAAAGCAGAGAAAAAGTGTCTCCTGCAACCCGTTCCCTTGGTGCTAGATGAACGAACGACTCTCGACTTTCTCAGTTCTCAGAAATAAGTGTGTGTGAAAGCCGTCCTTCACCTAGCTTGTTGGGAACACAAAGTTTCTTTTCAGTTGCAAACTCCATTGCATACATATATATGGGGAGGTACTAGCCCCAACTCGGTTTTACAGTGAAAACTGCAGGAACTTCAAACCGGCACTAGGAAACAGACTGAGAAAGCAGAGAAAAAATGTCTCCTGCAACCCGTTCCCTTGGTGCTAGATGAACGAACGACTCTCGACTTTCTCAGTTCTGAAAGATAATTCTGTGTGAAAGCCGTCCTTCACCTAGCTTGTTGGGAACACAAAGTTTCTTTTCTGTTGCAAACTGCATTCCATACATATATATGGAGAGGTACTAGTTCCAACACGGTTTGACAGTGAAAACTGCATTAACTTCAAACCGTCACTAAGAAACAGACTGAGAAAGCAGAGAAAAAGTGTCTCCTGCAACCCGTTCCCTTGGTGCTAGATGAACGAACGTCTCTGTACATGCTCATTTCTGAGAGATAAATGTGTGTGAAAGCCTTCCTTCACCTAGCTTGTTGGGAACACAAAGTTTCTTTTCAGTTGCAAACTCCATTCCATACATATATATGGGGAGGTACTAGCCCCAACTCGGTTTTACAGTGAAAACTGCAGGAACTTCAAACCGGCAATAGGAAACAGCCTGAGAAAGCAGAGAAATAATGTAACCTGCAACCCGTTCCCTTTGTGCTAGATGAACGAACGATTCTCGACTTTCTCAGTTCTCAGAGATAAGTGTGTGTGAAAGCCGTCCTTCACCTTGCTTGTTGTGAACACAAAGTTTCTTTTCAGTTGCAAACTCCATTCCATACATATATATGGGGAGGTACTAGCCCCAACTCGGTTTTACAGTGAAAACTGCAGGAACTTCAAACCGGCACTAGGAAACAGACTGAGAAAGCAGAGAAATAATGTCTCCTGCAAACCGTTCCCTTGGTGCTAGATGAACGAACGACTCTCGACTTTCTCAGTTCTCAGAGATAAGTGTGAGTGAAAGCCGTCCTTCACCTAGCTTGTTGGGAACACAAAGTTTCTTTTCAGTTGCAAACTCCATTGCATACATATATATGGGGAGGTATTAGCCCGAACTCGGTTTTACAGTGAAAACTGCAGGAACTTCAAACCGGCACTAGGAAACAGACTGAGAAAGCAGAGAAAAAGTGTCTCCTGCAACCCGTTCCCTTGGTGCTAGATGAACGAACGACTCTCGACTTTCTCAGTACTGAGAGATAATTCTGTGTGAAAGCCGTCCTTCACCTAGCTTGTTGGGAACACAAAGTTTCTTTTCAGTTGCAAACTCCATTCCATACATATATATGGGGAGGTACTAGCTCCAACTCGGTTTTACAGTGAAAACTGCAGGAACTTCAAACCGGCACTAGGAAACAGACTGAGAAAGCAGAGAAAATGTGTCTCCTGCAACCCGTTCCCTTTGTGCTAGATGAACGAACGTCTCTCCACTTGCTCATTTCTGAGAGATAATTGTGTGTGAAAGCCGTCCTTCACCTAGCTTGTTGAGAACACAAAGTTTCTTTTCAGTTGCAAACTCCATTCCATACATATATATGGGGAGGTACTAGCTCCAACTCGGTTTTACAGTGAAAACTGCAGGAACTTCAAACCGGCACTAGGAAACAGACTGAGAAAGCAGAGAAAAAGTGTCTCCTGCAACCCGTTCCCTTGGTGCTAGATGAACGAACGTCTCTCCACTTGCTCAGTTCTGAGAGATAAGTGTGTGTGAAAGCCGTCCTTCACCTAGCTTGTTGGGAACGCAAAGTTTCTTTTCAGTTGCAAACTCCATTGCATACATATATATGGGGAGGTACTAGCCCCAACTCGGTTTTACAGTGAAAACTGCAGGAACTTCAAACCGGCACTAGGATACAGACTGAGAAAGCAGAGAAATAATGTCTCCTGCAACCCGTTCCCTTGGTGCTAGATGAACGAACGACTCTCGACTATCTCAGTTCTCAGAGATAAGTGTGTGTGAAAGCCGTCCTTCACCTAGCTTGTTGGGAACACAAAGTTTCTTTTCAGTTGCAAACTCCATTCCATACATATATATGGGGAGGTACTAGCTCCAACTCGGTTTTACAGTGAAAACTGCAGGAACTTCCAACCGGCACTAGGAATCAGACTGAGAAACACAGAAAAAGTGTCTCCTGCAACCCGTTCCCTTGGTGCTAAATGAACGAACGACTCTCGACTTTCTCAGTTCTGAGAGATAATTGTGTGTGAAAGCCGTCCTTCACCTAGCTTGTTGGGAACACAAAGTTTCTTTTCAGTTGCAAACTCCATTCCATACATATATATGGGGAGGTACTAGCCCCAACTCGGTTTTACAGTGAAAACTGCAGGAACTTCAAACCGGCACTAGGAAACAGACTGAGAAAGCAGAGAAAAAATGTCTCCTGCAACCCGTTCCCTTGGTGCTAGATGAACGAACGACTCTCGACTTGCTCAGTTCTGAGAGATAAGTGTGTGTGAAAGCCGTCCTTCACCTAGCTTGTTGGGAACACAAAGTTTCTTTTCAGTTGCAAACTCCATTCCATACATATATATGGGGAGGTACTAGCTCCAACTCGGTTTTACAGTGAAAACTGCAGGAACTTCAAACCGGCACTAGGAAACAGACTGAGAAACACAGAAAAAGTGTCTCCTGCAACCCGTTCCCTTGGTGCTAGATGAACGAACTTCTCTCCACTTGCTAGGTTCTGAGAGATAAGTGTGTGTGAAAGCCGTCCTTCACCTAGCTTGTTGGGAACACAAAGTTTCTTTTCAGTTGCAAGCTCCATTCAATATATATATATGGAGAGGTACTAGCTCCAACTCGGTTTTACAGTGAAAACTGCAGGAACTTCAAACAGGCACTAGGAAACAGACTGAGAAAGCAGAGAAAAAGTGTCTCCTGCAACACGTTCCCTTGGTGCTAGATGAACGAACGTCTCTGTACATGCTCATTTCTGAGAGATAAATGTGTGTGAAAGCCGCCCTTCACCTAGCTTGTTGGGAACACAAAGTTTCTTTTCAGTTGCAAACTCCATTCCATACATATATATGGGGAGGTACTAGCCCCAACTCGGTTTTACAGTGAAAACTGCAGGAACTTCAAACCGGCACTAGGAAACAGCCTGAGAAAGCAGAGAAATAATGTATCCTGCAACCCGTTCCCTTTGTGCTAAATGAACGAACGATTCTCGACTTTCTCAGTTCTCAGAGATAAGTGTGTGTGAAAGCCGTCCTTCACTTTGCTTGTTGGGAACACAAAGTTTCTTTTCAGTTGCAAACTCCATTCCATACATATATATGGGGAGGTACTAGCCCCAACTCGGTTTTACAGTGAAAACTGCAGGAACTTCAAACCGGCACTAGGAAACAGACTGAGAAAGCAGAGAAATAATGTCTCCTGCAAACCGTTCCCTTGGTGCTAGATGAACGAACGACTCTCGACTTTCTCAGTTCTCAGAGATAAGTGTGTGTGAAAGCCGTCCTTCACCTAGCTTGTTGGGAACACAAAGTTTCTTTTCAGTTGCAAACTCCATTGCATACATATATATGGGGAGGTATTAGCCCGAACTCGGTTTTACAGTGAAAACTGCAGGAACTTCAAACCGGCACTAGGAAACAGACTGAGAAGGCAGAGAAAAAATGTCTCCTGCAACCCGTTCCCTTGGTGCTAGATGAACGAACGACTCTCGACTTTCTCAGTTCTGAGAGATAATTCTGTGTGAAAGCCGTCCTTCACCTAGCTTGTTGGGAACACAAAGTTTCTTTTCAGTTGCAAACTCCATTCCATACATATATATGGGGAGGTACTAGCTCCAACTCGATTTTACAGTGAAAACTGCAGGAACTTCAAACCGGCACTAGGAAACAGACTGAGAAAGCAGAGAAAATGTGTCTCCTGCAACCCGTTCCCTTTGTGCTAGATGAACGAACGTCTCTCCACTTGCTCATTTCTGAGAGATAATTGTGTGTGAAAGCCGTCCTTCACCTAGCTTGTTGAGAACACAAAGTTTCTTTTCAGTTGCAAACTCCATTCCATACATATATATGGGGAGGTACTAGCTCCAACTCGGTTTTACAGTGAAAACTGCAGGAACTTCAAACCGGCACTAGGAAACAGACTGAGAAAGCAGAGAAAAAGTGTCTCCTGCAACCCGTTCCCTTGGTGCTAGATGAACGAACGTCTCTCCACTTGCTCAGTTCTGAGAGATAAGTGTGTGTGAAAGCCGTCCTTCACCTAGCTTGTTGGGAACGCAAAGTTTCTTTTCAGTTGCAAACTCCATTCCATACATATATATGGGGAGGTACTAGCCCCAACTCTGTTTTACAGTGAAAACTGCAGGAACTTCAAACCGGCACTAGGATACAGACTGAGAAAGCAGAGAAATAATGTCTCCTGCAACCCGTTCCCTTGGTGCTAGATGAACGAACGACTCTCGACTATCTCAGTTCTCAGAGATAAGTGTGTGTGAAAGCCGTCCTTCACCTAGCTTGTTGGGAACACAAAGTTTCTTTTCAGTTGCAAACTCCATTCCATACATATATATGGGGAGGTACTAGCTCCAACTCGGTTTTACAGTGAAAACTGCAGGAACATCCAACCGGCACTAGGAATCAGACTGAGAAACACAGAAAAAGTGTCTCCTGCAACCCGTTCCCTTGGTGCTAGATGAACGAACGACTCTCGACTTTCTCAGTTCTGAGAGGTAAGTGTGTGTGAAAGCCGTCCTTCACCTAGCTTGTTGGGAACACAAAGTTTCTTTTCAGCTGCAAACTCCATTCCATACATATATATGGGGAGGTACTAGCTCCAACTCGATTTTACATTGAAAACTGCAGGAACTTCCAACCGGCACTAGGAATCAGACTGAGAAACACAGAAAAAGTGTCTCCTGCAACCCGTTCCCTTGGTGCTAAATGAACGAACGATTCTCGACTTTCTCAGTTCTCAGAGATAAGTGTGTGTGAAAGCCGTCCTTCACTTTGCTTGTTGGGAACACAAAGTTTCTTTTCAGTTGCAAACTCCATTCCATACATATATATGGGGAGGTACTAGCCCCAACTCGGTTTTACAGTGAAAACTGCAGGAACTTCAAACCGGCACTAGGAAACAGCCTGAGAAAGCAGAGAAATAATGTATCCTGCAACCCGTTCCCTTTGTGCTAAATGAACGAACGATTCTCGACTTTCTCAGTTCTCAGAGATAAGTGTGTGTGAAAGCCGTCCTTCACTTTGCTTGTTGGGAACACAAAGTTTCTTTTCAGTTGCAAACTCCATTCCATACATATATATGGGGAGGTACTAGCCCCAACTCGGTTTTACAGTGAAAACTGCAGGAACTTCAAACCGGCACTAGGAAACAGACTGAGAAAGCAGAGAAATAATGTCTCCTGCAAACCGTTCCCTTGGTGCTAGATGAACGAACGACTCTCGACTTTCTCAGTTCTCAGAGATAAGTGTGTGTGAAAGCCGTCCTTCACCTAGCTTGTTGGGAACACAAAGTTTCTTTTCAGTTGCAAACTCCATTGCATACATATATATGGGGAGGTATTAGCCCGAACTCGGTTTTACAGTGAAAACTGCAGGAACTTCAAACCGGCACTAGGAAACAGACTGAGAAGGCAGAGAAAAAATGTCTCCTGCAACCCGTTCCCTTGGTGCTAGATGAACGAACGACTCTCGACTTTCTCAGTTCTGAGAGATAATTCTGTGTGAAAGCCGTCCTTCACCTAGCTTGTTGGGAACACAAAGTTTCTTTTCAGTTGCAAACTCCATTCCATACATATATATGGGGAGGTACTAGCTCCAACTCGATTTTACAGTGAAAACTGCAGGAACTTCAAACCGGCACTAGGAAACAGACTGAGAAAGCAGAGAAAATGTGTCTCCAGCAACCCGTTCCCTTTGTGCTAGATGAACGAACGTCTCTCCACTTGCTCATTTCTGAGAGATAATTGTGTGTGAAAGCCGTCCTTCACCTAGCTTGTTGAGAACACAAAGTTTCTTTTCAGTTGCAAACTCCATTCCATACATATATATGGGGAGGTACTAGCTCCAACTCGGTTTTACAGTGAAAACTGCAGGAACTTCAAACCGGCACTAGGAAACAGACTGAGAAAGCAGAGAAAAAGTGTCTCCTGCAACCCGTTCCCTTGGTGCTAGATGAACGAACGTCTCTCCACTTGCTCAGTTCTGAGAGATAAGTGTGTGTGAAAGCCGTCCTTCACCTAGCTTGTTGGGAACGCAAAGTTTCTTTTCAGTTGCAAACTCCATTCCATACATATATATGGGGAGGTACTAGCCCCAACTCTGTTTTACAGTGAAAACTGCAGGAACTTCAAACCGGCACTAGGATACAGACTGAGAAAGCAGAGAAATAATGTCTCCTGCAACCCGTTCCCTTGGTGCTAGATGAACGAACGACTCTCGACTATCTCAGTTCTCAGAGATAAGTGTGTGTGAAAGCCGTCCTTCACCTAGCTTGTTGGGAACACAAAGTTTCTTTTCAGTTGCAAACTCCATTCCATACATATATATGGGGAGGTACTAGCTCCAACTCGGTTTTACAGTGAAAACTGCAGGAACATCCAACCGGCACTAGGAATCAGACTGAGAAACACAGAAAAAGTGTCTCCTGCAACCCGTTCCCTTGGTGCTAGATGAACGAACGACTCTCGACTTTCTCAGTTCTGAGAGGTAAGTGTGTGTGAAAGCCGTCCTTCACCTAGCTTGTTGGGAACACAAAGTTTCTTTTCAGCTGCAAACTCCATTCCATACATATATATGGGGAGGTACTAGCTCCAACTCGGTTTTACATTGAAAACTGCAGGAACTTCCAACCGGCACTAGGAATCAGACTGAGAAACACAGAAAAAGTGTCTCCTGCAACCCGTTCCCTTGGTGCTAAATGAACGAACGACTCTCGACTTTCTCAGTTCTGAGAGATAATTGTGTGTGAAAGCCGTCCTTCACGTAGCTTGTTGGGAACACAAAGTTTCTTTTCAGTTGCAAACTCCATTCCATACATATATATGGGGAGGTACTAGCTCCAACTCGGTTTTACAGTGAAAACTGCAGGAACTTCCAACCGGCACTAGGAATCAGACTGAGAAACACAGAAAAAGTGTCTCCTGCAACCCGTTCCCTTGGTGCTAGATGAACGAACGACTCTCGACTTTCTCAGTTCTGAGAGGTAAGTGTGTGTGAAAGCCGTCCTTCACCTAGCTTGTTGGGAACACAAAGTTTCTTTTCAGCTGCAAACTCCATTCCATACATATATATGGGGAGTTACTAGCCCCAACTCGGTTTTACAGTGAAAACTGCAGGAACTTCAAACCGGCACTAGGAAACAGAATGAGAATGCAGAGAAAAAGTGTCTCCTGCAACCCGTTCCCTTGGTTCTAGATGAACGAACGTCTCTGTACATGCTCATTTCTGAGAGATAAGTGTGTGTGAAAGCCGTCCTTCACCTAGCTTGCTGGGAACACAAAGTTTCTTTTCAGTTGCAAACTCCATTGCATAGATATATATGGGGAGGTACTAGCCCCAACTCGGTTTTACAGTGAAAACTGCAGGAACTTCAAACCGGCACTAGGAAACAGACTGAGAAAGCAGAGAAAAAATGTCTCCTGCAACCCGTTCCCTTGGTGCTAGATGAACGAACGACTCTCGACTTTCTCAGTTCTGAGAGATAATTCTGTGTGAAAGCCGCCTTCACCTAGCTTGTTGGGAACACAAAGTTTCTTTTCAGTTGCAAACTCCAATCCATACATATATATGGGAAGGTACTAGCCTCAACTCGGTTTTACAGTGAAAACTGCAGGAACTTCAAACCGGCATTAGGAAACAGACTGAGAAAGCAGAGAAAAAATGTCTCCTGCAACCCGTTCCCTTGGTGCTAGATGAATGAACGTCTCTCCACTTGCACAGTTCTGAGAGATAAGTGTGTTAAATCCGTCCTTCAAATAGCTTGTTGGGAACACAAAGTTTCTTTTCAGTTGCAAACTCCATTCCATACATATATATGGGTAGGTACTAGCTCCAACACGGTTTGACAGTGAAAACTGCATTAACTTCAAACCGTCACTAAGAAACAGACTGAGAAAGCAGAGAAAAAGTGTCTCCTGCAACCCGTTCCTTTGGTGCTAGATGAACGAACTTCTCTCCACTTGCTCAGTTCTGAGAGATAAGTGTGTGTGAAAGCCGTCCTTCACCTAGCTTGTTGGGAACACAAAGTTTCTTTTCAGTTGCAAACTCCATTCCATACATATATATGGGGAAGTACTAGCCCCAACTCGGTTTTACAGTGAAAACTGCAGGAACTTCAAACCGACACTAGGAAACAGACTAAGAAAGCAGAGAAAAAATGTCCCCTGCAACCCGTTCCCTTGCTGCTAGATGAACGAACGTCTCTCGACTTTCTCAGTTCTGAGAGATAAGTGTGTGTGAAAGCCGTCCTTCACCTAGCTTGTTGGGAACACAAAGTTTCTTTTCAGTTGCAAACTCCATTCCATACATATATATGGGGAGTTACTAGCTCCAACTCGGTTTTACAGTGAAAACTGCAGGAACTTCAAACCGGAACTAGGAAAATGACTGAGAAAGCAGAGAAAAAGTGTCTCCTGCAACCCGTTCCCTTGCTGCTAGATGAACGAACGTCTCTCCACTTGCTCAGTTCTGAGAGATAAGTGTGTGTGAAAGCCGTCCTTCACCTAGCTTGTTGGGAACACAAAGTTTCTTTTCAGTTGCAAACTCTATTCCATACATATATATGGGGAGGTACTAGCCCCAACTCGGTTTTACAGTGAAAACTGCAGGAACTTCAAACCGGCACTAGGAAACAGACTGAGAAAGCAGAGAAAAAATGTCTCCTGCAACCTGTTCCCTTGGTGCTAGATGAACGAACGACTCTCGACTTGCTCAGTTCTGAGAGATAAGTGTGTGTGAAAGCCGTTCTTCACCTAGCTTGTTGGGAAAACTAAGTTTCTTTTCAGTTGCAAACTCCATTCCATACATATATATGGGGAGGTATTAGCTCCAACTCGGTTTTACAGTGAAAACTGCAGGAACTTCAAACCGACACTAGGAAACAGACTGAGAAACAGAGAAAAAGTGTCTCCTGCAACCCGTTCCTTTGGTGATAGTTGAACGAACGTCTCTCCACTTGCTCAGTTCTGAGAGATATGGGTGTGTGAAAGCCGTCCTTCACCTAGCTTGTTGGGAACACAAAGTTTCTTTTCAGTTGCAAGCTCCATTCCATACATATATATGGAGAGGTACTAGCTCCAACACGGTTTTACAGTGAAAATTGCAGGAACTTCAAATCGGCACTAGGAAACAGACTGAGAAAGCAGAGAAAATGTGTCTCCTGCAACCCGTTCCCTTGGTGCTAGATGAACGAACGTCTCTCCACTTGCTCAGTTCTGAGAGATAAGAGTGTGTGAAAGCCGTCCTTCACCTAGCTTGTTGGGAACACAAATTTTCTTTTCAGTTGCAAACTCCATTCCATACATATATGTGGGGAGGTACTACCTTCAACTCGGTTTTACAGTGAAAACTGCAGGAACATCAAACCGGCACTAGGAAACAGACTGAGAAAGCAGAGAAAATGTGTCTCCTGCAACCCGTTCCCTTGGTGCTAGATGAACGAACGTCTCTCCACTTGCTCAGTTCTGAGAGATAAGTGTGTGTGAAAGCCGTCTTTCACTTAGCTTGTTGGGAACACAAAATTTCTTTTCAGTTGCAAACTCCATTCCATACATATATATGGGGAGGTACTAGCACCAACTCTGTTTTACAGTGAAAAGGCAGGAACTTCTAACAGGCACTAGGAAACAGACTGAGAAAGCAGAGAAAAAGTGTCTCCTGCAACCCGTTCCCTTGGTGCTAGATGAACGAACGTCTCTCCACTTGCAGATTTCTCAGAGATAAGTGTGTGTGAAAGCCGTCCTTCACCTTGCTTGTTGGTAACACAAAGTTCCTTTTCAGTTGCAAACTCCATTCCATACATATATATGGGGAGGTACTAGCCCCAAGTCGGTTTTACAGTGAAAACTGCATTAACTTCAAACCGGCACTAGGAAACAGACTGAGAAAGCAGAGAAATAATGTCTCCTGCAACCCGTTCCCTTGGTGCTAGATGAACGAACGTCTCTCGACTTGCTCAGTTCTGAGAGATAAGTGTGTGTGAAAGCCGTCCTTCACCTAGCTTGTTGGGAACACAAATTTTCTTTTCAGTTGCAAACTCCATTCCATACATATATGTGGGGAGGTACTACCTTCAACTCGGTTTTACAGTGAAAACTGCAGGAACTTCAAACCGGCACTAGGAAACAGACTGAGAAAGCAGAGAAAAAGTGTCTCCTGCAACCCGTTCCCTTGGTGCTAGATGAACGAACGTCTCTCCACTTGCACAGTTCTCAGAGATAAGTGTGTGTGAAAGCCGTCCTTCACCTTGCTTGTTGGTAACACAAAGTATCTTTTCAGTTGCAAACTCCATTCCATACATATATATGGGGAGGTACTAGCCCCAACTCGGTTTTACAGTGAAAACTGCAGGAACTTCAAACCGGCACTAGGAAACAGACTGAGAAAGCAGAGAAATAATGTCTCCTGCAACCCGTTCCCTTGGTGCTAGATGAACGAACGTCTCTCGACTTGCTCAGTTCTGAGAGATAAGTGTGTGTGAAAGCCGTCCTTCACCTAGCTTTTTGGGAACACAAAGTTTCTTTTCAGTTGCAAACTCCATCCATACATATATATGGGGAGGTACTAGCTCCAACTCGGTTTTACAGTGAAAACTGCAGGAACTTCAAACCGGCACTAGGAAACAGACTGAGAAAGCAGAGAAAAAGTGTCTCCTGCAACCCGTTCCCTTGGTGCTAGATGAACGAACGTCTCTCCACTTGCTCAGTTCTGAGAGATAAGTGTGTGTGAAAGCCGTCCTTCACCTAGCTTGTTGGGAACACAAAGTTTCTTTTCAGTTGCAAACTCCATTCCATACATATATATGAGGAGGTACTAGCCCCAACTCGGATTTACAGTGAAAACTGCAGGAATTTCAAACCGGCACTAGGAAACAGACTGAGAAAGCAGAGAAAAAGTGTCTCCTGCAACCCTTTCCCTTGGTGCTAGATGAACGAACGACTCTCGAATTTCTCAGTTCTCAGAAATAAGTGTGTGTGAAAGCCGTCCTTCACCTAGCTTGTTGGGAACACAAAGTTTCTTTTCAGTTGCAAACTCCATTGCATACATATATATGGGGAGGTACTAGCCCCAACTCGGTTTTACAGTGAAAACTGCAGGAACTTCAAACCGGCACTAGGAAACAGACTGAGAAAGCAGAGAAAAAATGTCTCCTGCAACCCGTTCCCTTGGTGCTAGATGAACGAACGACTCTCGACTTTCTAAGTTCTGAAAGATAATTCTGTGTGAAAGCCGTCCTTCACCTAGCTTGTTGGGAACACAAAGTTTCTTTTCAGTTGCAAACTCCATTCCATACATATATATGGGTAGGTACTAGCTCCAACACGGTTTGACAGTGAAAACTGCATTAACTTAAAACCGTCACTAAGAAACAGACTGAGAAAGCAGAGAAAAAGTGTCTCCTGCAACCCGTTTCCTTGGTGCTAGATGAACGAACGTCTCTCCACTTGCTCAGTTCTGAGAGATAAGTGTGTGTGAAAGCCATCCTTCACCTAGATTGTTGGGAACACAAAGTTTCTTTCCAGTTGCAAACTCCATTCCATACATATATATGGGGAGGTACTAGCCCCAACTCGGTTTTACAGTGAAAACTGCAGGAACTTCAAACCGGCACTAGGAAACAGACTGAGAAACACAGAAAAAGTGTCTCCTGCAACCCGTTCCCTTGGTGCTAGATGAACGAACGTCTCTCCACTTGCACAGTTCTGAGAGATAAGTGTGTGTGAAAGCCGTTCTTCACCTAGCTTGTTGGGAACACAAAGTTTCTTTTCAGTTGCAAACTCCATTCCATACATATATATGGGGAGTTACTAGCTCCAACTCGGTTTTACAGTGAAAACTGCAGGAACTTCAAACCGGCACTAGGAAACAGACTGAGAAAGCAGAGAAAAAGTGTCTCCTGCAACCCGTTCCCTTGGTGCTAGATGAACGAACGACTCTCGACTTTCTCAGTTCTGAGAGATAAGTGTGTGTGAAAGCCGTCCTTCACCTAGCTTGTTGGGAACACAAAGTTTCTTTTCAGTTGCAAACTCCATTCCATACATATATATGGGTAGGTACTAGCTCCAACTCGGTTTTAGAGTGAAAACTGCAGGAACTTCAAACCGGCACTAGGAAACAGACTGAGAAACACAGAAAAAGTGTCTCCTGCAACCCGTTCACTTGGTGCTAGATGAACGAACGTCTCTCCACTTGCTCAGTTCTGAGAGATAAGTGTGTGTGAAAGCCGTCCTTCACCTAGCTTGTTGAGAACACAAAGTTTCTTTTCAGTTGCAAACTCCATTCCATACATATATATGGGTAGGTAATAGCTCCAACACGGTTTGACAGTGAAAACTGCATTAACTTCAAACCGTCACTAAGAAACAGACTGAGAAAGCAGAGAAAAAGTGTCTCCTGCAACCCGTTCCCTTGGTGCTAGATGAACGAACGTCTCTCCACTTGCTCAGTTCTGAGAGATAAGTGTGTGTGAAAGCCGTCCTTCACCTAGCTTGTTGGGAACACAAAGTTTCTTTTCAGTTGCAAACTCCATTCCATACATATATATGGGGAGGTACTAGCTCCAACTCGGTTTTACAGTGAAAACTGCAGGAACTTCAAACCGGCACTAGGAAACAGACTGAGAAAGCAGAGAAAAAGTGTCTCCTGCAACCCGTTCCCTTGGTGCTAGGTGAACGAACGTCTCTCCACTTGCTCAATTCTGAGAGATAAGTGTGTGTGAAAGCCGTCCTTCACCTAGCTTGTTGGGAACACAAAGTTTCTTTTCAGTTGCAAACTCCATTCCATACATATATATGGGGAGGTACTACACCCAACTCGGTTTTACAGTGAGAACTGCAGGAACTTCAAACCGGCACTAGGAAACAGACTGAGAAAGCACAGAAAAAATGTCTCCTGCAACCCGTTCCCTTGGTGCTAGATGAACGAACGACTCTCGACTTGCTCAGTTCTGAGAGATAAGTGTGTGTGAAAGCCGTCCTTCACCTAGCTTGTTGGGAACACAAAGTTTCTTTTCAGTTGCAAACTCCATTCCATACATATATATGGGGAGGTACTAGTTCCAACTCGGTTTTACAGTGAAAACTGCAGGAACTTCCAACTGGCACTAGGAAACAGACTGAGAAACACAGAAAAAGTGTCTCCTGCAACCCGTTCCCTTGGTGCTAGATGAACGAACGTCTCTCCACTTGCTAGGTTCTGAGAGATAAGTGTGTGTGAAAGCCGTCCTTCACCTAGCTTGATGGGAACACAAAGTTACTTTTCAGTTGCAAGCTCCATTCAATACATATATATGGAGAGGTACTATCTCCAACTCGATTTTACAGTGAAAACTGCAGGAACTTCAAACCGGCACTAGGAAACAGTCTGAGAAAGGAGAGAAAAAGTGTCTCCTGCAACCCGTTCCCTTGGTGCTAGATGAACGAACGTCTCTCCACTTGCTCAGTTCTGAGAGATAAGTGTGTGTTAAAGCCGTCCTTCACCTAGCTTGTTGGGAACACAAAGTTTCTTTTCAGTTGCAAACTCCATTCCATACATATATATGGGGAGGTACTAGCCCCAACTCGTTTTTACAGTGAAAACTGCAGGAACTTCAAACCGGCACTAGGAAACAGACTGAGAAAGCAGAGAAAAAATGTCTCCTGCAACCCTTTCCCTTGGTGCTAGATGAACGAACGACTCTCGAATTTCTCAGTTCTCAGAAATAAGTGTGTGTGAAAGCCGTCCTTCACCTAGCTTGTTGGGAACACAAAGTTTCTTTTCAGTTGCAAACTCCATTGCATACATATATATGGGGAGGTACTAGCCCCAACTCGGTTTTACAGTGAAAACTGCAGGAACTTCAAACCGGCACTAGGAAACAGACTGAGAAAGCAGAGAAAAAATGTCTCCTGCAAACCGTTCCCTTGGTGCTAGATGAACGAACGACTCTCGACTTTCTCAGTTCTGAAAGATAATTCTGTGTGAAAGCCGTCCTTCACCTAGCTTGTTGGGAACACAAAGTTTCTTTTCTGTTGCAAACTCCATTCCATACATATATATGGGTAGGTACTAGCTCCAACACGTTTTGACAGTGAAAACTGCATTAACTTAAAACCGTCACTAAGAAACAGACTGAGAAAGCAGAGAAAAAGTGTCTCCTGCAACCCGTTTCCTTGGTGCTAGATGAACGAACGTCTCTCCACTTGCTCAGTTCTGAGAGATAAGTGTGTGTGAAAGCCGTCCTTCACCTAGATTGTTGGGAACACAAAGTTTCTTTCCAGTTGCAAACTCCATTCCATACATATATATGGGGAGGTACTAGCCCCAACTCGGTTTTACAGTGAAAACTGCAGGAACTTCAAACCGGCACTAGGAAACAGACTGAGAAACACAGAAAAAGTGTCTCCTGCAACCCGTTCCCTTGGTGCTAGATGAACGAACGACTCTCGACTTTCTCAGTTCTGAGAGATAAGTGTGTGTGAAAGCCGTTCTTCACCTAGCTTGTTGGGAACACAAAGTTTCTTTTCAGTTGCAAACTCCATTCCATACATATATATGGGGAGTTACTAGCTCCAACTCGGTTTTACAGTGAAAACTGCAGGAACTTCAAACCGGCACTAGGAAACAGACTGAGAAAGCAGAGAAAAAGTGTCTCCTGCAACCCGTTCCCTTGGTGCTAGATGAACGAACGACTCTCGACTTTCTCAGTTCTGAGAGATAAGCGTGTGTGAAAGCCGTCCTTCACCTAGCTTGTTGGGAACACAAAGTTTCTTTTCAGTTGCAAACTCCATTCCATACATATATATGGGTAGGTACTAGCTCCAACTCGGTTTTAGAGTGAAAACTGCAGGAACTTCAAACCGGCACTAGGAAACAGACTGAGAAACACAGAAAAAGTGTCTCCTGCAACCCGTTCCCTTGGTGCTAGATGAACGAACGTCTCTCCACTTGCTTTGTTCTGAGAGATAAGTTTGTGTGAAAGCCGACCTTCACCTAGCTTGTTGGGAACACAAAGTTTCTTTTCAGTTGCAAGCTCCATTTAATACATATATATGGAGAGGTACTAGCTCCAACTCGGGTTTACAGTGAAAACTGCAGGAACTTCAAACCGGCACTAGGAAACAGACTGAGAAAGCAGAGAAAAAGGGTCTCCTGCAACCCGTTCCCTTGGTGCTAGATGAAGGAACGTCTCTGTACATGCTCATTTCTGAGAGATAAATGTGTGTGAAAGCCGTCCTTCACCTAGCTTGTTGGGAACACAAAGTTTCTTTTCAGTTGCAAACTCCATTCCATACATATATATGGGGAGGTACTAGCCCCAACTTGGTTTTACAGTGAAAACTGCAGGAACTTCAAACCGGCACTAGGAAACAGACTGAGAAAGCAGAGAAAAAATGTTCTTGCAACCCGTTCCCTTGGTGCTAGATGAACGAACGACTCTCGACTTTCTCAGTTCTGAGAGATAATTCTGTGTGAAAGCCGTCCTTCACCTAGCTTGTTGGGAACACAAAGTTTCTTTTCAGTTGCAAACTCCATTCCATACTTATATATGGGGAGGTACTAGCCTCAACTCGGTTTTACAGTAAAAACTGCAGGAACTTCAAACCGGCACTAGGAAACAGACTGAGAAAGCAGAGAAATAATGTCTCCTGCAACCCGTTCCCTTGGTGCTAGATGAACGAACGTCTCTCCACTTGCTCAGTTCTGAGAGATAAGTGTGTGTGAAAGCCGTCCTTCACCTAGCTTGTTGAGAACACAAAGTTTCTTTTCAGTTGCAAACTCCATTCCATACATATATATGGGTAGGTAATAGCTCCAACACGGTTTGACAGTGAAAACTGCATTAACTTCAAACCGTCACTAAGAAACAGACTGAGAAAGCAGAGAAAAAGTGTCTCCTGCAACCCGTTCCCTTGGTGCTAGATGAACGAACGTCTCTCCACTTGCTCAGTTCTGAGAGATAAGTGTGTGTGAAAGCCGTCCTTCACCTAGCTTGTTGGGAACACAAAGTTTCTTTTCAGTTGCAAACTCCATTCCATACATATATATGGGGAGGTTCTAGCTCCAACTCGGTTTTACAGTGAAAACTGCAGGAACTTCAAACCGGCACTAGGAAACAGACTGAGAAAGCAGAGAAAAAGTGTCTCCTGCAACCCGTTCCCTTGGTGCTAGGTGAACGAACGTCTCTCCACTTGCTCAATTCTGAGAGATAAGTGTGTGTGAAAGCCGTCCTTCACCTAGCTTGTTGGGAACACAAAGTTTCTTTTCAGTTGCAAACTCCATTCCATACATATATATGGGGAGGTACTACACCCAACTCGGTTTTACAGTGAGAATTGCAGGAACTTCAAACCGGCACTAGGAAACAGACTGAGAAAGCAGAGAAAAAATGTCTCCTGCAACCCGTTCCCTTGGTGCTAGATGAACGAACGACTCTCGACTTGCTCAGTTCTGAGAGATAAGTGTGTGTGAAAGCCGTCCTTCACCTAGCTTGTTGGGAACACAAAGTTTCTTTTCAGTTGCAAACTCCATTCCATACATATATATGGGGAGGTACTAGTTCCAACTCGGTTTTACAGTGAAAACTGCAGGAACTTCCAACTGGCACTAGGAAACAGACTGAGAAACACAGAAAAAGTGTCTCCTGCAACCCGTTCCCTTGGTGCTAGATGAACGAACGTCTCTCCACTTGCTAGGTTCTGAGAGATAAGTGTGTGTGAAAGCCGTCCTTCACCTAGCTTGATGGGAACACAAAGTTACTTTTCAGTTGCAAGCTCCATTCAATACATATATATGGAGAGGTACTATCTCCAACTCGATTTTACAGTGAAAACTGCAGGAACTTCAAACCGGCACTAGGAAACAGTCTGAGAAAGGAGAGAAAAAGTGTCTCCTGCAACCCGTTCCCTTGGTGCTAGATGAACGAACGTCTCTGTACATGCTCATTTCTGAGAGTTAAGTGTGTGTTAAAGCCGTCCTTCACCTAGCTTGTTGGGAACACAAAGTTTCTTTTCAGTTACAAACTCCATTCCATACATATATATGGGGAGGTACTAGCCCCAACTCGTTTTTACAGTGAAAACTGCAGGAACTTCAAACCGGCACTAGGAAACAGACTGAGAAAGCAGAGAAAAAATGTCTCCTGCAACCCGTTCCCTTGGTGCTAGATGAACGAACGATTCTCGACTTTCTCAGTTCTCAGAGATAAGTGTGTGTGAAAGCCGTCCTTCACCTAGCTTGTTGGGAACACAAAGTTTCTTTTCAGTTGCAAACTCCATTGCATAGATATATATGGGGAGGTACTAGCCCCAACTCGGTTTTACAGTGAAAACTGCAGGAAATTCAAACCGGCACTAGGAAACAGACTGAGAAAGCAGAGAAAAAATGTCTCCTGCAACCCGTTCCCTTGGTGCTAGATGAACGAACGACTCTCGACTTTCTCATTTCTGAGAGATAATTCTGTGTGAAAGCCGCCTTCACCTAGCTTGTTGGGAACACAAAGTTTCTTTTCAGTTGCAAACTCCATTCCATGTATATATATGGGAAGGTACTAGCCTCAACTCGGTTTTACAGTGAAAACTGCAGGAACTTCAAAACGGCACTAGGAAACAGACTGAGAAAGCAGAGAAAAAATGTCTCCTGAAATCCGTTCCCTTGGTGCTAGATGAATGAACGTCTCTCCACTTGCACAGTTCTGAGAGATAAGTGTGTTAAATCCGTCCTTCAACTAGCTTGTTGGGAACACAAAGTTTCTTTTCAGTTGCAAACTCCATTCCATACATATATATGGGTAGGTACTAGCTCCAACACGGTTTGACAGTGAAAACTGCATTAACTTCAAACCGTCACTAAGAAAAAAGCTGAGAAAGCAGAGAAAAAGTGTCTCCTGCAACCCGTTCCCTTGGTGCTAGATGAACGAACGTCTCTCCACTTGCTCAGTTCTGAGAGATAAGTGTGTGTGAAAGCCGTCCTTCACCTAGCTTGTTGGGAACACAAAGTTTCTTTTCAGTTGCAAACTCCATTCCATACATATATATGGGGAGGTACTAGCCCCAACTCGGTTTTACAGTGAAAACTGCAGGAATTTCAAACCGGCACTAGGAAACAGACTAAGAAAGCAGAGAAAAAATGTCTCCTGCAACCCGTTCCCTTGCTGCTAGATGAACGAACGACTCTCGACTTTCTCAGTTCTGAGAGATAAGTGTGTGTGAAAGCCGTCCTTCACCTAGCTTGTTGGGAACACAAAGTTTCTTTTCAGTTGCAAACTCCATTCCATATATATATATGGGTAGGTAATAGCTCCAACACGGTTTGACAGTGAAAACTGCATTAACTTCAAACCGTCACTAAGAAACAGACTGAGAAAGCAGAGAAAAAGTGTCTCCTGCAACCCGTTCCCTTGGTGCTAGATGAACGAAAGTCTCTCCACTTGCTCAGTTCTGAGAGATAAGTGTGTGTGAAAGCCGTCCTTCACCTAGCTTGTTGGGAACACAAAGTTTCTTTTCAGTTGCAAACTCCATTCCATACATATATATGGGGAGGTACTAGCTCCAACTCGGTTTTACAGTGAAAACTGCAGGAACTTCAAACCGGCACTAGGAAACAGACTGAGAAAGCAGAGAAAAAGTGTCTCCTGCAACCCGTTCCCTTGGTGCTAGGTGAACGAACGTCTCTCCACTTGCTCAATTCTGAGAGATAAGTGTGTGTGAAAGCCGTCCTTCACCTAGCTTGTTGGGAACACAAATTTTCTTTTCAGTTGCAAACTCCATTCCATACATATATATGGGGAGGTACTACACCCAACTCGGTTTTACAGTGAGAACTGCAGGAACTTCAAACCGGCACTAGGAAACAGACTGAGAAAGCAGAGAAAAAATGTCTCCTGCAACCCGTTCCCTTGGTGCTAGATGAACGAACGACTCTCGACTTGCTCAGTTCTGAGAGATAAGTGTTTGTGAAAGCCGTCCTTCACCTAGCTTGTTGGGAACACAAAGTTTCTTTTCAGTTGCAAACTCCATTCCATACATATATATGGGGAGGTACTAGTTCCAACTCGGTTTTACAGTGAAAACTGCAGGAACTTCCAACTGGCACTAGGAAACAGACTGAGAAACACAGAAAAAGTGTCTTCTGCAACCCGTTCCCTTGGTGCTAGATGAACGAACGTCTCTCCACTTGCTAGGTTCTGAGAGATAAGTGTGTGTGAAAGCCGTCCTTCACCTAGCTTGATGGGAACACAAAGTTACTTTTCAGTTGCAAGCTCCATTCAATACATATATATGGAGAGGTACTATCTCCAACTCGATTTTACAGTGAAAACTGCAGGAACTTCAAACCGGCACTAGGAAACAGTCTGAGAAAGGAGAGAAAAAGTGTCTCCTGCAACCCGTTCCCTTGGTGCTAGATGAACGAACGTCTCTGTACATGCTCATTTCTGAGAGATAAGTGTGTGTGAAAGCCGTCCTTCACCTAGCTTGTTGGGAACACAAAGTTTCTTTTCAGTTGCAAACTCCATTCCATACATATATATGGGGAGGTACTAGCCCCAACTCGTTTTTACAGTGAAAACTGCAGGAACTTCAAACCGGCACTAGGAAACAGACTGAGAAAGCAGAGAAAAAATGTCTCCTGCAACCCGTTCCCTTGGTGCTAGATGAACGAACGATTCTCGACTTTCTCAGTTCTCAGAGATAAGTGTGTGTGAAAGCCGTCCTTCACCTAGCTTGTTGGGAACACAAAGTTTCTTTTCAGTTGCAAACTCCATTGCATAGATATATATGGGGAGGTACTAGCCCCAACTCGGTTTTACAGTGAAAACTGCAGGAAATTCAAACCGGCACTAGGAAACAGACTGAGAAAGCAGAGAAAAAATGTCTCCTGCAACCCGTTCCCTTGGTGCTAGATGAACGAACGACTCTCGACTTTCTCAGTTCTGAGAGATAATTCTGTGTGAAAGCCGCCTTCACCTAGCTTGTTGGGAACACAAAGTTTCTTTTCAGTTGCAAACTCCATTCCATATATATATATGGGAAGGTACTAGCCTCAACTCGGTTTTACAGTGAAAACTGCAGGAACTTCAAACCGGCACTAGGAAACAGACTGAGAAAGCAGAGAAAAAATGTCTCCTGCAATCCGTTCCCTTGGTGCTAGATGAATGAACGTCTCTCCACTTGCACAGTTCTGAGAGATAAGTGTGTTAAATCCGTCCTTCAACTAGCTTGTTGGGAACACAAAGTTTCTTTTCAGTTGCAAACTACATTCCATACATATATATGGGTAGGTACTAGCTCCAACACGGTTTGACAGTGAAAACTGCATTAACTTCAAACCGTCACTAAGAAACAGACTGAGAAAGCAGAGAAAAAGTGTCTCCTGCAACCCGTTCCCTTGGTGCTAGATGAACGAACGTCTCTCCACTTGCTCAGTTCTGAGAGATAAGTGTGTGTGAAAGCCGTCCTTCAACTAGCTTGTTGGGAACACAAAGTTTCTTTTCAGTTACAAACTCCATTCCATACATATATATGGGGAGGTACTAGCCCCAACTCGGTTTTACAGTGAAAACTGCAGGAATTTCAAACCGGCACTAGGAAACAGACTAAGAAAGCAGAGAAAAAATGTCTCCTGCAACCCGTTCCCTTGCTGCTAGATGAACGAACGACTCTCGAATTTCTCAGTTCTGAGAGATAAGTGTGTGTGAAAGCCGTCCTTCACCTAGCTTGTTGGGAACACAAAGTTCCTTTTCAGTTGCAAACTCCATTCCATACATATATATGGGGAGTTACTAGCTCCAACTCGGTTTTACAGTGAAAACTGCAGGAACTTCTAACCGGAACTAGGAAACAGACTGAGAAAGCAGAGAAAAAGTGTCTCCTGCAAACCGTTCCCTTGGTGCTAGATGAACGAACGACTCTCGACTTGCTCAGTTCTGAGAGATAAGTGTGTGTGAAAGCCGTCCTTCACCTAGCTTGTTGGGAACACAAAGTTTCTTTTCAGTTGCAAACTCCATTCCATACATATATATGGGGAGGTACTAGCTCCAACTCGGTTTTACAGTGAAAACTGCAGGAACTTCAAACCGACACTAGGAAACAGACTGAGAAACAGAGAAAAAGTGTCTCCTGCAACCCGTTCCCTTGGTGCTAGATGAACGAACGTCTCTCCACTTGCTCAGTTCTGAGAGATATGGGTGTGTGAAAGCCGTCCTTCACCTAGCTTGTTGGGAACACAAAGTTTCTTTTCAGTTGCAAGCTCCATTCCATACATTTATATGGAGACGTACTAGCTCCAACACGGTTTTACAGTGAAAACTGCAGGAACTTCAAATCGGCACTAGGAAACAGACTGAGAAAGCAGAGAAAATGTGTCTCCTGCAAACCGTTCCCTTGGTGCTAGATGAACGAACGTCTCTCCACTTGCTCAGTTCTGAGAGATAAGAGTGTGTGAAAGCCGTCCTTCACCTAGCTTGTTGGGAACACAAATTTTCTTTTCAGTTGCAAACTCCATTCCATACATATATGTGGGGAGGTACTACCTTCAACTCGGTTTTACAGTGAAAACTGCAGGAACTTCAAACCGGCACTAGGAAACAGACTGAGAAAGAAGAGAAAAAGTGTCTCCTGCAACCGGTTCCCTTGGTGCTAGATGAACGAACGTCTCTCCACTTGCTCAGTTCTGAGAGATATGTGTGTGTGAAAGCCGTCCTTCACCTAGCTTGTTGGGAACACAAAGTTTCTTTTCAGTTGCAAACTCCATTCCATACATATATATGGGTAGGTACTAGCTCCAACACTGTTTGACAGTGAAAACTGCATTAACTTCAAACCAGCACTAAGAAAAAGACTGAGAAAGCAGAGAAAAAGTGTCTCCTGCAACCCGTTCCCTTGGTGCTAGATGAACGAACGTCTCTCCACTTGCTCAGTTCTGAGAGATAAGTGTGTGTGAAAGCCGACCTTCACCTAGCTTGTTGGGAACACAAAGTTTCTTTTCAGTTGCAAACTCCATTCCATACATATATATGGGGAGGTACTAGCCCCAACTCGGTTTTACAGTGAAAACTGCAGGAACTTCAAACCGGCACTAGGAAACAGACTGAGAAAGCAGAGAAAAAATGTCCCCTGCAACCCGTTCCCTTGGTGCTAGATGAACGAACGACTCTCGACTTTCTCTGTTCTGAGAGATAAGTGTGTGTGAAAGCCGTCCTTCACCTAGCTTGTTGGGAACACAAAGTTTCTTTTCAGTTGCAAACTCCATTCCATACATATATATGGGGAGGTACTAGCCCCAACTCGGTTTTACAGTGAAAACTGCAGGAACTTCAAACCGGCACTAGGAAACAGACTTAGAAAGCAGAGAAATAATGTCTCCTGCAAACCGTTCCCTTGGTGCTAGATGAACGAACGACTCTCGACTTTCTCAGTTCTCAGAGATAAGTGTGTGTGAAAGCCGTCCTTCACCTAGCTTGTTGGGAACACAAAGTTTCTTTTCAGTTGCAAACTCCATTGCATAGATATATATGGGGAGGTACTAGCCCCAACTCGGTTTTACAGTGAAAACTGCAGGAACTTCAAACCGGCACTAGGAAACAGATTGAGAAAGCAGAGAAAAAATGTTTCCTGCAACCCGTTCCCTTGGTGCTAGATGAACGAACGACTCTCGACTTTCTCAGTTCTGAGAGATAATTCTGTGTGAAAGCCGCCTTCACCTAGCTTGTTGGGAACACAAAGTTTCTTTTCAGTTGCAAACTCCATTCCATACATATATATGGGAAGGTACTAGCCTCAACTCGGTTTTATAGTGAAAACTGCAGGAACTTCAAACCGGCACTAGGAAACAGACTGAGAAAGCAGAGAAAAAATGTCTCCTGCAACCCGTTCCCTTGGTGCTAGATGAATGAACGTCTCTCCACTTGCACAGTTCTGAGAGATAAGTGTGTTAAATCCGTCCTTCAACTAGCTTGTTGGGAACACAAAGTTTCTTTTCAGTTGCAAACTCCATTCCATACATATATATGGGTAGGTACTAGCTCCAACACGGTTTGACAGTTAAAACTGCATTAACTTCAAACCGTCACTAAGAAAAAGAATGAGAAAGCAGAGAAAAAGTGTCTCCTGCAACCCGTTCCCTTGGTGCTAGATGAACGAACGTCTCTCCACTTGCTCAGTTCTGAGAGATAAGTGTGTGTGAAAGCCGTCCTTCACCTAGCTTGTTGGGAACACAAAGTTTCTTTTCAGTTGCAAACTCCATTCCATACATATATATGGGGAGGTACTAGCCCCAACTCGGTTTTACAGTGAAAACTGCATTAACTTCAAACCGGCACTAGTAAACAGACTGAGAAAGCAGAGAAATAATGTCTCCTGCAACCCGTTCCCTTGGTGCTAGATGAACGAACGACTCTCGACTTTCTCAGTTCTGAAAGGTAATTCTGTGTGAAAGCCGTCCTTCACCTAGCTTGTTGGGAACACAAAGTTTCTTTTCTGTTGCAAACTCCATTCCATACATATATATGGGTAGGTACTAGCTCCAACACGGTTTGACAGTGAAAACTGCATTAACTTCAAACCGTCACTAAGAAACAGACTGAGAAAGCAGAGAAAAAGTGTCTCCTGCAACCCGTTTCCTTGGTGCTAGATGAACGAACGTCTCTCCACTTGCTCAGTTCTGAGAGATAAGTGTGTGTGAAAGCCGTCCTTCACCTAGATTGTTGGGAACACAAAGTTTCTTTCCAGTTGCAAACTCCATTCCATACATATATATGGGGAGGTACTAGCCCCAACTCGGTTTTACAGTGAAAACTGCAGGAACTTCAAACCGGCACTAGGAAACAGACTGAGAAACACAGAAAAAGTGTCTCCTGCAACCCGTTCCCTTGGTGCTAGATGAACGAACGACTCTGTACATGCTCATTTCTGAGAGATAAATGTGTGTGAAAGCCGTCCTTCACCTAGCTTGTTGGGAACACAAAGTTTCTTTTCAGTTGCAAAATCCATTCCATACATATATATGGGGAGGTACTAGCCCCAACTTGGTTTTACAGTGAAAACTGCAGGAACTTCAAACCAGCACTAGGAAACAGACTGAGAAAGCAGAGAAATAATGTCTCCTGCAACTCTTTCCCTTTGTGCTAGATGAACGAACGACTCTCGAATTTCTCAGTTCTCAGAGATAAGTGTGTGTGAAAGCCGTCCTTCACCTTGCTTGTTGGGAACACAAAGTATCTTTTCAGTTGCAAACTCCATTCCATACATATATATGGGGAGGTAGTAGCCCCAACTCGGTTTTACAGTGAAAACTGCAGGAACTTCAAACCGGCACTACGAAACAGACTGAGAAATCAGAGAAATAATGTCTCCTGCAAAGCGTTCCCTTGGTGCTAGATGAACGAAAGACTCTCGACTTTCTCAGTTCTCAGAGATAAGTGTGTGTGAAAGCCGTCCTTCACCTAGCTTGTTGGGAACACAAAGTTTCTTTTCAGTTGCAAACTCCATTGCATACATATATATGGGGAGGTACTAGCCCCAACTCGGTTTTACAGTGAAAACTGCAGGAACTTCAAACCGGCACTAGGAAACAGACTGAGAAAGCAGAGAAAAAATGTCTCCTGCAACCCGTTCCCTTGGTGCTAGATGAACGAACGACTCTCGACTTTCTCAGTTCTGAGAGATAATTCTGTGTGAAAGCCGTCCTTCACCTAGCTTGTTGGGAACACAAAGTTTCTTTTCAGTTGCAAACTCCATTCCATACTTATATATGGGGAGGTACTAGCCTCAACTCGGTTTTACAGTAAAAACTGCAGGAACTTCAAACCGGCAGTAGGAAACAGACTGAGAAAGCAGAGAAATAATGTCTCCTGCAACCCGTTCCCTTGGTGCTAGATGAACGAACGTCTCTCCACTTGCTCAGTTCTGAGAGATAAGTGTTTGTGAAAGCCGTCCTTCACCTAGCTTGTTGGGAACACAAAGTTTCTTTTCAGTTGCAAACTCCATTCCATACATATATATGGGGAGGTACTACACCCAACTCGGTTTTACAGTGAGAACTGCAGGAACTTCAAACCGGCACTAGGAAACAGACTGAGAAAGCAGAGAAAAAATGTCCCCTGCAACCCGTTCCCTTGGTGCTAGATGAACGAACGACTCTCGACTTGCTCAGTTCTGAGAGATAAGTGTGTGTGAAAGCCGTCCTTCACCTAGCTTGTTGGGAACACAAAGTTTCTTTTCAGTTGCAAACTCCATTCCATACATATATATGGGGAGGTACTTGTTCCAACTTGGTTTTGCAGTGAAAACTGCAGGAACTTCCAACTGGCACTAGGAAACAGACTGAGAAACACAGAAAAAGTGTCTCTTGCAACCCGTTCCCTTGGTGCTAGATGAACGAACGTCTCTCCACTTGCTAGGTTCTGAGAGATAAGTGTGTGTGAAAGCCGTCCTTCACCTAGCTTGTTGGGAACACAAAGTTACTTTTCAGTTGCAAGCTCCATTCAATACATATATATGGAGAGGTACTATCTCCAACTCGATTTTACAGTGAAAACTGCAGGAACTTCAAACCGGCACTAGGAAACAGTCTGAGAAAGGAGAGAAAAAGTGTCTCCTGCAACCCGTTCCCTTGGTGCTAGATGAACGAACGTCTCTGTACATGCTCATTTCTGAGAGATAAGTGTGTGTGAAAGCCGTCCTTCACCTAGCTTGTTGGGAACACAAAGTTTCTTTTCAGTTGCAAACTCCATTCCATACATATATATGGGGAGGTACTAGCCCCAACTCGGTTTTACAGTGAAAACTGCAGGAACTTCAAACCGGCACTAGGAAACAGACTGAGAAAGCAGAGAAAAAATGTCTCCTGCAACCCGTTCCCTTGGTGCTAGATGAACGAACGATTCTCGACTTTCTCAGTTCTCAGAGATAAGTGTGTGTGAAAGCCGTCCTTCACCTAGCTTGTTGGGAACACAAAGTTTCTTTTCAGTTGCAAACTCCATTGCATAGATATATATGGGGAGGTACTAGCCCCAACTCGGTTTTACAGTGAAAACTGCAGGAAATTCAAACCGGCACTAGGAAACGACTGAGAAAGCAGAGAAAAAATGTCTCCTGCAAACCGTTCCCTTGGTGCTAGATGAACGAACGACTCTCGACTTTCTCAGTTCTGAGAGATAATTCTGTGTGAAAGCCGCCTTCACCTAGCTTGTTGGGAACACAAAGTTTCTTTTCAGTTGCAAACTCCATTCCATATATATATATGGGAAGGTACTAGCCTCAACTCGGTTTTACAGTGAAAACTGCAGGAACTTCAAACCGGCACTAGGAAACAGACTGAGAAAGCAGAGAAAAAATGTCTCCTGCAATCCGTTCCCTTGGTGCTAGATGAATGAACGTCTCTCCACTTGCACAGTTCTGAGAGATAAGTGTGTTAAATCCGTCCTTCAACTAGCTTGTTGGGAACACAAAGTTTCTTTTCAGTTGCAAACTCCATTCCATACATATATATGGGTAGGTACTAGCTCCAACACGGTTTGACAGTCAAAACTGCATTAACTTCAAACCGTCACTAAGAAACAGACTGAGAAAGCAGAGAAAAAGTGTCTCCTGCAACCCGTTCCCTTGGTGCTAGATGAACGAACGTCTCTCCACTTGCTCAGTTCTGAGAGATAAGTGTGTGTGAAAGCCGTCCTTCACCTAGCTTGTTGGGAACACAAAGTTTCTTTTCAGTTGCAAACTCCATTCCATACATATATATGGGGAGGTACTAGCCCCAACTCGGTTTTACAGTGAAAACTGCAGGAATTTCAAACCGGCACTAGGAAACAGACTAAGAAAGCAGAGAAAAAATGTCTCCTGCAACCCGTTCCCTTGCTGCTAGATGAACGAACGACTCTCGACTTTCTCAGTTCTGAGAGATAAGTGTGTGTGAAAGCCGTCCTTCACCTAGCTTGTTGGGAACACAAAGTTCCTTTTCAGTTGCAAATTCCATTCCATACATATATATGGGGAGTTACTAGCTCCAACTCGGTTTTACAGTGAAAACTGCAGGAACTTCTAACCGGAACTAGGAAACAGACTGAGAAAGCAGAGAAAAAGTGTCTCCTGCAACCCGTTCCCTTGGTGCTAGATGAACGAACGACTCTCGACTTGCTCAGTTCTGAGAGATAAGTGTGTGTGAAAGCCGTCCTTCACCTAGCTTGTTGGGAACACAAAGTTTCTTTTCAGTTGCAAACTCCATTCCATACATATATTTGGGGAGGTACTAGCTCCAACTCGGTTTTACAGTGAAAACTGCAGGAACTTCAAACCGACACTAGGAAACAGACTGAGAAACAGAGAAAAAGTGTCTCCTGCAACCCGTTCCCTTGGTGCTAGATGAACGAACGTCTCTCCACTTGCTCAGTTCTGAGAGATATGGGTGTGTGAAAGCCGTCCTTCAACTAGCTTGTTGGGAACACAAAGTTTCTTTTCAGTTGCAAGCTCCATTCCATACATATATATGGAGACGTACTAGCTCCAACACGGTTTTACAGTGAAAACTGCAGGAACTTCAAATCGGCATTAGGAAACAGACTGAGAAAGCAGAGGAAATGTGTCTCCTGCAAACCGTTCCCTTGGTGCTAGATGAACGAACGTCTCTCCACTTGCTCAGTTCTGAGAGATAAGAGTGTGTGAAAGCCGTACTTCACCTAGCTTGTTGGGAACACAAATTTTCTTTTCAGTTGCAAACTCCATTCCATACATATATGTGGGGAGGTACTACCTTCAACTCGGTTTTACAGTGAAAACTGCAGGAACTTCAAACCGGCACTAGGAAACAGACTGAGAAAGCAGAGAAAAAGTGTCTCCTGCAACCGGTTCCCTTGGTGCTAGATGAACGAACGTCTCTCCACTTGCTCAGTTCTGAGAGATAAGTGTGTGTGAAAGCCGTCCTTCACCTAGCTTGTTGGGAACACAAAGTTTCTTTTCAGTTGCAAACTCCATTCCATACATATATATGGGTAGGTACTAGCTCCAACACTGTTTGACAGTGAAAACTGCATTAACTTCAAACCAGCACTAAGAAAAAGACTGAGAAAGCAGAGAAAAAGTGTCTCCTGCAACCCGTTCCCTTGGTGCTAGATGAACGAACGTCTCTCCACTTGCTCAGTTCTGAGAGATAAGTGTGTGTGAAAGCCGAACTTCACCTAGCTTGTTGGGAACACAAAGTTTCTTTTCAGTTGCAAACTCCATTCCATACATATATATGGGGAGGTACTAGCCCCAACTCGGTTTTACAGTGAAAACTGCAGGAACTTCAAACCGGCACTAGGAAACAGACTGAGAAAGCAGAGAAAAAATGTCCCCTGCAACCCGTTCCCTTGGTGCTAGATGAACGAACGACTCTCGACTTTCTCTGTTCTGAGTGATAAGTGTGTGTGAAAGCCGCCCTTCACCTAGCTTTTTGGGAACACAAAGTTACTTTTCAGTTGCAAGCTCCATTCAATACATATATATGGAGAGGTACTAGCTCCAAGTCGATTTTACAGTGAAAACTGCAGGAACTTCAAACCGGCACTAGGAAACAGTCTGAAAAAGCAGAGAAAAAGTGTCTCCTGCAACCCGTTCCCTTGGTGCTAGATGAACGAACGTCTCTCCACTTGCTCAGTTCTGAGAGATACGTGTGTGTGAAAGCCGTCCTTCACCTAGCTTGTTGGGAACACAAAGTTTCTTTTCAGTTGCAAACTCCATTCCATACATATATATGGGGAGGTACTAGCCCCAACTCGGTTTTACAGTGAAAACTGCAGGAACTTCAAACCGGCACTAGGAAACAGACTGAGAAAGCAGAGAAATAATGTCTCCTGCAACCCGTTCCCTTGGTGCTAGATGAACGAAAGACTCTCGACTTTCTCAGTTCTCAGAGATAAGTGTGTGTGAAAGCCGTCCTTCACCTACCTTGTTGGGAACACAAAGTTTCTTTTCAGTTGCAAACTCCATTGCATAGATATATATGGGGAGGAACTAGCTCCAACTCGGTTTTACAGTGTAAACTGCAGGAACTTCAAACCGGCACTAGGAAACAGATTGAGAAAGCAGAGAAAAAATGTCTCCTGCAACCCGTTCCCTTGGTGCTAGATGAACGAACGACTCTCGACTTTCTCAGTTCTGAGAGATAATTCTGTGTGAAAGCCGCCTTCACCTAGCTTGTTGGGAACACAAAGTTTCTTTTCAGTTGCAAACTCCATTCCATACATATATATGGGAAGGTACTAGCCTCAACTCGGTTTTACAGTGAAAACTGTAGGAACTTCAAACCGGCACTAGGAAACAGACTGAGAAAGCAGAGAAAAAATGTCTCCTGCAACCCGTTCCCTTGGTGCTAGATGAATGAACGTCTCTCCACTTGCACAGTTCTGAGAGATAAGTGTGTTAAATCCGTCCTTCAACTAGCTGGTTGGGAACACAAAGTTTCTTTTCAGTTGCAAACTCCATTCCATACATATATATGGGTAGGTACTAGCTCCAACACGGTTTGACACTTAAAACTGCATTAACTTCAAACCGTCACTAAGAAAAAGAATGAGAAAGCAGAGAAAAAGTGTCTCCTGCAACCCGTTCCCTTGGTGCTAGATGAACGAACGTCTCTCCACTTGCTCAGTTCTGAGAGATAAGTGTGTGTGAAAGCCGTCCTTCACCTAGCTTGTTGGGAACACAAAGTTACTTTTCAGTTGCAAACTCCATTCCATACATATATATGGGGAGGTACTAGCCCCAACACGGTTTTACAGTGAAAACTGCAGGAATATCAAACCGGCACTAGGAAACAGACTAAGAAAGCAGAGAAAAAATGTATCATTCAACCCGTTCCCTTGCTGCTAGATGAACGAACGACTCTCGACTTTCTCAGTTCTGAGAGATAAGTGTGTGTGAAAGCCGTCCTTCACCTAGCTTGTTGGGAACACAAAGTTTCTTTTCTGTTGCAAACTCCATTCCATACATATATATGGGTAGGTACTAGCTCCAACACGGTTTGACAGTGAAAACTGCATTAACTTCAAACCGTCACTAAGAAACAGACTGAGAAAGCAGAGAAAAAGTGTCTCCTGCAACCCGTTTCCTTGGTGCTAGATGAACGAACGTCTCTCCACTTGCTCAGTTCTGAGAGATAAGTGTGTGTGAAAGCCGTCCTTCACCTAGATTGTTGGGAACACAAAGTTTCTTTCCAGTTGCAAACTCCATTCCATACATATATATGGGGAGGTACTAGCCCCAACTCGGTTTTACAGTGAAAACTGCAGGAACTTCAAACCGGCACTAGGAAACAGACTGAGAAACACAGAAAAAGTGTCTCCTGCAACCCGTTCCCTTGGTGCTAGATGAACGAACGACTCTGTACATGCTCATTTCTGAGAGATAAATGTGTGTGAAAGCCGTCCTTCACCTAGCTTGTTGGGAACACAAAGTTTCTTTTCAGTTGCAAAATCCATTCCATACATATATATGGGGAGGTACTAGCCCCAACTTGGTTTTACAGTGAAAACTGCAGGAACTTCAAACCAGCACTAGGAAACAGACTGAGAAAGCAGAGAAATAATGTCTCCTGCAACCCTTTCCCTTTGTGCTAGATGAACGAACGACTCTCGAATTTCTCAGTTCTCAGAGATAAGTGTGTGTGAAAGCCGTCCTTCACCTTGCTTGTTGGGAACACAAAGTATCTTTTCAGTTGCAAACTCCATTCCATACATATATATGGGGAGGTAGTAGCCCCAACTCGGTTTTACAGTGAAAACTGCAGGAACTTCAAACCGGCACTACGAAACAGACTGAGAAATCAGAGAAATAATGTCTCCTGCAAAGCGTTCCCTTGGTGCTAGATGAACGAAAGACTCTCGACTTTCTCAGTTCTCAGAGATAAGTGTGTGTGAAAGCCGTCCTTCACCTAGCTTGTTGGGAACACAAAGTTTCTTTTCAGTTGCAAACTCCATTGCATACATATATATGGGGAGGTACTAGCCCCAACTCGGTTTTACAGTGAAAACTGCAGGAACTTCAAACCGGCACTAGGAAACAGACTGAGAAAGCAGAGAAAAAATGTCTCCTGCAACCCGTTCCCTTGGTGCTAGATGAACGAACGACTCTCGACTTTCTCAGTTCTGAGAGATAATTCTGTGTGAAAGCCGTCCTTCACCTAGCTTGTTGGGAACACAAAGTTTCTTTTCAGTTGCAAACTCCATTCCATACTTATATATGGGGAGGTACTAGCCTCAACTCGGTTTTACAGTAAAAACTGCAGGAACTTCAAACCGGCAGTAGGAAACAGACTGAGAAAGCAGAGAAATAATGTCTCCTGCAACCCGTTCCCTTGGTGCTAGATGAACGAACGTCTCTCCACTTGCTCAGTTCTGAGAGATAAGTGTTTGTGAAAGCCGTCCTTCACCTAGCTTGTTGAGAACACAAAGTTTCTTTTCAGTTGCAAACTCCATTCCATACATATATATGGGTAGGTAATAGCTCCAACACGGTTTGACAGTGAAAACTGCATTAACTTCAAACCGTCACTAAGAAACAGACTGAGAAAGCAGAGAAAAAGTGTCTCCTGCAACCCGTTCCCTTGGTGCTAGATGAACGAAGGTCTCTCCACTTGCTCAGTTCTGAGAGATAAGTGTGTGTGAAAGCCGTCCTTCACCTAGCTTGTTGGGAACACAAAGTTTCTTTTCAGTTGCAAACTCCATTCCATACATATATATGGGGAGGTACTAGCTCCAACTCGGTTTTACAGTGAAAACTGCAGGAACTTCAAACCGGCACTAAGAAACAGACTGAGAAAGCAGAGAAAAAGTGTCTCCTGCAACCCGTTCCCTTGGTGCTAGGTGAACGAACGTCTCTCCACTTGCTCAATTCTGAGAGATAAGTGTGTGTGAAAGCCGTCCTTCACCTAGCTTGTTGGGAACACAAAGTTTCTTTTCAGTTGCAAACTCCATTCCATACATATATATGGGGAGGTACTACACCCAACTCGGTTTTACAGTGAGAACTGCAGGAACTTCAAACCGGCACTAGGAAACAGACTGAGAAAGCAGAGAAAAAATGTCCCCTGCAACCCGTTCCCTTGGTGCTAGATGAACGAACGACTCTCGACTTGCTCAGTTCTGAGAGATAAGTGTGTGTGAAAGCCGTCCTTCACCTAGCTTGTTGGGAACACAAAGTTTCTTTTCAGTTGCAAACTCCATTCCATACATATATATGGGGAGGTACTTGTTCCAACTTGGTTTTGCAGTGAAAACTGCAGGAACTTCCAACTGGCACTAGGAAACAGACTGAGAAACACAGAAAAAGTGTCTCTTGCAACCCGTTCCCTTGGTGCTAGATGAACGAACGTCTCTCCACTGGCTAGGTTCTGAGAGATAAGTGTGTGTGAAAGCCGTCCTTCACCTAGCTTGTTGGGAACACAAAGTTACTTTTCAGTTGCAAGCTCCATTCAATACATATATATGGAGAGGTACTATCTCCAACTCGATTTTACAGTGAAAACTGCAGGAACTTCAAACCGGCACTAGGAAACAGTCTGAGAAAGGAGAGAAAAAGTGTCTCCTGCAACCCGTTCCCTTGGTGCTAGATGAACGAACGTCTCTGTACATGCTCATTTCTGAGAGATAAGTGTGTGTGAAAGCCGTCCTTCACCTAGCTTGTTGGGAACACAAAGTTTCTTTTCAGTTGCAAACTCCATTCCATACATATATATGGGGAGGTACTAGCCCCAACTCGGTTTTACAGTGAAAACTGCAGGAACTTCAAACCGGCACTAGGAAACAGACTGAGAAAGCAGAGAAAAAATGTCTCCTGCAACCCGTTCCCTTGGTGCTAGATGAACGAACGATTCTCGACTTTCTCAGTTCTCAGAGATAAGTGTGTGTGAAAGCCGTCCTTCACCTAGCTTGTTGGGAACACAAAGTTTCTTTTCAGTTGCAAACTCCATTGCATAGATATATATGGGGAGGTACTAGCCCCAACTCGGTTTTACAGTGAAAACTGCAGGAAATTCAAACCGGCACTAGGAAACGACTGAGAAAGCAGAGAAAAAATGTCTCCTGCAAACCGTTCCCTTGGTGCTAGATGAACGAACGACTCTCGACTTTCTCAGTTCTGAGAGATAATTCTGTGTGAAAGCCGCCTTCACCTAGCTTGTTGGGAACACAAAGTTTCTTTTCAGTTGCAAACTCCATTCCATATATATATATGGGAAGGTACTAGCCTCAACTCGGTTTTACAGTGAAAACTGCAGGAACTTCAAACCGGCACTAGGAAACAGACTGAGAAAGCAGAGAAAAAATGTCTCCTGCAATCCGTTCCCTTGGTGCTAGATGAATGAACGTCTCTCCACTTGCACAGTTCTGAGAGATAAGTGTGTTAAATCCGTCCTTCAACTAGCTTGTTGGGAACACAAAGTTTCTTTTCAGTTGCAAACTCCATTCCATACATATATATGGGTAGGTACTAGCTCCAACACGGTTTGACAGTGAAAACTGCATTAACTTCAAACCGTCACTAAGAAACAGACTGAGAAAGCAGAGAAAAAGTGTCTCCTGCAACCCGTTCCCTTGGTGCTAGATGAACGAACGTCTCTCCACTTGCTCAGTTCTGAGAGATAAGTGTGTGTGAAAGCCGTCCTTCACCTAGCTTGTTGGGAACACAAAGTTTCTTTTCAGTTGCAAACTCCATTCCATACATATATATGGGGAGGTACTAGCCCCAACTCGGTTTTACAGTGAAAACTGCAGGAATTTCAAACCGGCACTAGGAAACAGACTAAGAAAGCAGAGAAAAAATGTCTCCTGCAACCCGTTCCCTTGCTGCTAGATGAACGAACGACTCTCGACTTTCTCAGTTCTGAGAGATAAGTGTGTGTGAAAGCCGTCCTTCACCTAGCTTGTTGGGAACACAAAGTTCCTTTTCAGTTGCAAATTCCATTCCATACATATATATGGGGAGTTACTAGCTCCAACTCGGTTTTACAGTGAAAACTGCAGGAACTTCTAACCGGAACTAGGAAACAGACTGAGAAAGCAGAGAAAAAGTGTCTCCTGCAACCCGTTCCCTTGGTGCTAGATGAACGAACGACTCTCGACTTGCTCAGTTCTGAGAGATAAGTGTGTGTGAAAGCCGTCCTTCACCTAGCTTGTTGGGAACACAAAGTTTCTTTTCAGTTGCAAACTCCATTCCATACATATATTTGGGGAGGTACTAGCTCCAACTCGGTTTTACAGTGAAAACTGCAGGAACTTCAAACCGACACTAGGAAACAGACTGAGAAACAGAGAAAAAGTGTCTCCTGCAACCCGTTCCCTTGGTGCTAGATGAACGAACGTCTCTCCACTTGCTCAGTTCTGAGAGATATGGGTGTGTGAAAGCCGTCCTTCACCTAGCTTGTTGGGAACACAAAGTTTCTTTTCAGTTGCAAGCTCCATTCCATACATATATATGGAGACGTACTAGCTCCAACACGGTTTTACAGTGAAAACTGCAGGAACTTCAAATCGGCATTAGGAAACAGACTGAGAAAGCAGAGGAAATGTGTCTCCTGCAAACCGTTCCCTTGGTGCTAGATGAACGAACGTCTCTCCACTTGCTCAGTTCTGAGAGATAAGAGTGTGTGAAAGCCGTACTTCACCTAGCTTGTTGGGAACACAAATTTTCTTTTCAGTTGCAAACTCCATTCCATACATATATGTGGGGAGGTACTACCTTCAACTCGGTTTTACAGTGAAAACTGCAGGAACTTCAAACCGGCACTAGGAAACAGACTGAGAAAGCAGAGAAAAAGTGTCTCCTGCAACCGGTTCCCTTGGTGCTAGATGAACGAACGTCTCTCCACTTGCTCAGTTCTGAGAGATAAGTGTGTGTGAAAGCCGTCCTTCACCTAGCTTGTTGGGAACACAAAGTTTCTTTTCAGTTGCAAACTCCATTCCATACATATATATGGGTAGGTACTAGCTCCAACACTGTTTGACAGTGAAAACTGCATTAACTTCAAACCAGCACTAAGAAAAAGACTGAGAAAGCAGAGAAAAAGTGTCTCCTGCAACCCGTTCCCTTGGTGCTAGATGAACGAACGTCTCTCCACTTGCTCAGTTCTGAGAGATAAGTGTGTGTGAAAGCCGAACTTCACCTAGCTTGTTGGGAACACAAAGTTTCTTTTCAGTTGCAAACTCCATTCCATACATATATATGGGGAGGTACTAGCCCCAACTCGGTTTTACAGTGAAAACTGCAGGAACTTCAAACCGGCACTAGGAAACAGACTGAGAAAGCAGAGAAAAAATGTCCCCTGCAACCCGTTCCCTTGGTGCTAGATGAACGAACGACTCTCGACTTTCTCTGTTCTGAGTGATAAGTGTGTGTGAAAGCCGCCCTTCACCTAGCTTTTTGGGAACACAAAGTTACTTTTCAGTTGCAAGCTCCATTCAATACATATATATGGAGAGGTACTAGCTCCAAGTCGATTTTACAGTGAAAACTGCAGGAACTTCAAACCGGCACTAGGAAACAGTCTGAAAAAGCAGAGAAAAAGTGTCTCCTGCAACCCGTTCCCTTGGTGCTAGATGAACGAACGTCTCTCCACTTGCTCAGTTCTGAGAGATACGTGTGTGTGAAAGCCGTCCTTCACCTAGCTTGTTGGGAACACAAAGTTTCTTTTCAGTTGCAAACTCCATTCCATACATATATATGGGGAGGTACTAGCCCCAACTCGGTTTTACAGTGAAAACTGCAGGAACTTCAAACCGGCACTAGGAAACAGACTGAGAAAGCAGAGAAATAATGTCTCCTGCAACCCGTTCCCTTGGTGCTAGATGAACGAAAGACTCTCGACTTTCTCAGTTCTCAGAGATAAGTGTGTGTGAAAGCCGACCTTCACCTACCTTGTTGGGAACACAAAGTTTCTTTTCAGTTGCAAACTCCATTGCATAGATATATATGGGGAGGAACTAGCTCCAACTCGGTTTTACAGTGAAAACTGCAGGAACTTCAAACCGGCACTAGGAAACAGATTGAGAAAGCAGAGAAAAAATGTCTCCTGCAACCCGTTCCCTTGGTGCTAGATGAACGAACGACTCTCGACTTTCTCAGTTCTGAGAGATAATTCTGTGTGAAAGCCGCCTTCACCTAGCTTGTTGGGAACACAAAGTTTCTTTTCAGTTGCAAACTCCATTCCATACATATATATGGGAAGGTACTAGCCTCAACTCGGTTTTACAGTGAAAACTGTAGGAACTTCAAACCGGCACTAGGAAACAGACTGAGAAAGCAGAGAAAAAATGTCTCCTGCAACCCGTTCCCTTGGTGCTAGATGAATGAACGTCTCTCCACTTGCACAGTTCTGAGAGATAAGTGTGTTAAATCCGTCCTTCAACTAGCTGGTTGGGAACACAAAGTTTCTTTTCAGTTGCAAACTCCATTCCATACATATATATGGGTAGGTAATAGCTCCAACACGGTTTGACACTTAAAACTGCATTAACTTCAAACCGTCACTAAGAAAAAGAATGAGAAAGCAGAGAAAAAGTGTCTCCTGCAACCCGTTCCCTTGGTGCTAGATGAACGAACGTCTCTCCACTTGCTCAGTTCTGAGAGATAAGTGTGTGTGAAAGCCGTCCTTCACCTAGCTTGTTGGGAACACAAAGTTACTTTTCAGTTGCAAACTCCATTCCATACATATATATGGGGAGGTACTAGCCCCAACACGGTTTTACAGTGAAAACTGCAGGAATATCAAACCGGCACTAGGAAACAGACTAAGAAAGCAGAGAAAAAATGTATCATTCAACCCGTTCCCTTGCTGCTAGATGAACGAACGACTCTCGACTTTCTCAGTTCTGAGAGATAAGTGTGTGTGAAAGCCGTCCTTCACCTAGCTTGTTGGGAACACAAAGTTTCTTTTCAGTTGCAAGCTCCATTCCATACATATATATGGAGAGGTACTAGCTCCAACAAGGTTTTACAGTGAAAACTGCAGGAACTTCAAATCGGCACTAGGAAACATACTGAGAAAGCAGAGAAAATGTGTCTCCTGCAACCCGTTCCCTTGGTGCTAGATGAACGAACGTCTCTCCACTTGCTCAGTTCTGAGAGATAAGTGTGTTTGAAAGCCGTCCTTCACCTAGCTTGTTGGGAACACAAATTTTCTTTTCAGTTGCAAACTCCATTCCATACATATATGTGGGGAGGTACTACCTTCAACTCGGTTTTACGGTGAAAACTGCAGGAACTTCAAACCGGCACTAGGAAACAGACTGAGAAAGCAGAGAAAAAGTGTCTCCTGCAACCCGTTCCCTTGGTGCTAGATGAACGAACGTCTCTCCACTTGCTCAGTTCTGAGAGATAAGTGTGTGAGAAAGCCGTCCTTCACCTAGCTTGTTGGGAACACAAAGTTTCTTTTCAGTTGCAAACTCCATTCCATACATATATATGGGGAGGTACTAGCTCCAACTCGGTTTTACAGTGAAAACTGCAGGAACTTCAAACCGGCACTAGGAAACAGACTGAGAAAGCAGAGAAAAAGTGTCTCCTGCAAACGGTTCCCTTGGTGCTAGATGAACGAAAGTCTCTCCCTTGCTCAGTTCTGAGAGATAAGTGTGTGTGAAAGCCGTCCTTCACCTAGCTTGTTGGGAACACAAAGTTTCTTTTCAGTTGCAAACTCTATTCCATACATATATATGGGTAGGTACTAGCCCCAACTCGGTTTTACAGTGAAAACTGCAGGAACTTCAAACCGGCACTAGGAAACAGACTGAGAAAGCAGAGAAAAAATGTCTCCTGCAACCCGTTCCCTTGGTGCTAGATGAACGAACGACTCTCGACTTGCTCAGTTCTGAGAGATAAGTGTGTGTGAAAGCCGTCCTTCACCTTGCTTGTTGGGAACACAAAGTCTCTTTTAAGTTGCAAGCTCCATTCCATACATATATATGGAGAGGTACTAGCTCCAACACGGTTTTACAGTGAAAACTGCAGGAACTTCAAATCGGCACTAGGAAACAGACTGAGAAAGCAGAGAAAATGTGTCTCCTGCAACCCGTTCCCTTGGTGCTAGATGAACGAACGTCTCTCCACTTGCTCAGTTCTGAGAGATAAGTGTGTGTGAAAGCCGTCCTTCACATAGCTTGTTGGGAACACAAAGTTTCTTTTCAGTTGCAAACTCCATTCCATACATTTATGTGGGGAGGTACTACCTTCAACTCGGTTTTACAGTGAAAACTGCAGTAACTTCAAACCGGAACTAGGAAACAGACTGAGAAAGCAGAGAAAAAGTGTCTCCTGCAAACCGTTCCCTTGGTGCTAGATGAACGAACGTCTCTCCACTTGCTCAGTTCTGAGAGATAAGTGTGTGTGAAAGCCGTCCTTCACCTAGCTTGTTGGGAACACAAAGTTTCTTTTCAGTTGCAAACTCCATTCCATACATATATATGGGGAGGTACTAGCCCAAACTCGGTTTTACAGTGAAAACTGCAGGAACTTCAAACAGGCACTAGGAAACAGACTGAGAAAGCAGAGAAAAAGTGTCTCCTGCAACCCGTTCCCTTGGTGCTAGATGAACGAACGTCTCTCCACTTGCTCAGTTCTCAGAGATAAGTGTGTGTGAAAGCCGTCCTTCACCTTGCTTGTTGGGAACACAAAGTTTCTTTTCAGTTGCAAACTCCATTCCATACATATATATGGGGAGGTACTAGCCCCAACTCGGTTTTACAGTGAAAACTGCAGGAATTTAAAACCGGCACTAGGAAACAGACTGAGAAAGCAGAGAAAAAGTGTCTCCTGCAACCCGTTCCCTTGGTGCTAGATGAACGAACGTCTCTCCACTTGCTCAGTTCTGAGAGATATGGGTGTGTGAAAGCCGTCCTTCACCTAGCTTGTGGGAACAAAAAGTTTCTTTTCAGTTGCAAGCTATATTCCATACATATATATGGAGAGGTACAAGCTCCAACACGGTTTTACAGTGAAAACTGCAGGAACTTCAAATCGGCACTAGGAAACAGACTGAGAAAGCAGAGAAAATGTGTCTCCTGCAACCCGTTCCCTTGGTGCTAGAAGAACGAACGTCTCTCCACTTGCTCAGTTCTGAGAGATAAGAGTGTGTGAAAGCCGTCCTTCACCTAGCTTGTTGGGAACACATATTTTCTTTTCAGTTGCAAACTCCATTCCATACATATATGTGGGGAGGTACTACCTTCAACTCGGTTTTACAGTGAAAAATGCAGGAACTTCAAACCGGCACTAGGAAACAGACTGAGAAAGCAAAGAAAAAGTGTCCCTGCAACCCGTTCCCTTGGTGCTAGATGAACGAACGTCTCTCCCCTTGCTCAGTTCTGAGAGATAAGTGTGTGTGAAAGCCGTCCTTCACCTAGCTTGTTGGGAACACAAAGTTTCTTTTCAGTTGCAAACTCCATTCCATACATATATATGGGGAGGTACTAGCACCAACTCGGTTTTACAGTGAAAACTGCAGGAACTTCAAACAGGCACTAGGAAACAGACTGAGAATGCAGAGAAAAAGTGTCTCCTGCAACCCGTTCCCTTGGTGCTAGATGAACGAACGTCTCTCCACTTGCTCAGTTCTCAGAGATAAGTGTGTGTGAAAGCCGTCCTTCATCTTGCTTGTTGGGAACACAAAGTTTCTTTTCAGTTGCAAACTCCATTCCATACAAATATATGGGGAGGTACTAGCTCCAACAAGGTTTTACAGTGAAAACTGCAGGAACTTCAAACCGGCACTAGGAAACAGACTGAGAAAGCAGAGAAAAAGTGTCTCCTGCAACCGGTTCCCTTGGTGCTAGATGAACGAACGTCTCTCCACTTGCTCAGTTCTGAGAGATAAGTGTGTGTGAAAGCCGTCCTTCACCTAGCTTGTTGGGAACACAAAGTTTCTTTTCAGTTGCAAACTCCATTCCATACATATATATGGGTAGGTACTAGCTCCAACACGGTTTGACAGTGAAAACTGCATTAACTTCAAACCGGAACTAAGAAACAGACTGAGAATGCAGAGAAAAAGTGTCTCCTGCAACCCGTTCCGTTGGTGCTAGATGAACGAACGTCTCTCCACTTGCTCAGTTCTGAGAGATAAGTGTGTGTGAAAGCCGACCTTCACCTAGCTTGTTGGGAACACAAAGTTTCTTTTCAGTTGCAAACTCCATTCCATACATATATATGGGGAGGTACTAGCCCCAACTCGGTTTTACAGTGAAAACTGCAGGAACTTCAAACCGGCACTAGGAAACAGACTGAGAAAGCAGAGAAAAATTGTCCCCTGCAACCCGTTCCCTTGGTGCTAGATGAACGAACGACTCTCGACTTTCTCTGTTCTGAGAGATAAGTGTGTGTGAAAGCCGCACTTCACCTAGCTTGTTGGGAACACAAAGTTCCTTTTCAGTTGCAAACTCCATTCCATACATATATATGGGGAGGTACTAGCCCCAACTCGGTTTTACAGTGAAAACTGCAGGAACTTCAAACCGGCACTAGGAAACAGACTGAGAAAGCAGAGAAAAAATGTCTCCTGCAACCCGTTCCCTTGGTGCTAGATGAACGAACGTCTCTCGACTTGCTCAGTTCTGAGAGATAAGTGTGTGTGAAAGCCGTCCTTCACCTAGCTTGTTGGGAACACAAAGTTTCTTTTCAGTTGCAAGCTCCATTCCATACATATATATGGGGAGGTACTAGCTCCAACTCGGTTTTACAGTGAAAACTGCAGGAACTTCAAACCGACTCTAGGAAACAGACTGAGAAACAGAGAAAAAGTGTCTCCTGTAACCCGTTCCCTTGGTGCTAGATGAACGAACGTCTCTCCACTTGCTCAGTTCTGAGAGTTATGGGTGTGTGAAAGCCGTCCTTCACCTAGCTTGTTGGGAACACAAAGTTTCTTTTCAGTTGCAAGCTCCATTCCATACATATATATGGAGAGGTACTAGCTCCAACACGGTTTTACAGTGAAAACTGCAGGAACTTCAAATCGGCACTAGGAAACAGACTGAGAAAGCAGAGAAAAAGTGTCTCCTGCAACCCGTTCCCTTGGTGCTAGATGAACGAACGTCTCTCCACTTGCTCAGTTCTGAGAGATAAGTGTGTGTGAAAGCCGTCCTTCACCTAGCTTGTTGTGAACACAAAGTTTCTTTTCAGTTGCAAGCTCCATTCCATACATATATATGGAGAGGTACTAGCTCCAACACGGTTTTACAGTGAAAACTGCAGGAACTTCAAACCGGCACTAGGAAACAGACTGAGAAAGAAGAGAAAAAGTGTCTCCTGCAACCCGTTCCCTTGCTGCTAGATGAACGAACGTCTCTCCACTTGCTCAGTTCTGAGAGATAAGTGTGTGTGAAAGCCGTCCTTCACCTAGCTTGTTGGGAACACAAAGTTTCTTTTCAGTTGCAAACTCTATTCCATACATATATATGGGGAGGTACTAGCCCCAACTCGGTTTTACAGTGAAAACTGCAGGAACTTCAAACCGGCACTAGGAAACAGCCTGAGAAAGCAGAGAAAAAATGTCTCCTGCAAACCGTTCCCTTGGTGCTAGATGAACGAACGACTCTCGACTTGCTCAGTTCTGAGAGATAAGTGTGTGTGAAAGCCGTCCTTCACCTAGCTTGTTGGGAACACAAAGTTTCTTTTCAGTTGCTAACTCCATTCCATACATATATATGGGGAGGTACTAGCTCCAACTCGGTTTTACAGTGAAAACTGCAGGAACTTCAAACCGGCACTAGGAAACAGACTGAGAAAGCAGAGAAAAAGTTTCTCCTGCAACCCGTTCCCTTGGTGCTAGATGAACGAACGTCTCTCCACTTGCTCAGTTCTCAAAGATAAGTGTGTGTGAAAGCCGTCCTTCAACTTGCTTGTTGGGAACACAAAGTTTCTTTTCAGTTGCAAACTCCATTCCATACATATATATGGGGAGGTACTAGCTCCAACACGGTTTGACAGTGAAAACTGCATTAACTTCAAACCGGCACTAGGAAACAGACTGAGAAAGCAGAGAAAAAGTGTATCCTGCAACCCGTTCCCTTGGTGCTAGATGAACGAACGTCTCTGTACATGCTCATTTCTGAGAGATAAGTGTGTGTGAAAGCCGTCCTTCACCTAGCTTTTTGGGAACACAAAGTTTCTTTTCAGTTGCAAACTCCATTCCATACATATATATAGGGAGGAACTAGCCCCAACTCGGTTTTACAGTGAAAACTGCAGGAACTTCAAACCGGCACTAGGAAACAGACTGAGAAAGCAGAGAAAAAATGTCTCCTGCAACCCGTTCCCTTGGTGCTAGATGAACGAACGACTCTCGACTTTCTCAGTTCTGAGAGATAAGTGTGTGTGAAAGCCGTCCTTCACCTAGCTTGTTGGGAACACAAAGTTTCTTTTCAGTTGCAAACTCCAATCCATACATATATATGGGGAGGTACTAGCTCCAACTCGGCTTTACAGTGAAAACTGTAGGAACTTCAAACCGGCACTAGGAAACAGACTGAGAAAGCAGAGAAAAAGTGTCTCCTGCAACCCGTTCCCTTGGTGCTAGATGAACGAACGTCTCTCCACTTGCTCAGTTCTGAGAGGTAAGTGTGTGTGAAAGCCGTCCTTCACCTAGCTTGTTGGGAACACAAAGTTTCTTTTCAGTTGCAAACTCCATTCCATACATATATATGGGGAGGTACTAGCTCCAACTCGGTTTGACAGTGAAAACTGCATTAACTTCAAACCGGCACTAGGAAACAGACTGAGAAAGCAGAGAAAAAGTGTATCCTGCAACCCGTTCCCTTGGTGCTAGATGAACGAACGTCTCTGTACATGCTCATTTCTGAGAGATAAGTGTGTGTGAAAGCCGTCCTTCACCTAGCTTGTTGGGAACACAAAGTTTCTTTTCAGTTGCAAACTCCATTGCATACATATATATAGGGAGGAACTAGCCCCAACTCGGTTTTACAGTGAAAACTGCAGGAACTTCAAACCGGCACTAGGAAACAGACTGAGAAAGCAGAGAAAAAATGTCTCCTGCAACCCGTTCCCTTGGTGCTAGATGAACGAACGTCTCTCCACTTGCTCAGTTCTGAGAGATAAGTGCGTGTGAAAGCCGTCCTTCAACTTGCTTGTTGGGAACACAAAGTTTCTTTTCAATTGCAAACTCCATTCCATACATATATATGGGGAGGTACTAGCCCCAACTCGGTTTTACAGTGAAAACTGCAGGAACTTCAAACCGGCACTAGGAAACAGACTGAGAAAGCAGTGAAAAAATGTCTCCTGCAACCCGTTCCCTTGGTGCTAGATGAACGAACGTCTCTCCACTTGCTCAGTTCTGAGAGATAAGTGTGTGTGAAAGCCGTACTTCACCTAGCTTGTTGGGAACACAAAGTTTCTTTTCAGTTGCAAACTCCATTCCATACATATATATGGGGAGGTACTAGCTCCAACTCTCTTTTACAATGAAAACTGCAGGAACTTCAAACCGGCACTAGGAAACAGACTGAGAAAGCAGAGAAAATGTGTCTCCTGCAACCCGTTCCCTTGGTGCTAGATGAACGAACGACTCTCCACTTGCTAGGTTCTGAGAGATAAGTGTGTGTGAAAGCCGTCCTTCACCTAGCTTGTTGGGAACACAAATTTTCTTTTCAGTTGCAAACTCCATTCCATACATATATATGGGGAGGTAATAGCTCCAACTCGGTTTTACAGTGAAAACAGCAGGAACTTCAAACCGGCACTAGGAAACAGACTGAGAAAGCAGAGAAAAAGTGTCTCCTGCAACCCGTTTCCTTGGTGCTAGGTGAACGAACGTCTCTCCACCTGCTCAGTTCTGAGAGATAAGTGTGAGTGAAAGCCGTACTTCAACTTTCTTGTTGGGAACACAAAGTTTCTTTTCAGTTGCAAACTCCATTCCATACATATATATGGGGAGGTACTAGCCCCAACTCGGTTTTACAGTGAAAACTGCAGGAACTTCAAACCGGCACTAGGAAACAGACTGAGAAAGCAGAGAAAAAATGTCTCCTGCAACCCGTTCCCTTGGTGCTAGATGAACGAACGACTCTCGACTTTCTCAGTTCTGAGAGATAAGTGTGTGTGAAAGCCGTCCTTCACCTCGCTTGTTGGGAACACAAAGTTTCTTTTCAGTTGCAAACTCCATTCCATACATATATATGGGGAGGTACTAGCTCCAACTCGGATTTACAGTGAAAACTGCAGGAACTTCAAACCGGCACTAGGAAACAGACTGAGAAAGCAGAGAAAAAGTGTCTCCTGCAACCCGTTTCCTTAATGCTAGATGAACGAACGTCTATCCACTTGCTCAGTTCTGAGAGATAAGTGTGAGTGAAAGCCGTACTTCAACTTGCTTGTTGGGAACACAAAGTTTCTTTTCAGTTGCAAACCCCATTCCATATATATATATGGGGAGGTACAAGCTCCAACACGGTTGTACAGTGAAAACTGCATTAACTTCAAACCGGCACTAGGAAACAGACTGAGAAAGCAGAGAAAAAGTGTATCCTGCATCCCGTTCCCTTGGTGCTAGATGAACGAACGTCCCTGTACATGCTCATTTCTGAGAGATAAGTGTGTGTGAAAGCCGTCCTTCACCTAGCTTTTTGGGAACACAAAGTTTCTTTTCAGTTGCAAACTCCATTCCATACATATATATAGGGAGGTACTAGCCCCAACTGTATTTTACAGTGAAAACTGCAGGAACTTCAAACCGGCACTAGGAAACAGACTGAGGAAGCAGAGAAAAAATGTCTCCTGCAACCCGTTCCCTTGGTGCTAGATGAACGAACGTCCCTGTACATGCTCATTTCTGAGAGATAAGTGTGTGTGAAAGCCATCCTTCACCTAGCTTTTTGGGAACACAAAGTTTCTTTTCAGTTGCAAACTCCATTCCATACATATATATGGGGAGGTAGTAGCTCCAACTCTGTTTTACCGAGAAAACTGCAGGAACTTCAAACTGGCACTAGGAAACAGACTGAGAAAGCAGAGAAAATGTGTCTCCTGCAAACCGTTCCATTTGTGCTAGATGAACGAACGTCTCTCCACTTGCTCATTTCTGAGAGATAAGTGTGTGTGAAAGCCGTCCTTCACCTATCTTGTTGGGAACATAAAGTTTCTTTTCAGTTGCAAACTCCATTCCATACATATATATGGGGAGGTACTAGCTCCAACTCGGTTTTACAGTGAAAACTGCAGGAACTTCAAACCGGCACTAGGAAACAGACTGAGAAAGCAGAGAAAAAATGTCCCCTGCAACCCGTTCCCTTGGTTCTAGATGAACGAACGTCTCTCCACTTGCTCAGTTCTGAGAGATAAGTGTGTGTGAGAGCCGTCCTTCACCTAGCTTGTTGGGAACACAAAGTTTCTTTTCAGTTGCAAACTCCATTCCATACATATATATGGGGAGGTACTAGCTCCAACTCGGTTTTACAGTGAAAACGGCAGGAACTTCAAACAGGCACTAGGAAACAGACTGAGAAAGCAGAGAAAAAGTGTCTCCTGCAACCCGTTCCCTTGGTGCTAGATGAACGAACGTCTCTGTACATGCTCATTTCTGAGAGATAAGTGTGTGTGAAAGCCATCCTTCACCTACCTTTTTGGGAACAAAAAGTTTCTTTTCAGTTGCAAACTCCATTCCATACATATATATGGGGAGGTATTAGCCCCAACTCGGTTTTACAGTGAAAACTGCAGGAACTTCAAACCGGCAGTAGGAAACAGACTGAGAATGCAGAGAAATAATGTCTCCTGCAACCCGTTCCCTTGTTGCTAGATGAACGAACGACTCTCGACTTTCTCAGTTCTCAGAGATAAGTGTGTGTGAAAGCCGTCCTTCACATAGCTTGTTGGGAACACAAAGTTTCTTTTCAGTTGCAAACTCCATTGCATAGATATATATGGGGAGGTTCTAGCTCCAACTCGGTTTTACAGTGAAAACTGCAGGAACTTCAAACCGGCAGTAGGAAACAGACTGAGAAAGCAGAGAAAAAATGTCTCCTGCAACCCGTTCCCTTGGTGCTAGATGAACGAACGACTCTCGACTTTCTCAGTTCTGAGAGATAATTCTGTGTGAAAGCCGCCTTCACCTAGCTTGTTGGGAACACAAAGTTTCTTTTCAGTTGCAAACTCCATTCCATACATATATATGGGAAAGTACTAGCCTCAACACGGTTTTACAGTGAAAACTGCAGGAACTTCAAACCGGCAGTAGGAAACAGACTGAGAAAGCAGAGAAAAAATGTCTCCTGCAACCCGTTCCCTTGGTGCTAGATGAATGAAAGTCTCTCCACTTCCACAGTTCTGAGAGATAAGTGTGTTAAATCCGTCCTTCAACTAGCTTGTTGGGAACACAAAGTTTCTTTTCAGTTGCAAACTCCATTCCATACATATATATGGGTAGGTACTAGCTCCAACACGGTTTGACAGTGAAAACTGCATTAACTTCAAACCGTCACTAAGAAACAGACTGAGAAAGCAGAGAAAAAGTGTCTCCTGCAACCCGTTCCCTTGGTGCTAGATGAACGAACGTCTCTCCACTTGCACAGTTCTGAGAGATATGTGTGTGTGAAAGCCGTCCTTCACCCAGCTTGTTGGGAACACAAAGTTTCTTTTTAGTTGCAAACTCCATACCATACATATATATGGGGAGGTACTAGCCCCAACTCTGTTTTACAGTGAAAACTGCAGGAATTTCATACCGGCACTAGGAAACAGACTAAGAAAGCAGAGAAAAAATGTATCCTGCAACCCGTTCCCTTGTTGCTAGATGAACGAACGACTCTCGACTTTCTCAGTTCTGAGAGATAAGTGTGTGTGAAAGCCGTCCTTCACCTAGCTTGTTGGGAACACAAAGTTTCTTTTCAGTTGCAAACTCCATTCCATACATATATGTGGGGAGGTACTAGCTCCAACTCTGTTTTACAGTGAAAACTGCAGGAACTTCAAACCGGCACTAGGAAACAGACTGAGAAAGCAGAGAAAAAGTGTCTCCTGCAACCCGTTCCCTTGGTGCTAGATGAACGAACGTCTCTCCACTTGCTCAGTTCTGAAAGATAAGTGTGTGTGAAAGCCGTCCTTCACCTAGCTTGTTGGGAACACAAAGTTTCTTTTCAGTTGCAAACTCTATTCCATACATATATATGGGGAGGTACTAGCCCCAACTCGGTTTTACAGTGAAAAATGCAGGAACTTCAAACCGGCACTAGGAAACAGTCTGAGAAAGCAGAGAAAAAATGTCTCCTGCAATCCGTTCCCTTGGTGCTAGATGAACGAACGACTCTCGACTTGCTCAGTTCTGAGAGATAAGTGTGTGTGAAAGCCGTCCTTCACCTAGCTTGTTGGAAACACAAAGTTTCTTTTCAGTTGCAAACTCCATTCCATACATATATTTGGGGAGGTACTAGCTCCAACTCGGTTTTACAGTGAAAACTGCAGGAACTTCAAACCGACACTAGGAAACAGACTGAGAAACAGAGAAATAGTGTCTCCTGCAACCCGTTCCCTTGGTGCTAGATGAACGAACGTCTCTCCACTTGCTCAGTTCTGAGAGATATGGGTGTGTGAAAGCCGTCCTTCACCTAGCTTGTTGGGAACACAAAGTTTCTTTTCAGTTGCAAGCTCCATTCCATACATATATATGGAGAGGTACTAGCTCCAACACGGTTTTACATTGAAAACTGCAGGAAATTCAAATCGGCACTAGGAAACAGACTGAGAAAGCAGAAAAAATGTGTCTCCTGCAACCCGTTCCCTTGGTGCTAGATGAACGAACGTCTCTCCACTTGCTCATTTCTGAGAGATAAGTGTGTGTGAAAGCCGTCCTTCACCTAGCTTGTTGGGAACACAAATTTTCTTTTCAGTTGCAAACTCCATTCCATACATATATGTGGGGAGGTACTACCTTCAACTCGGTTTTACAGTGAAAACTGCAGGAACTTCAAACCGGCACTAGGAAACAGACTGAGAAAGCAGAGAAAAAGTGTCTCCTACAACCCGTTCCCTTGGTGCTAGATGAACGAACGTCTCTCCACTTGCTCAGTTCTGAGAGATAAGTGTGTGTGAAAGCCGTACTTCACCTTGCTTGTTGGGAACACAAAGTTTCTTTTCAGTTGCAAACTCCATTCCATACATATATATGGGGAGGTACTAGCCCCAAGTCGGTTTTACAGTGAAAACTGCAGGAATTTCAAACCGGCACTAGGAAACAGACTGAGAAAGCAGAGAAAAAATGTCTCCTGCAACCCGTTCCCTTGCTGCTAGATGAACGAACGACTCTCGACTTTCTCAGTTCTGACAGATAAGTGTGTGTGAAAGCCGCCCTTCACCTAGCTTGTTGGGAACACAAAGTTTCTTTTCAGTTGCAAACTCCATTCCATACATATATATGGGGAGTTACTAGCTCCAACTCGGTTTTACAGTGAAAACTGCAGGAACTTCAACCGGCACTAGGAAACAGACTGAGAAAGCAGAGAAAAAGTGCCTCCTGCAACCCGTTCCCTTGCTGCTAGATGAACGAACGTCTCTCCACTTGCTCAGTTCTGAGAGATAAGTGTGTGTGAAAGCCGTCCTTCACCTAGCTTGTTGGGAACACATAGTTTCTTTTTAGTTGCAAACTCAATTCCATATATATATATGGGGAGGTACTAGCCCCAACTCGGTTTTACAGTGAAAACTGCAGGAACTTCAAACCGGCACTAGGAAACAGACTGAGAAAGCAGAGAAAAAATGTGTCCTGCAACCCGTTCCCTCGGTGCTAGATGAACGAACGACTCTCGACTTGCTCAGTTCTGAGAGATAAGTGTGTGTGAAAGCCGTTCTTCACCTAGCTTGTTGGGAACACAAAGTTTCTTTTCAGTTGCAAACTCCATTCCATACATATATATGGGGAGGTACTAGCTCCAACTCCGTTTTACAGTGAAAACTGCAGGAACTTCAAACCGACACTAGGAAACAAACTGAGAAACAGAGAAAAAGTGTCTCCTGCAACCCGTTCCCTTGGTGCTAGATGAACGAACTTCTCTCCACTTGCTCAGTTCTGAGAGATAAGTGTGTGTGAAAGCCGTCCTTCACCTAGCTTGTTGGGAACACAAAGTTTCTTTTCAGTTGCATGCTCCATTCCATACATATATATGGAGAGTTACTAGCTCCAACACGGTTTTACAGTGAAAACTGCAGGAACTTCAAATCGGCACTAGGAAACAGACTGAGAAAGCAGAGAAAATGTGTCTCCTGCAACCCGTTCCCTTGGTGCTAGATGAACGAACGTCTCTCCACTTGATCAGTTCTGAGAGATAAGAGTGTGTGAAAGCCATCCTTCACCTAGCTTGTTGGGAACACAAATTTTCTTTTCAGTTGCAAACTCCATTCCATACATATATGTGGGGAGGTACTACCTTCAACTCGGTTTTACAGTGAAAACTGCAGGAACTTCAAACCGGCACTAGGAAACAGACTGAGAAAGCAGAGAAAAAGTGTCCCCTGCAACCCGTTCCCTTGGTGCTAGATGAACGAACGTCTCTCCACTTGCTCAGTTCTGAGAGATAAGTGTGTGTGAAAGCCGTCCTTCACCTAGCTTGTTGGGAACACAAAGTTTCTTTTCAGTTGCAAACCCCATTCCATACATATATATGGGGAGGTACTAGCACCAACTCGGTTTTACAGTGAAAACGGCAGGAACTTCAAACAGGCACTAGGAAACAGACTGAGAAAGCAGAGAAAAATTGTCCCCTGCAACCCGTTCCCTTGGTGCTAGATGAACGAACGACTCTCGACTTTCTTTGTTCTGAGAGATAAGTGTGTGTGAAAGCCGCCCTTCAGCTAGCTTGTTGGGAACACAAAGTTCCTTTTCAGTTGCAAACTCCATTCCATACATATATATGGGGAGGTACTAGCTCCAACTCGGTTTTACAGTGAAAACTGCAGGAACTTCAAACCGGCACCAGGAAACAGACTGAGAAAGCAGAGAAAAAGTGTCTCCTGCAAACCGTTCCCTTGGTGCTAGATGAACGAACGTCTCTCCACTTGCTCAGTTTTGAGAGATACGTGTGTGTGAAATCCGTCCTTCACCTAGCTTGTTGGGAACACAAAGTTTCTTTTCAGTTGCAAACTCCATTCAATACATATATATGGGGAGGTACTAGCCCCAACTCGGTTTTACAGTGAAAACTGCAGGAACTTCAAACCGGCACTAGGAAACAGACTGAGAAAGCAGAGAAAAAATGTCTCCGGCAACCCGTTCCCTTGGTGCTAGATGAACGAACGTCTCTCGACTTGCTCAGTTCTGAGAGATAAGTGTGTGTGAAAGCCGTCCTTCACCTAGCTTGTTGGGAACACAAAGTTTCTTTTCAGTTGCCAACTCCATTCCATACATATATATGGGGAGGTACTAGCTCCAACTCGGTTTTACTGTGAAAACTGCAGGAACTTCAAACCGGCACTAGGAAACAGACTGAGAAAGCAGAGAAAAAGTGTCTCCTGCAACCCGTTCCCTTGGTGATAGATGAACGAACGACTCTCGACTTGCTCAAATCTGAGAGAAAAGTGTGTGTGAAAGCCGTTCTTCACCTAGCTTGTTGGGAACACAAAGTTTCTTTTCAGTTGCAAACTCCATTCCATACATATATATGGGGAGGTACTAGCTCCAACTCGGTTTTACAGTGAAAACTGCAGGAACTTCAAACCGACACTAGGAAACAGACTGAGAAACAGAGAAAAAGTGTCTCCTGCAACCCGTTCCCTTGGTGCTAGATGAACGAACGTCTCTCCACTTGATCAGTTCTGAGAGATATGGGTGTGTGAAAGCCGTCCTTCACCTAGCTTGTTGGGAACACAAAGTTTCTTTTCAGTTGCAAGCTCCATTCCATACATATATATGGAGAGATACTAGCTCCAACACGGTTTTACAGTGAAAACTGCAGGAACTTCAAATCGGCACTAGGAAACAGACTGAGAAAGCAGAGAAAAAGTGTCTCCTGCAACCCGTTCCCTTGGTGCTAGATGAACGAACGTCTCTCCACTTGCTCAGTTCTGAGAGATAAGAGTGTGTGAAAGCCGTCCTTCACCTAGCTTGTTGGGAACACAAATTTTCTTTTCAGTTGCAAACTCCATTCCATACATATATGTGGGGAGGTACTACCTTCAACTCGGTTTTACAGTGAAAACTGCAGGAACTTCAAACCGGCACTAGGAAACAGACTGAGAAAGCAGAGAAAAAGTGTCTCCTGCAACCCGTTCCCTTGGTGCTAGATGAACGAACGTCTCTCCACTTGCTCAGTTCTGATAGATAAGTGTGTGTGAAAGCCGTCCTTCACCTAGCTTGTTGGGAACACAAAGTTTCTTTTCAGTTGCAAACTCCATTCCATACATATATATGGGGAGGTACTAGCACCAACACGGTTTTACAGTGAAAACTGCAGGAACTTCAAACAGGCACTAGGAAACAGACTGAGAAAGCAGAGAAAAAGTGTCTCCTGCAACCCGTTCCCTTGGTGCTAGATGAACGAACGTCTCTCCACTTGCTCAGTTCTCAGAGACAAGTGTGTGTGAAAGCCGTACTTCATCTTTCTTGTTGGGAACACAAAGTTTCTTTTCAGTTGCAAACTCCATTCCATACAAATATATGGGGAGGTAGTAGCTCCAACTCGGTTTTACAGTGAAAACTGCAGGAACTTGAAACCGGCACTAGGAAACAGACTGAGAAAGCAGAGAAAAAGTGTCTCCTGCAACCGGTTCCCTTAGTGCTAGATGAACGAACGTCTCTCCACTTGCTCAGTTCTGAGAGATAAGTGTGTGTGAAAGCCGTCCTTCACCTAGCTTGTTGGGAACACAAAGTTTCTTTTCAGTTGAAAACTCCATTCCATACATATATATGGGGAGGTACTAGCCCCAACTCTGTTTTACAGTGAAAACTGCAGGAACTTCAAACCGGCACTAGGAAACAGACTGAGAAAGCAGAGAAAAAATGTCCCCTGCAACCCGTTCCCTTGGTGCTAGATGAACGAACGACTCTCGACTTTCTCTGTTCTGAGAGATAAGTGTGTGTGAAAGCCGCCCTTCACCTAGCTTGTTGGGAACACAAAGTTTCTTTTCAGTTTCAAACTCCATTGCATACATATATATGGGGAGGTACTAGCTCCATCTCGGTTTTACTGTGAAAACTGCAGGAACTTCAAACCTGCAGTAGGAAACAGACTGAGAAAGCAGACAAAAAGTGTCTCCTGCAAACCGTTCCCTTGGTGCTAGATGAACGTACGTCTCTCCACTTGCTCAGTTCTGAGAGATAAGTGTGTGTGAAAGCCGTCCTTCACCTAGCTTGTTGGGAACACAAAGTTTCTTTTCAGTTGCAAACTCCATTCCATACATATATATGGGGAGGTACTAGCCCCAACTCGTTTTTACAGTGAAATCTGCAGGAATTTCAAACCGGCACTAGGAAACAGGCTGAGAAAGCAGAGAAAAAATGTCTCCTGCAACCCGTTCCCTTGCTGCTAGATGAACGAACGACTCTCGACTTTCTCAGTTCTGAGAGATAAGTGTGTGTGAAAGCCGTCCTTCACCTAGCTTGTTGGGAACACAAAGTTTCTTTTCAGTTGCAAACTCCATTCCATACATATATATGGGGAGGTACTAGCTCCAACTCGGGTTTACAGTGAAAACTGCAGGAACTTCAAACCGGCACTAGGAAACAGACTGAGAAAGCAGAGAAAAAGTGTCTCCTGCAACCCGTTCCCTTGGTGCTAGATGAACGAACGTCTCTCCACTTGCTCAGTTTTGAGAGATACGTGTGTGTGAAAGCCGTCCTTCACATAGCTTGTTGGGAACACAAAGTTTCTTTTCAGTTGCAAACTCCATTCAATACATATACATGGGGAGGTACAAGCCCCAACTCGGTTTTACAGTGAAAACTGCTGGAACTTCAAACCGGCACTAGGAAACAGACTGAGAAAGCAGAGAAAAAATGTCTCCTGCAACCCGTTCCCTTGGTGCTAGATGAAAGAACGTCTCTCGACTTGCTCAGTTCTGAGAGATAAGTGTGTGTGAAAGCCGTCCTTCACCTAGCTTGTTGGGAACACAAAGTTTCTTTTCAGTTGCCAACTCCATTCCATACATATATATGGGGAGGTACTAGCTCCAACTCGGTTTTACAGTGAAAACTGCAGGAACTTCAAACCGGCACTAGGAAACAGACTGAGAAAGCAGAGAAAAAGTGTCTCCTGCAACCCGTTCCCTTGCTTCTAAATGAACGAACGTCTCTCCACTTGCTCAGTTCTGAGAGATAATTGTGTGTGAAAGCCGTCCTTCACCTAGCTTGTTGGGAACACAAAGTTTCTTTTCAGTTGCAAACTCCATTCCATACATATATATGGGGAGGTACTAGCCCCAACTCGGTTTTACAGTGAAAAATGCAGGAACTTCAAACCGGCACTAGGAAACAGACTGAGAAAGCAGAGAAAAAATGTCTCCTGCAACCCGTTCCCTTGGTGCTAGATGAACGAACGACTCTCGACTTGCTCAGTTCTGAGAGATAAGTGTGTGTGAAAGCCGTCCTTCACCTAGCTTGTTGGGAACACAAAGTTTCTTTTCAGTTGCAAACTCCATTCCATACATATATATGGGGAGGTACTAGCTCCAACTCGGTTTTACAGTGAAAACTGCAGGAACTTCAAACCGACACTAGGAAACAGACTGAGAAAGCAGAGAAAAAGTGTCTCCTGCAACCCGTTCCCTTGGTGCTAGATGAACGAACGTCTCTCCTCTTGCTCAGTTCTGAGAGATATGGGTGTGTGAAAGCCGTCCTTCACCTAGCTTGTTGGGAACACAAAGTTTCTTTTCAGTTGCAAGCTCCATTCCATACATATATATGGAGAGGTACTAGCTCCAACTCGGTTTTACAGTGAAAACTGCAGGAACTTCAAATCGGCACTAGGAAACAGACTGAGAAAGCAGAGAAAATGTGTCTCCTGCAACCCGTTCCCTTGGTGCTAGATGAACGAACGTCTCTCCACTTGCTCAGTTCTGAGAGATAAGAGTGTGTGAAAGCCGTCCTTCACCTAGCTTGTTGGGAACACAAATTTTCTTTTCAGTTGCAAACTCCATTCCATACATATATGTGGGTAGGTACTACCTTCAACTCGGTTTTACAGTGAAAACTGCAGGAACTTCAAACCGGCACTAGGAAACAGACTGAGAAAGCAGAGAAAAAGTGTCTCCTGCAACCCGTTCCCTTGGTGCTAGATGAACGAACGTCTCTCCACTTGCTCAGTTCTGAGAGATAAGTGTGTGTGAAAGCCGTCCTTCACCTAGCTTGTTGGGAACACAAAGTTTCTTTTCAGTTGCAAACTCCATTCCATACATTTATATGGGGAGGTACTAGCCCCAACTCGTTTTTACAGTGAAAACTGCAGGAATTTCAAACCGGCACTAGGAAACAGACTGAGAAAGCAGAGAAAAAATGTCTCCTGCAACCCGTTCCCTTGCTGCTAGATGAACGAACGACTCTCGACTTTCTCAGTTCTGAGAGATAAGTGTGTGTGAAAGCCGCCCTTCACCTAGCTTGTTGGGAACACAAAGTTTCTTTTCAGTTGCAAACTCCATTCCAAACATATATATGGGGAGGTACTAGCCCCAACTCGGTTTTACAGTGAAAACTGCAGGAACTTCCAACCGGCACTAGGAAACAGACTGAGAAAGCAGAGAAAAAGTGTCTCCTGCAACCCGTTCCCTTGCTGCTAGATGAACGAACGTCTCTCCACTTGCTCAGTTCTGAGAAATAAGTGTGTGTGAAAGCCGTCCTTCACCTAGCTTGTTGGGAACACAAAGTTTCTTTTTAGTTGCAAACTCTATTCCATACATATATATGGGGAGGTACTAGCCCCAACTCGGTTTTACAGTGAAAACTGCAGGAACTTCAAACCGGCACTAGGAAACAGACTGAGAAAGAAGAGAAAAAATGTCTCCTGCAACCCGTTCCCTTGGTGCTAGATGAACGAACGACTCTCGACTTGCTCAGTTCTGAGAGATAAGTGTGTGTGAAAGCCGTCCTTCACCTAGCTTGTTGGGAACACAAAGTTTCTTTTCAGTTGCAAACTCCATTCCATACATATATATGGGGAGGTACTAGCTCCAACTCGGTTTTACAGTGAAAACTGCAGGAACTTCAAACCGACACTAGGAAACAGACTGAGAAACAGAGAAAAAGTTTCTCCTGCAACCCGTTCCCTTGGTGTTAGATGAACGAACGTCTCTCCACTTGCTCAGTTCTGAGAGATATGGGTGTGTGAAAGCCGTCCTTCACGTAGCTTGTTTGAACACAAAGTTTCTTTTCAGTTGCATGCTCCATTCCATACATATATATGGAGAGGTACTAGCTCCAACACGGCTTTACAGTGAAAACTGCAGGAATTTCAAACCGGCACTAGGAAACAGACTGAGAAAGCAGAGAAAAAGTGTCTCCTGCAACCCGTTCCCTTGGTGCTAGATGAACGAACGACTCTCGACTTGCTCAGTTCTGAGAGATAAGTGTGTGTGAAAGCCGTCCTTCACCTAGCATGTTGGGAACACAAAGTTTCTTTTCAGTTGCAAACTCCATTCCATACATATATATGGGGAGGTACTAGCTCCAACTCGGTTTTACAGTGAAAACTGCAGGAACTTCAAACCGACACTAGGAAACAGACTGAGAAACAGAGAAAAATTGTCTCCTGCAACCCGTTCCCTTGGTGCTAGATGAACGAACGTCTCTCCACTTGCTGAGTTCTGAGAGATATGGGTGTGTGAAAGCCGTCCTTCACCTAGCTTGTTGGGAACACAAAGTTTCTTTTCAGTTGCAAGCTCCATTCCATACATATATATGGGGAGGTACTAGCTCCAACACGGTTTTACAGTGAAAACTGCAGGAACTTCAAATCGGCACTAGGAAACAGACTGAGAAAGCAGAGAAAAAGTGTCTCCTGCAACCCGTTCCCTTGGTGCTAGATGAACGAACGTCTCTCCACTTGCTCAGTTTTGAGAGATAAGAGTGTGTGAAAGCCGTCCTTCACCTAGCTTGTTGGGAACACTAATTTTCTTTTCAGTTGCAAACTCCATTCCATACATATATGTGGGGAGGTACTACCTTCAACTCGGTTTTACAGTGAAAACTGCAGGAACTTCAAACCGGCACTAGGAAACAGACTGAGAATGCAGAGAAAAAGTGTCTCCTGCAACCCGTTCCCTTGGTGCTAGATGAACGAACGTCTCTCCACTTGCTCAGTTCTGAGAGATAAGTGTGTGTGAAAGCCGTCCTTCAACTAGATTGTTGGGAACACAAAGTTTCTTTTCAGTTGCAAACTCCATTCCATACATATATATGGGGAGGTACTAGCACCAACTCGGTTTTACAGTGAAAACTGCAGGAACTTCAAACAGGCACTAGGAAACAGACTGAGAAAGCAGAGAAAAAGTGTCTCCTGCAACCCGTTCCCTTGGTGCTAGATGAACGAACGTCTCTCCACTTGCTCAGTTCTCAGAGACAAGTGTGTGTGAAAGCCGTCCTTCATCTTGCTTGTTGGGAACACATAGTTTCTTTTCAGTTGCAAACTCCATTCCATACAAATATATGGGGAGGTAGTAGCTCCAACTCGGTTTTACAGTGAAAACTGCAGGAACTTCAAACCGGCACTAGGAAACAGACTGAGAAAGCAGAGAAAAAGTGTCCCCTTCAACCGGTTCCCTTGGTGCTAGATGAACGAACGTCTCTCCACTTGCTCAGTTCTGAGAGATAAGTGTGTGTGAAAGCCGTACTTCAACTAGCTTGTTGGGAACACAAAGTTTCTTTTCAGTTGCAAACTCCATTCCATACATATATATGGGTAGGTACTAGCTCCAACATGGTTTGACAGTGAAAACTGCATTAACTTCAAACCGGCACTAAGAAATAGACTGAGAAAGCAGAGAAAAAGTGTCTCCTGCAACCCGTTCCCTTGGTGCTAGATGAACGAACGTCTCTCCACTTGCTCAGTTCTGAGAGATAAGTGTGTGTGAAAGCCGACCTTCACCTAGCTTGTTTGGAACACAAAGTTTCTTTTCAGTTGAAAACTCCATTCCATACATATATATGTGGAGGTACTAGCCCTAACTCGGTTTTACAGTGAAAACTGCAGGAACTTCAAACCGGCACTAGGAAACAGACTGAGAAAGCAGAGAAAAAATGTCCCCTGCAACCCGTTCCCTTGGTGCTAGATGAACGAACGACTCTCGACTTTCTCTGTTCTGAGAGATAAGTGTGTGTGAAAGCCGCCCTTCACCTAGCTTGTTGGGAACACAAAGTTTCTTTTCAGTTTCAAACTCCATTGCATACATATATATGGGGAGGTACTAGCTCCAACACGGTTTGACAGTGAAAACTGCAGGAACTTCAAACCTGCAGTAGGAAACAGACTGAGAAAGCAGAGAAAAAGTGTCTCCTGCAAACCGTTCCCTTGGTGCTAGATGAACGAACGTCTCTCCACTTGCTCAGTTCTGAGAGATAAGTGTGTGTGAAAGCCGTCCTTCACCTAGCTTGTTGGGAACACAAAGTTTCTTTTCAGTTGCAAACTCCATTCCATACTTATATATGGGGAGGTACTAGCCCCAACTCGGTTTTACAGTGAAAACTGCAGGAATTTCAAACCGGCACTAGGAAACAGACTGAGAAAGCAGAGAAAAAATGTCTCCTGCAACCCGTTCCCTTGCTGCTAGATGAACGAACGACTCTCGAATTTTTCAGTTCTGAGAGATAAGTGTGTGTGAAAGCCGTCCTTCACCTAGCTTGTTGGGAACACAAAGTTTCTTTTCAGTTGCAAACTCCATTCCATACATATATATGGGGAGGTACTAGCTCCAACTCGGTTTTACAGTGAAAACTGCAGGAACTTCAAACCGGCACTAGGAAACAGACTGAGAAAGCAGAGAAAAAGTGTCTCCTGCAACCCGTTCCCTTGGTGCTAGATGAACGAACGTCTCTCCACTTGCTCAGTTCTGAGAGATAAGTGTGTTTGAAAGCCGTCCTTCAACTAGCTTGTTGGGTACACAAAGTTTCTTTTCAGTTGCAAACTCCATTCCATACATATATATGGGGAGGTACAAGCTCCAACTCGGTTTTACAGTGAAAACTGCAGGAACTTCAAACCGGCACTAGGAAACAGACTGAGAAAGCAGAGAAAAAGTGTCTACTGCAACCCGTTCCCTTGGTGCTAGATGAACGAACGTCTCTCCACTTGCTCATTTTGAGAGATACGTGTGTGTGAAAGCCGTCCTTCACTAGCTTGTTGGGAACACAAAGTTTCTTTTCAGTTGCAAACTCCATTCAATACATATACATGGGGAGGTACAAGCCCCAACTCGGTTTTACAGTGAAAACTGCTGGAACTTCAAACCGGCACTAGGAAACAGACTGAGAAATCAGAGAAAAAATGTCTCCTGCAACCCGTTCCCTTGGTGCTAGATGAACGAACGTCTCTCGACTTGCTCAGTTCTGAGAGATAAGTGTGTGTGAAAGCCGTCCTTCACCTAGCTTGTTGGGAACACAAAGTTTCTTTTCAGTTGCCAACACCATTCCATACATATATATGGGGAGGTACTAGCTCAAACTAGGTTTTACAGTGAAAACTGCAGGAACTTCAAACCGGCACTAGGAAACAGACTGAGAAAGCAGAGAAAAAGTGTCTCCTGCAACCCGTTCCCTTGGTGCTAGATGAACGAACGTCTCTCCACTTGCTCAGTTCTGAGAGATAAGTGTGTGTGAAAGCCGTCCTTCACATAGCTTTTTGGGAACACAAAGTTTCTTTTCAGTTGCAAACTCCATTCCATACATATATATGGGGAGGTACTAGCCCCAACTCGGATTTACAGTGAAAACTGCAGGAACTTCAAACAGGCACTAGGAAACAGACTGAGAAAGCAGAGAAAAAGTGTCTCCTGCAACCCGTTCCCTTGGTGCTAGATGAACGAACGTCTCTCCACTTGCTCAGTTCGAGAGATAAGTGTGTGTGAAAGCCGTCCTTCACCTAGCTTGTTGGGAACACAAAGTTTCTTTTCAGTTGCAAACTCCATTCAATATATATATATGGGGAGGTACTAGCTCCAACTCGGTTTTACAGTGAAAACTGCAGGAACTTCAAACCGGCACTAGGAAACAGACTGAGAAAGCAGAGAAAAAATGTCTCCTGCAACCCGTTCCCTTGGTGCTAGATGAACGAACGTCTCTCCACTTGCTCAGTTCTGAGAGATAACTGTGTGTGAAAGCCGTCCTTCAACTTGGTTGTTGGGAACACAAAGTTTCTTTTCAGTTGCAAACTCCATTCCATACATATATATGGGGAGGTACTAGCTCCAACTCGGTTTTACAGTGAAAACTGCAGGAACTTCAAACCTGCACTAGGAAACAGACTGAGAAACAGAGAAAAAGTGTCTCCTGCAACCCGTTCCCTTGGTGCTAGATGAACGAACGTCTCTCCACTTGCAAGGTTCTGAGAGATAAGTGTGTGTGAAAGCCGTCCTTCACCTAGCTTGTTGGGAACACAAAGTTTCTTTTCAGTTGCAAACTCCATTCAATACATATATATGGGGAGGTACTAGCTCCAAATCGGTTTTACAGTGAAAACTGCAGGAACTTCAAACCGGCACTAGGAAACAGACTGAGAAAGCAGAGAAAAAGTGTCTCCTGCAAAACGTTCCCTTGTTGCTAGATGAACGAACATCTCTCCACTTGCTCAGTTCTGAGAGATAAGTGTGTTTGAAAGCCGTCCTTCACCTTGCTTGTTGGGAACACAAAGTTTCTTTTCAGTTGCAAACTCCATTCCATACATATATATGGGGAGGTACTAGCTCCAACTCTGTTTTACAGTGAAAACTGCAGGAACTTCAACCCGGCACTAGGAAACAGACTGAGAAAGCAGAGAAAATGTGTCTCCTGCAACCCGTTCCCTTGGTGCTAGATGAACGAACGTCTATCCACTTGCTCAGTTTTGAGAGATACGTGTGTGTGAAAGCCGTCCTTCACCTAGCTTGTTGGGAACACAAAGTTTCTTTTCAGTTGCAAACTCCATTCAATACATATATATGGGGAGGTACTAGCTCCAACTCGGTTTTACAGTGAAAACTGCAGGAACTTCAAACCGGCACTAGGAAACAGACTGAGAAAGCAGAGAAAAAATGTCTCCTGCAACCCGTTCCCTTGGTGCTAGATGAACGAACGTCTCTCGACTTGCTCAGTTCTGAGAGATAAGTGTGTGTGAAAGCCGTCCTTCACCTAGCTTGTTGGGAACACAAAGTTTCTTTTCAGTTGCAAACTCCATTCCATACATATATATGGGGAGGTACTAGCTCCAACTCGGTTTTACAGTGAAAACTGCAGGAACTTCAAACCGGCACTAGGAAACAGACTGAGAAAGCAGAGAAAAAGTGTCTCCTGCAACCCGTTCCCTTGGAGCTAGATGAACGAACGTCTCCCCACTTGCTCAGTTCTGAGAGGTAAGTGTGTGTGAAAGCCGTCCTTCACATAGCTTGTTGGGAACACAAAGTTTCTTTTCAGTTGCAAACTCCATTCCATACATATATATGGGGAGGTAATAGCCCCAACTCGGATTTACAGTGAAAACTGCAGGAACTACAAACCGGCACTAGGAAACAGACTGAGAAAGCAGAGAAAAAGTGTCTCCTGCAACCCGTTCCCTTGGTGCTAGATGAACGAACGTCTCTCCACTTGCTGAGTTCTGAGAGATAAGTGGGTGTGAAAGCCGTCCTTCACCTAGCTTGTTGGGAACACAAAGTTTCTTTTCAGTTGCAAACTCCATTCCATACATATATATGGGGAGGTACTAGCCTCAACTCGGTTTTACAGTGAAAACTGCAGGAACTTCAAACCGGCACTAGGAAACAGACTGAGAAAGCAGAGAAAAAATGTCTAATGCAACCCGTTCCGTTGGTGCGATATGAACGAACGTCTCTCCACTTGCTCAGTTCTGAGAGATAAGTGTGTTAAATCCGTCCTTCAACTAGCTTGTTGGGAACACAAAGTTTCTTTTCAGTTGCAAGCTCCATTCCATACATATTTATGGAGAGGTACTAGCTCCAACACGGTTTTACAGTGAAAATTGCAAGAACTTCAAATCGGCACTAGGAAACAGACTGAGAAAGCAGAGAAAATGTGTCTCCTGCAACCCGTTCCCTTGGTGTTAGATGAACGAACGTCTCTCCACTTGCTCAGTTCTGAGAGATAAGTGTGTGTGAAAGACGTCCTTCACCTAGCTTGTTGGGAACACAAATTTTCTTTTCAGTTGCAAACTCCATTCCATACATATATGTGGGGAGGTACTACCTTCAACTCGGTTTTACAGTGAAAACTGCAGGAACTTCAAACCGGCACTAGGAAACAGACTGAGAATGCAGAGAAAAAGTGTCTCCTGCAACCCGTTCCCTTGGTGCTAGATGAACGAACGTCTCTCCACTTGCTCAGTTCTGAGAGATAAGTGTGTGTGAAAGCCGTCCTTCAACTAGATTGTTGGGAACACAAAGTTTCTTTTCAGTTGCAAACTCCATTCCATACATATATATGGGGAGGTACTAGCACCAACTCGGTTTTACAGTGAAAACTGCAGGAACTTCAAACAGGCACTAGGAAACAGACTGAGAAAGCAGAGAAAAAGTGTCTCCTGCAACCCGTTCCCTTGGTGCTAGATGAACGAACGTCTCTCCACTTGCTCAGTTCTCAGAGACAAGTGTGTGTGAAAGCCGTCCTTCATCTTGCTTGTTGGGAACACATAGTTTCTTTTCAGTTGCAAACTCCATTCCATACAAATATATGGGGAGGTAGTAGCTCCAACTCGGTTTTACAGTGAAAACTGCAGGAACTTCAAACCGGCACTAGGAAACAGACTGAGAAAGCAGAGAAAAAGTGTCCCCTTCAACCGGTTCCCTTGGTGCTAGATGAACGAACGTCTCTCCACTTGCTCAGTTCTGAGAGATAAGTGTGTGTGAAAGCCGTACTTCAACTAGCTTGTTGGGAACACAAAGTTTCTTTTCAGTTGCAAACTCCATTCCATACATATATATGGGTAGGTACTAGCTCCAACATGGTTTGACAGTGAAAACTGCATTAACTTCAAACCGGCACTAAGAAATAGACTGAGAAAGCAGAGAAAAAGTGTCTCCTGCAACCCGTTCCCTTGGTGCTAGATGAACGAACGTCTCTCCACTTGCTCAGTTCTGAGAGATAAGTGTGTGTGAAAGCCGACCTTCACCTAGCTTGTTTGGAACACAAAGTTTCTTTTCAGTTGAAAACTCCATTCCATACATATATATGTGGAGGTACTAGCCCTAACTCGGTTTTACAGTGAAAACTGCAGGAACTTCAAACCGGCACTAGGAAACAGACTGAGAAAGCAGAGAAAAAATGTCCCCTGCAACCCGTTCCCTTGGTGCTAGATGAACGAACGACTCTCGACTTTCTCTGTTCTGAGAGATAAGTGTGTGTGAAAGCCGCCCTTCACCTAGCTTGTTGGGAACACAAAGTTTCTTTTCAGTTTCAAACTCCATTGCATACATATATATGGGGAGGTACTAGCTCCAACACGGTTTGACAGTGAAAACTGCAGGAACTTCAAACCTGCAGTAGGAAACAGACTGAGAAAGCAGAGAAAAAGTGTCTCCTGCAAACCGTTCCCTTGGTGCTAGATGAACGAACGTCTCTCCACTTGCTCAGTTCTGAGAGATAAGTGTGTGTGAAAGCCGTCCTTCACCTAGCTTGTTGGGAACACAAAGTTTCTTTTCAGTTGCAAACTCCATTCCATACTTATATATGGGGAGGTACTAGCCCCAACTCGGTTTTACAGTGAAAACTGCAGGAATTTCAAACCGGCACTAGGAAACAGACTGAGAAAGCAGAGAAAAAATGTCTCCTGCAACCCGTTCCCTTGCTGCTAGATGAACGAACGACTCTCGAATTTTTCAGTTCTGAGAGATAAGTGTGTGTGAAAGCCGTCCTTCACCTAGCTTGTTGGGAACACAAAGTTTCTTTTCAGTTGCAAACTCCATTCCATACATATATATGGGGAGGTACTAGCTCCAACTCGGTTTTACAGTGAAAACTGCAGGAACTTCAAACCGGCACTAGGAAACAGACTGAGAAAGCAGAGAAAAAGTGTCTCCTGCAACCCGTTCCCTTGGTGCTAGATGAACGAACGTCTCTCCACTTGCTCAGTTCTGAGAGATAAGTGTGTTTGAAAGCCGTCCTTCAACTAGCTTGTTGGGTACACAAAGTTTCTTTTCAGTTGCAAACTCCATTCCATACATATATATGGGGAGGTACAAGCTCCAACTCGGTTTTACAGTGAAAACTGCAGGAACTTCAAACCGGCACTAGGAAACAGACTGAGAAAGCAGAGAAAAAGTGTCTCCTGCAACCCGTTCCCTTGGTGCTAGATGAACGAACGTCTCTCCACTTGCTCATTTTGAGAGATACGTGTGTGTGAAAGCCGTCCTTCACTAGCTTGTTGGGAACACAAAGTTTCTTTTCAGTTGCAAACTCCATTCAATACATATACATGGGGAGGTACAAGCCCCAACTCGGTTTTACAGTGAAAACTGCTGGAACTTCAAACCGGCACTAGGAAACAGACTGAGAAATCAGAGAAAAAATGTCTCCTGCAACCCGTTCCCTTGGTGCTAGATGAACGAACGTCTCTCGACTTGCTCAGTTCTGAGAGATAAGTGTGTGTGAAAGCCGTCCTTCACCTAGCTTGTTGGGAACACAAAGTTTCTTTTCAGTTGCCAACACCATTCCATACATATATATGGGGAGGTACTAGCTCAAACTAGGTTTTACAGTGAAAACTGCAGGAACTTCAAACCGGCACTAGGAAACAGACTGAGAAAGCAGAGAAAAAGTGTCTCCTGCAACCCGTTCCCTTGGTGCTAGATGAACGAACGTCTCTCCACTTGCTCAGTTCTGAGAGATAAGTGTGTGTGAAAGCCGTCCTTCACATAGCTTTTTGGGAACACAAAGTTTCTTTTCAGTTGCAAACTCCATTCCATACATATATATGGGGAGGTACTAGCCCCAACTCGGATTTACAGTGAAAACTGCAGGAACTTCAAACAGGCACTAGGAAACAGACTGAGAAAGCAGAGAAAAAGTGTCTCCTGCAACCCGTTCCCTTGGTGCTAGATGAACGAACGTCTCTCCACTTGCTCAGTTCTGAGAGATAAGTGTGTGTGAAAGCCGTCCTTCACCTAGCTTGTTGGGAACACAAAGTTTCTTTTCAGTTGCAAACTCCATTCAATATATATATATGGGGAGGTACTAGCTCCAACTCGGTTTTACAGTGAAAACTGCAGGAACTTCAAACCGGCACTAGGAAACAGACTGAGAAAGCAGAGAAAAAATGTCTCCTGCAACCCGTTCCCTTGGTGCTAGATGAACGAACGTCTCTCCACTTGCTCAGTTCTGAGAGATAACTGTGTGTGAAAGCCGTCCTTCAACTTGGTTGTTGGGAACACAAAGTTTCTTTTCAGTTGCAAACTCCATTCCATACATATATATGGGGAGGTACTAGCTCCAACTCGGTTTTACAGTGAAAACTGCAGGAAATTCAAACCGGCACTAGGAAACAGACTGAGAAACAGAGAAAAAGTGTCTCCTGCAACCCGTTCCCTTGGTGCTAGATGAACGAACGTCTCTCCACTTGCAAGGTTCTGAGAGATAAGTGTGTGTGAAAGCCGTCCTTCACCTAGCTTGTTGGGAACACAAAGTTTCTTTTCAGTTGCAAACTCCATTCAATACATATATATGGGGAGGTACTAGCTCCAACTCGGTTTTACAGTGAAAACTGCAGGAACTTCAAACCGGCACTAGGAAACAGACTGAGAAAGCAGAGAAAAAGTGTCTCCTGCAAAACGTTCCCTTGTTGCTAGATGAACGAACATCTCTCCACTTGCTCAGTTCTGAGAGATAAGTGTGTTTGAAAGCCGTCCTTCACCTTGCTTGTTGGGAACACAAAGTTTCTTTTCAGTTGCAAACTCCATTCCATACATATATATGGGGAGGTACTAGCTCCAACTCTGTTTTACAGTGAAAACTGCAGGAACTTCAACCCGGCACTAGGAAACAGACTGAGAAAGCAGAGAAAATGTGTCTCCTGCAACCCGTTCCCTTGGTGCTAGATGAACGAACGTCTATCCACTTGCTCAGTTTTGAGAGATACGTGTGTGTGAAAGCCGTCCTTCACCTAGCTTGTTGGGAACACAAAGTTTCTTTTCAGTTGCAAACTCCATTCAATACATATATATGGGGAGGTACTAGCTCCAACTCGGTTTTACAGTGAAAACTGCAGGAACTTCAAACCGGCACTAGGAAACAGACTGAGAAAGCAGAGAAAAAATGTCTCCTGCAACCCGTTCCCTTGGTGCTAGATGAACGAACGTCTCTCGACTTGCTCAGTTCTGAGAGATAAGTGTGTGTGAAAGCCGTCCTTCACCTAGCTTGTTGGGAACACAAAGTTTCTTTTCAGTTGCAAACTCCATTCCATACATATATATGGGGAGGTACTAGCTCCAACTCGGTTTTACAGTGAAAACTGCAGGAACTTCAAACCGGCACTAGGAAACAGACTGAGAAAGCAGAGAAAAAGTGTCTCCTGCAACCCGTTCCCTTGGAGCTAGATGAACGAACGTCTCCCCACTTGCTCAGTTCTGAGAGGTAAGTGTGTGTGAAAGCCGTCCTTCACATAGCTTGTTGGGAACACAAAGTTTCTTTTCAGTTGCAAACTCCATTCCATACATATATATGGGGAGGTAATAGCCCCAACTCGGATTTACAGTGAAAACTGCAGGAACTACAAACCGGCACTAGGAAACAGACTGAGAAAGCAGAGAAAAAGTGTCTCCTGCAACCCGTTCCCTTGGTGCTAGATGAACGAACGTCTCTCCACTTGCTGAGTTCTGAGAGATAAGTGGGTGTGAAAGCCGTCCTTCACCTAGCTTGTTGGGAACACAAAGTTTCTTTTCAGTTGCAAACTCCATTCCATACATATATATGGGGAGGTACTAGCCTCAACTCGGTTTTACAGTGAAAACTGCAGGAACTTCAAACCGGCACTAGGAAACAGACTGAGAAAGCAGAGAAAAAATGTCTAATGCAACCCGTTCCGTTGGTGCGATATGAACGAACGTCTCTCCACTTGCTCAGTTCTGAGAGATAAGTGTGTTAAATCCGTCCTTCAACTAGCTTGTTGGGAACACAAAGTTTCTTTTCAGTTGCAAGCTCCATTCCATACATATTTATGGAGAGGTACTAGCTCCAACACGGTTTTACAGTGAAAATTGCAAGAACTTCAAATCGGCACTAGGAAACAGACTGAGAAAGCAGAGAAAATGTGTCTCCTGCAACCCGTTCCCTTGGTGTTAGATGAACGAACGTCTCTCCACTTGCTCAGTTCTGAGAGATAAGTGTGTGTGAAAGACGTCCTTCACCTAGCTTGTTGGGAACACAAATTTTCTTTTCAGTTGCAAACTCCATTCCATACATATATGTGGGGAGGTACTAGCTCCAACTCGGTTTTACAGTGAAAACTGCAGGAACTTCAAACCGGCACTAGGAAACAGACTGAGAAAGCAGAGAAAAAGTGTCTCCTGCAACCCGTATTCTTGGTGCTAGATGAACGAACGTCTCTCCACTTGCTCACTTCTGAGAGATAAGTGTGAGTGAAAGCCGTACTTCAACTTGCTTGTTGGGAACACAAAGTTTCTTTTCAGTTGCAAACTCCATTCCATATATATATATGGGTAGGTACTAGCTCCAACACGGTTTGACAGTGAAAACTGCATTAACTTTAAACCGGCACTAGGAAACAGACTGAGAAAGCAGAGAAAAAGTGTCTCCTGCAACCCGTATCCTTGGTGCTAGATGAACGAACGTCTCTCCACTTGCTCAGTTCTGAGAGATAAGTGTGAGTGATAGCCGTACTTCAACTTGCTTTTTGAGAACACAAAGTTTCTTTTCAGTTGCAAACTCCATTCCATATATATATATGGGTAAGTACTAGCTCCAACACGGTTTGACAGTGAAAACTGCATTAACTTCAAACCGGCACTAGGAAACAGACTGAGAAAGCAGAGAAAACGTATCTCCTGCAACCCGTTCCCTTGGTGCTAGATGAACGAACGTCTCTGTACATGCTCATTTCTGAGAGATATGTGTGTGTGAAAGCCGTCCTTCAACTTGGTTGTTGGGAACACAAATTTTCTTTTCAGTTGCAAACTCCATTCCATACATATATATGGGGAGGTACTAGCTCCAACTCTGTTTTACCGAGAAAACTGCAGGAACTTCCAACTGGCACTAGGAAACAGACTGAGAAAGCAGAGAAAATGTGTCTCCTGCAACCCGTTCCCTTGGTTCTAGATGAACGAACGTCTCTCCACTTGCTCATTTCTGAGAGGTAATTGTGTGTGAAAGCCGTCCTTCACCTAGCTTGTTGAGAACACAAAGTTATTTTTAGTTGCAAACTCCATTCCATACATATATATGGGGAGGTACTAGCTCCAACTCGGTTTTACAGTGAAAACTGCAGGAAATTCAAACCGGCACTAGGAAACAGACTGAGAAAGCAGAGAAAAAGTGTCTCCTGCAACCCGTTCCCTTGGTGCTAGATGAACGAACGTCTCTCCACTTGCTCAGTTCTGAGAGATAAGTGTGTGTGAAAGCCATCCTTCACCTAGCCTGTTGGGAACACAAAGTTTCTTTTCAGTTGCAAACTCCATTCCATACATATATATGGGGAGGTACTAGCACCAACTCGGTTTACAGTGAAAACGGCAGGAACTTCAAACAGGCACTAGGAAACAGACTGAGAAAGCAGAGAAAAAGTGTCTCCTGCAACCCGTTCCCTTGGTGCTAGATGAACGAACGTCTCTCCACTTGCTCAGTTCTCAGAGATAAGTGTGTGTGAAAGCCGTCCTTCACCTTGCTTGTTGGGAACACAAAGTTTCTTTTCAGTTGCAAACTCCATTCCATACATATATATGGGGAGGTACTAGCTCCAATTCGGTTTTACAGTGAAAACTGCAGGAACTTCAAACCGGCACTAGGAAACAGACTGAGAAAGCAGAGAAAAAGTGTCTCCTGCAACCCGTTCCCTTGGTGCTAGATGAACGAACGTCTCTCCACTTGCTCAGTTCTGAGAGATAAGTGTGTGTGAAATCCGTCCTTCAACTAGCTTGTTGGGAACACAAAGTTTCTTTTCAGTTGCAAACTCCATTCCATACATATATATGGGTAGGTACTAGCTCCAACACGGTTTGACAGTGAAAACTGCATTAACTTCAAACCGTCACTAAGAAACAGACTGAGAAAGCAGAGAAAAAGTGTCTCCTGCAACCCGTTCCCTTGGTGCTAGATGAACGAACGTCTCTCCACTTGCTCAGTTCTGAGAGATAAGTGTGTGTGAAAGCCGTTCTTCACCTAGCTTGTTGGGAACACAAAGTTTCTTTTCAGTTGCAAACTCCATTCAATACATATATATGGGGAGGTACTAGCCCCAACTCTGTTTTACAGTGAAAACTGCAGGAACTTCAAACCGGCACTAGGAAACAGACTGAGAATGCAGAGAAAAAATGTCTCCTGCAACCCGTTCCCTTGGTGCTAGATGAACGAAAGACTCTCGACTTTCTCTGTTCTGAGAGATAAGTGTGTGTGAAAGCCGTCCTTCACCTAGCTTGTTGGGAACACAAAGTTTCTTTTCAGTTGCAAACTCCATTCCATACATATATATGGGGAGGTACTAGCTCCAACTCTGTTTAACCGAGAAAACTGCAGGAACTTCCAACTGGCACTAGGAAACAGACTGAGAATGCAGAGAAAATGTGTCTCCTGCAACCCGTTCCATGGGTTCTAGATGAACGAACGTCTCTCCACTTGCTCATTTCTGAGAGGTAATTGTGTGTGAAAGCCGTCCTTCACCTAGCTTGTTGAGAACACAAAGTTTCTTTTTAGTTGCAAACTCCATTACATACATATATATGGGGAGGTAGTAGCTCCAACTCGGTTTTACAGTGAAAACTGCAGGAAATTCAAACCGGCACTAGGAAACAGACTGAGAAAGCAGAGAAAAAGTGTCTCCTGCAACCCGTTCCCTTGGTGCTAGATGAACGAACGTCTCTCCACTTGCTCAGTTCTGAGAGATATGTGTGTGTGAAAGCCGTCCTTCACCTAGCTTGTTGGGAACACAAAGTTTCTTTTCAGTTGCAAGCTCCATTCCATACATATATATGGAGAGGTACTAGCTCCAACACTGTTTTACAGTGAAAATTGCAGGAACTTCAAATCGGCACTAGGAAACAGACTGAGAAAGCAGAGAAAATGTGTCTCCTGCAACCCGTTCCCTTGGTGCTAGATGAACGAACGTCTCTCCACTTGCTCAGTTCTGAGAGATAAGAGTGTGTGAAAGACGTCCTTCAACTAGCTTGTTGGGAACACAAATTTGTTTTCAGTTGCAAACTCCATTCCATACATATATGTGGGGAGGTAAAAGCTCCAACTCGGTTTTACAGTGAAAACTGCAGGAACTTCAAACCGGCACTAGGAAACAGACTGAGAAAGCAGACAAAAAATGTCTCCTGCAACCCGTATTCTTGGTGCTAGATGAACGAACGTCTCTACACTTGCTCACTTCTGAGAGCTAAGTGTGAGTGAAAGCCGTACTTCAACTTGCTTGTTGGGAACACAAAGTTTCTTTTCAGTTGCAAACTCCATTCCATACATATATATGGGGAGGTACTAGCTCCAAATCTGTTTAACCGAGAAAACTGCAGGAACTTCCAACTGGCACTAGGAAACAGACTGAGAAAGCAGAGAAAATGTGTATCCTGCAACCCGTTCCCTTGGTTCTAGATGAACGAACGTCTCTCCACTTGCTCATTTCTGAGAGGTAATTGTGTGTGAAAGCCGTCCTTCACCTAGCTTGTTGAGAACACAAAGTTTCTTTTTAGTTGCAAACTCCATTACATACATATATATGGGGAGGTAGTAGCTCCAACTCGGTTTTACAGTGAAAACTGCAGGAAATTCAAAACGGCACTAGGAAACAGACTGAGAAAGCAGAGAAAAAGTGTCTCCTGCAACCCGTTCCCTTGGTGCTAGATGAACGAACGTCTCTCCACTTGCTCAGTTCTGAGAGATATGTGTGTGTGAAAGCCGTCCTTCACCTAGCTTGTTGGGAACACAAAGTTTCTTTTCAGTTGCAAGCTCCATTCCATACATATATATGGAGAGGTAGTAGCTCCAACACGGTTTTACAGTGAAAATTGCAGGAACTTCAAATCGGCACTAGGAAACAGACTGAGAAAGCAGAGAAAATGTGTCTCCTGCAACCCGTTCCCTTGGTGCTAGATGAACGAACGTCTCTCCACTTGCTCAGTTCTGAGAGATAAGTGTGTGTGAAAGACGTCCTTCACCTAGCTTGTTGGGAACACAAATTTTCTTTTCAGTTGCAAACTCCATTCCATACATATATGTGGGGAGGTAATAGCTCCAACTCGGTTTTACAGTGAAAACTGCAGGAACTTCAAACCGGCACTAGGAAACAGACTGAGAAAGCAGAGAAAAAGTGTCTCCTGCAACCCGTATTCTTGGTGCTAGATGAACGAACGTCTCTCCACTTGCTCACTTCTGAGAGATAAGTGTGAGTGAAAGCCGTACTTCAACTTGCTTGTTGGGAACACAAAGTTTCTTTTCAGTTGCCAACTCCATTCCATATATATATAAGGGTATGTACTAGCTCCAACACGGTTTGACAGTGAAAACTGCATTAACTTCAAACCGGCACTAGGAAACAGACTGAGAAAGCAGAGAAAAAGTGTCTCCTGCAACCCGTATCCTTGGTGCTAGATGAACGAACGTCTCTCCACTTGCTCAGTTCTGAGAGATAAGTGTGAGTGATAGCCGTAATTCAACTTGCTTGTTGGGAACACAAAGTTTCTTTTCAGTTGCAAACTCCATTCCATATATATATATGGGTAAGTACTAGCTCCAACACTGTTTGACAGTGAAAACTGCATAAACTTCAAACCGGCACTAGGAAACAGACTGAGAAAGCAGAGAAAAAGTATCTCCTGCAACCCGTTCCCTTGGTGCTAGATGAACGAACGTCTCTGTACATGCTCATTTCTGAGAGATATGTGTGTGTGAAAGCCGTCCTTCACCGAGCTTTTTGGGAACACAAATTTTCTTTTCAGTTGCAAACTCCATTCCATACATATATATGGGGAGGTACTAGCTCCAACTCTGTTTTACCGAGAAAACTGCAGGAACTTCCAACTGGCACTAGGAAACAGACTGAGAAAGCAGAGAAAATGTGTCTCCTGCAACCCGTTCCCTTGGTTCTAGATGAACGAACGTCTCTCCACTTGCTCATTTCTGAGAGGTAATTGTGTGTGAAAGCCGTCCTTCACCTAGCTTGTTGAGAACACAAAATTTCTTTTTAGTTGCAAACTCCATTCCATACATATATATGGGGAGGTACTAGCTCCAACTCGGTTTTACAGTGAAAACTGCAGGAACTTCAAACCGGCACTAGGAAACAGACTGAGAAAGCAGAGGAAAAGTGTCTCCTGCAACCCGTTCCCTTGGTGCTAGATGAACGAACGTCTCTCCACTTGCTCAGTTCTGAGAGATAAGTGTGTGTGAAAGCCATCCTTCACCTAGCCTGTTGGGAACACAAAGTTTCTTTTCAGTTGCAAACTCCATTCCATACATATATATGGGGAGGTACTAGCACCAACTCGGTTTACAGTGAAAACGGCAGGAACTTCAAACAGGCACTAGGAAACAGACTGAGAAAGCAGAGAAAAAGTGTCTCCTGCAACCCGTTCCCTTGGTGCTAGATGAACGAACGTCTCTCCACTTGCTCAGTTCTCAGAGATAAGTGTGTGTGAAAGCCGTCCTTCACCTTGCTTGTTGGGAACACAAAGTTTCTTTTCAGTTGCAAACTCCATTCCATACATATATATGGGGAGGTACTAGCTCCAATTCGGTTTTACAGTGAAAACTGCAGGAACTTCAAACCGGCACTAGGAAACAGACTGAGAAAGCAGAGAAAAAGTGTCTCCTGCAACCCGTTCAATTGGTGCTAGATGAACGAACGTCTCTCCACTTGCTCAGTTCTGAGAGATAAGTGTGTGTGAAATCCGTCCTTCAACTAGCTTGTTGGGAACACAAAGTTTCTTTTCAGTTGCAAACTCCATTCCATACATATATATGGGTAGGTACTAGCTCCAACACGGTTTGACAGTGAAAACTGCATTAACTTCAAACCGGCACTAAGAAACAGACTGAGAAAGCAGAGAAAAAGTGTCTCCTGCAACCCGTTCCCTTGGTGCTAGATGAACGAACGTCTCTCCACTTGCTCAGTTCTGAGAGATAAGTGTGTGTGAAAGCCGTCCTTCACCTAGCTTGTTGGGAACACAAAGTTTCTTTTCAGTTGCAAACTCCATTCCATACATATATATGGGGAGGTACTAGCCCCAACTCGGTTTTACAGTGAAAACTGCAGGAACTTCAAACCGGCACTAGGAAACAGACTGAGAAAGCAGAGAAAAAATGTCTCCTGCAACCCGTTCCCTTGGTGCTAGATGAACGAAAGACTCTCGACTTTCTCTGTTCTGAGAGATAAGTGTGTGTGAAAGCCGTCCTTCACCTAGCTTGTTGGGAACACAAAGTTTCTTTTCAGTTGCAAACTCCATTCCATACATATATATGGGGAGGTACTAGCTCCAACTCTGTTTAACCGAGAAAACTGCAGGAACTTCCAACTGGCACTAGGAAACAGACTGAGAAAGCAGAGAAAATGTATCTCCTGCAACCCGTTCCCTTGGTTCTAGATGAACGAACGTCTCTCCACTTGCTCATTTCTGAGAGGTAATTGTGTGTGAAAGCCGTCCTTCACCTAGCTTGTTGAGAACACGAAGTTTCTTTTAAGTTGCAAACTCCATTACATACATATATATGGGGAGGTAGTAGCTCCAACTCGGTTTTACAGTGAAAACTGCAGGAAATTCAAACCGGCACTAGGAAACAGACTGAGAAAGCAGAGAAAAAGTGTCTCCTGCAACCCGTTCCCTTGGTGCTAGATGAACGAACGTCTCTCCACTTGCTCAGTTCTGAGAGATATGTGTGTGTGAAAGCCGTCCTTCACCTAGCTTGTTGGGAACACAAAGTTTCTATTCAGTTGCAAGCTCCATTCCATACATATATATGGAGAGGTACTAGCTCCAACTCGGTTTTACAGTGAAAACTGCAGGAAATTCAAACCGGCACTAGGAAACAGACTGAGAAAGCAGAGAAAATGTGTCTCCTGCAACCCGTTCCCTTGGTGCTAGATGAACGAACGTCTCTCCACTTGCTCAGTTCTGAGAGATAAGAGTGTGTGAAAGACGTCCTTCACCTAGCTTGTTGGGAACACAAATTTTCTTTTCAGTTGTAAACTCCATTCCATACATATATGTGGGGAGGTAATAGCTCCAACTCGGTTTTACAGTGAAAACTGCAGGAACTTCATACCGGCACTAGGAAACAGACTGAGAAAACAGAGAAAAAGTGTCTCCTGCAACCCGTATTCTTGGTGCTAGGTGAACGAACGTCTCTCCACTTGCTCACTTCTGAGAGATAAGTGTGAGTGAAAGCCGTCCTTCAACTTGCTTGTTGGGAACACAAAGCTTCTTTTCAGTTGCAAACTCCATTCCATATATATATATGGGTAGGTACAAGCTCCAACACGGTTTGACAGTGAAAACTGCATTAACTTCAAACCGGCACTAGGAAACAGACTGAGAAAGCAGAGAAAAAGTGTCTCCTGCAACCCGTATCCTTGGTGCTAGATGAACGAACGTCTCTCCACTTGCTCAGTTCTGAGAGATAAGTGTGAGTGATAGCCGTACTTCAACTTGCTTGTTGGGAACACAAAGTTTCTTTTCAGTTGCAAACTCCATTCCATATATATATATGGGTAAGTACTAGCTCCAACACGGTTTGACAGTGAAAACTGCATTAACTTCAAACCGGCACTAGGAAACAGACTGAGAAAGCAGAGAAAAAGTATCTCCTGCAACCCGTTCCCTTGGTGCTAAATGAACGAACGTCTCTGTACATGCTCATTTCTGAGAGATATGTGTGTGTGAAAGCCGTCCTTCACCTAGCTTTTTGGGAACACAAATTTTCTTTTCAGTTGCAAACTCCATTCCATACATATATATGGGGAGGTACTAGCTCCAACTCTGTTTTACCGAGAAAACTGCAGGAACTTCCAACTGGCACTAAGAAACAGACTGAGAAAGCAGAGAAAAAGTGTCTCCTGCAACCCGTTCCCTTGGTGCTAGATGAACGAACGTCTCTCCACTTGCTCAGTTCTGAGAGATAAGTGTGTGTGAAAGCCGTCCTTCACCTAGCTTGTTGGGAACACAAAGTTTCTTTTCAGTTGCAAACTCCATTCCATACATATATATGGGGAGGTACTAGCCCCAACTCGGTTTTACAGTGAAAACTGCAGGAACTTCAAACCGGCACTAGGAAACAGACTGAGAAAGCAGAGAAAAAATGTCTCCTGCAACCCGTTCCCTTGGTGCTAGATGAACGAAAGACTCTCGACTTTCTCTGTTCTGAGAGATAAGTGTGTGTGAAAGCCGTCCTTCACCTAGCTTGTTGGGAACACAAATTTTCTTTTCAGTTGCAAACCCCATTCCATACATATATATGGGGAGGTACTAGTTCCAACTCTGTTTAACTGAGAAAACTGCAGGAACTTCCAACTGGCACTAGGAAACAGACTGAGAAAGCAGAGAAAATGTGTCTCCTGCAACCCGTTCCCTTGGATCTAGATGAACGAACGTCTCTCCACTTGCTCATTTCTGAGAGGTAATTGTGTGTGAAAGCCGTCCTTCACCTAGCTTGTTGAGAACACAAAGTTTCTTTTTAGTTGCAAACTCCATTCCATACATATATATGGGGAGGTACTAGATCCAACTCGGTTTTACAGTGAAAACTGCAGGAAATTCAAACCGGCACTAGGAAACAGACTGAGAAAGCAGAGAAAAAGTGTCTCCTGCAACCCGTTCCCTTGGTGCTAGATGAACGAACGTCTCTCCACTTGCTCAGTTCTCAGAGATAAGTGTGTGTGAAAGCCGTCCTTCACCTAGCCTGTTGGGAACACAAAGTTTCTTTTCAGTTGCAAACTCCATTCCATACATATATATGGGGAGGTACTAGCCCCAACTCGGTTTTACAGTGAAAACTGCAGGAACTTCAAACCGGCACTAGGAAACAGACTGAGAAAGCAGAGAAAAAGTGTCTCCTGCAACCCGTTCCCTTGGTGCTAGATGAACGAACGTCTCTCCACTTGCTCAGTTCTGAGAGAAAAGTGTGTGTGAAATCCGTCCTTCAACTAGCTTGTTGGGAACACAAAGTTTCTTTTCAGTTGCAAACTCCATTCCATACATATATATGGGTAGGTACTAGCTCCAACACGGTTTGACAGTGAAAACCGCATTAACTTCAAACCGGCACTAAGAAACAGACTGAGAAAGCAGAGAAAAAGTGTCTCCTGCAACCCGTTCCCTTGGTGCTAGATGAACGAACGTCTCTCCACTTGCTCAGTTCTGAGAGATAAGTGTGTGTGAAAGCCGTCCTTCACCTAGCTTGTTGGGAACACAAAGTTTCTTTTCAGTTGCAAACTCCATTCCATACATATATATGGGGAGGTACTAGCTCCAATTCGGTTTTACAGTGAAAACTGCAGGAACTTCAAACCGGCACTAGGAAACAGACTGAGAAAGCAGAGAAATAGTGTCTCCTGCAACCCGTTCCCTTGGTGCTAGGTGAACGAACGTCTCTCCACTTGCTCAGTTCTGAGAGATAAATGTGTGTGAAAGCCGTCCTTCACCTAGCTTGTTGGGAACACAAAGTTTCTTTTCAGTTGCAAACTCCATTCCATACATATATATGGGGAGGTACAAGCTCCAACTCGGTTTTACAGTGAAAACTGCAGGAACTTCAAACCGGCACTAGGAAACAAACTGAGAAAGCAGAGAAAAAGTGTCTCCTGCAACCCGTTCCCTTGGTGCTAGATGAACGAACGTCTCTCCACTTGCTCAGTTCTGAGAGATAAATGTGTGTGAAATCCGTCCTTCAACTAGCTTGTTGGGAACACAAAGTTTCTTTTCAGTTGCAAACTCCATTCCATACATATATATGGGTAGGTACTAGCTCCAACACGGTTTGACAGTGAAAACTGCATTAACTTCAAACCGGCACTAAGAAACAGACTGAGAAAGCAGAGAAAAAGTGTCTCCTGCAACCCGTTCCCTTGGTGCTAGATGAACGAACGTCTCTCCACTTGCTCAGTTCTGAGAGATAAGTGTGTGTGAAAGCCGTCCTTCAGCTAGCTTGTTGGGAACACAAAGTTTCTTTTCAGTTGCAAACTCCATTCAATACATATATATGGGGAGGTACAAGCCCCAACTCGGTTTTACAGTGAAAACTGCAGGAACTTCAAACCGGCACTAGGAAACAGACTGAGAAAGCAGAGAAAAAATGTCTCCTGCAACCCGTTCCCTTGGTGCTAGATGAACGAACGTCTCTCCACTTGCTCAGTTCTGAGAGATAAGTGTGTGTGAAAGCCGTCCTTCACCTAGCTTTTTGGGAACACAAAGTTTCTTTTCAGTTGCAAACTCCATTCCATACATATATATGGGGAGGTACTAGCTCCAACTCCTTTTTTACAGTGAAAACTGCAGGAACTTCAAACCGGCACTAGGAAACAGACTGAGAAAGCAGAGAAAAAGTGTCTCCTGCAACACTTTTCCTTGGTGCTAGATGAACGAACGTCTCTCCACTTGCTCAGTTCTGAGAGATAAGTGTGTGTGAAAGCCGTCCTTCACCTAGCTTGTTGGGAACACAAAGTTTCTTTTCAGTTGCAAACTCCATTCCATACATATATATGGGGAGGTACTAGCCCCAACACGGATTTACAGTGAAAACTGCAGGAACTTCAAACCGGCACTAGGAAACAGACTGAGAAGGCAGAGAAAAAGTGTCTCCTGCTACCCGTTCCCTTGGTGCTAGATGAACGAACGTCTCTCCACTTGTTGAGTTCTGAGAGTTAAGTGTGTGTGAAAGCCGTCCTTCACCTAGCTTGTTGGGACCACAAAGTATCTTTTCAGTTGCAAACTCCATTCCATACATATATATGGGGAGGTACTAGCTCCAACTCGGTTTTACAGTGAAAACTGCAGGAACTTCAAACCGGCACTAGGAAACAGACTGAGAAAGCAGAGAAAAAATGTCTCCTGCAACCCGTTCCCTTGGTGCTAAATGAACGAACGTCTCTCGACTTGCTCAGTTCTGAGAGATAAGTGTGTGTGAAAGCCGTCCTTCAACTTGTTTGTTGGGAACACAAAGTTTCTTTTCAGTTGCAAACTCCATTCCATACATATATATGGATAGGTACTAGCTCCAACTCGGTTTACAGTGAAAACTGCAGGAACTTTAAACCTGCACTAGGAAACAGACTGAGAAACAGAGAAAAAGTGTCTCCTGCAACCCGTTCCCTTGGTGCTAGATGAACGAACTTCTCTCCACTTGCTAGGTTCTGAGAGATAAGTGTGTGTGAAAGCCGTCCTTCACCTAGCTTGTTGGGAACACAAAGTTTCTTTTCAGTTGCAAGCTCCATTCAATACATATATATGGAGAGGTACTAGCTCCAACTCGGTTTTACAGTGAAAACTGCAGGAACTTCAAACCGGCACTAGGAAACAGACTGAGAAAGCAGAGAAAAAGTGTCTTCTGCAAACCGTTCACTTGGTGCTAGATGAACGAACGTCTCTCCACTTGCTCAGTTCTCAGAGATAAGTGTGTGTGAAAGCCGTCCTTCACCTAGCTTGTTGGAACACAAAATTTCTTTTCAGTTGCAAACTCCATTCCATACATATATATGGATAGGTACTAGCTCCAACTCGGTTTTACAGTGAAAACTGCAGGAACTTCAAACCGGCACTAGGAAACAGACTGAGAAAGCAGAGAAAAAGTGTCTCCTGCAACCCGTTCCCTTGGTGCTAGATGAACGAACGTCTCTCCACTTGCTCATTTCTGAGAGATAAGTGTGTGTGAAAGCCGTCCTTCACCTAGCTTGTTGGGAACACAAAGTTTCTTTTCAGTTGCAAACTCCATTCCATACATATATATGGGGAGGTACTAGCTCCAACTCGGTTTTACAGTGAAAACTGCAGGAACTTCAAACCGGCACTAGGAAACAGACTGAGAAAGCAGAGAAAAAGTGTCTCCTGCATCCCGTTCCCTTGGTGCTAGATGAACGAACGTCTCTCCACTTGCTCAGTTCTGAGAGATAAGTGTGTGTGAAAGCCGTCCTTCACCTAGCTTGTTGGGAAAACAAAGTTTCTTTTCAGTTGCAAACTCCATTCCATACATATATAAGGGGAGGTACTAGCTCCAACTCGGTTTTACAGTGAAAACGGCAGGAACTTCAAACCGGCACTAGGAAACAGACTAGAAAGCAGAGAAATAGTTTCTCCTGCAACCCGTTCCCTTGGTGCTAGATGAACTTACGTCTCTCCACTTGCTCAGTTCTCAGAGATAAGTGTGTGTGAAAGCCGTCCTTCACCTAGCTTGTTGGGAACACAAAGTTTCTTTTCAGTTGCAAACTCCATTCCATACATATATATGGGGAGGTAGTAGCTCCAACACTGTTTTACAGTGAAAACTGCAGGAACTTCAAACCGGCACTAGGAAACAGACTGAGAAAGCAGAGAAAAAGTGTCTCCTGCAACCCGTTCCCTTGGTGCTAGATGAACGAACGTCTCTCCACTTGCTCAGTTCTGAGAGATAAGTGTGTGTGAAATCCGTCCTTCACCTAGCCTGTTGGGAACACAAAGTTTCTTTTCAGTTGCAAACTCCATTCCATACATATATATCGGGAGGTACTAGCTCCAACACGGTTTGACAGTGAAAACTGCATTAACTTCAAACCGGCACTAAGAAACAGACTGAGAAAGCAGAGAAAAAGTGTCTCCTGCAACCCTTTCCCTTGGTGCTAGATGAACGAACGTCTCTCCACTTGCTCAGTTCTGAGAGATAAGTGTGTGTGAAAGCCGTCCTTCACCTAGCTTGTTGGGAACACAAAGATTCTTTTCAGTTGCAAACTCCATTCCATACATATATATGGAGAGGTACTAGCTCCAACTCGGTTTACAGTGAAAACTGCAGGAACTTCAAACCGGCACTAGGAAACAGACTGAGAAAGCAGAGAAAAAGTGTCTCCTGCAACCCGTTCCCTTGGTGCTAGATGAACGAACGTCTCTCCACTTGCTCAGTTCTGAGAGATAAGTGTGTGTGAAAGCCGTCCTTCACCTAGCTTGTTGGGAACACTAAGTTTCTTTTCAGTTGCAAACTCCATTCCATACATATATATGGGGAGGTACTAGCCACAACTCGGTTTTACAGTGAAAACTACAGGAACTTCAAACCGGCACTAGGAAACAGACTGAGAAAGCAGAGAAAAAGTGTCTCCTGAAACCCGTTTCCTTGGTGCTAGGTGAACGAACGTCTCTCCACTTGCTCAGTTCTGCGAGATAAGTGTGAGTGAAAGCCGTACTTCAACTTGCATGTTGGGAACACAAAGTTTCTTTTCAGTTGCAAACTCCATTCCATATATATATATGGGGAGGTACAAGCTCCAACACGGTTTGACAGTGAAAACTGCATTAACATCAAACCGGCACTAGGAAACAGACTGAGAAAGCAGAGAAAAAGTGTCTCCTGCAACCCGTTCCCTTGGTGCTAGATGAACGAACGTCTCTGTACATGCTCATTTCTGAGAGATAAGTGTGTGTGAAAGCCGTCCTTCACCTAGCTTTTTGGGAACACAAAGTTTGTTTTCAGTTGCAAAGTCCATTCCATACATATATATGGGGAGGTACAAGCTCCAACTCGGTTTTACAGTGAAAACTGCAGGAACTTCAAAGCGGCAATAGGAAACACACTGAGAAAGCAGAGAAAAAGTGTCTCCTGTAACCCGTTCCCTTGGTGCTAGATGAACGAACGTCTCTCCACTTGCTCAGATCTGAGTGATACGTGTGTGTGAAAGCCGTCCTTCACCTAGCTTGTTGGGAACACAAAGTTTCTTTTCAGTTGCAAACTCCATTCCATACATATATATGGGGAGGTAGTAGCTCCAACTCTGTTTTACCGAGAAAACTGAAGGAACTTCAAACTGGCACTAGGAAACCGACTGAGAAAGCAGAGAAAATGTGTCTCCTGCAACCCGTTCCATTTGTGCTAGATGAACGAACGTCTCTCCACTTTTCTCATTTCTGAGAGATAAGTGTGTGTGAAAGCCGTCCTTCACCTAGCTTGTTGGGAACACAAAGTTTCTTTTCAGTTGCAAACTCCATTCCATACATATATATGGGGAGGTACTAGCTCCAACTCGGTTTTACAGTGAAAACTGCAGGAACTTCAAACCGGCACTAGGAAACAGACTGAGAAAGCAGAGAAAAAGTGTCTCCTGCAACCCGTTCCCTTGGTGCTAGATGAACTTACGTCTCTCCACTTGCTCAGTTCTGAGAGATAAGTGTGTGTGAAAGCCGTCCTTCACCTAGCTTGTTGGGAACACAAAGTTTCTTTTCATTTCCAAACTCCATTCCATACATATATATGGGGAGGTACTAGCTCCAACACTGTTTTACTGTGAAAACTGCAGGAACTTCAAACCAGCACTAGGAAACAGACTGAGAAAGCAGAGAAAATGTGTCTCCTGCAACCCGTTCCCTTGGTGTTAGATGAACGAACGTCTCTCCACTTGCTCAGTTCTGAGAGATAAGTGTGTGTGAAAGCCGTCCTTCACCTAGTTTGTTGGAAACACTAAGTTTCTTTTCAGTTGCAAACTCCATTCCATACATATATATGGGGAGGTACTAGCCCCAACTCGATTTTACAGTGAAAACTGCAGGAACTTCAAACCGGCACTAAGAAACAGACTGAGAAAGCAGAGAAAAAGTGTCTCCTGCAACCCTTTTCCTTGGTGCTAGATGAACGAACGTCTCTCCACTTGCTCAGTTCTGAGAGATAAGTGTGTGTGAAAGCCGTCCTTCACCTAGCTTGTTGGGAACACAAAGTTTCTTTTCAGTTGCAAACTCCATTCCATACATATATATGGGGAGGTACTAGCCCCAACTCGGATTTACAGTGAAAACTGCAGGAACTTCAAACCGGCACTAGGAAACAGACTGAGAAGGCAGAGAATAAGTGTCTCCTGCTATCCGTTCCCTTGGTGCTAGATGAACGAACGTCTCTCCACTTGCTGAGTTCTGAGAGTTAAGTGTGTGTGAAAGCCGTCCTTCACCTAGCTTGTTGGGACCACAAAGTATCTTTTCAGTTGCAAACTCCATTCCATACATATATATGGGGAGGTACTAGCTCCAACTCGGTTTTACAGTGAAAACTGCAGGAACTTCAAACCGGCACTAGGAAACAGACTGAGAAAGCAGAGAAAAAATGTCTCCTGCAACCCGTTCCCTTGGTGCTAAATGAACGAACGTCTCTCGACTTGCTCAGTTCTGAGAGATAAGTGTGTGTGAAAGCCGTCCTTCAACTTGTTTGTTGGGAACACAAAGTTTCTTTTCAGTTGCAAACTCCATTCCATACATATATATGGGTAGGTACTAGCTCCAACTCGGTTTACAGTGAAAACTGCAGGAACTTTAAACCGGCACTAGGAAACAGACTGAGAAAGCAGAGAAAAAGTGTCTCCTGCAACCCGTTCCCTTGGTGCTAGATGAAGGAACGTCTCTCCACTTGCTCATTTCTGAGAGATAAGTGTGTGTGAAAGCCGTCCTTCACCTAGCTTGTTGGGAACACAAAGTTTCTTTTCCGTTGCAAACTCCATTCCATACATATATATGGGGAGGTACTAGCTCCAACTCGGTTTTACAGTGAAAACTGCAGGAACTTCAAACCGGCACTAGGAAACAGACTGAGAAAGCAGAGAAAAAGTGTCTCCTGCATCCCGTTCCCTTGGTGCTAGATGAACGAACGTCTCTCCACTTGCTCAGTTCTGAGAGATAAGTGTGTGTGAAAGCCGTCCTTCACCTAGCTTGTTGGGAACACAAAGTTTCTTTTCAGTTGCAAACTCCATTCCATACATATATAAGGGGAGGTACTAGCTCCAACTCGGTTTTACAGTGAAAACGGCAGGAACTTCAAACCGGCACTAGGAAACAGACTAGAAAGCAGAGAAATAGTTTCTCCTGCAACCCGTTCCCTTGGTGCTAGATGAACGAACGTCTCTCCACTTGCTCAGTTCTCAGAGATAAGTGTGTGTGAAAGCCGTCCTTCACCTAGCTTGTTGGGAACACAAAGTTTCTTTTCAGTTGCAAACTCCATTCCATACATATATATGGGGAGGTAGTAGCTCCAACACTGTTTTACAGTGAAAAATGCAGGAACTTCAAACCGGCACTAGGAAACAGACTCAGAAAGCAGAGAAAAAGTGTCTCCTGCAACCCGTTCCCTTGGTGCTAGATGAACGAACGTCTCTCCACTTGCTCAGTTCTGAGAGATAAGAGTGTCTGAAATCCGTCCTTCACCTAGCCTGTTGGGAACACAAAGTTTCTTTTCAGTTGCAAACTCCATTCCATACATATATATCGGGAGGTACTAGCTCCAACACGGTTTGACAGTGAAAACTGCATTAACTTCAAACCGGCACTAAGAAACAGACTGAGAAAGCAGAGAAAAAGTGTCTCCTGCAACCCTTTCCCTTGGTGCTAGATGAACGAACGTCTCTCCACTTGCTCAGTTCTGAGAGATAAGTGTGTGTGAAAGCCGTCCTTCACCTAGCTTGTTGGGAACACAAAGATTCTTTTCAGTTGCAAACTCCATTCCATACATATATATGGAGAGGTACAAGCTCCAACTCGGTTTTACAGTGAAAACTGCAGGAACTTCAAACCGGCACTAGGAAACAGACTGAGAAAGCAGAGAAAAAGTGTCTCCTGCAACCCGTTCCCTTGGTGCTAGATGAACGAACGTCTCTCCACTTGCTCAGTTCTGAGAGATAAGTGTGTGTGAAAGCCGTCCTTCACCTAGCTTGTTGGGAACACTAAGTTTCTTTTCAGTTGCAAACTCCATTCCATACATATATATGGGGAGGTACTAGCCACAACTCGGTTTTACAGTGAAAACTACAGGAACTTCAAACCGGCACTAGGAAACAGACTGAGAAAGCAGAGAAAAAGTGTCTCCTGAAACCCGTTTCCTTGGTGCTAGGTGAACGAACGTCTCTCCACTTGCTCAGTTCTGCGAGATAAGTGTGAGTGAAAGCCGTACTTCAACTTGCATGTTGGGAACACAAAGTTTCTTTTCAGTTGCAAACTCCATTCCATATATATATATGGGGAGGTACAAGCTCCAACACGGTTTGACAGTGAAAACTGCATTAACTTCAAACCGGCACTAGGAAACAGACTGAGAAAGCAGAGAAAAAGTGTCTCCTGCAACCCGTTCCCTTTGTGCTAGATGAACGAACGTCTCTGTACATGCTCAGTTCTGAGAGATAAGTGTGTGTGAAAGCCGTCCTTCACCTAGCTTTTTGGGAACACAAAGTTTGTTTTCAGTTGCAAAGTCCATTCCATACATATATATGGGGAGGTACAAGCTCCAACTCGGTTTTACAGTGAAAACTGCAGGAACTTCAAAGCGGCACTAAGAAACACACTGAGAAAGCAGAGAAAAAGTGTCTCCTGTAACCCGTTCCCTTGGTGCTAGATGAACGAACGTCTCTCCACTTGCTCAGTTCTGAGTGATAAGTGTGTGTGAAAGCCGTCCTTCACCTAGCTTGTTGGGAACACAAAGTTTCTTTTCAGTTGCAAACTCCATTCCATACATATATATGGGGAGGTAGTAGCTCCAACTCTGTTTTACCGAGAAAACTGAAGGAACTTCAAACTGGCACTAGGAAACCGACTGAGAAAGCAGAGAAAATGTGTCTCCTGCAACCCGTTCCCTTGGTGTTAGATGAACGAACGTCTCTCCACTTGCTCAGTTCTGAGAGATAAGTGTGTGTGAAAGCCGTCCTTCACCTAGTTTGTTGGAAACACTAAGTTTCTTTTCAGTTGCAAACTCCATTCCATACATATATATGGGGAGGTACTAGCCCCAACTCGATTTTACAGTGAAAACTGCAGGAACTTCAAACCGGCACTAGGAAACAGACTGAGAAAGCAGAGAAAAAATGTATCCTGCAACCCGTTCCCTTGGTGCTAGATGAACGAACGACTCTCGACTTTCTCAGTTCTGAGAGATAAGTGTGTGTGAAAGCCGTCCTTCACCTAGCTTGTTGGGAACACAAAGTTTCTTTTCAGTTGCAAACTCCATTCCATACATATATATGGGGAGGTACTAGCTCCAACTCGGTTTTACAGTGAAAACTGCAGGAACTTCAAACCGGCTCTAGGAAACAGTCTGAGAAAGCAGAGAAAAAGTGTCTCCTGCAACCCGTTCCCTTGGTGCTAGATGAACGAACGTCTCTCCACTTGCTCAGTTCTGAGAGATAAGTGTGTGTGAAAGCCGTCCTTCACCTAGCTTTTTGGGAACACAAAGTTTCTTTTCAGTTGCAAACTCCATTCCATATATATATATGGGGAGGTACAAGCTCCAACACGTTTTGACAGTGAAAACTGCATTAACATCAAACCGGCACTAGGAAACAGACTGAGAAAGCAGAGAAAAAGTGTCTCCTGCAACCCGTTCCCTTGGTGCTAGATGAACGAACGTCTCTGTACATGCTCATTTCTGAGAGATAAGTGTGTGTGAAAGCCGTCCTTCACCTAGCTTTTTGGGAACACAAAGTTTGTTTTCAGTTGCAAAGTCCATTCCATACATATATATGGGGAGGTACAAGCTCCAACTCGGTTTTACAGTGAAAACTGCAGGAACTTCAAAGCGGCAATAGGAAACACACTGAGAAAGCAGAGAAAAAGTGTCTCCTGTAACCCGTTCCCTTGGTGCTAGATGAACGAACGTCTCTCCACTTGCTCAGTTCTGAGTGATACGTGTGTGTGAAAGCCGTCCTTCACCTAGCTTGTTGGGAACACAAAGTTTCTTTTCAGTTGCAAACTCCATTCCATACATATATATGGGGAGGTAGTAGCTCCAACTCTGTTTTACCGAGAAAACTGAAGGAACTTGAAACTGGCACTAGGAAACCGACTGAGAAAGCAGAGAAAATGTGTCTCCTGCAACCCGTTCCATTTGTGCTAGATGAACGAACGTCTCTCCACTTTTCTCATTTCTGAGAGATAAGTGTGTGTGAAAGCCGTCCTTCACCTAGCTTGTTGGGAACACAAAGTTTCTTTTCAGTTGCAAACTCCATTCCATACATATATATGGGGAGGTACTAGCTCCAACTCGGTTTTACAGTGAAAACTGCAGGAACTTCAAACCGGCACTAGGAAACAGACTGAGAAAGCAGAGAAAAAGTGTCTCCTGCAACCCGTTCCCTTGGTGCTAGATGAACTTACGTCTCTCCACTTGCTCAGTTCTGAGAGATAAGTGTGTGTGAAAGCCGTCCTTCACCTAGCTTGTTGGGAACACAAAGTTTCTTTTCATTTCCAAAATCCATTCCATACATATATATGGGGAGGTACTAGCTCCAACACTGTTTTACTGTGAAAACTGCAGGAACTTCAAACCAGCACTAGGAAACAGATGAGAAACAGAGAAAATGTGTCTCCTGCAACCCGTTCCCTTGGTGTTAGATGAACGAACGTCTCTCCACTTGCTCAGTTCTGAGAGATAAGTGTGTGTGAAAGCCGTCCTTCACCTAGTTTGTTGGAAACACTAAGTTTCTTTTCAGTTGCAAACTCCATTCCATACATATATATGGGGAGGTACTAGCCCCAACTCGATTTTACAGTGAAAACTGCAGGAACTTCAAACCGGCACTAAGAAACAGACTGAGAAAGCAGAGAAAAAGTGTCTCCTGCAACCCTTTTCCTTGGTGCTAGATGAACGAACGTCTCTCCACTTGCTCAGTTCTGAGAGATAAGTGTGTGTGAAAGCCGTCCTTCACCTAGCTTGTTGGGAACACAAAGTTTCTTTTCAGTTGCAAACTCAATTCCATACATATATATGGGGAGGTACTAGCCCCAACTCGGATTTACAGTGAAAACTGCAGGAACTTCAAACCGGCACTAGGAAACAGACTGAGAAGGCAGAGAAAAAGTGTCTCCTGCTATCCGTTCCCTTGGTGCTAGATGAACGAACGTCTCTCCACTTGCTGAGTTCTGAGAGTTAAGTGTGTGTGAAAGCCGTCCTTCACCTAGCTTGTTGGGACCACAAAGTATCTTTTCAGTTGCAAACTCCATTCCATACATATATATGGGGAGGTACTAGCTCCAACTCGGTTTTACAGTGAAAACTGCAGGAACTTCAAACCGGCACTAGGAAACAGACTGAGAAAGCAGAGAAAAAATGTCTCCTGCAACCCGTTCCCTTGGTGCTAAATGAACGAACGTCTCTCGACTTGCTCAGTTCTGAGAGATAAGTGTGTGTGAAAGCCGTCCTTCAACTTGTTTGTTGGGAACACAAAGTTTCTTTTCAGTTGCAAACTCCATTCCATACATATATATGGGTAGGTACTAGCTCCAACTCGGTTTACAGTGAAAACTGCAGGAACTTTAAACCTGCACTAGGAAACAGACTGAGAAACAGAGAAAAAGTGTCTCCTGCAACCCGTTCCCTTGGTGCTAGATGAACGAACGTCTCTCTACTTGCTAGGTTCTGAGAGATAAGTGTGTGTGAAAGCCGTCCTTCACCTAGCTTGTTGGGAACACAAAGTTTCTTTTCAGTTGCAAGCTCCATTCAATACATATATATGGAGAGGTACTAGCTCCAACTCGGTTTTACAGTGAAAACTGCAGGAACTTCAAACCGGCACTAGGAAACAGACTGAGAAAGCAGAGAAAAAGTGTCTTCTGCAACCCGTTCACTTGGTGCTAGATGAACGAACGTCTCTCCACTTGCTCAGTTCTCAGAGATAAGTGTGTGTGAAAGCCGTCCTTCACCTAGCTTGTTGGAACACAAAATTTCTTTTCAGTTGCAAACTCCATTCCATACATATATATGGATAGGTACTAGCTCCAACTCGGTTTTACAGTGAAAACGGCAGGAACTTCAAACCGGCACTAGGAAACAGACTAGAAAGCAGAGAAATAGTTTCTCCTGCAACCCGTTCCCTTGGTGCTAGATGAACTTACGTCTCTCCACTTGCTCAGTTCTCAGAGATAAGTGTGTGTGAAAGCCGTCCTTCACCTAGCTTGTTGGGAACACAAAGTTTCTTTTCAGTTGCAAACTCCATTCCATACATATATATGGGGAGGTAGTAGCTCCAACACTGTTTTACAGTGAAAACTGCAGGAACTTCAAACCGGCACTAGGAAACAGACTGAGAAAGCAGAGAAAAAGTGTCTCCTGCAACCCGTTCCCTTGGTGCTAGATGAACGAACGTCTCTCCACTTGCTCAGTTCTGAGAGATAAGTGTGTGTGAAATCCGTCCTTCACCTAGCCTGTTGGGAACACAAAGTTTCTTTTCAGTTGCAAACTCCATTCCATACATATATATCGGGAGGTACTAGCTCCAACACGGTTTGACAGTGAAAACTGCATTAACTTCAAACCGGCACTAAGAAACAGACTGAGAAAGCAGAGAAAAAGTGTCTCCTGCAACCCTTTCCCTTGGTGCTAGATGAACGAACGTCTCTCCACTTGCTCAGTTCTGAGAGATAAGTGTGTGTGAAAGCCGTCCTTCACCTAGCTTGTTGGGAACACAAAGATTCTTTTCAGTTGCAAACTCCATTCCATACATATATATGGAGAGGTACAAGCTCCAACTCGGTTTTACAGTGAAAACTGCAGGAACTTCAAACCGGCACTAGGAAACAGACTGAGAAAGCAGAGAAAAAGTGTCTCCTGCAACCCGTTCCCTTGGTGCTAGATGAACGAACGTCTCTCCACTTGCTCAGTTCTGAGAGATAAGTGTGTGTGAAAGCCGTCCTTCACCTAGCTTGTTGGGAACACTAAGTTTCTTTTCAGTTGCAAACTCCATTCCATACATATATATGGGGAGGTACTAGCCACAACTCGGTTTTACAGTGAAAACTACAGGAACTTCAAACCGGCACTAGGAAACAGACTGAGAAAGCAGAGAAAAAGTGTCTCCTGAAACCCGTTTCCTTGGTGCTAGGTGAACGAACGTCTCTCCACTTGCTCAGTTCTGCGAGATAAGTGTGAGTGAAAGCCGTACTTCAACTTGCATGTTGGGAACACAAAGTTTCTTTTCAGTTGCAAACTCCATTCCATATATATATATGGGGAGGTACAAGCTCCAACACGGTTTGACAGTGAAAACTGCATTAACATCAAACCGGCACTAGGAAACAGACTGAGAAAGCAGAGAAAAAGTGTCTCCTGCAACCCGTTCCCTTGGTGCTAGATGAACGAACGTCTCTGTACATGCTCATTTCTGAGAGATAAGTGTGTGTGAAAGCCGTCCTTCACCTAGCTTTTTGGGAACACAAAGTTTGTTTTCAGTTGCAAAGTCCATTCCATACATATATATGGGGAGGTACAAGCTCCAACTCGGTTTTACAGTGAAAACTGCAGGAACTTCAAAGCGGCAATAGGAAACACACTGAGAAAGCAGAGAAAAAGTGTCTCCTGTAACCCGTTCCCTTGGTGCTAGATGAACGAACGTCTCTCCACTTGCTCAGTTCTGAGTGATACGTGTGTGTGAAAGCCGTCCTTCACCTAGCTTGTTGGGAACACAAAGTTTCTTTTCAGTTGCAAACTCCATTCCATACATATATATGGGGAGGTAGTAGCTCCAACTCTGTTTTACCGAGAAAACTGAAGGAACTTCAAACTGGCACTAGGAAACCGACTGAGAAAGCAGAGAAAATGTGTCTCCTGCAACCCGTTCCATTTGTGCTAGATGAACGAACGTCTCTCCACTTTTCTCATTTCTGAGAGATAAGTGTGTGTGAAAGCCGTCCTTCACCTAGCTTGTTGGGAACACAAAGTTTCTTTTCAGTTGCAAACTCCATTCCATACATATATATGGGGAGGTACTAGCTCCAACTCGGTTTTACAGTGAAAACTGCAGGAACTTCAAACCGGCACTAGGAAACAGACTGAGAAAGCAGAGAAAAAGTGTCTCCTGCAACCCGTTCCCTTGGTGCTAGATGAACTTACCTCTCTCCACTTGCTCAGTTCTGAGAGATAAGTGTGTGTGAAAGCCGTCCTTCACCTAGCTTGTTGGGAACACAAAGTTTCTTTTCATTTCCAAACTCCATTCCATACATATATATGGGGAGGTACTAGCTCCAACACTGTTTTACTGTGAAAACTGCAGGAACTTCAAACCAGCACTAGGAAACAGACTGAGAAAGCAGAGAAAATGTGTCTCCTGCAACCCGTTCCCTTGGTGTTAGATGAACGAACGTCTCTCCACTTGCTCAGTTCTGAGAGATAAGTGTGTGTGAAAGCCGTCCTTCACCTAGTTTGTTGGAAACACTAAGTTTCTTTTCAGTTGCAAACTCCATTCCATACATATATATGGGGAGGTACTAGCCCCAACTCGATTTTACAGTGAAAACTGCAGGAACTTCAAACCGGCACTAAGAAACAGACTGAGAAAGCCGAGAAAAAGTGTCTCCTGCAACCCTTTTCCTTGGTGCTAGATGAACGAACGTCTCTCCACTTGCTCAGTTCTGAGAGATAAGTGTGTGTGAAAGCCGTCCTTCACCTAGCTTGTTGGGAACACAAAGTTTCTTTTCAGTTGCAAACTCCATTCCATACATATATATGGGGAGGTACTAGCCCCAACTCGGATTTACAGTGAAAACTGCAGGAACTTCAAACCGGCACTAGGAAACAGACTGAGAAGGCAGAGAATAAGTGTCTCCTGCTATCCGTTCCCTTGGTGCTAGATGAACGAACGTCTCTCCACTTGCTGAGTTCTGAGAGTTAAGTGTGTGTGAAAGCCGTCCTTCACCTAGCTTGTTGGGACCACAAAGTATCTTTTCAGTTGCAAACTCCATTCCATACATATATATGGGGAGGTACTAGCTCCAACTCGGTTTTACAGTGAAAACTGCAGGAACTTCAAACCGGCACTAGGAAACAGACTGAGAAAGCAGAGAAAAAATGTCTCCTGCAACCCGTTCCCTTGGTGCTAAATGAACGAACGTCTCTCGACTTGCTCAGTTCTGAGAGATAAGTGTGTGTGAAAGCCGTCCTTCAACTTGTTTGTTGGGAACACAAAGTTTCTTTTCAGTTGCAAACTCCATTCCATACATATATATGGGTAGGTACTAGCTCCAACTCGGTTTACAGTGAAAACTGCAGGAACTTTAAACCGGCACTAGGAAACAGACTGAGAAAGCAGAGAAAAAGTGTCTCCTGCAACCCGTTCCCTTGGTGCTAGATGAACGAACGTCTCTCCACTTGCTCATTTCTGAGAGATAAGTGTGTGTGAAAGCCGTCCTTCACCTAGCTTGTTGGGAACACAAAGTTTCTTTTCCGTTGCAAACTCCATTCCATACATATATATGGGGAGGTACTAGCTCCAACTCGGTTTTACAGTGAAAACTGCAGGAACTTCAAACCGGCACTAGGAAACAGACTGAGAAAGCAGAGAAAAAGTGTCTCCTGCATCCCGTTCCCTTGGTGCTAGATGAACGAACGTCTCTCCACTTGCTCAGTTCTGAGAGATAAGTGTGTGTGAAAGCCGTCCTTCACCTAGCTTGTTGGGAACACAAAGTTTCTTTTCAGTTGCAAACTCCATTCCATACATATATAAGGGGAGGTACTAGCTCCAACTCGGTTTTACAGTGAAAACGGCAGGAACTTCAAACCGGCACTAGGAAACAGACTAGAAAGCAGAGAAATAGTTTCTCCTGCAACCCGTTCCCTTGGTGCTAGATGAACGAACGTCTCTCCACTTGCTCAGTTCTCAGAGATAAGTGTGTGTGAAAGCCGTCCTTCACCTAGCTTGTTGGGAACACAAAGTTTCTTTTCAGTTGCAAACTCCATTCCATACATATATATGGGGAGGTAGTAGCTCCAACACTGTTTTACAGTGAAAAATGCAGGAACTTCAAACCGGCACTAGGAAACAGACTCAGAAAGCAGAGAAAAAGTGTCTCCTGCAACCCGTTCCCTTGGTGCTAGATGAACGAACGTCTCTCCACTTGCTCAGTTCTGAGAGATAAGAGTGTCTGAAATCCGTCCTTCACCTAGCCTGTTGGGAACACAAAGTTTCTTTTCAGTTGCAAACTCCATTCCATACATATATATCGGGAGGTACTAGCTCCAACACGGTTTGACAGTGAAAACTGCATTAACTTCAAACCGGCACTAAGAAACAGACTGAGAAAGCAGAGAAAAAGTGTCTCCTGCAACCCTTTCCCTTGGTGCTAGATGAACGAACGTCTCTCCACTTGCTCAGTTCTGAGAGATAAGTGTGTGTGAAAGCCGTCCTTCACCTAGCTTGTTGGGAACACAAAGATTCTTTTCAGTTGCAAACTCCATTCCATACATATATATGGAGAGGTACAAGCTCCAACTCGGTTTTACAGTGAAAACTGCAGGAACTTCAAACCGGCACTAGGAAACAGACTGAGAAAGCAGAGAAAAAGTGTCTCCTGCAACCCGTTCAATTGGTGCTAGATGAACGAACGTCTCTCCACTTGCTCAGTTCTGAGAGATAAGTGTGTGTGAAAGCCGTCCTTCACCTAGCTTGTTGGGAACACTAAGTTTCTTTTCAGTTGCAAACTCCATTCCATACATATATATGGGGAGGTACTAGCCACAACTCGGTTTTACAGTGAAAACTACAGGAACTTCAAACCGGCACTAGGAAACAGACTGAGAAAGCAGAGAAAAAGTGTCTCCTGAAACCCGTTTCCTTGGTGCTAGGTGAACGAACGTCTCTCCACTTGCTCAGTTCTGCGAGATAAGTGTGAGTGAAAGCCGTACTTCAACTTGCATGTTGGGAACACAAAGTTTCTTTTCAGTTGCAAACTCAATTCCATATATATATATGGGGAGGTACAAGCTCCAACACGGTTTGACAGTGAAAACTGCATTAACTTCAAACCGGCAGTAGGAAACAGACTGAGAAAGCAGAGAAAAAGTGTCTCCTGCAACCCGTTCCCTTTGTGCTAGATGAACGAACGTCTCTGTACATGCTCAGTTCTGAGAGATAAGTGTGTGTGAAAGCCGTCCTTCACCTAGCTTTTTGGGAAAACAAAGTTTGTTTTCAGTTGCAAAGTCCATTCCATACATATATATGGGGAGGTACAAGCTCCAACTCGGTTTTACAGTGAAAACTGCAGGAACTTCAAAGCGGCACTAAGAAACACACTGAGAAAGCAGAGAAAAAGTGTCTCCTGTAACCCGTTCCCTTGGTGCTAGATGAACGAACGTCTCTCCACTTGCTCAGTTCTGAGTGATAAGTGTGTGTGAAAGCCGTCCTTCACCTAGCTTGTTGGGAACACAAAGTTTCTTTTCAGTTGCAAACTCCATTCCATACATATATATGGGGAGGTAGTAGCTCCAACTCTGTTTTACCGAGAAAACTGAAGGAACTTCAAACTGGCACTAGGAAACCGACTGAGAAAGCAGAGAAAATGTGTCTCCTGCAACCCGTTCCCTTGGTGTTAGATGAACGAACGTCTCTCCACTTGCTCAGTTCTGAGAGATAAGTGTGTGTGAAAGCCGTCCTTCACCTAGTTTGTTGGAAACACTAAGTTTCTTTTCAGTTGCAAACTCCATTCCATACATATATATGGGGAGGTACTAGCCCCAACTCGATTTTACAGTGAAAACTGCAGGAACTTCAAACCGGCACTAGGAAACAGACTGAGAAAGCAGAGAAAAAATGTATCCTGCAACCCGTTCCCTTGGTGCTAGATGAACGAACGACTCTCGACTTTCTCAGTTCTGAGAGATAAGTGTGTGTGAAAGCCGTCCTTCACCTAGCTTGTTGGGAACACAAAGTTTCTTTTCAGTTGCAAACTCCATTCCATACATATATATGGGGAGGTACTAGCTCCAACTCGGTTTTACAGTGAAAACTGCAGGAACTTCAAACCGGCTCTAGGAAACAGTCTGAGAAAGCAGAGAAAAAGTGTCTCCTGCAACCCGTTCCCTTGGTGCTAGATGAACGAACGTCTCTCCACTTGCTCAGTTCTGAGAGATAAGTGTGTGTGAAAGCCGTCCTTCACCTAGCTTTTTGGGAACACAAAGTTTCTTTTCAGTTGCAAACTCCATTCCATATATATATATGGGGAGGTACAAGCTCCAACACGGTTTGACAGTGAAAACTGCATTAACATCAAACCGGCACTAGGAAACAGACTGAGAAAGCAGAGAAAAAGTGTCTCCTGCAACCCGTTCCCTTGGTGCTAGATGAACGAACGTCTCTGTACATGCTCATTTCTGAGAGATAAGTGTGTGTGAAAGCCGTCCTTCACCTAGCTTTTTGGGAACACAAAGTTTGTTTTCAGTTGCAAAGTCCATTCCATACATATATATGGGGAGGTACAAGCTCCAACTCGGTTTTACAGTGAAAACTGCAGGAACTTCAAAGCGGCAATAGGAAACACACTGAGAAAGCAGAGAAAAAGTGTCTCCTGTAACCCGTTCCCTTGGTGCTAGATGAACGAACGTCTCTCCACTTGCTCAGTTCTGAGTGATACGTGTGTGTGAAAGCCGTCCTTCACCTAGCTTGTTGGGAACACAAAGTTTCTTTTCAGTTGCAAACTCCATTCCATACATATATATGGGGAGGTAGTAGCTCCAACTCTGTTTTACCGAGAAAACTGAAGGAACTTCAAACTGGCACTAGGAAACCGACTGAGAAAGCAGAGAAAATGTGTCTCCTGCAACCCGTTCCATTTGTGCTAGATGAACGAACGTCTCTCCACTTTTCTCATTTCTGAGAGATAAGTGTGTGTGAAAGCCGTCCTTCACCTAGCTTGTTGGGAACACAAAGTTTCTTTTCAGTTGCAAACTCCATTCCATACATATATATGGGGAGGTACTAGCTCCAACTCGGTTTTACAGTGAAAACTGCAGGAACTTCAAACCGGCACTAGGAAACAGACTGAGAAAGCAGAGAAAAAGTGTCTCCTGCAACCCGTTCCCTTGGTGCTAGATGAACTTACCTCTCTCCACTTGCTCAGTTCTGAGAGATAAGTGTGTGTGAAAGCCGTCCTTCACCTAGCTTGTTGGGAACACAAAGTTTCTTTTCATTTCCAAACTCCATTCCATACATATATATGGGGAGGTACTAGCTCCAACACTGTTTTACTGTGAAAACTGCAGGAACTTCAAACCAGCACTAGGAAACAGATGAGAAACAGAGAAAATGTGTCTCCTGCAACCCGTTCCCTTGGTGTTAGATGAACGAACGTCTCTCCACTTGCTCAGTTCTGAGAGATAAGTGTGTGTGAAAGCCGTCCTTCACCTAGTTTGTTGGAAACACTAAGTTTCTTTTCAGTTGCAAACTCCATTCCATACATATATATGGGGAGGTACTAGCCCCAACTCGATTTTACAGTGAAAACTGCAGGAACTTCAAACCGGCACTAAGAAACAGACTGAGAAAGCAGAGAAAAAGTGTCTCCTGCAACCCTTTTCCTTGGTGCTAGATGAACGAACGTCTCTCCACTTGCTCAGTTCTGAGAGATAAGTGTGTGTGAAAGCCGTCCTTCACCTAGCTTGTTGGGAACACAAAGTTTCTTTTCAGTTGCAAACTCAATTCCATACATATATATGGGGAGGTACTAGCCCCAACTCGGATTTACAGTGAAAACTGCAGGAACTTCAAACCGGCACTAGGAAACAGACTGAGAAGGCAGAGAAAAAGTGTCTCCTGCTATCCGTTCCCTTGGTGCTAGATGAACGAACGTCTCTCCACTTGCTGAGTTCTGAGAGTTAAGTGTGTGTGAAAGCCGTCCTTCACCTAGCTTGTTGGGACCACAAAGTATCTTTTCAGTTGCAAACTCCATTCCATACATATATATGGGGAGGTACTAGCTCCAACTCGGTTTTACAGTGAAAACTGCAGGAACTTCAAACCGGCACTAGGAAACAGACTGAGAAAGCAGAGAAAAAATGTCTCCTGCAACCCGTTCCCTTGGTGCTAAATGAACGAACGTCTCTCGACTTGCTCAGTTCTGAGAGATAAGTGTGTGTGAAAGCCGTCCTTCAACTTGTTTGTTGGGAACACAAAGTTTCTTTTCAGTTGCAAACTCCATTCCATACATATATATGGGTAGGTACTAGCTCCAACTCGGTTTACAGTGAAAACTGCAGGAACTTTAAACCTGCACTAGGAAACAGACTGAGAAACAGAGAAAAAGTGTCTCCTGCAACCCGTTCCCTTGGTGCTAGATGAACGAACGTCTCTCTACTTGCTAGGTTCTGAGAGATAAGTGTGTGTGAAAGCCGTCCTTCACCTAGCTTGTTGGGAACACAAAGTTTCTTTTCAGTTGCAAGCTCCATTCAATACATATATATGGAGAGGTACTAGCTCCAACTCGGTTTTACAGTGAAAACTGCAGGAACTTCAAACCGGCACTAGGAAACCGACTGAGAAAGCAGAGAAAAAGTGTCTTCTGCAACCCGTTCACTTGGTGCTAGATGAACGAACGTCTCTCCACTTGCTCAGTTCTCAGAGATAAGTGTGTGTGAAAGCCGTCCTTCACCTAGCTTGTTGGAACACAAAATTTCTTTTCAGTTGCAAACTCCATTCCATACATATATATGGATAGGTACTAGCTCCAACTCGGTTTTACAGTGAAAACTGCAGGAACTTCAAACCGGCACTAGGAAACAGACTGAGAAAGCAGAGAAAAAGTGTCTCCTGCAACCCGTTCCCTTGGTGCTAGATGAACGAACGTCTCTCCACTTGCTCATTTCTGAGAGATAAGTGTGTGTGAAAGCCGTCCTTCACCTAGCTTGTTTGGAACACAAAGTTTCTTTTCCGTTGCAAACTCCATTCCATACATATATATGGGGAGGTACTAGCTCCAACTCGGTTTTACAGTGAAAACTGCAGGAACTTCAAACCGGCACTAAGAAACACACTGAGAAAGCAGAGAAAAAGTGTCTCCTGTAACCCGTTCCCTTGGTGCTAGATGAACGAACGTCTCTCCACTTGCTCAGTTCTGAGTGATAAGTGTGTGTGAAAGCCGTCCTTCACCTAGCTTGTTGGGAACACAAAGTTTCTTTTCAGTTGCAAACTCCATTCCATACATATATATGGGGAGGTAGTAGCTCCAACTCTGTTTTACCGAGAAAACTGAAGGAACTTCAAACTGGCACTAGGAAACCGACTGAGAAAGCAGAGAAAATGTGTCTCCTGCAACCCGTTCCCTTGGTGTTAGATGAACGAACGTCTCTCCACTTGCTCAGTTCTGAGAGATAAGTGTGTGTGAAAGCCGTCCTTCACCTAGTTTGTTGGAAACACTAAGTTTCTTTTCAGTTGCAAACTCCATTCCATACATATATATGGGGAGTTACTAGCCCCAACTCGATTTTACAGTGAAAACTGCAGGAACTTCAAACCGGCACTAGGAAACAGACTGAGAAAGCAGAGAAAAAATGTATCCTGCAACCCGTTCCCTTGGTGCTAGATGAACGAACGACTCTCGACTTTCTCAGTTCTGAGAGATAAGTGTGTGTGAAAGCCGTCCTTCACCTAGCTTGTTGGGAACACAAAGTTTCTTTTCAGTTGCAAACTCCATTCCATACATATATATGGGGAGGTACTAGCTCCAACTCGGTTTTACAGTGAAAACTGCAGGAACTTCAAACCGGCTCTAGGAAACAGTCTGAGAAAGCAGAGAAAAAGTGTCTCCTGCAACCCGTTCCCTTGGTGCTAGATGAACGAACGTCTCTCCACTTGCTCAGTTCTGAGAGATAAGTGTGTGTGAAAGCCGTCCTTCACCTAGCTTTTTGGGAACACAAAGTTTCTTTTCAGTTGCAAACTCCATTCCATATATATATATGGGGAGGTACAAGCTCCAACACGGTTTGACAGTGAAAACTGCATTAACATCAAACCGGCACTAGGAAACAGACTGAGAAAGCAGAGAAAAAGTGTCTCCTGCAACCCGTTCCCTTGGTGCTAGATGAACGAACGTCTCTGTACATGCTCATTTCTGAGAGATAAGTGTGTGTGAAAGCCGTCCTTCACCTAGCTTTTTGGGAACACAAAGTTTGTTTTCAGTTGCAAAGTCCATTCCATACATATATATGGGGAGGTACAAGCTCCAACTCGGTTTTACAGTGAAAACTGCAGGAACTTCAAAGCGGCAATAGGAAACACACTGAGAAAGCAGAGAAAAAGTGTCTCCTGTAACCCGTTCCCTTGGTGCTAGATGAACGAACGTCTCTCCACTTGCTCAGTTCTGAGTGATACGTGTGTGTGAAAGCCGTCCTTCACCTAGCTTGTTGGGAACACAAAGTTTCTTTTCAGTTGCAAACTCCATTCCATACATATATATGGGGAGGTAGTAGCTCCAACTCTGTTTTACCGAGAAAACTGAAGGAACTTCAAACTGGCACTAGGAAACCGACTGAGAAAGCAGAGAAAATGTGTCTCCTGCAACCCGTTCCATTTGTGCTAGATGAACGAACGTCTCTCCACTTTTCTCATTTCTGAGAGATAAGTGTGTGTGAAAGCCGTCCTTCACCTAGCTTGTTGGGAACACAAAGTTTCTTTTCAGTTGCAAACTCCATTCCATACATATATATGGGGAGGTACTAGCTCCAACTCGGTTTTACAGTGAAAACTGCAGGAACTTCAAACCGGCACTAGGAAACAGACTGAGAAAGCAGAGAAAAAGTGTCTCCTGCAACCCGTTCCCTTGGTGCTAGATGAACTTACCTCTCTCCACTTGCTCAGTTCTGAGAGATAAGTGTGTGTGAAAGCCGTCCTTCACCTAGCTTGTTGGGAACACAAAGTTTCTTTTCATTTCCAAACTCCATTCCATACATATATATGGGGAGGTACTAGCTCCAACACTGTTTTACTGTGAAAACTGCAGGAACTTCAAACCAGCACTAGGAAACAGATGAGAAACAGAGAAAATGTGTCTCCTGCAACCCGTTCCCTTGGTGTTAGATGAACGAACGTCTCTCCACTTGCTCAGTTCTGAGAGATAAGTGTGTGTGAAAGCCGTCCTTCACCTAGTTTGTTGGAAACACTAAGTTTCTTTTCAGTTGCAAACTCCATTCCATACATATATATGGGGAGGTACTAGCCCCAACTCGATTTTACAGTGAAAACTGCAGGAACTTCAAACCGGCACTAAGAAACAGACTGAGAAAGCAGAGAAAAAGTGTCTCCTGCAACCCTTTTCCTTGGTGCTAGATGAACGAACGTCTCTCCACTTGCTCAGTTCTGAGAGATAAGTGTGTGTGAAAGCCGTCCTTCACCTAGCTTGTTGGGAACACAAAGTTTCTTTTCAGTTGCAAACTCAATTCCATACATATATATGGGGAGGTACTAGCCCCAACTCGGATTTACAGTGAAAACTGCAGGAACTTCAAACCGGCACTAGGAAACAGACTGAGAAGGCAGAGAAAAAGTGTCTCCTGCTATCCGTTCCCTTGGTGCTAGATGAACGAACGTCTCTCCACTTGCTGAGTTCTGAGAGTTAAGTGTGTGTGAAAGCCGTCCTTCACCTAGCTTGTTGGGACCACAAAGTATCTTTTCAGTTGCAAACTCCATTCCATACATATATATGGGGAGGTACTAGCTCCAACTCGGTTTTACAGTGAAAACTGCAGGAACTTCAAACCGGCACTAGGAAACAGACTGAGAAAGCAGAGAAAAAATGTCTCCTGCAACCCGTTCCCTTGGTGCTAAATGAACGAACGTCTCTCGACTTGCTCAGTTCTGAGAGATAAGTGTGTGTGAAAGCCGTCCTTCAACTTGTTTGTTGGGAACACAAAGTTTCTTTTCAGTTGCAAACTCCATTCCATACATATATATGGGTAGGTACTAGCTCCAACTCGGTTTACAGTGAAAACTGCAGGAACTTTAAACCTGCACTAGGAAACAGACTGAGAAACAGAGAAAAAGTGTCTCCTGCAACCCGTTCCCTTGGTGCTAGATGAACGAACGTCTCTCTACTTGCTAGGTTCTGAGAGATAAGTGTGTGTGAAAGCCGTCCTTCACCTAGCTTGTTGGGAACACAAAGTTTCTTTTCAGTTGCAAGCTCCATTCAATACATATATATGGAGAGGTACTAGCTCCAACTCGGTTTTACAGTGAAAACTGCAGGAACTTCAAACCGGCACTAGGAAACCGACTGAGAAAGCAGAGAAAAAGTGTCTTCTGCAACCCGTTCACTTGGTGCTAGATGAACGAACGTCTCTCCACTTGCTCAGTTCTCAGAGATAAGTGTGTGTGAAAGCCGTCCTTCACCTAGCTTGTTGGAACACAAAATTTCTTTTCAGTTGCAAACTCCATTCCATACATATATATGGATAGGTACTAGCTCCAACTCGGTTTTACAGTGAAAACTGCAGGAACTTCAAACCGGCACTAGGAAACAGACTGAGAAAGCAGAGAAAAAGTGTCTCCTGCAACCCGTTCCCTTGGTGCTAGATGAACGAACGTCTCTCCACTTGCTCATTTCTGAGAGATAAGTGTGTGTGAAAGCCGTCCTTCACCTAGCTTGTTTGGAACACAAAGTTTCTTTTCCGTTGCAAACTCCATTCCATACATATATATGGGGAGGTACTAGCTCCAACTCGGTTTTACAGTGAAAACTGCAGGAACTTCAAACCGGCACTAGGAAACAGACTGAGAAAGCAGAGAAAAAGTGTCTCCTGCATCCCGTTCCCTTGGTGCTAGATGAACGAACGTCTCTCCACTTGCTCAGTTCTGAGAGATAAGTGTGTGTGAAAGCCGTCCTTCACCTAGCTTGTTGGGAACACAAAGTTTCTTTTCAGTTGCAAACTCCATTCCATACATATATAAGGGGAGGTACTAGCTCCAACTCGGTTTTACAGTGAAAACGGCAGGAACTTCAAACCGGCACTAGGAAACAGACTAGAAAGCAGAGAAATAGTTTCTCCTGCAACCCGTTCCCTTGGTGCTAGATGAACGAACGTCTCTCCACTTGCTCAGTTCTCAGAGATAAGTGTGTGTGAAAGCCGTCCTTCACCTAGCTTGTTGGGAACACAAAGTTTCTTTTCAGTTGCAAACTCCATTCCATACATATATATGGGGAGGTAGTAGCTCCAACACTGTTTTACAGTGAAAACTGCAGGAACTTCAAACCGGCACTAGGAAACAGACTGAGAAAGCAGAGAAAAAGTGTCTCCTGCAACCCGTTCCCTTGGTGCTAGATGAACGAACGTCTCTCCACTTGCTCAGTTCTGAGAGATAAGTGTGTGTGAAAGCCGTCCTTCACCTAGCTTGTTGGGAACACAAAGTTTCTTTTCATTTCCAAACTCCATTCCATACATATATATGGGGAGGTACTAGCTCCAACACTGTTTTACTGTGAAAACTGCAGGAACTTCAAACCAGCACTAGGAAACAGATGAGAAACAGAGAAAATGTGTCTCCTGCAACCCGTTCCCTTGGTGTTAGATGAACGAACGTCTCTCCACTTGCTCAGTTCTGAGAGATAAGTGTGTGTGAAAGCCGTCCTTCACCTAGTTTGTTGGAAACACTAAGTTTCTTTTCAGTTGCAAACTCCATTCCATACATATATATGGGGAGGTACTAGCCCCAACTCGATTTTACAGTGAAAACTGCAGGAACTTCAAACCGGCACTAAGAAACAGACTGAGAAAGCAGAGAAAAAGTGTCTCCTGCAACCCTTTTCCTTGGTGCTAGATGAACGAACGTCTCTCCACTTGCTCAGTTCTGAGAGATAAGTGTGTGTGAAAGCCGTCCTTCACCTAGCTTGTTGGGAACACAAAGTTTCTTTTCAGTTGCAAACTCAATTCCATACATATATATGGGGAGGTACTAGCCCCAACTCGGATTTACAGTGAAAACTGCAGGAACTTCAAACCGGCACTAGGAAACAGACTGAGAAGGCAGAGAAAAAGTGTCTCCTGCTATCCGTTCCCTTGGTGCTAGATGAACGAACGTCTCTCCACTTGCTGAGTTCTGAGAGTTAAGTGTGTGTGAAAGCCGTCCTTCACCTAGCTTGTTGGGACCACAAAGTATCTTTTCAGTTGCAAACTCCATTCCATACATATATATGGGGAGGTACTAGCTCCAACTCGGTTTTACAGTGAAAACTGCAGGAACTTCAAACCGGCACTAGGAAACAGACTGAGAAAGCAGAGAAAAAATGTCTCCTGCAACCCGTTCCCTTGGTGCTAAATGAACGAACGTCTCTCGACTTGCTCAGTTCTGAGAGATAAGTGTGTGTGAAAGCCGTCCTTCAACTTGTTTGTTGGGAACACAAAGTTTCTTTTCAGTTGCAAACTCCATTCCATACATATATATGGAGAGGTACTAGCTCCAACTCGGTTTTACAGTGAAAACTGCAGGAACTTCAAACCGGCACTAGGAAACAGACTGAGAAAGCAGAGAAAAAGTGTCTTCTGCAACCCGTTCACTTGGTGCTAGATGAACGAACGTCTCTCCACTTGCTCAGTTCTCAGAGATAAGTGTGTGTGAAAGCCGTCCTTCACCTAGCTTGTTGGAACACAAAATTTCTTTTCAGTTGCAAACTCCATTCCATACATATATATGGATAGGTACTAGCTCCAACTCGGTTTTACAGTGAAAACTGCAGGAACTTCAAACCGGCACTAGGAAACAGACTGAGAAAGCAGAGAAAAAGTGTCTCCTGCAACCAGTTCCCTTGGTGCTAGATGAACGAACGTCTCTCCACTTGCTCATTTCTGAGAGATAAGTGTGTGTGAAAGCCGTCCTTCACCTAGCTTGTTTGGAACACAAAGTTTCTTTTCCGTTGCAAACTCCATTCCATACATATATATGGGGAGGTACTAGCTCCAACTCGGTTTTACAGTGAAAACTGCAGGAACTTCAAACCGGCACTAGGAAACAGACTGAGAAAGCAGAGAAAAAGTGTCTCCTGCATCCCGTTCCCTTGGTGCTAGATGAACGAACGTCTCTCCACTTGCTCAGTTCTGAGAGATAAGTGTGTGTGAAAGCCGTCCTTCACCTAGCTTGTTGGGAACACAAAGTTTCTTTTCAGTTGCAAACTCCATTCCATACATATATAAGGGGAGGTACTAGCTCCAACTCGGTTTTACAGTGAAAACGGCAGGAACTTCAAACCGGCACTAGGAAACAGACTAGAAAGCAGAGAAATAGTTTCTCCTGCAACCCGTTCCCTTGGTGCTAGATGAACGAACGTCTCTCCACTTGCTCAGTTCTCAGAGATAAGTGTGTGTGAAAGCCGTCCTTCACCTAGCTTGTTGGGAACACAAAGTTTCTTTTCAGTTGCAAACTCCATTCCATACATATATATGGGGAGGTAGTAGCTCCAACACTGTTTTACAGTGAAAACTGCAGGAACTTCAAACCGGCACTAGGAAACAGACTGAGAAAGCAGAGAAAAAGTGTCTCCTGCAACCCGTTCCCTTGGTGCTAGATGAACGAACGTCTCTCCACTTGCTCAGTTCTGAGAGATAAGTGTGTCTGAAATCCGTCCTTCACCTAGCCTGTTGGGAACACAAAGTTTCTTTTCAGTTGCAAACTCCATTCCATACATATATATCGGGAGGTACTAGCTCCAACACGGTTTGACAGTGAAAACTGCATTAACTTCAAACCGGCACTAAGAAACAGACTGAGAAAGCAGAGAAAAAGTGTCTCCTGCAACCCTTTCCCTTGGTGCTAGATGAACGAACGTCTCTCCACTTGCTCAGTTCTGAGAGATAAGTGTGTGTGAAAGCCGTCCTTCACCTAGCTTGTTGGGAACACAAAGATTCTTTTCAGTTGCAAACTCCATTCCATACATATATATGGAGAGGTACAAGCTCCAACTCGGTTTTACAGTGAAAACTGCAGGAACTTCAAACCGGCACTAGGAAACAGTCTGAGAAAGCAGAGAAAAAGTGTCTCCTGCAACCCGTTCCCTTGGTGCTAGATGAACGAACGTCTCTCCACTTGCTCAGTTCTGAGAGATAAGTGTGTGTGAAAGCCGTCCTTCACCTAGCTTGTTGGGAACACTAAGTTTCTTTTCAGTTGCAAACTCCATTCCATACATATATATGGGGAGGTACTAGCCACAACTCGGTTTTACAGTGAAAACTACAGGAACTTCAAACCGGCACTAGGAAACAGACTGAGAAAGCAGAGAAAAAGTGTCTCCTGAAACCCGTTTCCTTGGTGCTAGGTGAACGAACGTCTCTCCACTTGCTCAGTTCTGCGAGATAATGTGAGTGAAAGCCGTACTTCAACTTGCATGTTGGGAACACAAAGTTTCTTTTCAGTTGCAAACTCCATTCCATATATATATATGGGGAGGTACAAGCTCCAACACGGTTTGACAGTGAAAACTGCATTAACTTCAAACCGGCACTAGGAAACAGACTGAGAAAGCAGAGAAAAAGTGTCTCCTGCAACCCGTTCCCTTGGTGCTAGATGAACGAACGTCTCTGTACATGCTCAGTTCTGAGAGATAAGTGTGTGTGAAAGCCGTCCTTCACCTAGCTTATTGGGAACACAAAGTTTGTTTTCAGTTGCAAAGTCCATTCCATACATATATATGGGGAGGTACAAGCTCCAACTCGGTTTTACAGTGAAAACTGCAGGAACTTCAAAGCGGCACTAAGAAACACACTGAGAAAGCAGAGAAAAAGTGTCTCCTGTAACCCGTTCCCTTGGTGCTAGATGAACGAACGTCTCTCCACTTGCTCAGTTCTGAGTGATAAGTGTGTGTGAAAGCCGTCCTTCACCTAGCTTGTTGGGAACACAAAGTTTCTTTTCAGTTGCAAACTCCATTCCATACATATATATGGGGAGGTAGTAGCTCCAACTCTGTTTTACCGAGAAAACTGAAGGAACTTCAAACTGGCACTAGGAAACCGACTGAGAAAGCAGAGAAAATGTGTCTCCTGCAACCCGTTCCCTTGGTGTTAGATGAACGAACGTCTCTCCACTTGCTCAGTTCTGAGAGATAAGTGTGTGTGAAAGCCGTCCTTCACCTAGTTTGTTGGAAACACTAAGTTTCTTTTCAGTTGCAAACTCCATTCCATACATATATATGGGGAGGTACTAGCCCCAACTCGATTTTACAGTGAAAACTGCAGGAACATCAAACCGGCACTAGGAATCAGACTGAGAAAGCAGAGAAAAAATGTATCCTGCAAACCGTTCCCTTGGTGCTAGATGAACGAACGACTCTCGACTTTCTCAGTTCTGAGAGATAAGTGTGTGTGAAAGCCGTCCTTCACCTAGCTTGTTGGGAACACAAAATTTCTTTTCAGTTGCAAACTCCATTCCATACATATATATGGGGAGGTACTAGCTCCAACTCGGTTTTACAGTTAAAACTGCAGGAACTTCAAACCGGCTCTAGGAAACAGTCTGAGAAAGCATCGAAAAAGTGTCTCCTGCAACCCGTTCCCTTGGTGCTAGATGAACGAACGTCTCTCCACTTGCTCAGTTCTGAGAGATAAGTGTGTGTGAAAGCCGTCCTTCACCTAGCTTGTTGGGAACACAAAGTTTCTTTTCAGTTGCAAACTCCATTCCATACATATATATGGGGAGGTACTAGCTCCAACTCGGTTTTACAGTGAAAACTGCAGGAACTTCAAACCGGCACTAGGAAACAGACTGAGAAAGCAGAGAAAAAGTGTCTCCTGCAACCCGTTTCCTTAGTGCTAGATGAACGAACGTCTCTCCACTTTCTCAGTTCTGAGACATAAATGTGAGTGAAAGCCGTACTTCAACTTGCTTGTTGGGAACACATAGTTTCTTTTCAGTTGCAAACTCCATTCCATATATTTATATGGGGAGGTACAAGCTCCAACACGGTTTGACAGTGAAAACTGCATTAACTTCAAACCGGCACTAGGAAACAGACTGAGAAAGCAGAGAAAAAGTGTCTTCTGCAACCCGTTCCCTTGGTGCTAGATGAACGAACGTCTCTGTACATGCTCATTTCTGAGAGATAAGTTTGTGTGAAAGCCGCCCTTCACCTAGCTTTTTGGGAACACAAAGTTTCTTTTCAGTTGCAAACTCCATTCCATACATATATATAGGGAGGTACTAGCCCCAACACTATTTTACAGTGAAAACTGCAGGAACTACAAACCGGCACTAGGAAACAGACTGAGAAAGCAGAGAAAAAATGTCTCCTGCAACCCGTTCCCTTGGTGCTAGATGAACGAACGTCTCTGTACATGCTCATTTCTGAGAGATAAGTGTGTGTGAAAGCCAACCTTCACCTAGATTTTTGGGAACACAAAGTTTCTTTTCAGTTGCAAACTCCATTCCATACATATAGATGGGGAGGTAGTAGCTCCAACTCTGTTTTACCGAGAAAACTGCAGGAACTTCAAACTTGCACTAGGAAACAGACTGAGAAAGCAGAGAAAATGTGTCTCCTGCAACCCGTTCCCTTTGTGCTAGATGAACGAACGTCTCTCCACTTGCTCATTTCTGAGAGATAAGTGTGTGTGAAAGCCGTCCTTCACCTAGCTTGTTGGGAACACAAAGTTTCTTTTCAGTTGCAAACTCCATTCCATACATATATAAGGGGAGGTACTAGCTCCAACTCGGTTTTACAGTGAAAACGGCAGGAACTTCAAACCGGCACTAGGAAACAGACTAGAAAGCAGAGAAATAGTTTCTCCTGCAACCCGTTCCCTTGGTGCTAGATGAACGAACGTCTCTCCACTTGCTCAGTTCTCAGAGATAAGTGTGTGTGAAAGCCGTCCTTCACCTAGCTTGTTGGGAACACAAAGTTTCTTTTCAGTTGCAAACTCCATTCCATACATATATATGGGGAGGTAGTAGCTCCAACACTGTTTTACAGTGAAAACTGCAGGAACTTCAAACCGGCACTAGGAAACAGACTGAGAAAGCAGAGAAAAAGTGTCTCCTGCAACCCGTTCCCTTGGTGCTAGATGAACGAACGTCTCTCCACTTGCTCAGTTCTGAGAGATAAGTGTGTGTGAAATCCGTCCTTCACCTAGCCTGTTGGGAACACAAAGTTTCTTTTCAGTTGCAAACTCCATTCCATACATATATATCGGGAGGTACTAGCTCCAACACGGTTTGACAGTGAAAACTGCATTAACTTCAAACCGGCACTAAGAAACAGACTGAGAAAGCAGAGAAAAAGTGTCTCCTGCAACCCTTTCCCTTGGTGCTAGATGAACGAACGTCTCTCCACTTGCTCAGTTCTGAGAGATAAGTGTGTGTGAAAGCCGTCCTTCACCTAGCTTGTTGGGAACACAAAGATTCTTTTCAGTTGCAAACTCCATTCCATACATATATATGGAGAGGTACAAGCTCCAACTCGGTTTTACAGTGAAAACTGCAGGAACTTCAAACCGGCACTAGGAAACAGACTGAGAAAGCAGAGAAAAATTGTCTCCTGCAACCCGTTCCCTTGGTGCTAGATGAACGAACGTCTCTCCACTTGCTCAGTTCTGAGAGATAAGTGTGTGTGAAAGCCGTCCTTCACCTAGCTTGTTGGGAACACTAAGTTTCTTTTCAGTTGCAAACTCCATTCCATACATATATATGGGGAGGTACTAGCCACAACTCGGTTTTACAGTGAAAACTACAGGAACTTCAAACCGGCACTAGGAAACAGACTGAGAAAGCAGAGAAAAAGTGTCTCCTGAAACCCGTTTCCTTGGTGCTAGGTGAACGAACGTCTCTCCACTTGCTCAGTTCTGCGAGATAAGTGTGAGTGAAAGCCGTACTTCAACTTGCATGTTGGGAACACAAAGTTTCTTTTCAGTTGCAATGTCCATTCCATACATATATATGGGGTGGTACAAGCTCCAACTCGGTTTTACAGTGAAAACTGCAGGAACTTCAAAGCGGCACTAGGAAACACACTGAGAAAGCAGAGAAAAAGTGTCTCCTGTAACCCGTTCCCTTGGTGCTAGATGAACGAACGTCTCTCCACTTGCTCAGTTCTGAGTGATAAGTGTGTGTGAAAGCCGTCCTTCACCTAGCTTGTTGGGAACACAAAGTTTCTTTTCAGTTGCAAACTCCATTCCATACATATATATGGGGAGGTACTAGCTCCAACACTGTTTTACTGTGAAAACTGCAGGAACTTCAAACCAGCACTAGGAAACAGACTGAGAAAGCAGAGAAAATGTGTCTCCTGCAACCCGTTCCCTTGGTGTTAGATGAACGAACGTCTCTCCACTTGCTCAGTTCTGAGAGATAAGTGTGTGTGAAAGCCGTCCTTCACCTAGTTTGTTGGAAACACTAAGTTTCTTTTCAGTTGCAAACTCCATTCCATACATATATATGGGGAGGTACTAGCCCCAACTCGATTTTACAGTGAAAACTGCAGGAACTTCAAACCGGCACTAGGAAACAGACTGAGAAAGCAGAGAAAAAATGTATCCTGCAACCCGTTCCCTTGGTGCTAGATGAACGAACGACTCTCGACTTTCTCAGTTCTGAGAGATAAGTGTGTGTGAAAGCCGTCCTTCACCTAGCTTGTTGGGAACACAAAGTTTCTTTTCAGTTGCAAACTCCATTCCATACATATATATGGGGAGGTACTAGCTCCAACTCGGTTTTACAGTGAAAACTGCAGGAACTTCAAACCGGCTCTAGGAAACAGTCTGAGAAAGCAGAGAAAAAGTGTCTCCTGCAACCCGTTCCCTTGGTGCTAGATGAACGAACGTCTCTCCACTTGCTCAGTTCTGAGAGATAAGTGTGTGTGAAAGCCGTCCTTCACCTAGCTTGTTGGGAACACAAAGTTTCTTTTCAGTTGCAAACTCCATTCCATACATATATATGGGGAGGTACTAGCTCCAACTCGGTTTTACAGTGAAAACTGCAGGAACTTCAAACCGGCACTAGGAAACAGACTGAGAAAGCAGAGAAAAAGTGTCTCCTGCAACCCGTTTCCTTAGTGCTAGATGAACGAACGTCTCTCCACTTGCTCAGTTCTGAGACATAAGTGTGAGTGAAAGCCGTACTTCAACTTGCTTGTTGGGAACACAAAGTTTCTTTTCAGTTGCAAACTCCATTCCATATATTTATATGGGGAGGTACAAGCTCCAACACGGTTTGACAGTGAAAACTGCATTAACTTCAAACCGGCACTAGGAAACAGACTGAGAAAGCAGAGAAAAAGTGTCTTCTGCAACCCGTTCCCTTGTTGCTAGATGAACGAACGTCTCTGTACATGCTCATTTCTGAGAGATAAGTGTGTGTGAAAGCCGTCCTTCACCTAGCTTTTTGGGAACACAAAGTTTCTTTTCAGTTGCAAACTCCATTCCACACATATATATAGGGAGGTACTAGCCCCAACACTAATTTACAGTGAAAACTGCAGGAACTTCAAACCGGCACTAGGAAACAGACTGAGAAAGCAGAGAAAAAATGTCTCCTGCAACCCGTTCCCTTGGTGCTAGATGAACGAACGTCTCTGTACATGCTCATTTCTGAGAGATAAGTGTGTGTGAAAGCCAACCTTCACCTAGATTTTTGGGAACACAAAGTTTCTTTTCAGTTGCAAACTCCATTCCATACATATAGATGGGGAGGTAGTAGCTCCAACTCTGTTTTACCGAGAAAACTGCAGGAACTTCAAACTTGCACTAGGAAACAGACTGAGAAAGCAGAGAAAATGTGTCTCCTGCAACCCGTTCCCTTTGTGCTAGATGAACGAACGTCTCTCCACTTGCTCATTTCTGAGAGATAAGTGTGTGTGAAAGCCGTCCTTCACCTAGCTTGTTGGGAACACAAAGTTTCTTTTCAGTTGCAAACTCCATTCCATACATATATATGGGGAGGTACTAGCTCCAACTCGGTTTTACAGTGAAAACTGCAGGAACTTCAAACCGGCACTAGGAAACAGACTGAGAAATCAGAGAAAAAGTGTCTCCTGCAACCTGTTCCCTTGGTGCTAGATGAACGAACGTCTCTCCACTTGCTCAGTTCTCAGGGATACGTGTGTGTGAAAGCCGTCCTTCACCTAGCTTGTTGGAACACAAATTTTCTTTTCAGTTGCAAACTCCATTCCATACATATATATGGATAGGTACTAGCTCCAACTCGGTTTTACAGTGAAAACTGCAGGAACTTCAAACCGGCACTAGGAAACAGACTGAGAAAGCAGAAAAAAAGTGTCTCCTGCAACCCGTTCCCTTGGTGCTAGATGAACGAACGTCTCTCCACTTGCTCATTTCTGAGAGATAAGTGTGTGTGAAAGCCGTCCTTCACCTAGCTTGTTGGGAACACAAAGTTTCTTTTCAGTTGCAAACTCCATTCCATACATATATATGGGGAGGTACTAGCTCCAACTCGGTTTTACAGTGAAAACTGCAGGAACTTCAAACCGGCACTAGGAAAAAGACTGAGAAAGCAGAGAAAATGTGTCTCCTGCAACCCGTTCCCTTGGTGCTAGATGAACGAACGTCTCTCCACTTGCTCAGTTCTGAGAGATAAGTGTGTGTGAAAGCCGTCCTTCACCTAGCTTGTTGGGAACACAAAGTTTCTTCTCAGTTGCAAACTCCATTCCATACATATATAAGGGGAGGTACTAGCTCCAACTCGGTTTTACAGTGAAAACTGCATTAACTTCAAACCGGCACTAGGAAACAGACTGAGAAAGCAGAGAAAAAGTGTCTCCTGCAACCCGTTCCCTTGGTGCTAGATGAACGAACGTCTCTGTATATGCTCATTTCTGAGAGATAATTGTGTGTGAAAGCCGTCCTTCACCTAGCTTTTTGGGAACACAAAGTTTCTTTTCAGTTGCAAACTCCATTCCATACATATATATAGGGAGGTACTAGCCCCAACTCGGTTTTACAGTGAAAACTGCAGGAACTTCAAAGCGGCACTAGGAAACAGACTGAGAAAGCAGAGAAAAAGTGTCTCCTGCAACCCGTTCCCTTGGTGATAGATGAACGAACGTCTCTCCACTTGCTCAGTTCTGAGAGATATGGGTGTGTGAAAGCCGTCCTTCACCTAGCTTGCTGGGAACACAAAGTTTCTTTTCAGTTGCAAACTCCATTCCATACATATATATGGGGAGGTAGTACCTCCAACTCTGTTTTACCGAGAAAACAGAAGGAACTTCAAACTGGCACTAGGAAACAGACTGAGAAAGCAGAGAAAATGTGTCTCCTGAAACCCGTTCCATTTGTGCTAGATGAACGAACGTCTCTCCACTTGCTCAGTTCTGAGAGATAATTGTGTGTGAAAGCCGTCCTTCACCTAGCTTGTTGGGAACACAAAGTTTCTTTTCAGTTGCAAACTCCATTCCATACATATATATGGGGAGGTACTAGCCCCAACTCAGTTTTACAGTGAAAACTGCAGGAACTTCAAACCGGCACTAGGAAACAGACTGAGAAAGCAGACAAAAAATGTCTCCTGCAACCCGTTCCCTTGGTGCTAGATGAACGAACGACTCTCGACTTTCTCAGTTCTGAGAGATAAGTGTGTGTGAAAGCCGTCCTTCACCTAGCTTGTTGGGAACACAAAGTTTCTTTTCAGTTGCAAACTCCATTCCATACATATATATGGGGAGGTACTAGCTCCAACTCGGTTTTACATTGAAAACTGCAGGAACTTCAAACCGGCACTAGGAAACAGACTGAGAAAGCAGAGAAAAAGTGTCTCCTGCAACCCGTTCCCTTGGTGCTAGATGAACGAACGTCTCTCCACTTGCTCAGTTCTGAGAGATAATTGTGTGTGAAAGCCGTCCTTCACCTAGCTTGTTGGAACACAAATTTTCTTTTCAGTTGCAAACACCATTCCATACATATATATGGATAGGTACTAGCTCCAACTCGGTTTTACAGTGAAAACTGCAGGAACTTCAAACCGGCACTAGGAAACAGACTGAGAAAGCAGAGAAAATGTGTCTCCTGCAACCCGTTCCCTTGGTGCTAGATGAACGAACGTCTCTCCACTTGCTCATTTCTGAGAGATAAGTGTGTGTGAAAGCCGTCCTTCACCTAGCTTGTTGGGAACACAAAGTTTCTTTTCAGTTGCAAACTCCATTCCATACATATATATGGGGAGGTACTAGCTCCAACTCGGTTTTACAGTGAAAACTGCAGGAACTTCAAACCGGCACTAGGAAACAGACTGAGAAAGCAGAGAAAAAGTGTCTCCTGCAACCCGTTCCCTTTGTGCTAGATGAACGAACGTCTCTCCACTTGCTCATTTCTGAGAGATATGTGTGTGTGAAAGCCGTCCTTCACCTAGCTTGTTGGGAACACAAAGTTTCTTTTCAGTTGCAAACTCCATTCCATACATATATATGGAGAGGTACTAGCTCCAACACGGTTTGACAGTGGAAACTGCAGGAACTTCAAACCGGCACTAGGAAACAGACTGAGAAAGCAGAGAAAAAGTTTCTCCTGCAACCCGTTCCCTTGGTGCTAGATGAACGAACGTCTCTCCACTTGCTCAGTTCTCAGAGATAAGTGTGTGTGAAAGCCGTCCTTCACCTAGCTTGTTGGGAACACAAAGTTTCTTTTCAGTTGCAAACTCCATTCCATACATATATATGGGGAGGTAGTAGCTTCAACACTGTTTTACAGTGAAAACTGCAGGAACTTCAAACCGGCACTAGGAAACAGACTGAGAAAGCAGAGAAAAAGTTTCTCCTGCAACCCGTTCCCTTGGTGCTAGATGAACGAACGTCTCTCCACTTGCTCAGTTCTGAGAGATAAGTGTGTGTGAAATCCGTCCTTCAACTAGCTTGTTGGGAACACAAAGTTTCTTTTCAGTTGCAAACTCCATTCCATACATATATATAGGGAGGTACAAGCTCCAACACGGTTTGACAGTGAAAACTGCATTAACTTCAAACCGGCACTAAGAAACAGACTGAGAAAGCAGAGAAAAAATGTATCCTGCAACCCGTTCCCTTGGTGCTAAATGAACGAACGACTCTCGACTTTCTCAGTTCTGAGAGATAAGTGTGTGTGAAAGCCGTCCTTCACCTAGCTTGTTGGGAACACAAAGTTTCTTTTCAGTTGCAAACTCCATTCCATACATATATATGGGGAGGTACTAGCTCCAACTCGGTTTTACAGTGAAAACTGCAGGAACTTCAAACCGGCTCTAGGAAACAGTCTGAGAAAGCAGAGAAAAAGTGTCTCCTGCAACCCGTTCCCTTGGTGCTAGATGAACGAACGTCTCTCCACTTGCTCAGTTCTGAGAGATAAGTGTGTGTGAAAGCCGTCCTTCACCTAGCTTGTTGGGAACACAAAGTTTCTTTTCAGTTGCAAACTCCATTCCATACATATATATGGGGAGGTACTAGCTCCAACTCGGTTTTACAGTGAAAACTGCAGGAACTTCAAACCGGCACTAGGAAACAGACTGAGAAAGCAGAGAAAAAGTGTCTCCTGCAACCCGTTTCCTTAGTGCTAGATGAACGAACGTCTCTCCACTTGCTCAGTTCTGAGACATAAGTGTGAGTGAAAGCCGTACTTCAACTTGCTTGTTGGGAACACAAAGTTTCTTTTCAGTTGCAAACTCCATTCCATATATTTATATGGGGAGGTACAAGCTCCAACACGGTTTGACAGTGAAAACTGCATTAACTTCAAACCGGCACTAGGAAACATACTGAGAAAGCAGAGAAAAAGTGTCTTCTGCAACCCGTTCCCTTGGTGCTAGATGAACGAACGTCTCTGTACATGCTCATTTCTGAGAGATAAGTGTGTGTGAAAGCCGTCCTTCACCTAGCTTTTTGGGAACACAAAGTTTCTTTTCAGTTGCAAACTCCTTTCCATACATATATATAGGGAGGTACTAGCCCCAACACTATTTTACAGTGAAAACTGCAGGAACTTCAAACCGGCACTAGGAAACAGACTGAGAAAGCAGAGAAAAAATGTCTCCTGCAACCCGTTCCCTTGGTGCTAGATGAACGAACGTCTCTGTACATGCTCATTTCTGAGAGATAAGTGTGTGTGAAAGCCAACCTTCACCTAGATTTTTGGGAACACAAAGTTTCTTTTCAGTTGCAAACTCCATTCCATACATATAGATGGGGAGGTAGTAGCTCCAACTCTGTTTTACCGAGAAAACTGCAGGAACTTCAAACTTGCACTAGGAAACAGACTGAGAAAGCAGAGAAAATGTGTCTCCTGCAACCCGTTCCCTTTGTGCTAGATGAACGAACGTCTCTCCACTTGCTCATTTCTGAGAGATAAGTGTGTGTGAAAGCCGTCCTTCACCTAGCTTGTTGGGAACACAAAGTTTCTTTTCAGTTGCAAACTCCATTCCATACATATATATGGGGAGGTACTAGCTCCAACTCGGTTTTACAGTGAAAACTGCAGGAACTTCAAACCGGCACTAGGAAACAGACTGAGAAAGCAGAGAAAAAGTGTCTCCTGCAACCTGTTCCCTTGGTGCTAGATGAACGAACGTCTCTCCACTTGCTCAGTTCTGAGAGATAAGTGTGTGTGTAAGCCGTCCTTCACCTAGCTTGTTGGGAACACAAAGTTTCTTCTCAGTTGCAAACTCCATTCCATACATATATAAGGGGAGGTACTAGCTCCAACTCGGTTTTACAGTGAAAACTGCATTAACTTCAAACCGGCACTAGGAAACAGACTGAGAAAGCAGAGAAAAAGTGTCTCCTGCAACCCGTTCCCTTGGTGCTACATGAACGAACGTCTCTGTATATGCTCATTTCTGAGAGATAAGTGTGTGTGAAAGCCGTCCTTCACCTAGCTTTTTGGGAACACAAAGTTTCTTTTCAGTTGCAAACTCCATTCCATACATATATATAGGGAGGTACAAGCCCCAACTCGGTTTTACAGTGAAAACTGCAGGAACTTCAAAGCGGCACTAGGAAACAGACTGAGAAAGCAGAGAAAAAGTGTCTCCTGCAACCCGTTCCCTTGGTGATAGATGAACGAACGTCTCTCCACTTGCTCAGTTCTGAGAGATATGGGTGTGTGAAAGCCGTCCTTCACCTAGCTTGCTGGGAACACAAAGTTTCTTTTCAGTTGCAAACTCCATTCCATACATATATATGGGGAGGTAGTACCTCCAACTCTGTTTTACCGAGAAAACAGAAGGAACTTCAAACTGGCACTAGGAAACAGACTGAGAAAGCAGAGAAAATGTGTCTCCTGAAACCCGTTCCATTTGTGCTAGATGAACGAACGTCTCTCCACTTGCTCATTTCTGAGAGATAAGTGTGTGTGAAAGCCGTCCTTCACCTAGCTTGTTGGGAACACAAAGTTTCTTTTCAGTTGCAAACTCCATTCCATACATATATATGGGGAGGTACTAGCTCCAACTCGGTTTTACACTGAAAACTGCAGGAACTTCAAACCGGCACTAGGAAACAGACTGAGAAAGCAGAGAAAAAGTGTCTCCTGCAACCCGTTCCCTTTGTGCTAGATGAACGAACGTCTCTCCACTTGCTCATTTCTGAGAGATATGTGTGTGTGAAAGCCGTCCTTCACCTAGCTTGTTGGGAACACAAAGTTTCTTTTCAGTTGCAAACTCCATTCCATACATATATATGGAGAGGTACTAGCTCCAACACGGTTTTACAGTGAAAACTGCAGGAACTTCAAACCGGCACTAGGAAACAGACTGAGAAAGCAGAGAAAAAGTTTCTCCTGCAACCCGTTCCCTTGGTGCTAGATGAACGAACGTCTCTCCACTTGCTCAGTTCTCAGAGATAAGTGTGTGTGAAAGCCGTCCTTCACCTAGCTTGTTGGGAACACAAAGTTTCTTTTCAGTTGCAAACTCCATTCCATACATATATATGGGGAGGTAGTAGCTTCAACACTGTTTTACAGTGAAAACTGCAGGAACTTCAAACCGGCACTAGGAAACAGACTGAGAAAGCAGAGAAAAAGTTTCTCCTGCAACCCGTTCCCTTGGTGCTAGATGAACGAACGTCTCTCCACTTGCTCAGTTCTGAGAGATAAGTGTGTGTGAAATCCGTCCTTCAACTAGCTTGTTGGGAACACAAAGTTTCTTTTCAGTTGCAAACTCCATTCCATACATATATATAGGGAGGTACTAGCTCCAACACGGTTTGACAGTGAAAACTGCATTAACTTCAAACCGGCACTAAGAAACAGAGTGAGAAAGCAGAGAAAAACTGTCTCCTGCAACCCTTTCCCTTGGTGCTAGATGAACGAACGTCTCTCCACTTGCTCAGTTCTGAGAGATAAGTGTGTGTGAAAGCCGTCCTTCACCTAGCTTGTTGGGAACACAAAGTTTCTTTTCAGTTGCAAACTCCATTCCATACATATATATGGGGAGGTAATAGCCCCAACTCGGTTTTACAGTGAAAACTGCAGTAACTTCAAACCGGCACTAGGAAACAGACTGAGAAAGCAGAGAAAAAATGTCTCCTGCAACCCGTTCCCTTGGTGCTAGATGAACGAACGACTCTCGACTTTCTCAGTTCTGAGAGATAAGTGTGTGTGAAAGCCGTCCTTCACCTAGCTTGTTGGGAAAACAAAGATTCTTTTCAGTTGCAAACTCCATTCCATACATATATATGGGGAGGTACTAGCTCCAACTCGGTTTTACAGTGAAAACTGCAGGAACTTCAAACCGGCACTAGGAAACAGACTGAGAAAGCAGAGAAAAAGTGTCTCCTGCAACCCGTTCCCTTGGTGCTAGATGAACGAACGTCTCTCCACTTGCTCAGTTCTGAGAGATAAGTGTGTGTGAAAGCCGTCCTTCACCTAGCTTTTTGGGAACACAAAGTTTCTTTTCAGTTGCAAACTCCATTCCATACATATATATAGGGAGGTACTAGCCCCAACTCGGTTTTACAGTGAAAACTGCAGGAACTTCAAAGCGGCACTAGGAAACAGACTGAGAAAGCAGAGAAAAAGTGTCTCCTGCAACCCGTTCCCTTGGTGATAGATGAACGAACGTCTCTCCACTTGCTCAGTTCTGAGAGATATGGGTGTGTGAAAGCCGTCCTTCACCTAGCTTGCTGGGAACACAAAGTTTCTTTTCAGTTGCAAACTCCATTCCATACATATATATGGGGAGGTAGTACCTCCAACTCTGTTTTACCGAGAAAACTGAAGGAACTTCAAACTGGCACTAGGAAACAGACTGAGAAAGCAGAGAAAATGTGTCTCCTGAAACCCGTTCCATTTGTGCTAGATGAACGAACGTCTCTCCACTTGCTCAGTTCTGAGAGATAATTGTGTGTGAAAGCCGTCCTTCACCTAGCTTGTTGGGAACACAAAGTTTCTTTTCAGTTGCAAACTCCATTCCATACATATATATGGGGAGGTACTAGCCCCAACTCGGTTTTACAGTAAAAACTGCAGGAACTTCAAACCGGCACTAGGAAACAGACTGAGAAAGCAGAGAAAAAATGTCTCCTGCAACCCGTTCCCTTGGTGCTAGATGAACGAACGACTCTCGACTTTCTCAGTTCTGAGAGATAAGTGTCTGTGAAAGCCGTCCTTCACCTAGCTTGTTGGGAACACAAAGTTTCTTTTCAGTTGCAAACTCCATTCCATACATATATATGGGGAGGTACTAGCTCCAACTCGGTTTTACAGTGAAAACTGCAGGAACTTCAAACCGGCACTAGGAAACAGACTGAGAAAGCAGAGAAAAAGTGTCTCCTGCAACCCGTTACCTTGGTGCTAGATGAACGAACGTCTCTCCACTTGCTCAGTTCTGAGAGATAAGTGTGTGTGAAAGCCGTCCTTCACCTAGCTTGTTGGAACACAAATTTTCTTTTCAGTTGCAAACTCCATTCCATACATATATATGGATAGGTACTAGCTCCAACTCGGTTTTACAGTGAAAACTGCAGGAACTTCAAACCGGCACTAGGAAACAGACTGAGAAAGCAGAGAAAAAATGTCTCCTGCAACCCGTTCCCTTGGTGCTAGATGAACGAACGACTCTCGACTTTCTCAGTTCTGAGAGATAATTGTGTGTGAAAGCCGTCCTTCACCTAGCTTGTTGGGAACACAAAGTTTCTTTTCAGTTGCAAACTCCATTCCATACATATATATGGGGAGGTACTAGCTCCAACTCGGTTTTACAGTGAAAACTGCAGGAACTTCAAACCGGCACTAGGAAACAGACTGAGAAAGCAGAGAAAAAGTGTCTCCTGCAACCCGTTCCCTTGGTGCTAGATGAACGAACGTCTCTCCACTTGCTCAGTTCTGAGAGATAAGTGTGTGTGAAAGCCGTCCTTCACCTAGCTTGTTGGAACACAAATTTTCTTTTCAGTTGCAAACTCCATTCCATACATATATATGGATAGGTACTAGCTCCAACTCGGTTTTACAGTGAAAACTGCAGGAACTTCAAACCGGCACTAGGAAACAGTCTGAGAAAGCAGAGAAAATGTGTCTCCTGCAACCCGTTCCCTTGGTGCTAGATGAACGAACGTCTCTCCACTTGCTCATTTCTGAGAGATAAGTGTGTGTGAAAGCCGTCCTTCACCTAGCTTGTTGGGAACACAAAGTTTCTTTTCAGTTGCAAACTCCATTCCATAAATATATATGGGGAGGTACTAGCTCCAACTCGGTTTTACAGTGAAAACTGCAGGAACTTCAAACCGGCACTAGGAAACAGACTGAGAAAGCAGAGAAAAAGTGTCTCCTGCAACCCGTTCCCTTTGTGCTAGATGAACGAACGTCTCTCCACTTGCTCATTTCTGAGAGATATGTGTGTGTGAAAGCCATCCTTCACCTAGCTTGTTGGGAACACAAAGTTTCTTTTCAGTTGCAAACTCCATTCCATACATATAAATGGAGAGGTACTAGCTCCAACACGGTTTGACAGTGAAAACTGCAGGAACTTCAAACCGGCACTAGGAAACAGACTGAGAAAGCAGAGAAAAAGTTTCTCCTGCAACCCGTTCCCTTGGTGCTAGATGAACGAACGTCTCTCCACTTGCTCAGTTCTCAGAGATAAGTGTGTGTGAAAGCCGTCCTTCACCTAGCTTGTTGGGAACACAAAGTTTCTTTTCAGTTGCAAACTCCATTCCATACATATATATGCTGAGGTACTAGCTCCAACACGGTTTGACAGTGAAAACTGCAGGAACTTCAACCCGGCACTAGGAAACAGACTGAGAAAGCAGAGAAAAAATGTCTCCTGCAACCCGTTCCCTTGGTGCTAGATGAACGAACGACTCTCGAATTTCTCAGTTCTGAGAGATAAGTGTGTGTGAAAGCCGTCCTTCACCTAGCTTGTTGGGAAAACAAAGATTCTTTTCAGTTGCAAACTCCATTCCATACATATATATGGGGAGGTACTAGCTCCAACTCGGTTTTACAGTGAAAACTGCAGGAACTTCAAACCGGCACTAGGAAACAGACTGAGAAAGCAGAGAAAAAGTGTCTCCTGCAACCCGTTCCCTTGGTGCTAGATGAACGAACGTCTCTCCACTTGCTCAGTTCTGAGAGATAAGTGTGTGTGAAAGCCGTCCTTCACCTAGCTTGCTGGGAACACAAAGTTTCTTTTCAGTAGCAAATCCATTTCATACATATATATGGGGAGGTACTAGCTCCAACTCGGTTTTACAGTGAAAAGTGCAGGAACTTCAAACGGGCACTAGGAAACAGACTGAGAAAGCAGAGAAAAAGTGTCTCCTGCAACCAGTTTCCTTAGTGCTAGATGAACGAACGTCTCTCCACTTGCTCAGTTCTGAGAGATAAGTGTGAGTGAAAGCCGTACTTCAACTTGCTGGTTGGGAACACAAAGTTTCTTTTCAGTTGCAAACTCCATTCCATATATATATATGGGGAAGTACAAGCTCCAACACGGTTTGACAGTGAAAACTGCATTAACTTCAAACCGGCACTAGGAAACAGACTGAGAAAGCAGAGAAAAAGTGTCCCCTGCAACCCGTTCCCTTGGTGCTAGATGAACGAACGTCTCTGTACATGCTCAGTTCTGAGAGATAAGTGTGTGTGAAAGCCGTCCTTCACCTAGCTTGTTGGGAACACAAAGTTTCTTTTCATTTCCAAACTCCATTCCATACATATATATGGGGAGGTACTAGCTCCAACACTGTTTTACTGTGAAAACTGCAGGAACTTCAAACCAGCACTAGGAAACAGACTGAGAAAGCAGAGAAAATGTGTCTCCTGCAAACCGTTCCCTTGGTGTTAGATGAACGAACGTCTCTCCACTTGCTCAGTTCTGAGAGATAAGTGTGTGTGAAAGCCGTCCTTCACCTAGTTTGTTGGAAACACTAAGTTTCTTTTCAGTTGCAAACTCCATTCCATACATATATATGGGGAGGTACTAACCCCAACTCGATTTTACAGTGAAAACTGCAGGAACTTCAAACCGGCACTAGGAAACAGACTGAGAAAGCAGAGAAAAAATGTATCCTGCAACCCGTTCCCTTGGTGCTAGATGAACGAACGACTCTCGACTTTCTCAGTTCTGAGAGATAAGTGTGTGTGAAAGCCGTCCTTCACCTAGCTTGTTGGGAACACAAAGTTTCTTTTCAGTTGCAAACTCCATTCCATACATATATATGGGGAGGTACTAGCTCCAACTCGGTTTTACAGTGAAAACTGCAGGAACTTCAAACCGGCTCTAGGAAACAGACTGAGAAAACAGAGAAAAAGTGTCTCCTGCAACCCGTTCCCTTGGTGCTAGATGAACGAACGTCTCTACACTTGCTCAGTTCTGAGAGATAAGTGTGTGTGAAAGCCGTCCTTCACCTAGCTTGTTGGGAACACAAAGTTTCTTTTCAGTTGCAAACTCCATTCCATACATATATATGGGGAGGTACTAGCTCCAACTCGGTTTTACAGTGAAAACTGCAGGAACTTCAAACCGGCACTAGGAAACAGACTGAGAAAGCAGAGAAAAAGTGTCTCCTGCAACCCGTTTCCTTAGTGCTAGATGAACGAAAATCTCTCCACTTGCTCAGTTCTGAGACATATGTGTGAGTGAAAGCCGTACTTCAAATTGCTTGTTGGGAACACAAAGTTTCTTTTCAGTTGCAAACTCCATTCCATATATTTATATGGGGAGGTACAAGCTCCAACACGTTTTGACAGTGAAAACTGCATTAACTTCAAACCGGCACTAGGAAACAGACTGAGAAAGCAGAGAAAAAGTGTCTCCTGCAACCCGTTCCATTGGTGCTAGATGAACGAACGTCTCTGTACATGCTCATTTCTGAGAGAGAAGTGTGTGTGAAAGCCGTCCTTCACCTAGCTTTTTGGGAACACAAAGATTCTTTTCAGTTGCAAACTCCATTCCATACATATATATAGGGAGGTACTAGCCCCAACTCTATTTTACAGTGAAAACTGCAGGAACTTCAAACCGGCACTAGGAAACAGACTGAGAAAGCAGAGAAAAAATGTCTCCTGCAACCCGTTCCCTTGGTGCTAGATGAACGAACGTCTCTCCACTTGCTCATTTCTGAGAGATAAGTGTGTGTGAAAGCCGTCCTTCACCTAGCTTGTGGGGAACACAAAGTTTCCTTTCAGTTGCAAACTCCATTCCATGCATATATATGGGGAGGTACTAGCTCCAACTCGGTTTTACAGTGAAAACTGCAGGAACTTCAAACCGGCACTAGGAAACAGACTGAGAAAGCAGAGAAAAAGTGTCTCCTGCAACCTGTTCCCTTGGTGCTAGATGAACGAACGTCTCTCCACTTGCTCAGTTCTCAGGGATACCTGTGTGTGAAAGCCGTCCTTCACCTAGCTTGTTGGAACACAAATTTTCTTTTCAGTTGCAAACTCCATTCCATACATATATATGGATACGTACTAGCTCCAACTCGGTTTTACAGTGAAAACTGCAGGAACTTCAAACCGGCACTAGGAAACAGACTGAGAAAGCAGAGAAAAAGTGTCTCCTGCAACCCGTTCCCTTGGTGCTAGATGAACGAACGTCTCTCCACTTGCTCATTTCTGAGAGATAAGTGTGTGTGAAAGCCGTCCTTCACCTAGCTTGTTGGGAACACAAAGTTTCTTTTCAGTTGCAAACTCCATTCCATACATATATATGGGGAGGTACTAGCTCCAACTCGGTTTTACAGTGAAAACTGCAGGAACTTCAAACCGGCACTAGGAAACAGACTGAGAAAGCAGAGAAAATGTGTCTCCTGCAACCCGTTCCTTGGTGCTAGATGAACGAACGTCTCTCCACTTGCTCAGTTCTGAGAGATAAGTGTGTGTGAAAGCCGTCCTTCACCTAGCTTGTTGGGAACACAAAGTTTCTTCTCAGTTGCAAACTCCATTCCATACATATATAAGGGGAGGTACTAGCTCCAACTCGGTTTTACAGTGAAAACTGCATTAACTTCAAACCGGCACTAGGAAACAGACTGAGAAAGAAGAGAAAAAGTTTCTCCTGCAACCCGTTCCCTTGGTGCTAGATGAACGAACGTCTCTGTATATGCTCATTTCTGAGAGAAAAGTGTGTGTGAAAGCCGTCCTTCACCTAGCTTTTTGGGAACACAAAGTTTCTTTTCAGTTGCAAACTCCATTCCATACATATATTTGGGGAGGTAGTACCTCCAACTCTGTTTTACCGAGAAAACAGAAGGAACTTCAAACTGGCACTAGGAAACAGACTGAGAAAGCAGAGAAAATGTGTCTCCTGAAACCCGTTCCATTTGTGCTAGATGAACGAACGTCTCTCCACTTGCTCAGTTCTGAGAGATAATTGTGTGTGAAAGCCGTCCTTCACCTAGCTTGTTGGGAACACAAAGTTTCTTTTCAGTTGCAAACTCCATTCCATACATATATATGGGGAGGTACTAGCCCCAACTCGGTTTTACAGTGAAAACTGCAGGAACTTCAAACCGGCACTAGGAAACAGACTGAGAAAGCAGAGAAAAAATGTCTCCTGCAACCCGTTCCCTTGGTGCTAGATGAACGAACGACTCTCGACTTTCTCAGTTCTGAGAGATAAGTGTGTGTGAAAGCCGTCCTTCACCTAGCTTGTTGGGAACACAAAGTTTCTTTTCAGTTGCAAACTCCATTCCATACATATATATGGGCAGGTACTAGCTCCAAATCGGTTTTACAGTGAAAACTGCAGGAACTTCAAACCGGCACTAGGAAACAGACTGAGAAAGCAGAGAAAAAGTGTCTCCTGCAACCCGTTCCCTTGGTGCTAGATGAACGAACGTCTCTCCACTTGCTCAGTTCTGAGAGATAAGTGTGTGTGAAAGCCGTCCTTCACCTAGCTTGTTGGGAACACAAAGTTTCTTTTCAGTTGCAAACTCCATTCCATACATATATATGGGCAGGTACTAGCTCCAAATCGGTTTTACAGTGAAAACTGCAGGAACTTCAAACCGGCACTAGGAAACAGACTGAGAAAGCAGAGAAAAAGTGTCTCCTGCAACCCGTTCCCTTGGTGCTAGATGAACGAACGTCTCTCCACTTGCTCAGTTCTGAGAGATAAGTGTGAGTGAAAGCCGTACTTCAACTTGCTGGTTGGGAACACAAAGTTTCTTTTCAGTTGCAAACTCCATTCCATATATATATATGGGGAAGTACAAGCTCCAACACGGTTTGACAGTTAAAACTGCATTAACTTCAAACCGGCACTAGGAAACAGACTGAGAAAGTAGAGAAAAAGTGTCCCCTGCAGCCCGTTCCCTTGGTGCTAGATGAACGAACGTCTCTGTACATGCTCAGTTCTGAGAGATAAGTGTGTGTGAAAGCCGTCCTTCACCTAGCTTGTTGGGAACACAAAGTTTCTTTTCAGTTGCAAACTCCATTCCATACATATATATGGGGAGGTACTAGCCCCAACGCGGTTTTACAGTGAAAACTGCAGGAACTTCAAACCGGCACTAGGAAACAGACTGAGAAAGCAGAGAAAAAATGTCTCCTGCAACCCGTTCCCTTGGTGCTAGATGAACGAACGACTCTCGACTTTCTCAGTTCTGAGAGATAAGTGTGTGTGAAAGAAGTCCTTCACCTAGCTTGTTCGGAACACAAAGTTTCTTTTCAGTTGCAAACTCCATTCCATACATATATATGGGCAGGTACTAGCTCCAAATCGGTTTTACAGTGAAAACTGCAGGAACTTCAAACCGGCACTAGGAAACAGACTGAGAAAGCAGAGAAAAAGTGTCTCCTGCAACCCGTTCCCTTGGTGCTAGATGAACGAACATCTCTCCACTTGCTCAGTTCTGAGAGATAAGTGTGTGTGAAAGCCGTCCTTCACCTAGCTTGTTGGGAACACAAAGTTTCTTTTCAGTTGCAAACTCCATTCCATACATATATATGGGCAGGTACTAGCTCCAAATCGGTTTTACAGTGAAAACTGCAGGAACTTCAAACCGGCACTAGGAAACAGACTGAGAAAGCAGAGAAAAAGTGTCTCCTGCAACCCGTTCCCTTGGTGCTAGATGAACGAACGTCTCTCCACTTGCTCAGTTCTGAGAGATAAGTGTGTGTGAAAGCCGTCCTTCACCTAGTTTGTTGGAAACACTAAGTTTCTTTTCAGTTGCAAACTCCATTCCATACATATATATGGGGAGGTACTAACCCCAACTCGATTTTACAGTGAAAACTGCAGGAACTTCAAACCGGCACTAGGAAACAGACTGAGAAAGCAGAGAAAAAATGTATCCTGCAAACCGTTCCCTTGGTGCTAGATGAACGAACGACTCTCGACTTTCTCAGTTCTGAGAGATAAGTGTGTGTGAAAGCCGTCCTTCACCTAGCTTGTTGGGAACACAAAGTTTCTTTTCAGTTGCAAACTCCATTCCATACATATATATGGGGAGGTACTAGCTCCAACTCTGTTTTACAGTGAAAACTGCAGGAACTTCAAACCGGCTCTAGGAAACAGACTGAGAAAGCAGAGAAAAAGTGTCTCCTGCAACCCGTTCCCTTGGTGCTAGATGAACGAACGTCTCTACACTTGCTCAGTTCTGAGAGATAAGTGTGTGTGAAAGCCGTCCTTCACCTAGCTTGTTGGGAACACAAAGTTTCTTTTCAGTTGCAAACTCCATTCCATACATATATATGGGGAGGTACTAGCTCCAACTCGGTTTTACAGTGAAAACTGCAGGAACTTCAAACCGGCACTAGGAAACAGACTGAGAAAGCAGAGAAAAAGTGTCTCCTGCAACCCGTTTCCTTAGTGCTAGATGAACGAAAGTCTCTCCACTTCCTCAGTTCTGAGACATAAGTGTGAGTGAAAGCCGTACTTCAACTTGCTTGTTGGGAACACAAAGTTTCTTTTCAGTTGCAAACTCCATTCCATATATTTATATGGGGAGGTACAAGCTCCAACACGGTTTGACAGTGAAAACTGCATTAACTTCAAACCGGCACTAGGAAACAGACTGAGAAAGCAGAGAAAAATTGTCTCCTGCAACCCGTTCCCTTGGTGCTAGATGAACGAACGTCTCTGTACATGCTCATTTCTGAGAGATAAGTGTGTGTGAAAGCCGTCCTTCACCTAGCTTTTTGGGAACACAAAGTTTCTTTTCAGTTGCAAACTCCATTCCATACATATATATAGGGAGGTACTAGCCCCAACTCTATTTTACAGTGAAAACTGCAGGAACTTCAAACCGGCACTAGGAAACAGACTGAGAAAGCAGAGAAAAAATGTCTCCTGCAACCCGTTCCCTTGGTGCTAGATGAACGAAAGTCTCTGTACATGCTCATTTCTGAGAGATAAGTGTGTGTGAAAGCCAACCTTCACCTAGATTTTTGGGAACACAAAGATTCTTTTCAGTTGCAAACTCCATTCCATACATATAGATGGGGAGGTACTAGCTCCAACTCTGTTTTACCGAGAAAACTGCAGGAACTTCAAACTTGCACTAGGAAACAGACTGAGAAAGCAGAGAAAATGTGTCTCCTGCAACCCGTTCCCTTTGTGCTAGATGAACGAACGTCTCTCCACTTGCTCATTTCTGAGAGATAAGTGTGTGTGAAAGCCGTCCTTCACCTAGCTTGTTGGGAACACAAAGTTTCCTTTCAGTTGCAAACTCCATTCCATACATATATATGGGGAGGTACTAGCTCCAACTCGGTTTTACAGTGAAAACTGCAGGAACTTCAAACCGGCACTAGGAAACAGACTGAGAAAGCAGAGAAAAAGTGTCTCCTGCAACCTGTTCCCTTGGTGCTAGATGAACGAACGTCTCTCCACTTGCTCAGTTCTCAGGGATACCTGTGTGTGAAAGCCGTCCTTCACCTAGCTTGTTGGAACACAAATTTTCTTTTCAGTTGCAAACTCCATTCCATACATATATATGGATAGGTACTAGCTCCAACTCGGTTTTACAGTGAAAACTGCAGGAACTTCAAACCGGCACTAGGAAACAGACTGAGAAAGCAGAGAAAAAGTGTCTCCTGCAACCCGTTCCCTTGGTGCTAGATGAACGAACGTCTCTCCACTTGCTCATTTCTGAGAGATAAGTGTGTGTGAAAGCCGTCCTTCACCTAGCTTGTTGGGAACACAAAGTTTCTTTTCAGTTGCAAACTCCATTCCATACATATATATGGGGAGGTACTAGCTCCAACTCGGTTTTACAGTGAAAACTGCAGGAACTTCAAACCGGCACTAGGAAACAGACTGAGAAAGCAGAGAAAATGTGTCTCCTGCAACCCGTTCCCTTGGTGCTAGATGAACGAACGTCTCTCCACTTGCTCAGTTCTGAGAGATAAGTGTGTGTGAAAGCCGTCCTTCACCTAGCTTGTTGGGAACACAAAGTTTCTTCTTAGTTGCAAACTCCATTCCATACATATATAAGGGGAGGTAGTAGCTCCAACTCGGTTTTACAGTGAAAACTGCATTAACTTCAAACCGGCACTAGGAAACAGACTGAGAAAGCAGAGAAAAAGTGTCTCCTGCAACCCGTTCCCTTGGTGCTAGATGAACGAACGTCTCTGTATATGCTCATTTCTGAGAGATAAGTGTGTGTGAAAGCCGTCCTTCACCTAGCTTTTTGGGAACACAAAGTTTCTTTTCAGTTGCAAACTCCATTCCATACATATATATAGGGAGGTACTAGCCCCAACTCGGTTTTACAGTGAAAACTGCAGGAACTTCAAAGCGGCACTAAGAAACAGACTGAGAAAGCAGAGAAAAAGTGTCTCCTGCAACCCGTTCCCTTGGTGATAGATGAACGAACGTCTCTCCACTTGCTCAGTTCTGAGAGATATGGGTGTGTGAAAGCCGTCCTTCACCTAGCTTGCTGGGAACACAAAGTTTCTTTTCAGTTGCAAACTCCATTCCATACATATATATGGGGAGGTAGTACCTCCAACTCTGTTTTACCGAGAAAACAGAAGGAACTTCAAACTGGCACTAGGAAACAGACTGAGAAAGCAGAGAAAATGTGTCTCCTGAAACCCGTTCCATTTGTGCTAGATGAACGAACGTCTCTCCACTTGCTCAGTTCTGAGAGATAATTGTGTGTGAAAGCCGTCCTTCACCTAGCTTGTTGGGAACACAAAGTTTCTTTTCAGTTGCAAACTCCATTCCATACATATATATGGGGAGGTACTAGCTCCAACTCGGTTTTACAGTGAAAACTGCAGGAACTTCAAACCGGCACTAGGAAACAGACTGAGAAAGAAGAGAAAAAATGTCTCCTGCAACCCGTTCCCTTGGTGCTAGATGAACGAACGACTCTCGACTTTCTCAGTTCTGAGAGATAAGTGTGTGTGAAAGCCGTCCTTCACCTAGCTTGTTGGGAACACAAAGTTTCTTTTCAGTTGCAAACTCCATTCCATACATATATATGGGCAGGTACTAGCTCCAAATCGGTTTTACAGTGAAAACTGCAGGAACTTCAAACCGGCACTAGGAAACAGACTGAGAAAGCAGAGAAAAAGTGTCTCCTGCAACCCGTTCCCTTGGTGCTAGATGAACGAACGTCTCTCCACTTGCTCAGTTCTGAGAGATAAGTGTGTGTGAAAGCCGTCCTTCACCTAGCTTGTTGGAACACAAATTTTCTTTTCAGTTGCAAACTCCATTCCATACATATATATGGATAGGTACTAGCTCCAACTCGGTTTTACAGTGAAAACTGCAGGAACTTCAAACCGGCACTAGGAAACAGACTGAGAAAGCAGAGAAAATGTGTCTCCTGCAACCCGTTCCCTTGGTGCTAGATGAACGAACGTCTCTCCACTTGCTCATTTCTGAGAGATATGTGTGTGTGAAAGCCGTCCTTCACCTAGCTTGTTGGGAACACAAAGTTTCTTTTCAGTTGCAAACTCCATTCCATACATATATATGGGGAGGTACTAGCTCCAACTCGGTTTTACAGTGAAAACTGCAGGAACTTCAAACCGGCACTAGGAAACAGACTGAGAAAGCAGAGAAAAAGTGTCTCCTGCAACCCGTTCCCTTTGTGCTAGATGAACGAACGTCTCTCCACTTGCTCATTTCTGAGAGATATGTGTGTGTGAAAGCCGTCCTTCACCTAGCTTTTTGGGAACACAAAGTTTCTTTTCAGTTGCAAACTCCATTCCATACATATATATGGAGAGGTACTAGCTCCAACACGGTTTGACAGTGAAAACTGCAGGAACTTCAAACCGGCACTAGGAAACAGACTGAGAAAGCAGAGAAAAAGTTTCTCCTGCAACCCGTTCCCTTGGTGCTAGATGAACGAACGTCTCTCCACTTGCTCAGTTCTCAGAGATAAGTGTGTGTGAAAGCCGTCCTTCACCTAGCTTGTTGGGAACACAAAGTTTCTTTTCAGTTGCAAACTCCATTCCATACATATATATATGGGGAGGTAGTAGCTTCAACACTGTTTTACAGTGAAAACTGCAGGAACATCAAACCGGCACTAGGAAACAGACTGAGAAAGCAGAGAAAAAGTGTCTCCTGCAACCCGTTCCCTTGGTGCTAGATGAACGAACGTCTCTCCACTTGCTCAGTTCTGAGAGATAAGTGTGTGTGAAATCCGTCCTTCAACTAGCTTGTTGGGAACACAAAGTTTCTTTTCAGTTGCAAACTCCATTCCATACATATATATCGGGAGGTACTAGCTCCAACACGGTTTGACAGTGAAAACTGCATTAACTTCAAACCGGCACTAAGAAACAGACTGAGAAAGCAGAGAAAAACTGTCTCCTGCAACCCTTTCCCTTGGTGCTAGATGAACGAACGTCTCTCCACTTGCTCAGTTCTGAGAGATAAGTGTGTGTGAAAGCCGTCCTTCACCTAGCTTGTTGGGAACACAAAGTTTCTTTTCAGTTGCAAACTCCATTCCATACCTATATATGGGGAGGTAATAGCCCCAACTCGGTTTTACAGTGAAAACTGCAGTAACTTCAAACCGGCACTAGGAAACAGACTGAGAAAGCAGAGAAAAAATGTCTCCTGCAACCCGTTCCCTTGGTGCTAGATGAACGAACGACTCTCGACTTTCTCAGTTCTGAGAGATAAGTGTGTGTGAAAGCCGTCCTTCACCTAGCTTGTTGGGAAAACAAAGATTCTTTTCAGTTGCAAACTCCATTCCATACATATATATGGGGAGGTACTAGCTCCAACTCGGTTTTACAGTGAAAACTGCAGGAACTTCAAACCGGCACTAGGAAACAGACTGAGAAATCAGAGAAAAAGTGTCTCCTGCAACCCGTTCCCTTGGTGCTAGATGAACGAACGTCTCTCCACTTGCTCAGTTCTGAGAGATAAGTGTGTGTGAAAGCCGTCCTTCACCTAGCTTTTTGGGAACACAAAGTTTCTTTTCAGTTGCAAACTCCATTCCATACATATATATAGGGAGGTACTAGCCCCAACTCGGTTTTACAGTGAAAACTGCAGGAACTTCAAAGCGGCACTAGGAAACAGACTGAGAAAGCAGAGAAAAAGTGTCTCCTGCAACCCGTTCCCTTGGTGATAGATGAACGAACGTCTCTCCACTTGCTCAGTTCTGAGAGATATGGGTGTGTGAAAGCCGTCCTTCACCTAGCTTGCTGGGAACACAAAGTTTCTTTTCAGTTGCAAACTCCATTCCATAAATATATATGGGGAGGTAGTACCTCCAACCCTGTTTTACCGAGAAAACTGAAGGAACTTCAAACTGGCACTAGGAAACAGACTGAGAAAGCAGAGAAAATGTGTCTCCTGAAACAAGTTCCATTTGGGCCAGATGAACGAACGTCTCTCCACTTGCTCAGTTCTGAGAGATAATTGTGTGTGAAAGCCGTCCTTCACCTAGCTTGTTGGGAACACAAAGTTTCTTTTCAGTTGCAAACTCCATTCCATACATATATATGGGGAGGTACTAGCCCCAACTCGGTTTTACAGTGAAAACTGCAGGAACTTCAAACCGGCACTAGGAAACAGACTGAGAAAGCAGAGAAAAAGTGTCACCTGCAACCCGTTCCCTTGGTGCTAGATGAACGAACGTCTCTCCACTTGCTCAGTTCTGAGAGATAAGTGTGTGTGAAAGCCGACCTTCAACTAGCTTGTTGGAAAACAAATTTTCTTTTCAGTTGCAAACTCCATTCCATACATATATATGGATAGGTACTAGCTCCAACTCGGTTTTACAGTGAAAACTGCAGGAACTTCAAACCGGCACTAGGAAACAGACTGAGAAAGCAGAGAAAATGTGTCTCCTGCAACCCGTTCCCTTGGTGCTAGATGAACGAACGTCTCTCCACTTGCTCATTTCTGAGAGATAAGTGTGTGTGAAAGCCGTCCTTCACCTAGCTTGTTGGGAACACAAAGTTTCTTTTCAGTTGCAAACTCCATTCCATAAATATATATGGGGAGGTACTAGCTCCAACTCGGTTTTACAGTGAAAACTGCAGGAACTTCAAACCGGCACTAGGAAACAGACTGAGAAAGCAGAGAAAAAGTGTCTCCTGCAACCCGTTCCCTTTGTGCTAGATGAACGAACGTCTCTCCACTTGCTCATTTCTGAGAGATATGTGTGTGTGAAAGCCATCCTTCATCTAGCTTGTTGGGAACACAAAGTTTCTTTTCAGTTGCAAACTCCATTCCATACATATATATGGAGAGGTACTAGCTCCAACACGGTTTGACAGTGAAAACTGCAGGAACTTCAAACCGGCACTAGGAAACAGACTGAGAAAGCAGAGAAAAAGTTTCTCCTGCAACCCGTTCCCTTGGTGCTAGATGAACGAATGTCTCTCCACTTGCTCAGTTCTCAGAGATAAGTGTGTGTGAAAGCCGTCCTTCACCTAGCTTGTTGGGAACACAAAGTTTCTTTTCAGTTGAAACTCCATTCCATACATATATATGGGGAGGTAGTAGCTTCAACACTGTTTTACAGTGAAAACTGCAGGAACTTCAAACCGGCACTAGGAAACAGACTGAGAAAGCAGAGAAAAAGTGTCTCCTGCAACCCGTTCCCTTGGTGCTAGATGAACGAACGTCTCTCCACTTGCTCAGTTCTGAGAGATAAGTGTGTGTGAAATCCGTCCTTCAACTAGCTTGTTGGGAACACAAAGTTTCTTTTCAGTTGCAAACTCCATTCCATACATATATATGGGGAGGTAATAGCCCCAACTCGGTTTTACAGTGAAAACTGCAGGAACTTCAAACCGGCACTAGGAAACAGACTCAGAAAGCAGAGAAAAAATGTCTCCTGCAACCCGTTCCCTTGGTGCTAGATGAACGAACGACTCTCGACTTTCTCAGTTCTGAGAGATAAGTGTGTGTGAAAGCCGTCCTTCACCTAGCTTGTTGGGAAAACAAAGATTCTTTTCAGTTGCAAACTCCATTCCATACATATATATGGGGAGGTACTAGCTCCAACTCGGTTTTACAGTGAAAACTGCAGGAACTTCAAACCGGCACTAGGAAACAGACTGAGAAAGCAGAGAAAAAGTGTCTCCTGCAACCCGTTCCCTTGGTGCTAGATGAACGAACGTCTCTCCACTTGCTCATTTCTGAGAGATAAGTGTGTGTGAAAGCCGTCCTTCACCTAGCTTGTTGGGAACACAAAGTTTCTTCTTAGTTGCAAACTCCATTCCATACATATATAAGGGGAGGTACTAGCTCCAACTCGGTTTTACAGTGAAAACTGCATTAACTTCAAACCGGCACTAGGAAACAGACTGAGAAAGCAGAGAAAAAGTGTCTCCTGCAACCCGTTCCCTTGGTGCTAGATGAACGAACGTCTCTGTATATGCTCATTTCTGAGAGATAAGTGTGTGTGAAAGCCGTCCTTCACCTAGCTTTTTGGGAACACAAAGTTTCTTTTCAGTTGCAAACTCCATTCCATACATATATATAGGGAGGTACTAGCCCCAACTCGGTTTTACAGTGAAAACTGCAGGAACTTCAAAGCGGCACTAAGAAACAGACTGAGAAAGCAGAGAAAAAGTGTCTCCTGCAACCCGTTCCCTTGGTGATAGATGAACGAACGTCTCTCCACTTGCTCAGTTCTGAGAGATATGGGTGTGTGAAAGCCGTCCTTCACCTAGCTTGCTGGGAACACAAAGTTTCTTTTCAGTTGCAAACTCCATTCCATACATATATATGGGGAGGTAGTACCTCCAACTCTGTTTTACCGAGAAAACAGAAGGAACTTCAAACTGGCACTAGGAAACAGACTGAGAAAGCAGAGAAAATGTGTCTCCTGAAACCCGTTCCATTTGTGCTAGATGAACGAACGTCTCTCCACTTGCTCAGTTCTGAGAGATAATTGTGTGTGAAAGCCGTCCTTCACCTAGCTTGTTGGGAACACAAAGTTTCTTTTCAGTTGCAAACTCCATTCCATACATATATATGGGGAGGTACTAGCTCCAACTCGGTTTTACAGTGAAAACTGCAGGAACTTCAAACCGGCACTAGGAAACAGACTGAGAAAGAAGAGAAAAAATGTCTCCTGCAACCCGTTCCCTTGGTGCTAGATGAACGAACGACTCTCGACTTTCTCAGTTCTGAGAGATAAGTGTGTGTGAAAGCCGTCCTTCACCTAGCTTGTTGGGAACACAAAGTTTCTTTTCAGTTGCAAACTCCATTCCATACATATATATGGAGAGGTACTAGCTCCAACACGGTTTGACAGTGAAAACTGCAGGAACTTCAAACCGGCACTAGGAAACAGACTGAGAAAGCAGAGAAAAAGTTTCTCCTGCAACCCGTTCCCTTGGTGCTAGATGAACGAATGTCTCTCCACTTGCTCAGTTCTCAGAGATAAGTGTGTGTGAAAGCCGTCCTTCACCTAGCTTGTTGGGAACACAAAGTTTCTTTTCAGTTGAAACTCCATTCCATACATATATATGGGGAGGTAGTAGCTTCAACAATGTTTTACAGTGAAAACTGCAGGAACTTCAAACCGGCACTAGGAAACAGACTGAGAAAGCAGAGAAAAAGTGTCTCCTGCAACCCGTTCCCTTGGTGCTAGATGAACGAACGTCTCTCCACTTGCTCAGTTCTGAGAGATAAGTGTGTGTGAAATCCGTCCTTCAACTAGCTTGTTGGGAACACAAAGTTTCTTTTCAGTTGCAAACTCCATTCCATACATATATATGGGGAGGTAATAGCCCCAACTCGGTTTTACAGTGAAAACTGCAGGAACTTCAAACCGGCACTAGGAAACAGACTCAGAAAGCAGAGAAAAAATGTCTCCTGCAACCCGTTCCCTTGGTGCTAGATGAACGAACGACTCTCGACTTTCTCAGTTCTGAGAGATAAGTGTGTGTGAAAGCCGTCCTTCACCTAGCTTGTTGGGAAAACAAAGATTCTTTTCAGTTGCAAACTCCATTCCATACATATATATGGGGAGGTACTAGCTCCAACTCGGTTTTACAGTGAAAACTGCAGGAACTTCAAACCGGCACTAGGAAACAGACTGAGAAAGCAGAGAAAAAGTGTCTCCTGCAACCCGTTCCCTTGGTGCTAGATGAACGAACGTCTCTCCACTTGCTCATTTCTGAGAGATAAGTGTGTGTGAAAGCCGTCCTTCACCTAGCTTGTTGGGAACACAAAGTTTCTTTTCAGTTGCAAACTCCATTCCATACATATATATGGGGAGGTACTAGCTCCAACTCGGTTTTACAGTGAAAACTGCAGGAACTTCAAACCGGCACTAGGAAACAGACTGAGAAAGCAGAGAAAATGTGTCTCCTGCAACCCGTTCCCTTGGTGCTAGATGAACGAACGTCTCTCCACTTGCTCAGTTCTGAGAGATAAGTGTGTGTGAAAGCCGTCCTTCACCTAGCTTGTTGGGAACACAAAGTTTCTTCTTAGTTGCAAACTCCATTCCATACATATATAAGGGGAGGTACTAGCTCCAACTCGGTTTTACAGTGAAAACTGCATTAACTTCAAACCGGCACTAGGAAACAGACTGAGAAAGCAGAGAAAAAGTGTCTCCTGCAACCCGTTCCCTTGGTGCTAGATGAACGAACGTCTCTGTATATGCTCATTTCTGAGAGATAAGTGTGTGTGAAAGCCGTCCTTCACCTAGCTTTTTGGGAACACAAAGTTTCTTTTCAGTTGCAAACTCCATTCCATACATATATATAGGGAGGTACTAGCCCCAACTCGGTTTTACAGTGAAAACTGCAGGAACTTCAAAGCGGCACTAAGAAACAGACTGAGAAAGCAGAGAAAAAGTGTCTCCTGCAACCCGTTCCCTTGGTGATAGATGAACGAACGTCTCTCCACTTGCTCAGTTCTGAGAGATATGGGTGTGTGAAAGCCGTCCTTCACCTAGCTTCCTGGGAACACAAAGTTTCTTCTTAGTTGCAAACTCCATTCCATACATATATATGGGGAGGTAGTACCTCCAACTCTGTTTTACCGAGAAAACAGAAGGAACTTCAAACTGGCACTAGGAAACAGACTGAGAAAGCAGAGAAAATGTGTCTCCTGAAACCCGTTCCATTTGTGCTAGATGAACGAACGTCTCTCCACTTGCTCAGTTCTGAGAGATAATTGTGTGTGAAAGCCGTCCTTCACCTAGCTTGTTGGGAACACAAAGTTTCTTTTCAGTTGCAAACTCCATTCCATACATATATATGGGGAGGTACTAGCTCCAACTCGGTTTTACAGTGAAAACTGCAGGAACTTCAAACCGGCACTAGGAAACAGACTGAGAAAGAAGAGAAAAAATGTCTCCTGCAACCCGTTCCCTTGGTGCTAGATGAACGAACGACTCTCGACTTTCTCAGTTCTGAGAGATAAGTGTGTGTGAAAGCCGTCCTTCACCTAGCTTGTTGGGAACACAAAGTTTCTTTTCAGTTGCAAACTCCATTCCATACATATATATGGGCAGGTACTAGCTCCAAATCGGTTTTACAGTGAAAACTGCAGGAACTTCAAAGCGGCACTAGGAAACAGACTGAGAAAGCAGAGAAAAAGTGTCTCCTGCAACCCGTTCCCTTGGTGCTAGATGAACGAACGTCTCTCCACTTGCTCAGTTCTGAGAGATAAGTGTGTGTGAAAGCCGTCCTTCACCTAGCTTGTTGGAACACAAATTTTCTTTTCAGTTGCAAACTCCATTCCATACATATATATGGATAGGTACTAGCTCCAACTCGGTTTTACAGTGAAAACTGCAGGAACTTCAAACCGGCACTAGGAAACAGACTGAGAAAGCAGAGAAAATGTGTCTCCTGCAACCCGTTCCCTTGGTGCTAGATGAACGAACGTCTCTCCACTTGCTCATTTCTGAGAGATATGTGTGTGTGAAAGCCGTATTTCAACTTGCTTGTTGGGAACACAAAGTTTCTTTTCAATTGCAAACTCCATTCCATACATATATATGGGGAGGTACTAGCTCCAACTCGGTTTTACAGTGAAAACTGCAGGAACTTCAAACCGGCACTAGGAAACAGACTGAGAAAGCAGAGAAAAAGTGTCTCCTGCAACCCGTTCCCTTTGTGCTAGATGAACGAACGTCTCTCCACTTGCTCATTTCTGAGAGTTATGTGTGTGTGAAAGCCGTCCTTCACCTAGCTTGTTGGGAACACAAAGTTTCTTTTCAGTTGCAAACTCCATTCCATACATATATATGGAGAGGTACTAGCTCCAACACGGTTTGACAGTGAAAACTGCAGGAACTTCAAACCGGCACTAGGAAACAGACTGAGAAAGCAGAGAAAAAGTTTCTCCTGCAACCCGTTCCCTTGGTGCTAGATGAACGAACGTCTCTCCACTTGCTCAGTTCTCAGAGATAAGTGTGTGTGAAAGCCGTCCTTCACCTAGCTTGTTGGGAACACAAAGTTTCTTTTCAGTTGCAAACTCCATTCCATACATATATATGGGGAGGTAGTAGCTTCAACACTGTTTTACAGTGAAAACTGCAGGAACTTCAAACCGGCACTAGGAAACAGACTGAGAAAGCAGAGAAAAAGTTTCTCCTGCAACCCGTTCCCTTGGTGCTAGATGAACGAACGTCTCTCCACTTGCTCAGTTCTGAGAGATAAGTGTGTGTGAAATCCGTCCTTCAACTAGCTTGTTGGGAACACAAAGTTTCTTTTCAGTTGCAAACTCCATTCCATACATATATATCGGGAGGTACTAGCTCCAACACGGTTTGACAGTGAAAACTGCATTAACTTCAAACCGGCACTAAGAAACAGACTGAGAAAGCAGAGAAAAACTGTCTCCTGCAACCCTTTCCCTTGGTGCTAGATGAACGAACGTCTCTCCACTTGCTCAGTTCTGAGAGATAAGTGTGTGTGAAAGCCGTCCTTCACCTAGCTTGTTGGGAATACAAAGTTTCTTTTCAGTTGCAAACTCCATTCCATACATATATATGGGGAGGTAATAGCCCCAACTCGGTTTTACAGTGAAAACTGCAGTAACTTCAAACCGGCACTAGGAAACAGACTGAGAAAGCAGAGAAAAAATGTCTCCTGCAACCCGTTCCCTTGGTGCTAGATGAACGAACGACTCTCGACTTTCTCAGTTCTGAGAGATAAGTGTGTGTGAAAGCCGTCCTTCACCTAGCTTGTTGGGAAAACAAAGATTCTTTTCAGTTGCAAACTCCATTCCATACATATATATGGGGAGGTACTAGCTCCAACTCGGTTTTACAGTGAAAACTGCAGGAACTTCAAACCGGCACTAGGAAACAGACTGAGAAAGCAGAGAAAAAGTGTCTCCTGCAACCCGTTCCCTTGGTGCTAGATGAACGAACGTCTCTCCACTTGCTCAGTTCTGAGAGATAAGTGTGTGTGAAAGCCGTCCTTCACCTAGCTTTTTGGGAACACAAAGTTTCTTTTCAGTTGCAAACTCCATTCCATACATATATATAGGGAGGTACTAGCCCCAACTCGGTTTTACAGTGAAAACTGCAGGAACTTCAAAGCGGCACTAGGAAACAGACTGAGAAAGCAGAGAAAAAGTGTCTCCTGCAACCCGTTCCCTTGGTGATAGATGAACGAACGTCTCTCCACTTGCTCAGTTCTGAGAGATATGGGTGTGTGAAAGCCGTCCTTCACCTAGCTTGCTGGGAACACAAAGTTTCTTTTCAGTTGCAAACTCCATTCCATAAATATATATGGGGAGGTAGTACCTCCAACCCTGTTTTACCGAGAAAACTGAAGGAACTTCAAACTGGCACTAGGAAACAGACTGAGAAAGCAGAGAAAATGTGTCTCCTGAAACAAGTTCCATTTGGGCCAGATGAACGAACGTCTCTCCACTTGCTCAGTTCTGAGAGATAATTGTGTGTGAAAGCCGTCCTTCACCTAGCTTGTTGGGAACACAAAGTTTCTTTTCAGTTGCAAACTCCATTCCATACATATATATGGGGAGGTACTAGCCCCAACTCGGTTTTACAGTGAAAACTGCAGGAACTTCAAACCGGCACTAGGAAACAGACTGAGAAAGCAGAGAAAAAGTGTCACCTGCAACCCGTTCCCTTGGTGCTAGATGAACGAACGTCTCTCCACTTGCTCAGTTCTGAGAGATAAGTGTGTGTGAAAGCCGACCTTCAACTAGCTTGTTGGAAAACAAATTTTCTTTTCAGTTGCAAACTCCATTCCATACATATATATGGATAGGTACTAGCTCCAACTCGGTTTTACAGTGAAAACTGCAGGAACTTCAAACCGGCACTAGGAAACAGACTGAGAAAGCAGAGAAAATGTGTCTCCTGCAACCCGTTCCCTTGGTGCTAGATGAACGAACGTCTCTCCACTTGCTCATTTCTGAGAGATAAGTGTGTGTGAAAGCCGTCCTTCACCTAGCTTGTTGGGAACACAAAGTTTCTTTTCAGTTGCAAACTCCATTCCATAAATATATATGGGGAGGTACTAGCTCCAACTCGGTTTTACAGTGAAAACTGCAGGAACTTCAAACCGGCACTAGGAAACAGACTGAGAAAGCAGAGAAAAAGTGTCTCCTGCAACCCGTTCCCTTTGTGCTAGATGAACGAACGTCTCTCCACTTGCTCATTTCTGAGAGATATGTGTGTGTGAAAGCCATCCTTCATCTAGCTTGTTGGGAACACAAAGTTTCTTTTCAGTTGCAAACTCCATTCCATACATATATATGGAGAGGTACTAGCTCCAACACGGTTTGACAGTGAAAACTGCAGGAACTTCAAACCGGCACTAGGAAACAGACTGAGAAAGCAGAGAAAAAGTTTCTCCTGCAACCCGTTCCCTTGGTGCTAGATGAACGAATGTCTCTCCACTTGCTCAGTTCTCAGAGATAAGTGTGTGTGAAAGCCGTCCTTCACCTAGCTTGTTGGGAACACAAAGTTTCTTTTCAGTTGAAACTCCATTCCATACATATATATGGGGAGGTAGTAGCTTCATCACTGTTTTACAGTGAAAACTGCAGGAACTTCAAACCGGCACTAGGAAACAGACTGAGAAAGCAGAGAAAAAGTGTCTCCTGCAACCCGTTCCCTTGGTGCTAGATGAACGAACGTCTCTCCACTTGCTCAGTTCTGAGAGATAAGTGTGTGTGAAATCCGTCCTTCAACTAGCTTGTTGGGAACACAAAGTTTCTTTTCAGTTGCAAACTCCATTCCATACATATATATGGGGAGGTAATAGCCCCAACTCGGTTTTACAGTGAAAACTGCAGGAACTTCAAACCGGCACTAGGAAACAGACTCAGAAAGCAGAGAAAAAATGTCTCCTGCAACCCGTTCCCTTGGTGCTAGATGAACGAACGACTCTCGACTTTCTCAGTTCTGAGAGATAAGTGTGTGTGAAAGCCGTCCTTCACCTAGCTTGTTGGGAAAACAAAGATTCTTTTCAGTTGCAAACTCCATTCCATACATATATATGGGGAGGTACTAGCTCCAACTCGGTTTTACAGTGAAAACTGCAGGAACTTCAAACCGGCACTAGGAAACAGACTGAGAAAGCAGAGAAAAAGTGTCTCCTGCAACCCGTTCCCTTGGTGCTAGATGAACGAACGTCTCTCCACTTGCTCATTTCTGAGAGATAAGTGTGTGTGAAAGCCGTCCTTCACCTAGCTTGTTGGGAACACAAAGTTTCTTCTTAGTTGCAAACTCCATTCCATACATATATAAGGGGAGGTACTAGCTCCAACTCGGTTTTACAGTGAAAACTGCATTAACTTCAAACCGGCACTAGGAAACAGACTGAGAAAGCAGAGAAAAAGTGTCTCCTGCAACCCGTTCCCTTGGTGCTAGATGAACGAACGTCTCTGTATATGCTCATTTCTGAGAGATAAGTGTGTGTGAAAGCCGTCCTTCACCTAGCTTTTTGGGAACACAAAGTTTCTTTTCAGTTGCAAACTCCATTCCATACATATATATAGGGAGGTACTAGCCCCAACTCGGTTTTACAGTGAAAACTGCAGGAACTTCAAAGCGGCACTAAGAAACAGACTGAGAAAGCAGAGAAAAAGTGTCTCCTGCAACCCGTTCCCTTGGTGATAGATGAACGAACGTCTCTCCACTTGCTCAGTTCTGAGAGATATGGGTGTGTGAAAGCCGTCCTTCACCTAGCTTGCTGGGAACACAAAGTTTCTTTTCAGTTGCAAACTCCATTCCATACATATATATGGGGAGGTAGTACCTCCAACTCTGTTTTACCGAGAAAACAGAAGGAACTTCAAACTGGCACTAGGAAACAGACTGAGAAAGCAGAGAAAATGTGTCTCCTGAAACCCGTTCCATTTGTGCTAGATGAACGAACGTCTCTCCACTTGCTCAGTTCTGAGAGATAATTGTGTGTGAAAGCCGTCCTTCACCTAGCTTGTTGGGAACACAAAGTTTCTTTTCAGTTGCAAACTCCATTCCATACATATATATGGGGAGGTACTAGCTCCAACTCGGTTTTACAGTGAAAACTGCAGGAACTTCAAACCGGCACTAGGAAACAGACTGAGAAAGAAGAGAAAAAATGTCTCCTGCAACCCGTTCCCTTGGTGCTAGATGAACGAACGACTCTCGACTTTCTCAGTTCTGAGAGATAAGTGTGTGTGAAAGCCGTCCTTCACCTAGCTTGTTGGGAACACAAAGTTTCTTTTCAGTTGCAAACTCCATTCCATACATATATATGGAGAGGTACTAGCTCCAACACGGTTTGACAGTGAAAACTGCAGGAACTTCAAACCGGCACTAGGAAACAGACTGAGAAAGCAGAGAAAAAGTTTCTCCTGCAACCCGTTCCCTTGGTGCTAGATGAACGAATGTCTCTCCACTTGCTCAGTTCTCAGAGATAAGTGTGTGTGAAAGCCGTCCTTCACCTAGCTTGTTGGGAACACAAAGTTTCTTTTCAGTTGAAACTCCATTCCATACATATATATGGGGAGGTAGTAGCTTCAACAATGTTTTACAGTGAAAACTGCAGGAACTTCAAACCGGCACTAGGAAACAGACTGAGAAAGCAGAGAAAAAGTGTCTCCTGCAACCCGTTCCCTTGGTGCTAGATGAACGAACGTCTCTCCACTTGCTCAGTTCTGAGAGATAAGTGTGTGTGAAATCCGTCCTTCAACTAGCTTGTTGGGAACACAAAGTTTCTTTTCAGTTGCAAACTCCATTCCATACATATATATGGGGAGGTAATAGCCCCAACTCGGTTTTACAGTGAAAACTGCAGGAACTTCAAACCGGCACTAGGAAACAGACTCAGAAAGCAGAGAAAAAATGTCTCCTGCAACCCGTTCCCTTGGTGCTAGATGAACGAACGACTCTCGACTTTCTCAGTTCTGAGAGATAAGTGTGTGTGAAAGCCGTCCTTCACCTAGCTTGTTGGGAAAACAAAGATTCTTTTCAGTTGCAAACTCCATTCCATACATATATATGGGGAGGTACTAGCTCCAACTCGGTTTTACAGTGAAAACTGCAGGAACTTCAAACCGGCACTAGGAAACAGACTGAGAAAGCAGAGAAAAAGTGTCTCCTGCAACCCGTTCCCTTGGTGCTAGATGAACGAACGTCTCTCCACTTGCTCATTTCTGAGAGATAAGTGTGTGTGAAAGCCGTCCTTCACCTAGCTTGTTGGGAACACAAAGTTTCTTTTCAGTTGCAAACTCCATTCCATACATATATATGGGGAGGTACTAGCTCCAACTCGGTTTTACAGTGAAAACTGCAGGAACTTCAAACCGGCACTAGGAAACAGACTGAGAAAGCAGAGAAAATGTGTCTCCTGCAACCCGTTCCCTTGGTGCTAGATGAACGAACGTCTCTCCACTTGCTCAGTTCTGAGAGATAAGTGTGTGTGAAAGCCGTCCTTCACCTAGCTTGTTGGGAACACAAAGTTTCTTCTTAGTTGCAAACTCCATTCCATACATATATAAGGGGAGGTACTAGCTCCAACTCGGTTTTACAGTGAAAACTGCATTAACTTCAAACCGGCACTAGGAAACAGACTGAGAAAGCAGAGAAAAAGTGTCTCCTGCAACCCGTTCCCTTGGTGCTAGATGAACGAACGTCTCTGTATATGCTCATTTCTGAGAGATAAGTGTGTGTGAAAGCCGTCCTTCACCTAGCTTTTTGGGAACACAAAGTTTCTTTTCAGTTGCAAACTCCATTCCATACATATATATAGGGAGGTACTAGCCCCAACTCGGTTTTACAGTGAAAACTGCAGGAACTTCAAAGCGGCACTAAGAAACAGACTGAGAAAGCAGAGAAAAAGTGTCTCCTGCAACCCGTTCCCTTGGTGATAGATGAACGAACGTCTCTCCACTTGCTCAGTTCTGAGAGATATGGGTGTGTGAAAGCCGTCCTTCACCTAGCTTCCTGGGAACACAAAGTTTCTTCTTAGTTGCAAACTCCATTCCATACATATATATGGGGAGGTAGTACCTCCAACTCTGTTTTACCGAGAAAACAGAAGGAACTTCAAACTGGCACTAGGAAACAGACTGAGAAAGCAGAGAAAATGTGTCTCCTGAAACCCGTTCCATTTGTGCTAGATGAACGAACGTCTCTCCACTTGCTCAGTTCTGAGAGATAATTGTGTGTGAAAGCCGTCCTTCACCTAGCTTGTTGGGAACACAAAGTTTCTTTTCAGTTGCAAACTCCATTCCATACATATATATGGGGAGGTACTAGCTCCAACTCGGTTTTACAGTGAAAACTGCAGGAACTTCAAACCGGCACTAGGAAACAGACTGAGAAAGAAGAGAAAAAATGTCTCCTGCAACCCGTTCCCTTGGTGCTAGATGAACGAACGACTCTCGACTTTCTCAGTTCTGAGAGATAAGTGTGTGTGAAAGCCGTCCTTCACCTAGCTTGTTGGGAACACAAAGTTTCTTTTCAGTTGCAAACTCCATTCCATACATATATATGGGCAGGTACTAGCTCCAAATCGGTTTTACAGTGAAAACTGCAGGAACTTCAAACCGGCACTAGGAAACAGACTGAGAAAGCAGAGAAAAAGTGTCTCCTGCAACCCGTTCCCTTGGTGCTAGATGAACGAACGTCTCTCCACTTGCTCAGTTCTGAGAGATAAGTGTGTGTGAAAGCCGTCCTTCACCTAGCTTGTTGGAACACAAATTTTCTTTTCAGTTGCAAACTCCATTCCATACATATATATGGATAGGTACTAGCTCCAACTCGGTTTTACAGTGAAAACTGCAGGAACTTCAAACCGGCACTAGGAAACAGACTGAGAAAGCAGAGAAAATGTGTCTCCTGCAACCCGTTCCCTTGGTGCTAGATGAACGAACGTCTCTCCACTTGCTCATTTCTGAGAGATATGTGTGTGTGAAAGCCGTATTTCAACTTGCTTGTTGGGAACACAAAGTTTCTTTTCAATTGCAAACTCCATTCCATACATATATATGGGGAGGTACTAGCTCCAACTCGGTTTTACAGTGAAAACTGCAGGAACTTCAAACCGGCACTAGGAAACAGACTGAGAAAGCAGAGAAAAAGTGTCTCCTGCAACCCGTTCCCTTTGTGCTAGATGAACGAACGTCTCTCCACTTGCTCATTTCTGAGAGTTATGTGTGTGTGAAAGCCGTCCTTCACCTAGCTTGTTGGGAACACAAAGTTTCTTTTCAGTTGCAAACTCCATTCCATACATATATATGGAGAGGTACTAGCTCCAACACGGTTTGACAGTGAAAACTGCAGGAACTTCAAACCGGCACTAGGAAACAGACTGAGAAAGCAGAGAAAAAGTTTCTCCTGCAACCCGTTCCCTTGGTGCTAGATGAACGAACGTCTCTCCACTTGCTCAGTTCTCAGAGATAAGTGTGTGTGAAAGCCGTCCTTCACCTAGCTTGTTGGGAACACAAAGTTTCTTTTCAGTTGCAAACTCCATTCCATACATATATATGGGGAGGTAGTAGCTTCAACACTGTTTTACAGTGAAAACTGCAGGAACTTCAAACCGGCACTAGGAAACAGACTGAGAAAGCAGAGAAAAAGTTTCTCCTGCAACCCGTTCCCTTGGTGCTAGATGAACGAACGTCTCTCCACTTGCTCAGTTCTGAGAGATAAGTGTGTGTGAAATCCGTCCTTCAACTAGCTTGTTGGGAACACAAAGTTTCTTTTCAGTTGCAAACTCCATTCCATACATATATATCGGGAGGTACTAGCTCCAACACGGTTTGACAGTGAAAACTGCATTAACTTCAAACCGGCACTAAGAAACAGACTGAGAAAGCAGAGAAAAACTGTCTCCTGCAACCCTTTCCCTTGGTGCTAGATGAACGAACGTCTCTCCACTTGCTCAGTTCTGAGAGATAAGTGTGTGTGAAAGCCGTCCTTCACCTAGCTTGTTGGGAATACAAAGTTTCTTTTCAGTTGCAAACTCCATTCCATACATATATATGGGGAGGTAATAGCCCCAACTCGGTTTTACAGTGAAAACTGCAGTAACTTCAAACCGGCACTAGGAAACAGACTGAGAAAGCAGAGAAAAAATGTCTCCTGCAACCCGTTCCCTTGGTGCTAGATGAACGAACGACTCTCGACTTTCTCAGTTCTGAGAGATAAGTGTGTGTGAAAGCCGTCCTTCACCTAGCTTGTTGGGAAAACAAAGATTCTTTTCAGTTGCAAACTCCATTCCATACATATATATGGGGAGGTACTAGCTCCAACTCGGTTTTACAGTGAAAACTGCAGGAACTTCAAACCGGCACTAGGAAACAGACTGAGAAAGCAGAGAAAAAGTGTCTCCTGCAACCCGTTCCCTTGGTGCTAGATGAACGAACGTCTCTCCACTTGCTCAGTTCTGAGAGATAAGTGTGTGTGAAAGCCGTCCTTCACCTAGCTTTTTGGGAACACAAAGTTTCTTTTCAGTTGCAAACTCCATTCCATACATATATATAGGGAGGTACTAGCCCCAACTCGGTTTTACAGTGAAAACTGCAGGAACTTCAAAGCGGCACTAGGAAACAGACTGAGAAAGCAGAGAAAAAGTGTCTCCTGCAACCCGTTCCCTTGGTGATAGATGAACGAACGTCTCTCCACTTGCTCAGTTCTGAGAGATATGGGTGTGTGAAAGCCGTCCTTCACCTAGCTTGCTGGGAACACAAAGTTTCTTTTCAGTTGCAAACTCCATTCCATAAATATATATGGGGAGGTAGTACCTCCAACCCTGTTTTACCGAGAAAACTGAAGGAACTTCAAACTGGCACTAGGAAACAGACTGAGAAAGCAGAGAAAATGTGTCTCCTGAAACAAGTTCCATTTGGGCCAGATGAACGAACGTCTCTCCACTTGCTCAGTTCTGAGAGATAATTGTGTGTGAAAGCCGTCCTTCACCTAGCTTGTTGGGAACACAAAGTTTCTTTTCAGTTGCAAACTCCATTCCATACATATATATGGGGAGGTACTAGCCCCAACTCGGTTTTACAGTGAAAACTGCAGGAACTTCAAACCGGCACTAGGAAACAGACTGAGAAAGCAGAGAAAAAGTGTCACCTGCAACCCGTTCCCTTGGTGCTAGATGAACGAACGTCTCTCCACTTGCTCAGTTCTGAGAGATAAGTGTGTGTGAAAGCCGTCCTTCACCTAGCTTGTTGGAACACAAATTTTCTTTTCAGTTGCAAACTCCATTCCATACATATATATGGATAGGTACTAGCTCCAACTCGGTTTTACAGTGAAAACTGCAGGAACTTCAAACCGGCACTAGGAAACAGACTGAGAAAGCAGAGAAAATGTGTCTCCTGCAACCCGTTCCCTTGGTGCTAGATGAACGAACGTCTCTCCACTTGCTCAGTTCTGAGAGATAAGTGTGTGTGAAAGCCGTCCTTCACCTAGCTTGTTGGGAACACAAAGTTTCTTTTCAGTTGCAAACTCCATTCCATACATATATATGGGGAGGTAATAGCCCCAACTCGGTTTTACAGTGAAAACTGCAGTAACTTCAAACCGGCACTAGGAAACAGACTGAGAAAGCAGAGAAAAAATGTCTCCTGCAACCCGTTCCCTTGGTGCTAGATGAACGAACGACTCTCGACTTTCTCAGTTCTGAGAGATAAGTGTGTGTGAAAGCCGTCCTTCACCTAGCTTGTTGGGAAAACAAAGATTCTTTTCAGTTGCAAACTCCATTCCATACATATATATGGGGAGGTACTAGCTCCAACTCGGTTTTACAGTGAAAACTGCAGGAACTTCAAACCGGCACTAGGAAACAGACTGAGAAAGCAGAGAAAAAGTGTCTCCTGCAACCCGTTCCCTTGGTGCTAGATGAACGAACGTCTCTCCACTTGCTCAGTTCTGAGAGATAAGTGTGTGTGAAAGCCGTCCTTCACCTAGCTTTTTGGGAACACAAAGTTTCTTTTCAGTTGCAAACTCCATTCCATACATATATATAGGGAGGTACTAGCCCCAACTCGGTTTTACAGTGAAAACTGCAGGAACTTCAAAGCGGCACTAGGAAACAGACTGAGAAAGCAGAGAAAAAGTGTCTCCTGCAACCCGTTCCCTTGGTGATAGATGAACGAACGTCTCTCCACTTGCTCAGTTCTGAGAGATATGGGTGTGTGAAAGCCGTCCTTCACCTAGCTTGCTGGGAACACAAAGTTTCTTTTCAGTTGCAAACTCCATTCCATAAATATATATGGGGAGGTAGTACCTCCAACCCTGTTTTACCGAGAAAACTGAAGGAACTTCAAACTGGCACTAGGAAACAGACTGAGAAAGCAGAGAAAATGTGTCTCCTGAAACAAGTTCCATTTGGGCCAGATGAACGAACGTCTCTCCACTTGCTCAGTTCTGAGAGATAATTGTGTGTGAAAGCCGTCCTTCACCTAGCTTGCTGGGAACACAAAGTTTCTTTTCAGTTGCAAACTCCATTCCATACATATATATGGGGAGGTACTAGCCCCAACTCGGTTTTACAGTGAAAACTGCAGGAACTTCAAACCGGCACTAGGAAACAGACTGAGAAAGCAGAGAAAAAGTGTCACCTGCAACCCGTTCCCTTGGTGCTAGATGAACGAACGTCTCTCCACTTGCTCAGTTCTGAGAGATAAGTGTGTGTGAAAGCCGTCCTTCACCTAGCTTGTTGGAACACAAATTTTCTTTTCAGTTGCAAACTCCATTCCATACATATATATGGATAGGTACTAGCTCCAACTCGGTTTTACAGTGAAAACTGCAGGAACTTCAAACCGGCACTAGGAAACAGACTGAGAAAGCAGAGAAAATGTGTCTCCTGCAACCCGTTCCCTTGGTGCTAGATGAACGAACGTCTCTCCACTTGCTCATTTCTGAGAGATAAGTGTGTGTGAAAGCCGTCCTTCACCTAGCTTGTTGGGAACACAAAGTTTCTTTTCAGTTGCAAACTCCATTCCATAAATATATATGGGGAGGTACTAGCTCCAACTCGGTTTTACAGTGAAAACTGCAGGAACTTCAAACCGGCACTAGGAAACAGACTGAGAAAGCAGAGAAAAAGTGTCTCCTGCAACCCGTTCCCTTTGTGCTAGATGAACGAACGTCTCTCCACTTGCTCATTTCTGAGAGATATGTGTGTGTGAAAGCCATCCTTCATCTAGCTTGTTGGGAACACAAAGTTTCTTTTCAGTTGCAAACTCCATTCCATACATATATATGGAGAGGTACTAGCTCCAACACGGTTTGACAGTGAAAACTGCAGGAACTTCAAACCGGCACTAGGAAACAGACTGAGAAAGCAGAGAAAAAGTTTCTCCTGCAACCCGTTCCCTTGGTGCTAGATGAACGAATGACTCTCCACTTGCTCAGTTCTCAGAGATAAGTGTGTGTGAAAGCCGTCCTTCACCTAGCTTGTTGGGAACACAAAGTTTGTTTTCAGTTGCTAACTCCATTCCATACATATATATGGGGAGGTAGTAGCTTCAACACTGTTTTACAGTGAAAACTGCAGGAACTTCAAACCGGCACTAGGAAACAGACTGAGAAAGCAGAGAAAAAGTGTCTCCTGCAACCCGTTCCCTTGGTGCTAGATGAACGAACGTCTCTCCACTTGCTCAGTTCTGAGAGATAAGTGTGTGTGAAATCCGTCCTTCAACTAGCTTGTTGGGAACACAAAGTTTCTTTTCAGTTGCAAACTCCATTCCATACATATATATGGGGAGGTAATAGCCCCAACTCGGTTTTACAGTGAAAACTGCAGGAACTTCAAACCGGCACTAGGAAACAGACTGAGAAAGCAGAGAAAAAATGTGTCCTGCAACCCGTTCCCTTGGTGCTAGATGAACGAACGACTCTCGACTTTCTCAGTTCTGAGAGATAAGTGTGTGTGAAAGCCGTCCTTCACCTAGCTTGTTGGGAAAACAAAGATTCTTTTCAGTTGCAAACTCCATTCCATACATATATATGGGGAGGTACTAGCTCCAACTCGGTTTTACAGTGAAAACTGCAGGAACTTCAAACCGGCACTACGAAACAGACTGAGAAAGCAGAGAAAAAGTGTCTCCTGCAACCCGTTCCCTTGGTGCTAGATGAACGAACGTCTCTCCACTTGCTCAGTTCTGAGAGATAAGTGTGTGTGAAAGCCGTCCTTCACCTAGCTTGCTTGAAACACAAAGTTTCTTTTCAGTAGCAAACTCCATTTCATACATATATATGGGGAGGTACTAGCTCCAACTCGGTTTTACAGTGAAAAGTGCAGGAACTTCAAACTGGCACTAGGAAACAGACTGAGAAAGCAGAGAAAAAGTGTCTCCTGCAACCCGTTTCCTTAGTGCTAGATGAACGAACGTCTCTCCACTTGCTCAGTTCTGAGAGATAAGTGTGAGTGAAAGCCGTACTTCAACTTGCTTGTTGGGAACACAAAGTTTCTTTTCAGTTGCAAACCCCATTCCATATATATATATGGGGAAGTACAAGCTCCAACACGGTTTGACAGTGAAAACTGCATTAACTTCAAACCGGCACTAGGAAACAGACTGAGAAAGCAGAGAAAAAGTGTCCCCTGCAACCCGTTCCCTTGGTGCTAGATGAACGAACGTCTCTGTACATGCTCATTTCTGAGAGATAAGTGTGTGTGAAAGCCGTCCTTCACTTAGCTTTTTGGGAACACAAAGTTTCTTTTCAGTTGCAAACTCCATTCCATACATATATATAGGGAGGTACTAGCCCCAACTCGGTTTTACAGTGAAAACTGCAGGAACTTCAAACCGGCACTAGGAAACAGACTGAGAAAGCAGAGAAAAAGTGTCTCCTGCAACCCGTTCCCTTGGTGCTAGATGAACGAACGTCTCTGTACATGCTCATTTCTGAGAGATAAGTGTGTGTGAAAGCCATTCTTCACCTAGCTTTTTGGGAACACAAAGTTTCTTTTCAGTTGCAAACTCCATTCCATACATATATATGGGGAGGTAGTAGCTTCAACACTGTTTTACAGTGAAAACTGCAGGAACTTCAAACCGGCACTAGGAAACAGACTGAGAAAGCAGAGAAAAAGTGTCTCCTGCAACCCGTTCCCTTGGTGCTAGATGAACGAACGTCTCTCCACTTGCTCAGTTCTGAGAGATAAGTGTGTGTGAAATCCGTCCTTCAACTAGCTTGTTGGGAACACAAAGTTTCTTTTCAGTTGCAAACTCCATTCCATACATATATATGGGGAGGTAATAGCCCCAACTCGGTTTTACAGTGAAAACTGCAGGAACTTCAAACCGGCACTAGGAAACAGACTGAGAAAGCAGAGAAAAAATGTCTCCTGCAACCCGTTCCCTTGGTGCTAGATGAACGAACGACTCTCGACTTTCTCAGTTCTGAGAGATAATTGTGTGTGAAAGCCGTCCTTCACCTAGCTTGTTGGGAAAACAAAGATTCTTTTCAGTTGCAAACTCCATTCCATACATATATATGGGGAGGTACTAGCTCCAACTCGGTTTTACAGTGAAAACTGCAGGAACTTCAAACCGGCACTAGGAAACAGACTGAGAAAGCAGAGAAAAAGTGTCTCCTGCAACCCGTTCCCTTGGTGCTAGATGAACGAACGTCTCTCCACTTGCTCAGTTCTGAGAGATAAGTGTGTGTGAAAGCCGTCCTTCACCTAGCTTGCTGGGAACACAAAGTTTCTTTTCAGTAGCAAACTCCATTTCATACATATATATGGGGAGGTACTAGCTCCAACTCGGTTTTACAGTGAAAAGTGCAGGAACTTCAAACGGGCACTAGGAAACAGACTGAGAAAGCAGAGAAAAAGTGTCTCCTGCAACCCGTTTCCTTAGTGCTAGATGAACGAACGTCTCTCCACTTGCTCAGTTCTGAGAGATAAGTGTGAGTGAAAGCCGTACTTCAAATTGCTTGTTGGGAACACAAAGTTTCTTTTCAGTTGCAAACTCCATTCCATATATATATATGGGGAAGTACAAGCTCCAACACGGTTTGACAGTGAAAACTGCATTAACTTCAAACCGGCACTAAGAAACAGACTGAGAAAGCAGAGAAAAAGTGTCTCCTGCAACCCTTTCCCTTGGTGCTAGATGAACGAACGTCTCTCCACTTGCTCAGTTCTGAGAGATAAGTGTGTGTGAAAGCCGTCCTTCACCTAGCTTGTAGGGAACACAAAGTTTCTTTTCAGTTGCAAACTCCATTCCATACATATATATGGGGAGGTAATAGCCCCAACTCGGTTTTACAGTGAAAACTGCAGGAACTTCAAACCGGCACTAGGAAACAGACTGAGAAAGCAGAGAAAAAATGTCTCCTGCAACCCGTTCCCTTGGTGCTAGATGAACGAACGACTCTCGACTTTCTCAGTTCTGAGAGATAAGTGTGTGTGAAAGCCGTCCTTCACCTAGCTTGTTGGGAAAACAAAGATTCTTTTCAGTTGCAAACTCCATTCCATACATCTATATGGGGAGGTACTAGCTCCAACTCGGTTTTACAGTGAAAACTGCAGGAACTTCAAACCGGCACTAGGAAACAGACTGAGAAAGCAGAGAAAAAGTGTCTCCTGCAACCCGTTCCCTTGGTGCTAGATGAACGAACGTCTCTCGACTTTCTCAGTTCTGAGAGATAAGTGTGTGTGAAAGCCGTCCTTCACCTAGCTTGCTGGGAACACAAAGTTTCTTTTCAGTAGCAAACTCCATTTCATACATATATATGGGGAGGTACTAGCTCCAACTCGGTTTTACAGTGAAAAGTGCAGGAACTTCAAACGGGCACTAGGAAACAGACTGAGAAAGCAGAGAAAAAGTGTCTCCTGCAACCCGTTTCCTTAGTGCTAGATGAACAAACGTCTCTCCACTTGCTCAGTTCTGAGAGATAAGTGTGAGTGAAAGACGTACTTCAACTTGCTTGTTGGGAACACAAAGTTTCTTTTCAGTTGCAAACTCCATTCCATATATATATATGGGGAAGTACAAGCTCCAACACGGTTTGACAGTGAAAACTGCATTAACTTCAGAACGGCACTAGGAAACAGACTGAGAAAGCAGAGAAAAAGTGTCCCCTGCAACCCGTTCCCTTGGTGCTAGAGGAACGAACGTCTCTGTACATGCTCATTTCTGAGAGATAAGTGTGTGTGAAAGCCGTACTTCACCTAGCTTTTTGGGAACACAAAGTTTCTTTTCAGTTGCAAACTCCATTCCATACATATATATAGGGAGGTACTAGCCCCAACTCGGTTTTACAGTGAAAACTGCAGGAATTTCAAACCGGCACTAGGAAACAGACTGAGAAAGCAGAGAAAAAGTGTCTCCTGCAACCCGTTCCCTTGGTGCTAGATGAACGAACGTCTCTGTACATGCTCATTTCTGAGAGATAAGTGTGTGTGAAAGCCATCCTTCACCTAGCTTTTTGGGAACACAAAGTTTCTTTTCAGTTGCAAACTCCATTCCATACATATAGATGGGGAGGTAGTAGCTCCAACTCTGTTTTACCGAGAAAACTGCAGGAACTTCCAACTGGCACTAGGAAACAGACTGAGAAAGCAGAGAAAATGTGTCTCCTGCAACCCGTTCCCTTTGTGCTAGATGAACGAACGTCTCTCCACTTGCTCAGTTCTGAGAGATAAGTGTGTGTGAAAGCCGTCCTTCACCTAGCTTGTTGGGAACACAAAGGTTCTTTTCAGTTGCAAACTCCATTCCATACATATATATGGGGAGGTACTAGCTCCAACTCGGTTTTACATTGAAAACTGCAGGAACTTCAAACCGGCACTAGGAAACAGACTGAGAAAGCAGAGAAAAAGTGTCTCCTGCAACCCGTTCCCTTGGTGCTAGATGAACGAACGTCTCTCCACTTGCTCAGTTCTGAGAGATAAGTGTGTGTGAAAGCCGTCCTTCAACTAGCTTGTTGGGAACACAAAGTTTCTTTTCAGTTGCAAACTCCATTCCATACATATATATGGGGAGGTACTAGCTCCAACTCGTTTTTACAGTGAAAACGGCAGGAACTACAAACATGCACTAGGAAACAGAATGAGAAAGCAGAGAAAAAGTGTCTCCTGCAACCCGTTCCCTTGGTGCTAGATGAACGAACGTCTCTCCACTTGCTCAGTTCTGAGAGATAAGTGTGTTTGAAATCCGTCCTTCAACTAGCTTGTTGGGAACACAAATTTTCTTTTCAGTTGCAAACTCCATTCCATACATATATATGGGGAGGTACTAGCTCCAACACGGTTTGACAGTGAAAACTGCATTAACTTCAAACCGGCGCTAAGAAACAGACTGAGAAAGCAGAGAAAAAATGTCTCTTGCAACCCGTTCCCTTGGTGCTAGATGAACGAACGTCTCTCCACTTGCTCAGTTCTGAGAGATAAGTGTGTGTTGAAAGCCGTCCTTCACCTAGCTTGTTGGGAACACAAAGTTTATTATCAGTTGCAAGCTCCAATCCATACATATATATGGAGAGGTACTAGCTCCAACTCGGTTTTACAGTGAAAACTGCAGGAAATTCAAACCGGCACTAGGAAACAGACTGAGAAAGCAGAGAAAATGTGTCTCCTGCAACCCGTTCCATTGGTGCTAGATGAACGAACGTCTCTCCACTTGCTCAGTTCTGAGAAATAAGTGTGTGTGAAAGCCTTCCTTCACCTAGCTTGTTGGGAACACAAATTTTCTTTTCAGTTGCAAACTCAATTCCATACATATATATGGGGAGGTACTAGCTCCAACTCGGTTTTACAGTGAAAACTGCAGGAACTTCAAACCGGCACTAGGAAACAGACTGAGAAAGCAGAGAAAAAGTGTCTCCTGCAACCCGTTCCCTTGGTGCTAGATGAACGAACGTCTCTCCACTTGCTCAGTTCTGAGAGATAAGTGTGTGTGAAAGCCGTCATTCACCTAGCTTGTTGGGAACACAAAGTTTATTTTCAGTTGCAAGCTTCATTCCATACATATATATGGAGAGGTACTAGCTCCAACTCGGTTTTACAGTGAAAACTGCAGGAAATTAAAACCGGCACTAGGAAACAGACTGAGAAAGCAGAGAAAATGTGTCTCCTGCAACCCGTTCCATTGGTGCTAGATGAACGAACGTCTCTCCACTTGCTCAGTTCTGAGAGATAAGTGTGTGTGAAAGCCGTCCTTCACCTAGCTTGTTGGGAACACAAATTTTCTTTTCAGTTGCAAACTCCATTCCATACATATAGATGGGGAGGTAGTAGCTCCAACTCTGTTTTACCGAGAAAACTGCAGGAACTTCCAACTGGCACTAGGAAACAGACTGAGAAAGCAGAGAAAATGTGTCTCCTGCAACCCGTTCCCTTTGTGCTAGATGAACGAACGTCTCTCCACTTGCTCAGTTCTGAGAGATAAGTGTGTGTGAAAGCCGTCCTTCACCTAGCTTGTTGGGAACACAAAGGTTCTTTTCAGTTGCAAACTCCATTCCATACATATATATGGGGAGGTACTAGCTCCAACTCGGTTTTACATTGAAAACTGCAGGAACTTCAAACCGGCACTAGGAAACAGACTGAGAAAGCAGAGAAAAAGTGTCTCCTGCAACCCGTTCCCTTGGTGCTAGATGAACGAACGTCTCTCCACTTGCTCAGTTCTGAGAGATAAGTGTGTGTGAAAGCCGTCCTTCAACTAGCTTGTTGGGAACACAAAGTTTCTTTTCAGTTGCAAACTCCATTCCATACATATATATGGGGAGGTACTAGCTCCAACTCGTTTTTACAGTGAAAACGGCAGGAACTACAAACATGCACTAGGAAACAGAATGAGAAAGCAGAGAAAAAGTGTCTCCTGCAACCCGTTCCCTTGGTGCTAGATGAACGAACGTCTCTCCACTTGCTCAGTTCTGAGAGATAAGTGTGTTTGAAATCCGTCGTTCAACTAGCTTGTTGGGAACACAAATTTTCTTTTCAGTTGCAAACTCCATTCCATACATATATATGGGGAGGTACTAGCTCCAACACGGTTTGACAGTGAAAACTGCATTAACTTCAAACCGGCGCTAAGAAACAGACTGAGAAAGCAGAGAAAAAATGTCTCCTGCAACCCGTTCCCTTGGTGCTAGATGAACGAACGTCTCTCCACTTGCTCAGTTCTGAGAGATAAGTGTGTGTGAAAGCCGTCCTTCACCTAGCTTGTTGGGAACACAAAGTTTATTATCAGTTGCAAGCTCCAATCCATATATATATATGGAGAGGTACTAGCTCCAACTCGGTTTTACAGTGAAAACTGCAGGAAATTCAAACCGGCACTAGGAAACAGACTGAGAAAGCAGAGAAAATGTGTCTCCTGCAACCCGTTCCATTGGTGCTAGATGAACGAACGTCTCTCCACTTGCTCAGTTCTGAGAAATAAGTGTGTGTGAAAGCCTTCCTTCACCTAGCTTGTTGGGAACACAAATTTTCTTTTCAGTTGCAAACTCAATTCCATACATATATATGGGGAGGTACTAGCTCCAACTCGGTTTTACAGTGAAAACTGCAGGAACTTCAAACCGGCACTAGGAAACAGACTGAGAAAGCAGAGAAAAAGTGTCTCCTGCAACCCGTTCCCTTGGTGCTAGATGAACGAACGTCTCTCCACTTGCTCAGTTCTGAGAGATAAGTGTGTGTGAAAGCCGTCATTCACCTAGCTTGTTGGGAACACAAAGTTTATTTTCAGTTGCAAGCTTCATTCCATACATATATATGGAGAGGTACTAGCTCCAACTCGGTTTTACAGTGAAAACTGCAGGAAATTAAAACCGGCACTAGGAAACAGACTGAGAAAGCAGAGAAAATGTGTCTCCTGCAACCCGTTCCATTGGTGCTAGATGAACGAACGTCTCTCCACTTGCTCAGTTCTGAGAGATAAGTGTGTGTGAAAGCCGTCCTTCACCTAGCTTGTTGGGAACACAAAGTTTCTTTTCAGTTGCAAGCTCAATTCCATACATATATATGGGGAGGTACTAGCTCCAACTCGGTTTTACAGTGAAAACTGCAGGAACTTCAAACCGGCGCTAAGAAACAGACTGAGAAAGCAGAGAAAAAATGTCTCCTGCAACCCGTTCCCTTGGTGCTAGATGAACGAACGTCTCTCCAATTGCTCAGTTCTGAGAGATAAGTGTGTGTGAAAGCCGTCCTTCACCTAGCTTGTTGGGAACACAAAGTTTATTATCAGGTGCAAGCTCCAATCCATACATATATATGGAGAGGTACTAGCTCCAACTCGGTTTTACAGTGAAAACTGCAGGAAATTCAAACCGGCACTAGGAAACAGACTGAGAAAGCAGAGAAAATGTGTCTCCTGCAACCCGTTCCATTGGTGCTAGATGAACGAACGTCTCTCCACTTGCTCAGTTCTGAGAAATAAGTGTGTGTGAAAGCCTTCCTTCACCTAGCTTGTTGGGAACACAAATTTTCTTTTCAGTTGCAAACTCCATTCCATACATATATATGGGGAGGTACTAGCTCCAACTCGGTTTTACAGTGAAAACTGCAGGAACTTCAAACCGGCACTAGGAAACAGACTGAGAAAGCAGAGAAAAAGTGTCTCCTGCAACCCGTTTCCTTGGTGCTAGATGAACGAACGTCTCTCCACTTGCTCAGTTCTGAGAGATAAGTGTGAGTGAAAGCCGTATTTCAACTTGCTTGTTGGGAACACAAAGTTTCTTTTCAGTTGCAAACTCCATTCCATACATATATATGGTTAGGTACTAGCTCCAACACGGTTTGACAGTGAAAATTGCATTAACTTCAAACCGGCACTAGGAAACAGACTGAGAAAGCAGAGAAAATGTGTCTCCTGCAACCCGTTCCCTTTGTGCTAGATGAACGAACGTCTCTCCACTTGCTCATTTCTGAGAGATAATTGTGTGTGAAAGCCGTCCTTCACCTATCTTGTTGAGAACACAAAGTTTCTTTTCAGTTGCAAACTCCATTCCATAAATATATATGGGGAGGTACTAGCTCCAACTCGGTTTTACAGTGAAAACTGCAGGAACTTCAAACCGGCACTAGGAAACAGACTGAGAAAGCAGAGAAAAAGTGTCTCCTGCAAACCGTTCCCTTGGTGCTAGATGAAAGAACGTCTCTACACTTGCTCAGTTCTCAGAGATAAGTGTGTGTGAAAGCCGTCCTTCACCTAGCTTGTTGGGAACACAAAGTTTCTTTTCATTTGCAAACTCCATTCCATACATATATATGGGGAGGTACTAGCTCCAACTCGGTTTTACAGTGAAAACTGCAGGAACTTCAAACCGGCACTAGGAAACAGAATGAGAAAGCAGAGAAAAAGTGTCTCCTGCAACCCGTTCCCTTGGTGCTAGATGAACGAACGTCTCTCCACTTGCTCAGTTCTGAGAGATAAGTGTGTGTGAAAGCCGTCCTTCACCTAGCTTGTTGGGAACACAAAGTTTATTATAAGTTGCAAGCTCCAATCCATACATATATATGGAGAGGTACTAGCTCCAACTCGGTTTTACAGTGAAAACTGCAGGAAATTCAAACCGGCACTAGGAAACAGACTGAGAAAGCAGAGAAAATGTGTCTCCTGCAACCCGTTCCATTGGTGCTAGATGAACGAACGTCTCTCCACTTGCTCAGTTCTGAGAAATAAGTGTGTGTGAAAGCCTTCCTTCACCTAGCTTGTTGGGAAAACAAATTTTCTTTTCAGTTGCAAACTCAATTCCATACATATATATGGGGAGGTACTAGCTCCAACTCGGTTTTACAGTGAAAACTGCAGGAACTTCAAACCGGCACTAGGAAACAGACTGAGAAAGCAGAGAAAAAGTGTCTCCTGCAACCCGTACCCTTGGTGCTAGATGAACGAACGTCTCTCCACTTGCTCAGTTCTGAGAGATAAGTGTGTGTGAAAGCCGTCATTCACCTAGCTTGTTGGGAACACAAAGTTTATTTTCAGTTGCAAGCTTCATTCCATACATATATATGGAGAGGTACTAGCTCCAACTCGGTTTTACAGTGAAAACTGCAGGAAATTCAAACCGGCACTAGGAAACAGACTGAGAAAGCAGAGAAAATGTGTCTCCTGCAACCCGTTCCCTTTGTGCTAGATGAACGAACGTCTCTCCACTTGCTCAGTTCTGAGAAATAAGTGTGTGTGAAAGCCGTCCTTCACCTAGCTTGTTGGGAACACAAAGTTTCTTTTCAGTTGCAAACTCAATTCCATACATATATATGGGGAGGTACTAGCTCCAACTCGGTTTTACAGTGAAAACTGCAGGAACTTCAAACCGGCACTAGGAAACAGACTGAGAAAGCAGAGAAAAAGTGTCTCCTGCAACCCGTTCCCTTGGTGCTAGATGAACGAACGTCTCTCCACTTGCTCAGTTCTGAGAGATAAGTGTGTGTGAAAGCCGTCCTTCACCTAGCTTGTTGGGAACACAAAGTTTATTTTCAGTTGCAAGCACCATTCCATACATATATATGGAGAGGTACTAGCTCCAACTCGGTTTTACAGTGAAAACTGCAGGAAATTCAAACCGGCACTAGGAAACAGACTGAGAAAGCAGAGAAAATGTGTCTCCTGCAAACCGTTCCATTGGTGCTAGATGAACGAACGTCTCTCCACTTGCTCAGTTCTGATAAATATGTGTGTGTGAAAGCCGTCCTTCACCTATCTTGTTGGGAACACAAATTTTCTTTTCAGTTGCAAACTCAATTCCATACATATATATGGGGAGGTACTAGCTCCAACTCGGTTTTACAGTGAAAACTGCAGGAACTTCAAACCGGCACTAGGAAACAGACTGAGAAAGCAGAGAAAAAGTGTCTCCTGCAACCCGTTTCCTTGGTGCTAGATGAACGAACGTCTCCCCACTTGCTCAGTTCTGAGAGATAAGTGTGAGTGAAAGCCGTATTTCAACTTGCTTGTTGGGAACACAAAGTTTCTTTTCAGTTGCAAACTCCATTCCATACATATATATGGGGAGGTACTAGCTCCAACACGGTTTGACAGTGAAAACTGCATTAACTTCAAACCGGCGCTAAGAAACAGACTGAGAAAGCAGAGAAAAAATGTCTCCTTCAACCCGTTCCCTTGGTGCTAGATGAACGAACGTCTCCCCACTTGCTCAGTTCTGAGAGATAAGTGTGTGTGAAAGCCGTCCTTCACCTAGCTTGTTGGGAACACAAAGTTTATTATCAGTTGCAAGCTCCAATCCATACATATATATGGAGAGGTACTAGCTCCAACTCGGTTTTACAGTGAAAACTGCAGGAAATTCAAACCGGCACTAGGAAACAGACTGAGAAAGCAGAGAAAATGTGTCTCCTGCAACCCGTTCCATTGGTGCTAGATGAACGAACGTCTCTCCACTTGCTCAGTTCTGAGAAATAAGTGTGTGTGAAAGTCTTCCTTCACCTAGCTTGTTGGGAACACAAATTTTCTTTTCAGTTGCAAACTCAATTCCATACATATATATGGGGAGGTACTAGCTCCAACTCGGTTTTACAGTGAAAACTGCAGGAACTTCAAACCGGCACTAGGAAACAGACTGAGAAAGCAGAGAAAAAGTGTCTCCTGCCACCCGTTTCCTTGGTGCTAGATGAACGAACGTCTCTCCACTTGCTCAGTTCTGAGAGATAAGTGTGAGTGAAAGCCGTATTTCAACTTGCTTGTTGGGAACACAAAGTTTCTTTTCAGTTGCAAACTCCATTCCATACAAATATATGGGTAGGTACTAGCTCCAACACGGTTTGACAGTGAAAACTGCATTAACTTCAAACCGGCACTAGGAAACAGACTGAGAAAGCAGAGAAAAAGTGTCTCCTGCAACCCGTTCCCTTGGTGCTAGATGAACGAACGTCTCTCCACTTGCTCAGTTCTGAGAGAAAAGTGTGTGTGAAAGCCGTCATTCACCTAGCTTGTTGGGAACACAAAGTTTATTTTCAGTTGCAAGCTTCATTCCATACATATATATGGAGAGGTACTAGCTCCAACTCGGTTTTACAGTGAAAACTGCAGGAAATTCAAACCGGCACTAGGAAACAGACTGAGAAAGCAGAGAAAATGTGTCTCCTGCAACCCGTTCCATTGGTGCTAGATGAACGAACGTCTCTCCACTTGCTCAGTTCTGAGAAATAAGTGTGTGTGAAAGCCGTCCTTCACCTAGCTTGTTGGGAACACAAATTTTCTTTTCAGTTGCAAACTCAATTCCATACATATATATGGGGAGGTACTAGCTCCAACTCGGTTTTACAGTGAAAACTGCAGGAACTTCAAACCGGCACTAGGAAACAGACTGAGAAAGCAGAGAAAAAGTGTCTCCTGCAACCCGTTCCCTTGGTGCTAGATGAACGAACGTCTCTCCACTTGCTCAGTTCTGAGAGATAAGTGTGTGTGAAAGCCGTCCTTCACCTAGCTTGTTGGGTACACAAAGTTTATTTTCAGTTGCAAGCTCCATTCCATACATATATATGGAGAGGTACTAGCTCCAACTCGGTTTTACAGTGAAAACTGCAGGAAATTCAAACCGGCACTAGGAAACAGACTGAGAAAGCAGAGAAAATGTGTCTCCTGCAAACCGTTCCATTGGTGCTAGATGAACGAACGTCTCTCCACTTGCTCAGTTCTGATAAATATGTGTGTGTGAAAGCCGTCCTTCACCTAGCTTGTTGGGAACACAAATTTTCTTTTCAGTTGCAAACTCAATTCCATACATATATATGGGGAGGTACTAGCTCCAACTCGGTTTTACAGTGAAAACTGCAGGAACTTTAAACCGGCACTAGGAAACAGACTGAGAAAGCAGAGAAAAAGTGTCTCCTGCAACCCGTTCCCTTGGTGCTAGATGAACGAACGTCTCTCCACTTGCTCAGTTCTGAGAGATAAGTGTGAGTGAAAGCCGTATTTCAACTTGCTTGTTGGGAACACAAAGTTTCTTTTCAGTTGCAAACTCCATTCCATACATATATATGGGTAGGTACTAGCTCCAACACGGTTTGACAGTGAAAACTGCATTAACTTCAGACCGGCACTAGGAAACAGACTGAGAAAGCAGAGAAAAAGTGTCTCCTGCAACCCGTTCCCTTGGTGCTAGATGAACGTACGTCTCTGTACATGCTCATTTCTGAGAGATAAATGTGTGTGAAAGCCGTCCTTCACCTAGCTTTTTGGGAACACAAATTTTCTTTTCAGTTGCAAACTCCATTCCATACATATATATGGGGAGGTACTAGCTCCAACTCGGTTTTACAGTGAAAACTGCAGGAACTTCAAACCGGCACTAGGAAACAGACTGAGAAAGCAGAGAAAAAGTGTCTCCTGCAACCCGTTTCCTTGGTGCTAGATGAACGAACGTCTCTCCACTTGCTCAGTTCTGAGAGATAAGTGTGAGTGAAAGCCGTATTTCAACTTGCTTGTTGGGAACACAAAGTTTCTTTTCAGTTGCAAACTCCATTCCATACATATATATGGTTAGGTACTAGCTCCAACCCGGTTTGACAGTGAAAACTGCATTAACTTCAAACCGGCACTAGGAAACAGACTGAGAAAGCAGAGAAAAAGTGTCTCCTGCAACCCGTTCCCTTGGTGCTAGATGAACGAACGTCTCTCCACTTGCTCAGTTCTGAGAGATAAGTGTGTGTGAAAGCCGTCCTTCACCTAGCTTTTTGGGAACACAAAGTTTCTTTTCAGTTGCAAACTCCATTCCATACATATATATGGGGAGGTAGTAGCTCCAACTCTGTTTTACCGAGAAAACCGCAGGAACTTCAAACTGGCACTAGGAAACAGACTGAGAAAGCAGAGAAAATGTGTCTCCTGCAACCCGTTCCCTTTGTGCTAGATGAACGAACGTCTCTCCACTTGCTCATTTCTGAGAGATAATTGTGTGTGAAAGCCGTACTTCAACTAGCTTGTTGGGAACACAAATTTTCTTTTCAGTTGCAAGCTCCATTCCATACATATATATGGGGAGGTACTAGCTCCAACACGGTTTTACAGTGAAAACTGCAGGAAATTCAAACCGGCACTAGGAAACAGACTGAGAAAGCAGAGAAAATGTGTCTCCTGCAACCCGTTCCCTTTGTGCTAGATGAACGAACGTCTCTCCACTTGCTCAGTTCTGAGAAATAAGTGTGTGTGAAAGCCGTCCTTCACCTAGCTTGTTGGGAACACAAAGTTTCTTTTCAGTTGCAAACTCAATTCCATACATATATATGGGGAGGTACTAGCTCCAACTCGGTTTTACAGTGAAAACTGCAGGAACTTCAAACCGGCACTAGGAAACAGACTGAGAAAGCAGAGAAAAAGTGTCTCCTGCAACCCGTTCCCTTGGTGCTAGATGAACGAACGTCTCCCCACTTGCTCAGTTCTGAGAGATAAGTGTGTGTGAAAGCCGTCCTTCAATTAGCTTGTTGGGAACACAAAGTTTATTATCAGTTGCAAGCTCCAATCCATACATATATATGGAGAGGTACTAGCACCAACTCGGTTTTACAGTGAAAACTGCAGGAACTTCAAACCGGCACTAGGAAACAGACTGAGAAAGCAGAGAAAATGTGTCTCCTGCAACCCGTTCCATTGGTGCTAGATGAACGAACGTCTCTCCACTTGCTCAGTTCTGAGAAATAAGTGTGTGTGAAAGTCTTCCTTCACCTAGCTTGTTGGGAACACAAATTTTCTTTTCAGTTGCAAACTCAATTCCATACATATATATGGGGAGGTACTAGCTCCAACTCGGTTTTACAGTGAAAACTGCAGGAACTTCAAACCGGCACTAGGAAACAGACTGAGAAAGCAGAGAAAAAGTGTCTCCTGCAACCCGTTTCCTTGGTGCTAGATGAACGAACGTCTCTCCACTTGCTCAGTTCTGAGAGATAAGTGTGAGTGAAAGCCGTATTTCAACTTGCTTGTTGGGAACACAAAGTTTCTTTTCAGTTGCAAACTCCATTCCATACAAATATATGGGTAGGTACTAGCTCCAACACGGTTTGACAGTGAAAACTGCATTAACTTCAAACCGGCACTAGGAAACAGACTGAGAAAGCAGAGAAAAAGTGTCTCCTGCAACCCGTTCCCTTGGTGCTAGATGAACGAACGTCTCTCCACTTGCTCAGTTCTGAGAGAAAAGTGTGTGTGAAAGTCGTCATTCACCTAGCTTGTTGGGAACACAAAGTTTATTTTCAGTTGCAAGCTTCATTCCATACATATATATGGAGAGGTACTAGCTCCAACTCGGTTTTACAGTGAAAACTGCAGGAAATTCAAACCGGCACTAGGAAACAGACTGAGAAAGCAGAGAAAATGTGTCTCCTGCAACCCGTTCCATTGGTGCTAGATGAACGAACGTCTCTCCACTTGCTCAGTTCTGAGAAATAAGTGTGTGTGAAAGCCGTCCTTCACCTAGCTTGTTGGGAACACAAATTTTCTTTTCAGTTGCAAACTCAATTCCATACATATATATGGGGAGGTACTAGCTCCAACTCGGTTTTACAGTGAAAACTGCAGGAACTTCAAACCGGCACTAGGAAACAGACTGAGAAAGCAGAGAAAAAGTGTCTCCTGCAACCCGTTCCCTTGGTGCTAGATGAACGAACGTCTCTCCACTTGCTCAGTTCTGAGAGATAAGTGTGTGTGAAAGCCGTCCTTCACCTAGCTTGTTGGGAACACAAAGTTTATTTTCAGTTGCAAGCTCCATTCCATACATATATATGGAGAGGTACTAGCTCCAACTCGGTTTTACAGTGAAAACTGCAGGAAATTCAAACCGGCACTAGGAAACAGACTGAGAAAGCAGAGAAAATGTGTCTCCTGCAAACCGTTCCATTGGTGCTAGATGAACGAACGTCTCTCCACTTGCTCAGTTCTGATAAATATGTGTGTGTGAAAGCCGTCCTTCACCTAGCTTGTTGGGAACACAAATTTTCTTTTCAGTTGCAAACTCAATTCCATACATATATATGGGGAGGTACTAGCTCCAACTCGGTTTGACAGTGAAAACTGCAGGAACTTCAAACCGGCACTAGGAAACAGACTGAGAAAGCAGAGAAAATGTGTCTCCTGCAACCCGTTCCCTTGGTGCTAGATGAACGAACGTCTCTCCACTTGCTCAGTTCTGAGAGATAAGTGTGAGTGAAAGCCGTATTTCAACTTGCTTGTTGGGAACACAAAGTTTCTTTTCAGTTGCAAACTCCATTCTATACATATATATGGGTAGGTACTAGCTCCAACACGGTTTGACAGTGAAAACTGCATTAACTTCAGACCGGCACTAGGAAACAGACTGAGAAAGCAGAGAAAAAGTGTCTCCTGCAACCCGTTCCCTTGGTGCTAGATGAACGTACGTCTCTGTACATGCTCATTTCTGAGAGATAAATGTGTGTGAAAGCCGTCCTTCACCTAGCTTTTTGGGAACACAAATTTTCTTTTCAGTTGCAAACTCCATTCCATACATATATATGGGGAGGTACTAGCTCCAACTCGGTTTTACAGTGAAAACTGCAGGAACTTCAAACCGGCACTAGGAAACAGACTGAGAAAGCAGAGAAAAAGTGTCTCCTGCAACCCGTTTCCTTGGTGCTAGATGAACGAACGTCTCTCCACTTGCTCAGTTCTGAGAGATAAGTGTGAGTGAAAGCCGTATTTCAACTTGCTTGTTGGGAACACAAAGTTTCTTTTCAGTTGCAAACTCCATTCCATACATATATATGGTTAGGTACTAGCTCCAACCCGGTTTGACAGTGAAAACTGCATTAACTTCAAACCGGCACTAGGAAACAGACTGAGAAAGCAGAGAAAAAGTGTCTCCTGCAACCCGTTCCCTTGGTGCTAGATGAACGAACGTCTCTCCACTTGCTCAGTTCTGAGAGATAAGTGTGTGTGAAAGCCGTCCTTCACCTAGCTTTTTGGGAACACAAAGTTTCTTTTCAGTTGCAAACTCCAATCCATACATATATATGGAGAGGTACTAGCTCCAACTCGGTTTTACAGTGAAAACTGCAGGAAATTCAAACCGGCACTAGGAAACAGACTGAGAAAGCAGAGAAAATGTGTCTCCTGCAACCCGTTCCATTGGTGCTAGATGAACGAACGTCTCTCCACTTGCTCAGTTCTGAGAAATAAGTGTGTGTGAAAGCCTTCCTTCACCTAGCTTGTTGGGAACACAAATTTTCTTTTCAGTTGCAAACTCCATTCCATACATATATATGGGGAGGTACTAGCTCCAACTCGGTTTTACAGTGAAAACTGCAGGAACTTCAAACCGGCACTAGGAAACAGACTGAGAAAGCAGAGAAAAAGTGTCTCCTGCAACCCGTTTCCTTGGTGCTAGATGAACGAACGTCTCTCCACTTGCTCAGTTCTGAGAGATAAGTGTGAGTGAAAGCCGTATTTCAACTTGCTTGTTGGGAACACAAAGTTTCTTTTCAGTTGCAAACTCCATTCCATACATATATATGGTTAGGTACTAGCTCCAACACGGTTTGACAGTGAAAATTGCATTAACTTCAAACCGGCACTAGGAAACAGACTGAGAAAGCAGAGAAAATGTGTCTCCTGCAACCCGTTCCCTTTGTGCTAGATGAACGAACGTCTCTCCACTTGCTCATTTCTGAGAGATAATTGTGTGTGAAAGCCGTCCTTCACCTATCTTGTTGAGAACACAAAGTTTCTTTTCAGTTGCAAACTCCATTCCATACATATATATGGGGAGGTACTAGCTCCAACTCGGTTTTACAGTGAAAACTGCAGGAACTTCAAACCGGCACTAGGAAACAGACTGAGAAAGCAGAGAAAAAGTGTCTCCTGCAAACCGTTCCCTTGGTGCTAGATGAAAGAACGTCTCTACACTTGCTCAGTTCTCAGAGATAAGTGTGTGTGAAAGCCGTCCTTCACCTAGCTTGTTGGGAACACAAAGTTTCTTTTCATTTGCAAACTCCATTCCATACATATATATGGGGAGGTACTAGCTCCAACTCGGTTTTACAGTGAAAACTGCAGGAACTTCAAACCGGCACTAGGAAACAGAATGAGAAAGCAGAGAAAAAGTGTCTCCTGCAACCCGTTCCCTTGGTGCTAGATGAACGAACGTCTCTCCACTTGCTCAGTTCTGAGAGATAAGTGTGTGTGAAAGCCGTCCTTCACCTAGCTTGTTGGGAACACAAAGTTTATTATAAGTTGCAAGCTCCAATCCATACATATATATGGAGAGGTACTAGCTCCAACTCGGTTTTACAGTGAAAACTGCAGGAAATTCAAACCGGCACTAGGAAACAGACTGAGAAAGCAGAGAAAATGTGTCTCCTGCAACCCGTTCCATTGGTGCTAGATGAACGAACGTCTCTCCACTTGCTCAGTTCTGAGAAATAAGTGTGTGTGAAAGCCTTCCTTCACCTAGCTTGTTGGGAAAACAAATTTTCTTTTCAGTTGCAAACTCAATTCCATACATATATATGGGGAGGTACTAGCTCCAACTCGGTTTTACAGTGAAAACTGCAGGAACTTCAAACCGGCACTAGGAAACAGACTGAGAAAGCAGAGAAAAAGTGTCTCCTGCAACCCGTACCCTTGGTGCTAGATGAACGAACGTCTCTCCACTTGCTCAGTTCTGAGAGATAAGTGTGTGTGAAAGCCGTCATTCACCTAGCTTGTTGGGAACACAAAGTTTATTTTCAGTTGCAAGCTTCATTCCATACATATATATGGAGAGGTACTAGCTCCAACTCGGTTTTACAGTGAAAACTGCAGGAAATTCAAACCGGCACTAGGAAACAGACTGAGAAAGCAGAGAAAATGTGTCTCCTGCAACCCGTTCCCTTTGTGCTAGATGAACGAACGTCTCTCCACTTGCTCAGTTCTGAGAAATAAGTGTGTGTGAAAGCCGTCCTTCACCTAGCTTGTTGGGAACACAAAGTTTCTTTTCAGTTGCAAACTCAATTCCATACATATATATGGGGAGGTACTAGCTCCAACTCGGTTTTACAGTGAAAACTGCAGGAACTTCAAACCGGCACTAGGAAACAGACTGAGAAAGCAGAGAAAAAGTGTCTCCTGCAACCCGTTCCCTTGGTGCTAGATGAACGAACGTCTCTCCACTTGCTCAGTTCTGAGAGATAAGTGTGTGTGAAAGCCGTCCTTCACCTAGCTTGTTGGGAACACAAAGTTTATTTTCAGTTGCAAGCACCATTCCATACATATATATGGAGAGGTACTAGCTCCAACTCGGTTTTACAGTGAAAACTGCAGGAAATTCAAACCGGCACTAGGAAACAGACTGAGAAAGCAGAGAAAATGTGTCTCCTGCAAACCGTTCCATTGGTGCTAGATGAACGAACGTCTCTCCACTTGCTCAGTTCTGATAAATATGTGTGTGTGAAAGCCGTCCTTCACCTAGCTTGTTGGGAACACAAATTTTCTTTTCAGTTGCAAACTCAATTCCATACATATATATGGGGAGGTACTAGCTCCAACTCGGTTTTACAGTGAAAACTGCAGGAACTTCAAACCGGCACTAGGAAACAGACTGAGAAAGCAGAGAAAAAGTGTCTCCTGCAACCCGTTTCCTTGGTGCTAGATGAACGAACGTCTCCCCACTTGCTCAGTTCTGAGAGATAAGTGTGAGTGAAAGCCGTATTTCAACTTGCTTGTTGGGAACACAAAGTTTCTTTTCAGTTGCAAACTCCATTCCATACATATATATGGGGAGGTACTAGCTCCAACACGGTTTGACAGTGAAAACTGCATTAACTTCAAACCGGCGCTAAGAAACAGACTGAGAAAGCAGAGAAAAAATGTCTCCTTCAACCCGTTCCCTTGGTGCTAGATGAACGAACGTCTCCCCACTTGCTCAGTTCTGAGAGATAAGTGTGTGTGAAAGCCGTCCTTCACCTAGCTTGTTGGGAACACAAAGTTTATTATCAGTTGCAAGCTCCAATCCATACATATATATGGAGAGGTACTAGCTCCAACTCGGTTTTACAGTGAAAACTGCAGGAAATTCAAACCGGCACTAGGAAACAGACTGAGAAAGCAGAGAAAATGTGTCTCCTGCAACCCGTTCCATTGGTGCTAGATGAACGAACGTCTCTCCACTTGCTCAGTTCTGAGAAATAAGTGTGTGTGAAAGTCTTCCTTCACCTAGCTTGTTGGGAACACAAATTTTCTTTTCAGTTGCAAACTCAATTCCATACATATATATGGGGAGGTACTAGCTCCAACTCGGTTTTACAGTGAAAACTGCAGGAACTTCAAACCGGCACTAGGAAACAGACTGAGAAAGCAGAGAAAAAGTGTCTCCTGCAACCCGTTTCCTTGGTGCTAGATGAACGAACGTCTCTCCACTTGCTCAGTTCTGAGAGATAAGTGTGAGTGAAAGCCGTATTTCAACTTGCTTGTTGGGAACACAAAGTTTCTTTTCAGTTGCAAACTCCATTCCATACAAATATATGGGTAGGTACTAGCTCCAACACGGTTTGACAGTGAAAACTGCATTAACTTCAAACCGGCACTAGGAAAGAGACTGAGAAAGCAGAGAAAAAGTGTCTCCTGCAACCCGTTCCCTTGGTGCTAGATGAACGAACGTCTCTCCACTTGCTCAGTTCTGAGAGAAAAGTGTGTGTGAAAGCCGTCATTCACCTAGCTTGTTGGGAACACAAAGTTTATTTTCAGTTGCAAGCTTCATTCCATACATATATATGGAGAGGTACTAGCTCCAACTCGGTTTTACAGTGAAAACTGCAGGAAATTCAAACCGGCACTAGGAAACAGACTGAGAAAGCAGAGAAAATGTGTCTCCTGCAAACCGTTCCATTGGTGCTAGATGAACGAACGTCTCTCCACTTGCTCAGTTCTGATAAATATGTGTGTGTGAAAGCCGTCCTTCACCTAGCTTGTTGGGAACACAAATTTTCTTTTCAGTTGCAAACTCAATTCCATACATATATATGGGGAGGTACTAGCTCCAACTCGGTTTTACAGTGAAAACTGCAGGAACTTTAAACCGGCACTAGGAAACAGACTGAGAAAGCAGAGAAAAAGTGTCTCCTGCAACCCGTTCCCTTGGTGCTAGATGAACGAACGTCTCTCCACTTGCTCAGTTCTGAGAGATAAGTGTGAGTGAAAGCCGTATTTCAACTTGCTTGTTGGGAACACAAAGTTTCTTTTCAGTTGCAAACTCCATTCCATACATATATATGGGTAGGTACTAGCTCCAACACGGTTTGACAGTGAAAACTGCATTAACTTCAGACCGGCACTAGGAAACAGACTGAGAAAGCAGAGAAAAAGTGTCTCCTGCAACCCGTTCCCTTGGTGCTAGATGAACGTACGTCTCTGTACATGCTCATTTCTGAGAGATAAATGTGTGTGAAAGCCGTCCTTCACCTAGCTTTTTGGGAACACAAATTTTCTTTTCAGTTGCAAACTCCATTCCATACATATATATGGGGAGGTACTAGCTCCAACTCGGTTTTACAGTGAAAACTGCAGGAACTTCAAACCGGCACTAGGAAACAGACTGAGAAAGCAGAGAAAAAGTGTCTCCTGCAACCCGTTTCCTTGGTGCTAGATGAACGAACGTCTCTCCACTTGCTCAGTTCTGAGAGATAAGTGTGAGTGAAAGCCGTATTTCAACTTGCTTGTTGGGAACACAAAGTTTCTTTTCAGTTGCAAACTCCATTCCATACATATATATGGTTAGGTACTAGCTCCAACCCGGTTTGACAGTGAAAACTGCATTAACTTCAAACCGGCACTAGGAAACAGACTGAGAAAGCAGAGAAAAAGTGTCTCCTGCAACCCGTTCCCTTGGTGCTAGATGAACGAACGTCTCTCCACTTGCTCAGTTCTGAGAGATAAGTGTGTGTGAAAGCCGTCCTTCACCTAGCTTTTTGGGAACACAAAGTTTCTTTTCAGTTGCAAACTCCATTCCATACATATATATGGGGAGGTAGTAGCTCCAACTCTGTTTTACCGAGAAAACCGCAGGAACTTCAAACTGGCACTAGGAAACAGACTGAGAAAGCAGAGAAAATGTGTCTCCTGCAACCCGTTCCCTTTGTGCTAGATGAACGAACGTCTCTCCACTTGCTCATTTCTGAGAGATAATTGTGTGTGAAAGCCGTACTTCAACTAGCTTGTTGGGAACACAAATTTTCTTTTCAGTTGCAAGCTCCATTCCATACATATATATGGGGAGGTACTAGCTCCAACACGGTTTTACAGTGAAAACTGCAGGAAATTCAAACCGGCACTAGGAAACAGACTGAGAAAGCAGAGAAAATGTGTCTCCTGCAACCCGTTCCCTTTGTGCTAGATGAACGAACGTCTCTCCACTTGCTCAGTTCTGAGAAATAAGTGTGTGTGAAAGCCGTCCTTCACCTAGCTTGTTGGGAACACAAAGTTTCTTTTCAGTTGCAAACTCAATTCCATACATATATATGGGGAGGTACTAGCTCCAACTCGGTTTTACAGTGAAAACTGCAGGAACTTCAAACCGGCACTAGGAAACAGACTGAGAAAGCAGAGAAAAAGTGTCTCCTGCAACCCGTTCCCTTGGTGCTAGATGAACGAACGTCTCCCCACTTGCTCAGTTCTGAGAGATAAGTGTGTGTGAAAGCCGTCCTTCAATTAGCTTGTTGGGAACACAAAGTTTATTATCAGTTGCAAGCTCCAATCCATACATATATATGGAGAGGTACTAGCACCAACTCGGTTTTACAGTGAAAACTGCAGGATCTTCAAACCGGCACTAGGAAACAGACTGAGAAAGCAGAGAAAATGTGTCTCCTGCAACCCGTTCCATTGGTGCTAGATGAACGAACGTCTCTCCACTTGCTCAGTTCTGAGAAATAAGTGTGTGTGAAAGTCTTCCTTCACCTAGCTTGTTGGGAACACAAATTTTCTTTTCAGTTGCAAACTCAATTCCATACATATATATGGGGAGGTACTAGCTCCAACTCGGTTTTACAGTGAAAACTGCAGGAACTTCAAACCGGCACTAGGAAACAGACTGAGAAAGCAGAGAAAAAGTGTCTCCTGCAACCCGTTTCCTTGGTGCTAGATGAACGAACGTCTCTCCACTTGCTCAGTTCTGAGAGATAAGTGTGAGTGAAAGCCGTATTTCAACTTGCTTGTTGGGAACACAAAGTTTCTTTTCAGTTGCAAACTCCATTCCATACAAATATATGGGTAGGTACTAGCTCCAACACGGTTTGACAGTGAAAACTGCATTAACTTCAAACCGGCACTAGGAAACAGACTGAGAAAGCAGAGAAAAAGTGTCTCCTGCAACCCGTTTCCTTGGTGCTAGATGAACGAACGTCTCTCCACTTGCTCAGTTCTGAGAGAAAAGTGTGTGTGAAAGTCGTCATTCACCTAGCTTGTTGGGAACACAAAGTTTATTTTCAGTTGCAAGCTTCATTCCATACATATATATGGAGAGGTACTAGCTCCAACTCGGTTTTACAGTGAAAACTGCAGGAAATTCAAACCGGCACTAGGAAACAGACTGAGAAAGCAGAGAAAATGTGTCTCCTGCAACCCGTTCCCTTGGTGATAGATGAACGAACGTCTCTCCACTTGCTCAGTTCTGAGAAATAAGTGTGTGTGAAAGCCGTCCTTCACCTAGCTTGTTGGGAACACAAATTTTCTTTTCAGTTGCAAACTCAATTCCATACATATATATGGGGAGGTACTAGCTCCAACTCGGTTTTACAGTGAAAACTGCAGGAACTTCAAACCGGCACTAGGAAACAGACTGAGAAAGCAGAGAAAAAGTGTCTCCTGCAACCCGTTCCCTTGGTGCTAGATGAACGAACGTCTCTCCACTTGCTCAGTTCTGAGAGATAAGTGTGTGTGAAAGCCGTCCTTCACCTAGCTTGTTGGGAACACAAAGTTTATTTTCAGTTGCAAGCTCCATTCCATACATATATATGGAGAGGTACTAGCTCCAACTCGGTTTTACAGTGAAAACTGCAGGAAATTCAAACCGGCACTAGGAAACAGACTGAGAAAGCAGAGAAAATGTGTCTCCTGCAAACCGTTCCATTGGTGCTAGATGAACGAACGTCTCTCCACTTGCTCAGTTCTGATAAATATGTGTGTGTGAAAGCCGTCCTTCACCTAGCTTGTTGGGAACACAAATTTTCTTTTCAGTTGCAAACTCAATTCCATACATATATATGGGGAGGTACTAGCTCCAACTCGGTTTGACAGTGAAAACTGCAGGAACTTCAAACCGGCACTAGGAAACAGACTGAGAAAGCAGAGAAAATGTGTCTCCTGCAACCCGTTCCCTTGGTGCTAGATGAACGAACGTCTCTCCACTTGCTCAGTTCTGAGAGATAAGTGTGAGTGAAAGCCGTATTTCAACTTGCTTGTTGGGAACACAAAGTTTCTTTTCAGTTGCAAACTCCATTCTATACATATATATGGGTAGGTACTAGCTCCAACACGGTTTGACAGTGAAAACTGCATTAACTTCAGACCGGCACTAGGAAACAGACTGAGAAAGCAGAGAAAAAGTGTCTCCTGCAACCCGTTCCCTTGGTGCTAGATGAACGTACGTCTCTGTACATGCTCATTTCTGAGAGATAAATGTGTGTGAAAGCCGTCCTTCACCTAGCTTTTTGGGAACACAAATTTTCTTTTCAGTTGCAAACTCCATTCCATACATATATATGGGGAGGTACTAGCTCCAACTCGGTTTTACAGTGAAAACTGCAGGAACTTCAAACCGGCACTAGGAAACAGACTGAGAAACAGAGAAAAAGTGTCTCCTGCAACCCGTTTCCTTGGTGCTAGATGAACGAACGTCTCTCCACTTGCTCAGTTCTGAGAGATAAGTGTGAGTGAAAGCCGTATTTCAACTTGCTTGTTGGGAACACAAAGTTTCTTTTCAGTTGCAAACTCCATTCCATACATATATATGGTTAGGTACTAGCTCCAACCCGGTTTGACAGTGAAAACTGCATTAACTTCAAACCGGCACTAGGAAACAGACTGAGAAAGCAGAGAAAAAGTGTCTCCTGCAACCCGTTCCCTTGGTGCTAGATGAACGAACGTCTCTCCACTTGCTCAGTTCTGAGAGATAAGTGTGTGTGAAAGCCGTCCTTCACCTAGCTTTTTGGGAACACAAAGTTTCTTTTCAGTTGCAAACTCCATTCCATACATATATATGGGGAGGTAGTAGCTCCAACTCTGTTTTACCGAGAAAACCGCAGGAACTTCAAACTGGCACTAGGAAACAGACTGAGAAAGCAGAGAAAATGTGTCTCCTGCAACCCGTTCCCTTTGTGCTAGATGAACGAACGTCTCTCCACTTGCTCATTTCTGAGAGATAATTGTGTGTGAAAGCCGTACTTCAACTAGCTTGTTGGGAACACAAATTTTCTTTTCAGTTGCAAGCTCCATTCCATACATATATATGGGGAGGTACTAGCTCCAACACGGTTTTACAGTGAAAACTGCAGGAAATTCAAACCGGCACTAGGAAACAGACTGAGAAAGCAGAGAAAATGTGTCTCCTGCAACCCGTTCCCTTTGTGCTAGATGAACGAACGTCTCTCCACTTGCTCAGTTCTGAGAAATAAGTGTGTGTGAAAGCCGTCCTTCACCTAGCTTGTTGGGAACACAAAGTTTCTTTTCAGTTGCAAACTCAATTCCATACATATATATGGGGAGGTACTAGCTCCAACTCGGTTTTACAGTGAAAACTGCAGGAACTTCAAACCGGCACTAGGAAACAGACTGAGAAAGCAGAGAAAAAGTGTCTCCTGCAACCCGTTCCCTTGGTGCTAGATGAACGAACGTCTCTCCACTTGCTCAGTTCTGAGAGATAAGTGTGTGTGAAAGCCGTCCTTCACCTAGCTTGTTGGGAACACAAAGTTTATTTTCAGTTGCAAGCTCCATTCCATACATATATATGGAGAGGTACTAGCTCCAACTCGGTTTTACAGTGAAAACTGCAGGAAATTCAAACCGGCACTAGGAAACAGACTGAGAAAGCAGAGAAAATGTGTCTCCTGCAAACCGTTCCATTGGTGCTAGATGAACGAACGTCTCTCCACTTGCTCAGTTCTGATAAATATGTGTGTGTGAAAGCCGTCCTTCACCTAGCTTGTTGGGAACACAAATTTTCTTTTCAGTTGCAAACTCAATTCCATACATATATATGGGGAGGTACTAGCTCCAACTCGGTTTTACAGTGAAAACTGCAGGAACTTCAAACCGGCACTAGGAAACAGACTGAGAAAGCAGAGAAAAAGTGTCTCCTGCAACCCGTTTCCTTGGTGCTAGATGAACGAACGTCTCCCCACTTGCTCAGTTCTGAGAGATAAGTGTGAGTGAAAGCCGTATTTCAACTTGCTTGTTGGGAACACAAAGTTTCTTTTCAGTTGCAAACTCCATTCCATACATATATATGGGGAGGTACTAGCTCCAACACGGTTTGACAGTGAAAACTGCATTAACTTCAAACCGGCGCTAAGAAACAGACTGAGAAAGCAGAGAAAAAATGTCTCCTTCAACCCGTTCCCTTGGTGCTAGATGAACGAACGTCTCCCCACTTGCTCAGTTCTGAGAGATAAGTGTGTGTGAAAGCCGTCCTTCACCTAGCTTGTTGGGAACACAAAGTTTATTTTCAGTTGCAAGCTTCATTCCATACATATATATGGAGAGGTACTAGCTCCAACTCGGTTTTACAGTGAAAACTGCAGGAAATTCAAACCGGCACTAGGAAACAGACTGAGAAAGCAGAGAAAATGTGTCTCCTGCAACCCGTTCCATTGGTGCTAGATGAACGAACGTCTCTCCACTTGCTCAGTTCTGAGAAATAAGTGTGTGTGAAAGCCGTCCTTCACCTAGCTTGTTGGGAACACAAATTTTCTTTTCAGTTGCAAACTCAATTCCATACATATATATGGGGAGGTACTAGCTCCAACTCGGTTTTACAGTGAAAACTGCAGGAACTTCAAACCGGCACTAGGAAACAGACTGAGAAAGCAGAGAAAAAGTGTCTCCTGCAACCCGTTCCCTTGGTGCTAGATGAACGAACGTCTCTCCACTTGCTCAGTTCTGAGAGATAAGTGTGTGTGAAAGCCGTCCTTCACCTAGCTTGTTGGGTACACAAAGTTTATTTTCAGTTGCAAGCTCCATTCCATACATATATATGGAGAGGTACTAGCTCCAACTCGGTTTTACAGTGAAAACTGCAGGAAATTCAAACCGGCACTAGGAAACAGACTGAGAAAGCAGAGAAAATGTGTCTCCTGCAAACCGTTCCATTGGTGCTAGATGAACGAACGTCTCTCCACTTGCTCAGTTCTGATAAATATGTGTGTGTGAAAGCCGTCCTTCACCTAGCTTGTTGGGAACACAAATTTTCTTTTCAGTTGCAAACTCAATTCCATACATATATATGGGGAGGTACTAGCTCCAACTCGGTTTTACAGTGAAAACTGCAGGAACTTCAAACCGGCACTAGGAAACAGACTGAGAAAGCAGAGAAAAAGTGTCTCCTGCAACCCGTTCCCTTGGTGCTAGATGAACGAACGTCTCTCCACTTGCTCAGTTCTGAGAGATAAGTGTGAGTGAAAGCCGTATTTCAACTTGCTTGTTGGGAACACAAAGTTTCTTTTCAGTTGCAAACTCCATTCCATACATATATATGGGTAGGTACTAGCTCCAACACGGTTTGACAGTGAAAACTGCATTAACTTCAGACCGGCACTAGGAAACAGACTGAGAAAGCAGAGAAAAAGTGTCTCCTGCAACCCGTTCCCTAGGTGCTAGATGAACGTACGTCTCTGTACATGCTCATTTCTGAGAGATAAATGTGTGTGAAAGCCGTCCTTCACCTAGCTTTTTGGGAACACAAATTTTCTTTTCAGTTGCAAACTCCATTCCATACATATATATGGGGAGGTACTAGCTCCAACTCGGTTTTACAGTGAAAACTGCAGGAACTTCAAACCGGCACTAGGAAACAGACTGAGAAAGCAGAGAAAAAGTGTCTCCTGCAACCCGTTTCCTTGGTGCTAGATGAACGAACGTCTCTCCACTTGCTCAGTTCTGAGAGATAAGTGTGAGTGAAAGCCGTATTTCAACTTGCTTGTTGGGAACACAAAGTTTCTTTTCAGTTGCAAACTCCATTCCATACATAAATATGGTTAGGTACTAGCTCCAACCCGGTTTGACAGTGAAAACTGCATTAACTTCAAACCGGCACTAGGAAACAGACTGAGAAAGCAGAGAAAAAGTGTCTCCTGCAACCCGTTCCCTTGGTGCTAGATGAACGAACGTCTCTCCACTTGCTCAGTTCTGAGAGATAAGTGTGTGTGAAAGCCGTCCTTCACCTAGCTTTTTGGGAACACAAAGTTTCTTTTCAGTTGCAAACTCCATTCCATACATATATATGGGGAGGTAGTAGCTCCAACTCTGTTTTACCGAGAAAACCGCAGGAACTTCAAACTGGCACTAGGAAACAGACTGAGAAAGCAGAGAAAATGTGTCTCCTGCAACCCGTTCCCTTTGTGCTAGATGAACGAACGTCTCTCCACTTGCTCATTTCTGAGAGATAATTGTGTGTGAAAGCCGTACTTCAACTAGCTTGTTGGGAACACAAATTTTCTTTTCAGTTGCAAGCTCCATTCCATACATATATATGGGGAGGTACTAGCTCCAACACGGTTTGACAGTGAAAACTGCATTAACTTCAAACCGGCACTAAGAAACAGACTGAGAAAGCAGAGAAAAAGTGTCTCCTGCAACCCGTTCCCTTGGTGCTAGATGAACGAACGTCTCTCCACTTGCTCAGTTCTGAGAGATAAGTGTGTGTGAAAGCCGTCCTTCACCTAGCTTGTTGGGAACACAAAGTTTATTATCAGTTGCAAGCTCCAATCCATACATATATATGGAGAGATACTAGCTCCAACTCGGTTTTACAGTGAAAACTGCAGGAAATTCAAACCGGCACTAGGAAACAGACTGAGAAAGCAGAGAAAATGTGTCTCCTGCAACCCGTTCCATTGGTGCTAGATGAACGAACGTCTCTCCACTTGCTCAGTTCTGAGAAATAAGTGTGTGTGAAAGCCGTCCTTCACCTAGCTTGTTGGGAACACAAATTTTCTTTTCAGTTGCAAACTCAATTCCATACATATATATGGAGAGGTACTAGCTCCAAATCGGTTTTACAGTGAAAACTGCAGGAAATTCAAACCGGCACTAGGAAACAGACTGAGAAAGCAGAGAAAATGTGTCTCGTGCAACCCGTTCCATTGGTGCTAGATGAACGAACGTCTCTCCACTTGCTCAGTTCTGAGAAATAAGTGTGTGTGAAAGCCGTCCTTCACCTAGCTTGTTGGGAACTTAAATTTTCTTTTCAGTTGCAAACTCAATTCCATACATATATATGGGGAGGTACTAGCTCCAACTCGGTTTTATAGTGAAAACGGCAGGAACTTCAAACCGGCACTAGGAAACAGACTGAGAAAGCAGAGAAAAAGTGTCTCCTGCAACCCGTTCCCTTGGTGCTAGATGAACGAACGTCTCTCCACTTGCTCAGTTCTGAGAGATAAGTGTGTGTGAAAGCCGTCCTTCACCTAGCTTGTTGGGAACACAAAGTTTATTTTCAGTTGCAAGCTCCATTCCATACATATATATGGAGAGGTACTAGCTCCAACTCGGTTTTACAGTGAAAACTGCAGGAAATTCAAACCGGCACTAGGAAACAGACTGAGAAAGCAGAGAAAAAGTGTCTCCTGCAACCCGTTCCCTTGGTGCTAGATGAACGAACGTCTGTGTACATGCTCATTTCTGAGAGATAAATGTGTGTGAAAGCCGTCCTTCACCTAGCTTTTTGGGAACACAAATTTTCTTTTCAGTTGCAAACTCCATTCCATACATATATATGGGGAGGTACTAGCTCCAACTCGGTTTTACAGTGAAAACTGCAGGAACTTCAAACCGGCACTAGGAAACAGACTGAGAAAGCAGAGAAAAAGTGTCTCCTGCAACCCGTTCCCTTGGTGCTAGATGAACGAACGTCTCTCCACTTGCTCAGTTCTGAGAGATAAGTGTGAGTGAAAGCCGTATTTCAACTTGCTTGTTGGGAACACAAAGTTTCTTTTCAGTTGCAAACTGCATTCCATACATATATATGGTTAGGTACTAGCTCCAACACGGTTTGACAGTGAAAACTGCATTAAATTCAAACCGGCACTAGGAAACAGACTGAGAAAGCAGAGAAAAAGTGTCTCCTGCAACCCGTTCCCTTGGTGCTAGATGAACGAACGTCTCTCCACTTGCTCAGTTCTGAGAGATAAGTGTGTGTGAAAGCCGTCCTTCACCTAGCTTTTCGGGAACACAAAGTTTCTTTTCAGTTGCAAACTCCATTCCATACATATATATGGGGAGGTAGTAGCTCCAACTCTGTTTTACCGAGAAAACTGCAGGAACTTCAAACTGGCACTAGGAAACAGACTGAGAAAGCAGAGAAAATGTGTCTCCTGCAACCCGTTCCCTTTGTGCTAGATGAACGAACGTCTCTCCACTTGCTCATTTCTGAGAGATAATTGTGTGTGAAAGCCGTCCTTCACCTAGCTTGTTGAGAACACAAAGTTTCTTTTCAGTTGCAAACTCCATTCCATACATATATATGGGGAGGTACTAGCTCCAAATCGGTTTTACAGTGAAAACTGCAGGAACTTCAAACCGGCACTAGGAAACAGACTGAGAAAGCAGAGAAAAAGTGTCTCCTGCAAACCGTTCCCTTGGTGCTAGATGAAAGAACGTCTCTACACTTGCTCAGTTCTCAGAGATAAGTGTGTGTGAAAGCCGTCCTTCACCTAGCTTGTTGGGAACACAAAGTTTCTTTTCAGTTGCAAACTCCATTCCATACATATATATGGGGAGGTACTAGCTCCAACTCGGTTTTACAGTGAAAACTGCAGGAACTTCAAACCGGCACTAGGAAACAGAATGAGAAAGCAGAGAAAAAGTGTCTCCTGCAACCCGTTCCCTTGGTGCTAGATGAACGAACGTCTCTCCACTTGCTCAGTTCTGAGAGATAAGTGTGTTTGAAATCCGTCCTTCAACTAGCTTGTTGGGAACACAAATTTTCTTTTCAGTTGCAAACTCCATTCCATACATATATATGGGGAGGTACTAGCTCGAACACGGTTTGACAGTGAAAACTGCATTAACTTCAAACAGACACTAAGAAACAGACTGAGAAAGCAGAGAAAAAATGTCTCCTGCAACCCGTTCCCTTGGTGCTAGATGAACGAACGTCTCTCCACTTGCTCAGTTCTGAGAGATATGTGTGTGTGAAAGCCGTCCTTCACCTAGCTTGTTGGGAACACAAAGTTTCTTTTCAGTTGCAAACTCTATTCCATACATATATATTGGGAGGTACTAGCTCCAACTCGGTTTTACAGTGAAAACTGCAGGAACTTCAAACCGGCACTAGGAAACAGACTGAGAAAGCAGAGAAAAAGTGTCTCCTGCAACCCGTTCCCTTGGTGCTAGATGAACGAACGTCTCTCCACTTGCTCAGTTCTGAAAGATAAGTGTGTGTGAAATCCGTCCTTCAACTAGCTTGTTGGGAACACAAAGATTCTTTTCAGTTGCAAACTCCATTCCATACATATATATGGGGAGGTACTAGCTCCAAGACGGTTTGACAGTGAAAACTGCATTAACTTCAAACCGGCACTAAGAAACAGACTGAGAAAGCAGAGAAAAAAAAAATGTCTCCTGCAACCCGTTCCCTTGGTGCTAGATGAACGAACGTCTCTCCACTTGCTCAGTTCTGAGAGATAAGTGTGTGTGAAAGCCGTCCTTCACCTAGCTTGTTGGGAACACAAAGTTTCTTTTCAGTTGCAAACTCCATTCCATACATATATATGGGGAGGTACTAGCTCCAACTCGGTTTTACAGTGAAAACTGCAGGAACTTCAAACCGGCACTAGGAAACAGAATGAGAAAGCAGAGAAAAAGTGTCTCCTGCAACCCGTTCCCTTGGTGCTAGATGAACGAACGTCTCTCCACTTGCTCAGTTCTGAGAGATAAGTGTTTTTGAAATCCATCCTTCAACTAGCTTGTTGGGAACACAAATTTTCTTTTCAGTTGCAAGCTCCATTCCATACATATATATGGGGAGGTACTAGCTCCAACACGGTTTGACAGTGAAAACTGCATTAACTTCAAACCGGCACTAAGAAACAGACTGAGAAAGCAGAGAAAAAATGTCTCCTGCAATCCGTTCCCTTGGTGCTAGATGAATGAACGTCTCTCCACTTGCTCATTTCTGAGAGATAAGTGTGTGTGAAAGCCGTACTTCACCTAGCTTGTTGGGAACACAAAGTTTATTATCAGTTGCAAGCTCCAATCCATACATATATATGGAGAGGTACTAGCTCCAACTCGGTTTTACAGTGAAAACTGCAGGAAATTCAAACCGGCACTAGGAAACAGACTGAGAAAGCAGAGAAAATGTGTCTCCTGCAACCCGTTCCATTGGTGCTAGATGAACGAACGTCTGTCCACTTGCTCAGTTCTGAGAAATAAGTGTGTGTGAAAGCCGTCCTTCACCTAGCTTGTTGGGAACACAAATTTTCTTTTCAGTTGCAAACTCAATTCCATACATATATATGGGGAGGTACTAGCTCCAACTCGGTTTTACAGTGAAAACTGCAGGAACTTTAAACCGGCACTAGGAAACAGACTGAGAAAGCAGAGAAAAAGTGTCTCCTGCAACCCGTTTCCTTGGTGCTAGATGAACGAACGTCTCTCCACTTGCTCAGTTCTGAGAGATAAGTGTGAGTGAAAGCCGTATTTCAACTTGCTTGTTGGGAACACAAAGTTTCTTTTCAGTTGCAAACTCCATTCCATACATATATATGGGTAGGTACTAGCTCCAACACGGTTTGACAGTGAAAACTGCATTAACTTCAAACCGGCACTAGGAAACAGACTGAGAAAGCAGAGAAAAAGTGTCTCCTGCAACCCGTTCCCTTGGTGCTAGATGAACGAACGTCTCTCCACTTGCTCAGTTCTGAGAGATAAGTGTGTGTGAAAGCCGTCATTCACCTAGCTTGTTGGGAACACAAAGTTTATTTTCAGTTGCAAGCTTCATTCCATACATATATATGGAGAGGTACTCGCTCCAACTCGGTTTCACAGTGAAAACTGCAGGAAAATCAACCCGGCACTAGGAAACAGACTGAGAAAGCAGAGAAAATGTGTCTCCTGCAACCCGTTCCATTGGTGCTAGATGAACGAACGTCTCTCCACTTGCTCAGTTCTGAGAAATAAGTGTGTGTGAAAGCCGTCCTTCATCTAGCTTGTTGGGAACACAAATTTTCTTTTCAGTTGCAAACTCAATTCCATACATATATATGGGGAGGTTCTAGCTCCAACTCGGTTTTACAGTGAAAACGGCAGGAACTTCAAACCGGCACTAGGAAACAGACTGAGAAAGAAGAGAAAAAGTGTCTCCTGCAACCCGTTCCCTTGGTGCTAGATGAACGAACGTCTCTCCACTTGCTCAGTTCTGAGAGATAAGTGTGTGTGAAAGCCGTCCTTCACCTAGCTTGTTGGGAACACAAAGTTTATTTTCAGTTGCAAGCTCCATTCCATACATATATATGGAGAGGTACTAGCTCCAACTCGGTTTTACACTGAAAACTGCAGGAAATTCAAACCGGCACTAGGAAACAGACTGAGAAAGCAGAGAAAAAGTGTCTCCTGCAAACCGTTCCCTTGGTGCTAGATGAAAGAACGTCTCTACACTTGCTCAGTTCTCAGAGATAAGTGTGTGTGAAAGCCGTCCTTCACCTAGCTTGTTGGGAACACAAAGTTTCTTTTCAGTTGCAAACACCATTCCATACATATATATGGGGATGTACTAGCTCCAACTCGGTTTTACAGTGAAAACTGCAGGAACTTCAAACCGGCACTAGGAAACAGACTGAGAAAGCAGAGAAAAAGTGTCTCCTGCAACCCGTTCCCTTGGTGCTAGATGAACGAACGTCTCTCCACTTGCTCAGTTCTGAGAGATAAGTGTGTGTGAAATCCGTCCTTCAACTAGCTTGTTGGGAACACAAAGTTTCTTTTCAGTTGCAAACTCCATTCCATACATATATATGGGGAGGTACAAGCTCCAATACGGTTTGACAGTGAAAACTGCATTAACTTCAAACCGGCACTAAGAAACAGACTGAGAAAGCAGAGGAAAAGTGTCTCCTGCAACCCGTTCCCTTGGTGCTAGATGAACGAACGTCTCTCCACTTGCTCAGTTCTGAGAGATAAGTGTGTGAAAGCCGTCCTTCACCTAGCTTGTTGGGAACACAAAGTTTCTTTTCAGTTGCAAACTCCATTCCATACATCTATATGGGGAGGTAGTAGCTCCAACTCTGTTTTACCGAGAAAACTGCAGGAACTTCAAACTGGCACTAGGAAACAGACTGAGAAAGCAGAGAAAAAGTGTCTCCTGCAAAACGTTCCCTTTGTGCTAGATGAACGAACGTCTCTCCACTTGCTCATTTCTGAGAGATAATTGTGTGTGAAAGCCGTCCTTCACCTAGCTTGTTGAGAACACAAAGTTTCTTTTCAGTTGCAAACTCCATTCCATACATATATATGGGGAGGTACGAGCTCCAACTCGGTTTTACAGTGAAAACTACAGGAACTTCAAACCGGCACTAGGAAACAGACTGAGAAAGCAGAGAAAAAGTGTCTCGTGCAAACCGTTCCCTTGGTGCTAGATGAAAGAACGTCTCTACACTTGCTCAGTTCTCAGAGATAAGTGTGTGTGAAAGCCGTCCTTCACCTAGCTTGTTGGGAACACAAAGTTTCTTTTCAGTTGCAAACTCCATTCCATACATATATATGGGGAGGTACTAGCTCCAACTCGGTTTTACAGTGAAAACTGCAGGAACTTCAAACCGGCACTAGGAAACAGACTGAGAATGCAGAGAAAAAGTGTCTCCTGCAACCCGTTCCCTTGGTGCTAGATGAACGAACGTCTCTCCACTTGCTCAGTTCTGAGAGATAAGTGTGTGTGAAATCCGTCCTTCAACTAGCTTGTTGGGAACACAAAGTTTCTTTTCAGTTGCAAACCCCATTCCATACATATATATGGGGAGGTACTAGCTCCAATACGGTTTGACAGTGAAAACTGCATTAACTTCAAACCGGCACTAAGAAACAGACTGAGAAAGCAGAGGAAAAGTGTCTCCTGCAACCCGTTCCCTTGGTGCTAGATGAACGAACGTCTCTCCACTTGCTCAGTTCTCAGAGATAAGTGTGTGTGAAAGCCGTCCTTCACCTAGCTTGTTGGGAACACAAAGTTTCTTTTCAGTTGCAAACTCCATTCCATACATATATATGGGGAGGTACTAGCTCCAACTCGGTTTTACAGTGAAAACTGCAGGAACTTCAAACCGGCACTAGGAAACAGACTGAGAAAGCAGAGAAAAAGTGTCTCCTGCAACCCGTTCCCTTGGTGCTAGATGAACGAACGTCTCTCCACTTGCTCAGTTCTGAGAGATAATTGTGAGTGAAAGCCGTATTTCAACTTGCTTGTTGGGAACACAAAGTTTCTTTTCAGTTGCAAACTGCATTCCATACATATATATGGTTAGGTACTAGCTCCAACACGGTTGGACAGTGAAAACTGCATTAAATTCAAACCGGCACTAGGAAACAGACTGAGAAAGCAGAGAAAAAGTGTCTCCTGCAACCCGTTCCCTTGGTGCTAGATGAACGAACGTCTCTCCACTTGCTCAGTTCTGAGAGATAAGTGTGTGTGAAAGCCGTCCTTCACCTAGCTTTTCGGGAACACAAAGTTTCTTTTCAGTTGCAAACTCCATTCCATACATATATATGGGGAGGTAGTAGCTCCAACTCTGTTTTACCGAGAAAACTGCAGGAACTTCAAACTGGCACTAGGAAACAGACTGAGAAAGCAGAGAAAATGTGTCTCCTGCAACCCGTTCCCTTTGTGCTAGATGAACGAACGTCTCTCCACTTGCTCATTTCTGAGAGATAATTGTGTGTGAAAGCCGTACTTCACCTAGCTTGTTGAGAACACAAAGTTTCTTTTCAGTTGCAAACTCCATTCCATACATATATATGGGGAGGTACTAGCTCCAAATCGGTTTTACAGTGAAAACTGCAGGAACTACAAACCGGCACTAGGAAACAGACTGAGAAAGCAGAGAAAAAGTGTCTCCTGCAAACCGTTCCCTTGGTGCTAGATGAAAGAACGTCTCTACACTTGCTCAGTTCTCAGAGATAAGTGTGTGTGAAAGCCGTCCTTCACCTAGCTTGTTGGGAACACAAAGTTTCTTTTCAGTTGCAAACTCCATTCCATACATATATATGGGGAGGTACTAGCTCCAACTCGGTTTTACAGTGAAAACTGCAGGAACTTCAAACCGGCACTAGGAAACAGAATGAGAAAGCAGAGAAAAAGTGTCTCCTGCAACCCGTTCCCTTGGTGCTAGATGAACGAACGTCTCTCCACTTGCTCAGTTCTGAGAGATAAGTGTGTTTGAAATCCGTCCTTCAACTAGCTTGTTGGGAACACAAATTTTCTTTTCAGTTGCAAACTCCATTCCATACATATATATGGGGAGGTACTAGCTCGAACACGGTTTGACAGTGAAAACTGCATTAACTTCAAACAGACACTAAGAAACAGACTGAGAAAGCAGAGAAAAAATGTCTCCTGCAACCCGTTCCCTTGGTGCTAGATGAACGAACGTCTCTCCACTTGATCTGTTCTGAGAGATATGTGTGTGTGAAAGCCGTCCTTCACCTAGCTTGTTGGGAACACAAAGTTTCTTTTCAGTTGCAAACTCCATTCCATACATATATATGGGGAGGTACTAGCTCCAACTCGGTTTTACAGTGAAAACTGCAGGAACTTCAAACCGGCACTAGGAAACAGACTGAGAAAGCAGAGAAAAAGTGTCTCCTGCAACCCGTTCCCTTGGTGCTAGATGAGAGAACGTCTCTCCACTTGCTCAGTTCTGAAAGATAAGTGTGTGTGAAATCCGTCCTTCAACTAGCTTGTTGGGAACACAAAGATTCTTTTCAGTTGCAAACTCCATTCCATACATATATATGGGGAGGTACTAGCTCCAAGACGGTTTGACAGTGAAAACTGCATTAACTTCAAACCGGCACTAAGAAACAGACTGAGAAAGCAGAGAAAAAGTGTCTCCTGCAACCCGTTCCCTTGGTGCTAGATGAACGAACGTCTCTCCACTTGCTCAGTTCTGAGAGATAAGTGTGTGTGAAAGCCGTCCTTCACCTAGCTTGTTGGGAACACAAAGTTTCTTTTCAGTTGCAAACTCCATTCCATACATATATATGGGGAGGTACTAGCTCCAACTCGGTTTTACAGTGAAAACTGCAGGAACTTCAAACCGGCACTAGGAAACAGAATGAGAAAGCAGAGAAAAAGTGTCTCCTGCAACCCGTTCCCTTGGTGCTAGATGAACGAACGTCTCTCCACTTGCTCAGTTCTGAGAGATAAGTGTTTTTGAAATCCATCCTTCAACTAGCTTGTTGGGAACACAAATTTTCTTTTCAGTTGCAAGCTCCATTCCATACATATATATGGGGAGGTACTAGCTCCAACACGGTTTGACAGTGAAAACTGCATTAACTTCAAACCGGCACTAAGAAACAGACTGAGAAAGCAGAGAAAAAATGTCTCCTGCAATCCGTTCCCTTGGTGCTAGATGAATGAACGTCTCTCCACTTGCTCATTTCTGAGAGATAAGTGTGTGTGAAAGCCGTACTTCACCTAGCTTGTTGGGAACACAAAGTTTATTATCAGTTGCAAGCTCCAATCCATACATATATATGGAGAGGTACTAGCTCCAACTCGGTTTTACAGTGAAAACTGCAGGAAATTCAAACCGGCACTAGGAAACAGACTGAGAAAGCAGAGAAAATGTGTCTCCTGCAACCCGTTTCCTTGGTGCTAGATGAACGAACATCTCTCCACTTGCTCAGTTCTGAGAGATAAGTGTGAGTGAAAGCCGTATTTCAACTTGCTTGTTGGGAACACAAAGTTTCTTTTCAGTTGCAAACTCCATTCCATACATATATATGGGTAGGTACTAGCTCCAACACGGTTTGACAGTGAAAACTGCATTAACTTCAAACCGGCACTAGGAAACAGACTGAGAAAGCAGAGAAAAAGTGTCTCCTGCAACCCGTTCCCTTGGTGCTAGATGAACGAACGTCTCTCCACTTGCTCAGTTCTGAGAGATAAGTGTGTGTGAAAGCCGTCATTCACCTAGCTTGTTGGGAACACAAAGTTTATTTTCAGTTGCAAGCTTCATTCCATACATATATATGGAGAGGTACTAGCTCCAACTCGGTTTCACAGTGAAAACTGCAGGAAATTCAAACCGGCACTAGGAAACAGACTGAGAAAGCAGAGAAAATGTGTCTCCTGCAACCCGTTCCATTGGTGCTAGATGAACGAACGTCTCTCCACTTGCTCAGTTCTGAGAAATAAGTGTGTGTGAAAGCCGTCCTTCACCTAGCTTGTTGGGAACACAAATTTTCTTTTCAGTTGCAAGCTCCATTCCATACATATATATGGGGAGGTTCTAGCTCCAACTCGGTTTTACAGTGAAAACGGCAGGAACTTCAAACCGGCACTAGGAAACAGACTGAGAAAGCAGAGAAAAAGTGTCTCCTGCAACCCGTTCCCTTGGTGCTAGATGAACGAACGTCTCTCCACTTGCTCAGTTCTGAGAGATAAGTGTGTGTGAAAGCCGTCCTTCACCTAGCTTGTTGGGAACACAAAGTTTATTTTCAGTTGCAAGCTCCATTCCATACATATATATGGAGAGGTACTAGCTCCAACTCGGTTTTACAGTGAAAACTGCAGGAAATTCAAACCGGCACTAGGAAACAGACTGAGAAAGCAGAGAAAAAGTGTCTCCTGCAAACCGTTCCCTTGGTGCTAGATGAAAGAACGTCTCTACACTTGCTCAGTTCTCAGAGATAAGTGTGTGTGAAAGCCGTCCTTCACCTAGCTTGTTGGGAACACAAAGTTTCTTTTCAGTTGCAAACTCCATTCCATACATATATATGGGGAGGTACTAGCTCCAACTCGGTTTTACAGTGAAAACTGCAGGAACTTCAAACCGGCACTAGGAAACAGACTGAGAAAGCAGAGAAAATGTGTCTCCTGCAACCCGTTCCCTTGGTGCTAGATGAACGAACGTCTCTCCACTTGCTCAGTTCTGAGAGATAAGTGTGTGTGAAATCCGTCCTTCAACTAGCTTGTTGGGAACACAAAGTTTCTTTTCAGTTGCAAACTCCATTCCATACATATATATGGGGAGGTACAAGCTCCAATACGGTTTGACAGTGAAAACTTCATTAACTTCAAACCGGCACTAAGAAACAGACTGAGAAAGCAGAGGAAAAGTGTCTCCTGCAACCCGTTCCCTTGGTGCTAGATGAACGAACGTCTCTCCACTTGCTCAGTTCTGAGAGATAAGTGTGTGAAAGCCGTCCTTCACCTAGCTTTTTGGGAACACAAAGTTTCTTTTCAGTTGCAAACTCCATTCCATACATCTATATGGGGAGGTAGTAGCTCCAACTCTGTTTTACCGAGAAAACTGCAGGAACTTCAAACTGGCACTAGGAAACAGACTGAGAAAGCAGAGAAAATGTGTCTCCTGCAACCCGTTCCCTTTGTGCTAGATGAACGAACGTCTCTCCACTTGCTCATTTCTGAGAGATAATTGTGTGTGAAAGCCGTCCTTCACCTAGCTTGTTGAGAACACAAAGTTTCTTTTCAGTTGCAAACTCCATTCCATATATATATATGGGGAGGTACGAGCTCCAACTCGGTTTTACAGTGAAAACTGCAGGAACTTCAAACCGGCACTAGGAAACAGACTGAGAAAGCAGAGAAAAAGTGTCTCCTGCAAACCGTTCCCTTGGTGCTAGATGAAAGAACGTCTCTACACTTGCTCAGTTCTCAGAGATAAGTGTGTGTGAAAGCCGTCCTTCACCTAGCTTGTTGGGAACACAAAGTTTCTTTTCAGTTGCAAACTCCATTCCATACATATATATGGAGAGGTACTAGCTCCAACACGGTTTTACAGTGAAAACTGCAGGAAATTCAAACCGGCACTAGGAAACAGACTGAGAAAGCAGAGAAAATGTGTCTCCTGCAACCCGTTTCCTTGGTGCTAGATGAACGAACATCTCTCCACTTGCTCAGTTCTGAGAGATAAGTGTGAGTGAAAGCCGTATTTCAACTTGCTTGTTGGGAACACAAAGTTTCTTTTCAGTTGCAAACTCCATTCCATACATATATATGGGTAGGTACTAGCTCCAACACGGTTTGACAGTGAAAACTGCATTAACTTCAAACCGGCACTAGGAAACAGACTGAGAAAGCAGAGAAAAAGTGTCTCCTGCAACCCGTTCCCTTGGTGCTAGATGAACGAACGTCTCTCCACTTGCTCAGTTCTGAGAGATAAGTGTGTGTGAAAGCCGTCCTTCACCTAGCTTGTTGGGAACACAAAGTTTATTTTCAGTTGCAAGCTCCATTCCATACATATATATGGAGAGGTACTAGCTCCAACTCGGTTTTACAGTGAAAACTGCAGGAAATTCAAACCGGCACTAGGAAACAGACTGAGAAAGCAGAGAAAAAGTGTCTCCTGCAAACCGTTCCCTTGGTGCTAGATGAAAGAACGTCTCTACACTTGCTCAGTTCTCAGAGATAAGTGTGTGTGAAAGCCGTCCTTCACCTAGCTTGTTGGGAACACAAAGTTTCTTTTCAGTTGCAAACTCCATTCCATACATATATATGGGGAGGTACTAGCTCCAACTCGGTTTTACAGAGAAAACTGCAGGAACTTCAAACCGGCACTAGGAAACAGACTGAGAAAGCAGAGAAAAAGTGTCTCCTGCAACCCGTTCCCTTGGTGCTAGATGAACGAACGTCTCTCCACTTGCTCAGTTCTGAGAGATAAGTGTGTGTGAAATCCGTCCTTCAACTAGCTTGTTGGGAACACAAAGTTTCTTTTCAGTTGCAAACTCCATTCCATACATATATATGGGGAGGTACAAGCTCCAATACGGTTTGACAGTGAAAACTGCATTAACTTCTAACCGGCACTAAGAAACAGACTGAGAAAGCAGAGGAAAAGTGTCTCCTGCAACCCGTTCCCTTGGTGCTAGATGAACGAACGTCTCTCCACTTGCTCAGTTCTGAGAGATAAGTGTGTGAAAGCCGTCCTTCACCTAGCTTTTTGGGAACACAAAGTTTCTTTTCAGTTGCAAACTCCATTCCATACATCTATATGGGGAGGTAGTAGCTCCAACTCTGTTTTACCGAGAAAACTGCAGGAACTTCAAACTGGCACTAGGAAACAGACTGAGAAAGCAGAGAAAATGTGTCTCCTGCAACCCATTCCCTTGGTGCTAGATGAACGAACGTCTCTCCACTTGCTCAGTTCTGAGAGATAAGTGTGTGTGAAATCCGTCCTTCAACTAGCTTGTTGGGAACACAAAGTTTCTTTTCAGTTGCAAACTCCATTCCATACATATATATGGGTAGGTACTAGCTCCAAGACGGTTTGAAAGTGAAAACTGCATTAACTTCAAACCGGCACTAAGAAACAGACTGAGAAAGCAGAGAAAAAGTGTCTCCTGCAACCCGTTCCATTGGTGCTAGATGAACGAACGTCTCTCCACTTGCTCAGTTCTGAGAGATAAGTGTGTGTGAAAGCCGTCCTTCACCTAGCTTGTTGGGAACACAAAGTTTCTTTTCAGTTGCAATATCCATTCCATACATATATATTGGGAGGTACTAGCCCCAACTCGGTTCTACAGTGAAAACTGCAGGAACTTCAAACCGGCACTAGGAAACAGACTGAGAAAGCAGAGAAAAAATGTCTCCTGCAACCCGTTCCCTTGGTGCTAGATGAACGAACGTCTCTCCAATTGCTCAGTTCTGAGAGATAAGTGTGTGTGAAAGCCGTCCTTCACCTAGCTTTTTGGGAACACAAAGCTTCTTTTCAGTTGCAAACTCCATTCCATACATATATATGGGGAGGTAATAGCTCCAACTCTGTTTTACCGAGAAAACTGCAGGAACTTCAAACTGGCACTAGGAAACAGACTGAGAAAGCAGAGAAAATGTGTATCCTGCAACCCGTTCCCTTTGTGCAAGATGAACGAACGTCTCTCCACTTGCTCATTTCTGAGAGATAATTGTGTGTGAAAGCCGTCTTTCACCTAGCTTGTTGAGAACACAAAGTTCTTTTCAGTTGAAAACTCCATTCCATACATATATATGGGGAGGTACAAGCTCCAACTCGGTTTTACAGTGAAAACTGCAGGAACTTCAAACCGGCACTAGGAAACAGACTGAGAAAGCAGAGAAAAAGTGTCTCCTGCAACCCGTTTCCTTGGTGCTAGATGAACGAACGTCTCTCCACTTGCTCAGTTCTGAGAGAAAAGTGTGTGTGAAAGCCGTCCTTCACCTAGCTTTTTGGGAACACAAAGTTTCTTTTCAGTTGCAAACTCCATTCCATACATATATATGGGGAGGTAGTAGCTCCAACTCTGTTTTACCGAGAAAACTGCAGGAACTTCAAACTGGCACTAGGAAACAGACTGAGAAAGCAGAGAAAATGTGTCTCCTGCAACCCGTTCCCTTTGTGCTAGATGAACGAACGTCTCTCCACTTGCTCAGTTCTGAGAGATAATTGCGTGTGAAAGCCGTCCTTCACCTAGCTTGTTGAGAACACAAAGTTTCTTTTCAGTTGCAAACTCCATTCCATACATATATATGGGGAGGTACTAGCTCCAACTCGGTTTTACAGTGAAAACTGCAGGAACTTCAAACCGGCACTAGGAAACAGACTGAGAAAGCAGAGAAAAAGTGTCTCCTGCAAACCGTTCCCTTGGTGCTAGATGAAAGAACGTCTCTACACTTGCTCAGTTCTCAGAGATAAGTGTGTGTGAAAGCCGTCCTTCACCTAGCTTGTTGGGAACACAAAGTTTCTTTTCAGTTGCAAACTCCATTCCATACATATATATGGGGAGGTACTAGCTCCAACTCGGTGTTACAGTGAAAACTGCAGGAACATCAAACCGGCACTAGGAAACAGACTGAGAAAGCAGAGAAAAAGTGTCTCCTGCAACCCGTTCCCTTGGTGCTAGATGAACGAAAGTCTCTCCACTTCCTCAGTTCTGAGAGATAAGTGTGTGTGAAATCCGTCCTTCAACTAGCTTGTTGGGAACACAAAGTTTCTTTTCAGTTGCAAACTCCATTCCATACATATATATGGGGAGGTACAAGCTCCAATACGGTTTGACAGTGAAAACTGCATTAATTTCAAACCGGCACTAAGAAACAGACTGAGAAAGCAGAGGAAAAGTGTCTCCTGCAACCCGTTCCCTTGGTGCTAGATGAACGAACGTCTCTCCACTTGCTCAGTTCTGAGAGATAAGTGTGAGTGAAAGCCGTATTTCAACTTGCTTGTTGGGAACACAAAGTTTCTTTTCAGTTGCAAACTCCATTCCATACATATATATGGTTAGGTACTAGCTCCAACACGGTTTGACAGTGAAAACTGCATTAACTTCAAACCGGCACTAGGAAACAGACTGAGAAAGCAGAGAAAATGTGTCTCCTGCAACCCGTTCCCTTGGTGCTAGATGAACGAACGTCTCTCCACTTGCTCAGTTCTGAGAGATAAGTGTGTGTGAAAGCCGTCTTTCACCTAGCTTTTTGGGAACACAAAGTTTCTTTTCAGTTGCAAACTCCATTCCATACATATATATGGGGAGGTAGTAGCTCCAACTCTGTTTTACCGAGAAAACTGCAGGAACTTCAAACTGGCACTAGGAAACAGACTGAGAAAGCAGAGAAAATGTGTCTCCTGCAACCCGTTCCCTTTGTGCTAGATGAACGAACGTCTCTCCACTTGCTCATTTCTGAGAGATAATTGTGTGTGAAAGCCGTCCTTCACCTAGCTTGTTGGGAACACAAAGTTTCTTTTCAGTTGCAAACTCCATTCCATACATATATATGGGGAGGTACTAGCTCCAAATCGGTTTTACAGTGAAAACTGCAGGAACTTCAAACCGGCACTAGGAAACAGACTGAGAAAGCAGAGAAAAAGTGTCTCCTGCAACCCGTTCCCTTGGTGCTAGATGAACGAACGTCTCTCCACTTGCTCAGTTCTGAGAGATAAGTGTGTGTGAAATCCGTCCTTCAACTAGCTTGTTGGGAACACAAAGTTTCTTTTCAGTTGCAAACTCCATTCCATACATATATATGGGGAGGTACAAGCTCCAATACGGTTTGACAGTGAAAACTGCATTAACTTCAAACCGGCACTAAGAAACAGACTGAGAAATCAGAGGAAAAGTGTCTCCTGCAACCCGTTCCCTTGGTGCTAGATGAACGAACGTCTCTCCACTTGCTCAGTTCTCAGAGATAAGTGTGTGTGAAAGCCGTCCTTCACCTAGCTTGTTGGGAACACAAAGTTTCTTTTCAGTTGCAAACTCCATTCCATACATATATATGGGGAGGTACTAGCTCCAACTCGGTTTTACAGTGAAAACTGCAGGAACTTCAACCCGGAACTAGGAAACAGACTGAGAAAGCAGAGAAAAAGTGTCTCCTGCAACCCGTTCCCTTGGTGCTAGATGAACGAACGTCTGTCCAATTGCTCAGTTCTGAGAGATAAGTGTGTGTGAAATCCGTCCTTCAACTAGCTTGTTGGGAACACAAAGTTTCTTTTCAGTTGCAAACTCCATTCCATACATATATATGGGGAGGTACAAGCTCCAAGACGGTTTGAAAGTGAAAACTGCATTAACTTCAAACCAGCACTAAGAAACAGACTGAGAAAGCAGAGAAAAAGTGTCTCCTGCAACCCGTTCCATTGGTGCTAGATGAACGAACGTCTCTCCACTTGCTCAGTTCTGAGAGATAAGTGTGTGTGAAAGCCGTCCTTCACCTAGCTTGTTGGGAACACAAAGTTTCTTTTCAGTTGCAATATCCATTCCATACATATATATTGGGAGGTACTAGCCCCAACTCGGTTTTACAGTGAAAACTGCAGGAACTTCAAACCGGCACTAGGAAACAGACTGAGAATGCAGAGAAAAAATGTCTCCTGCAACCCGTTCCCTTGGTGCTAGATGAACGAACGTCTCTCCACTTGCTCAGTTCTGAGAGATAAGTGTGTGTGAAAGCCGTCCTTCACCTAGCTTGTTGGGAACACAAAGTTTCTTTTCAGTTGCAATATCCATTCCATACATATATATTGGGGGGTACTAGCCCCAACTCGGTTTTACAGTGAAAACTGCAGGAACTTCAAACTGGCACTAGGAAACAGACTGAGAAAGCAGAGAAAATGTGTCTCCTGCAACCCGTTCCCTTTGTGCTAGATGAACGAACGTCTCTCCACTTGCTCATTTCTGAGAGATAATTGTGTGTGAAAGCCGTCCTTCACCTAGCTTGTTGAGAACACAAAGTTTCTTTTCAGTTGCAAACTCCATTCCATACATATATATGGGGAGGTACTAGCTCCAACTCGGTTTTACAGTGAAAACTGCAGGAACTTCAAACCGGCACTAGGAAACAGACTGAGAAAGCAGAGAAAAAGTGTCTCCTGCAACCCGTTTCCTTGGTGCTAGATGAACGAACGTCTCTCCACTTGCTCAGTTCTGAGAGATAAGTGTGAGTGAAAGCCGTATTTCAACTTGCTTGTTGGGAACACAAAGTTTCTTTTCAGTTGCAAACTCCATTCCATACATATATATTGTTAGGTACTAGCTCCAACACGGTTTGACAGTGAAAACTGCATTAACTTCAAACCGGCACTAGGAAACAGACTGAGAAAGCAGAGAAAAAGTGTCTCCTGCAACCCGTTCCCTTGGTGCTAGATGAACGAACGTCTCTCCACTTGCTCAGTTCTGAGAGATAAGTGTGTGTGAAAGCCGTCCTTCACCTAGCTTTTTGGGAACACAAAGTTTCTTTTCAGTTGCAAACTCCATTCCATACATATATATGGGGAGGTAGTAGCTCCAAATCTGTTTTACCGAGAAAACTGCAGGAAGTTTAAACTGGCACTAGGAAACAGACTGAGAAAGCAGAGAAAATGTGTCTCCTGCAACCCGTTCCCTTTGTGCTAGATGAACGAACGTCTCTCCACTTGCTCAGTTCTGAGAGATAATTGTGTGTGAAAGCCGTCCTTCACCTAGCTTGTTGAGAACACAAAGTTTCTTTTCAGTTGCAAACTCCATTCCATACATATATATGGGGAGGTACTAGCTCCAACTCGGTTTTACAGTGAAAACTGCAGGAACTTCAAACCGGCACTAGGAAACAGACTGAGAAAGCAGAGAAAAAGTGTCTCCTGCAAACCGTTCCCTTGGTGCTAGATGAAAGAACGTCTCTACACTTGCTCAGTTCTCAGAGATAAGTGTGTGTGAAAGCCGTATTTCAACTTGCTTGTTGGGAACACAAAGTTTCTTTTCAGTTGCAAACTCCATTCCATACATATATATGGGGAGGTACTAGCTCCAACTCGGTGTTACAGTGAAAACTGCAGGAACATCAAACCGGCACTAGGAAACAGACTGAGAAAGCAGAGAAAAAGTGTCTCATGCAACCCGTTCCCTTGGTGCTAGATGAACGAACGTCTCTGTATATGCTCATTTCTGAGAAATAAGTGTGTGTGAAAGCCGTCCTTCACCTAGCTTTTTGGGAACACAAAGTTTCTTTTCAGTTGCAAACTCCATTCCATACATATATATAGGGAGGTACTAGCCCCAACTCGGTTTTACAGTGAAAACTGCAGGAACTTCAAAGCGGCACTAGGAAACAGACTGAGAAAGCAGAGAAAAAGTGTCTCCTGCAACCCGTTCCCTTGGTGATAGATGAACGAACGTCTCTCCACTTGCTCAGTTCTGAGAGATATGGGTGTGTGAAAGCCGTCCTTCACCTAGCTTGCTGGGAACACAAAGTTTCTTTTCAGTTGCAAACTCCATTCCATACATATATATGGGGAGGTAGTACCTCCAACTCTGTTTTACCGAGAAAACAGAAGGAACTTCAAACTGGCACTAGGAAACAGACTGAGAAAGCAGAGAAAATGTGCCTCCTGAAACCCGTTCCATTTGTGCTAGATGAACGAACGTCTCTCCACTTGCTCAGTTCTGAGAGATAATTGTGTGTGAAAGCCGTCCTTCACCTAGCTTGTTGGGAACACAAAGTTTCTTTTCAGTTGCAAACTCCATTCCATACATATATATGGGGAGGTACTAGCCCCAACTCGGTTTTACAGTGAAAACTGCAGGAACTTCAAACCGGCACTAGGAAACAGACTGAGAAAGCAGAGAAAAAGTGTCTCTTGCAACCCGTTCCCTTGGTGCTAGATGAACGAACGTCTCTCCACTTGCTCAGTTCTGAGAGATAAGTGTGTGTGAAAGCCGTCCTTCACCTAGCTTGTTGGAACACAAATTTTCTTTTCAGTTGCAAACTCCATTCCATACATATATATGGATAGGTACTAGCTCCAACTCGGTTTTACAGTGAAAACTGCAGGAACTTCAAACCGGCACTAGGAAACAGACTGAGAAAGGAGAGAAAATGTGTCTCCTGCAACCCGTTCCCTTGGTGCTAGATGAACGAACGTCTCTCCACTTGCTCATTTCTGAGAGATAAGTGTGTGTGAAAGCCGTCCTTCACCTAGCTTGTTGGGAACACAAAGTTTCTTTTCAGTTGCAAACTCCATTCCATACATATATATTGGGAGGTACTAGCTCCAACTCGGTTTTACAGTGAAAACTGCAGGAACTTCAAACCGGCACTAGGAAACAGACTGAGAAAGCAGAGAAAAAGTGTCTCCTGCAACCCGTTCCCTTTGTGATAGATGAACGAACGTCTCTCCACTTGCTCATTTCTGAGAGATATGTGTGTGTGAAAGCCGTCCTTCACCTAGCTTGTTGGGAACACAAAGTTTCTTTTCAGTTGCAAACTCCATTCCATACATATATATGGAGAGGTACTAGCTCCAACACGGTTTGACAGTGAAAACTGCAGGAACTTCAAACCGGCACTAGGAAACAGACTGAGAAAGCAGAGAAAAAGTTTGTCCTGCAACCCGTTCCCTTGGTGCTAGATGAACGAACGTCTCTCCACTTGCTCAGTTCTCAGAGATAAGTGTGTGTCAAAGCCGTCCTTCACCTAGCTTGTTGGGAACACAAAGTTTCTTTTCAGTTGCAAACTCCATTCCATACATATATATGGGGAGGTAGTAGCTTCAACACTGTTTTACAGTGAAAACTGCAGGAACTTCAAACCGGCACTAGGAAACAGACTGAGAAAGCAGAGAAAAAGTTTCTCCTGCAACCCGTTCCCTTGGTGCTAGATGAACGAACGTCTCTCCACTTGCTCAGTTCTGAGAGATAAGTGTGTGTGAAATCCGTCCTTCAACTAGATTGTTGGGAACACAAAGTTTCTTTTCAGTTGCAAACTCCATTCCATACATATATATCGGGAGGTACTAGCTCCAACACGGTTTTACAGTGAAAACTGCATTAACTTCAAACCGGCACTAAGAAAAAGACTGAGAAAGCAGAGAAAAAGTGTCTCCTGCAACCCTTTCCCTTGGTGCTAGATGAACGAACGTCTCTCCACTTGCTCAGTTCTGAGAGATAAGTGTGTGTGAAAGCCGTCCTTCACCTAGCTTGTTGGGAACACAAAGTTTCTTTTCAGTTGCAAACTCCATTCCATACATATATATGGGAAGGTAACAGCCCCAAATCGGTTTTACAGTGAAAACTGCAGGAACTTCAAACCGGCACTAGGAAACAGAATGAGAAAGCAGAGAAAAAATGTCTCCTGCAACCCGTTCCCTTGGTGCTAGATGAACGAACGACTCTCGACTTTCTCAGTTCTGAGAGATAAGTGTGTGTGAAAGCCGTCCTTCACCTAGCTTGTTGGGAAAACAAAGATTCTTTTCAGTTGCAAACTCCATTCCATACATATATATGGGGAGGTACTAGCTCCAACTCAGTTTTACAGTGAAAACTGCAGGAACTTCAAACCGGCACTAGGAAACAGACTGAGAAAGCAGAGAAAAAGTGTCTCCTGCAACCCGTTCCCTTGGTGCTAGATGAACGAACGTCTCTCCACTTGCTCAGTTCTGAGAGATAAGTGAGTGTGAAAGCCGTCCTTCACCTAGCTTTTTGGGAACACAAAGTTTCTTTTCAGTTGCAAACTCCATTCCATACATATATATAGGGAGGTACTAGCCCCAACTCGGTTTTACAGTGAAAACTGCAGGAACTTCAAAGCGGCACTAGGAAACAGACTGAGAAAGCAGAGAAAAAGTGTCTCCTGCAACCCGTTAACTTGGTGATAGATGAACGAACGTCTCTCCACTTGCTCAGTTCTGAGAGATATGGGTGTGTGAAAGCCGTCCTTCACCTAGCTTGCTGGGAACACAAAGTTTCTTTTCAGTTGCAAACTCCATTCCATACATATATATGGGGAGGTAGTACCTCCAACTCTGTTTTACCGAGAAAACTGAAGGAACTTCAAACTGGCACTTGGAAACAGACTGAGAAAGCAGAGAAAATGTGTCACCTGTAACCCGTTCCATTTGTGCTAGATGAACGAACGTCTCTCCACTTGCTCAGTTCTGAGAGATAAGTGTGAGTGAAAGCCGTATTTCAACTTGCTTGTTGGGAACACAAAGTTTCTTTTCAGTTGCAAACTCCATTCCATACATATATATGGGGAGGTACTAGCCCCAACTCGGTTTTACAGTGAAAACTGCAGGAACTTCAAACCGGCACTAGGAAACAGACTGAGAAAGCAGAGAAAAAATGTCTCCTGCAACCCGTTCCCTTGGTGCTCGATGAACGAACGACTCTCGACTTTCTGAGTTCTGAGAGATAAGTGTGTGTGAAAGCCGTCCTTCACCTAGCTTGTTGGGAACACAAAGTTTCTTTTCAGTTGCAAACTCCATTCCATACATATATATGGGGAGGTACTAGCTCCAACTCGGTTTTACAGTGAAAACTGCAGGAACTTCAAACCGGCACTAGGAAACAGACTGAGAAAGCAGAGAAAAAGTGTCTCCTGCAACCCGTTCCCTTGGTGCTAGATGAACGAACGTCTCTCCACTTGCTCAGTTCTGAGAGATAAGTCTGTGTGAAAGCCGTCCTTCACCTAGCTTGTTGGAACACAAATTTTCTTTTCAGTTGCAAACTCCATTCCATACATATATATGGATAGGTACTAGCTCCAACTCGGTTTTACAGTGAAAACTGCAGGAACTTCAAACCGGCACTAGGAAACAGACTGAGAAAGCAGAAAAAAAGTGTCTCCTGCAACCCGTTCCCTTTGTGCTAGATGAACGAACGTCTCTCCACTTGCTCATTTCTGAGAGATATGTGTGTGTGAAAGCCATCCTTCACCTAGCTTGTTGGGAACACAAAGTTTCTTTTCAGTTGCAATCTCCATTCCATACATATATATGGAGAGGTACTAGCTCCAACACGGTTTGACAGTGAAAACTGCATTAACTTCAAACCGGCACTAGGAAACAGACTGAGAAAGCAGAGAAAAAGTTTCTCCTGCAACCCGTTCCCTTGGTGCTAGATGAACGAACGTCTCTCCACTTGCTCAGTTCTCAGAGATAAGTGTGTGTGAAAGCCGTCCTTCACCTAGCTTGTTGGGAACACAAAGTTTCTTTTCAGTTGCAAACTCCATTCCATACATATATATGGGGAGGTAGTAGCTTCAACACTGTTTTACAGTGAAAACTGCAGGAACTTCAAACCGGCACTAGGAAACAGACTGAGAAAGCAGAGAAAAAGTTTCTCCTGCAACCCGTTCCCTTGGTGCTAGATGAACGAACGTCTATCCACTTGCTCAGTTCTGAGAGATAAGTGTGTGTGAAATCCGTCCTTCAACTAGCTTGTTGGGAACACAAAGTTTCTTTTCAGTTGCAAACTCCATTCCATACATATATATGGGGAGGTAATAGCCCCAACTCGGTTTTACAGTGAAAACTGCAGGAACTTCAAACCGGCACTAGGAAACAGACTGAGAAAGCAGAGAAAAATGTCTCCTGCAACCCGTTCCCTTAGTGCTAGATGAACGAACGACTCTCGACTTTGTCAGTTCTGAGAGATAAGTGTGTGTGAAAGCCGTCCTTCACCTAGCTTGTTGGGAAAACAAAGATTCTTTTCAGTTGCAAACTCCATTCCATACATATATATGGGGAGGTACTAGCTCCAACACGGTTTTACAGTGAAAACTGCAGGAACTTCAAACCGGCACTAGGAAACAGACTGAGAAAGCAGAGAAAAAGTGTCTCCTGCAACCCGTTCCCTTGGTGCTAGATGAACGAACGTCTCTCCACTTGCTCAGTTCTGAGAGATAAGTGTGTGTGAAAGCCGTCCTTCACCTAGCTTGCTGGGAACACAAAGTTTCTTTTCAGTAGCAAACTCCATTTCATACATATATATGGGGAGGTACTAGCTCCAACTAGGTTTTACAGTGAAAAGTGCAGGAACTTCAAACGGGCACTAGGAAACAGACTGAGAAAGCAGAGAAAAAGTGTCTCCTGCAACCCGTTTCCTTAGTGCTAGATGAACGAACGTCTCTCCACTTGCTCAGTTCTGAGAGATAAGTGTGAGTGAAAGCCGTACTTCAACTTGCTTGTTGGGAACACAAAGTTTCTTTTCAGTTGCAAACTCCATTCCATATATATATATGGGGAAGTACAAGCTCCAACACGGTTTGACAGTGAAAACTGCATTAACTTCAAACCGGCACTAAGAAACAGACTGAGAAAGCAGAGAAAAAGTGTCTCCTGCAACCCTTTCCCTTGGTGCTAGATGAACGAACGTCTCTCCACTTGCTCAGTTCTGAGAGATAAGTGTGTGTGAAAGCCGTCCTTCACCTAGCTTGTTGGGAACACAAAGTTTCTTTTCAGTTGCAAACTCCATTCCATACATATATATGGGGAGGTAATAGCCCCAACTCTGTTTTACAGTGAAAACTGCAGGAACTTCAAACCGGCACTAGGAAACAGACTGAGAAAGCAGAGAGAAAATGTCTCCTGCAACCCGTTCCCTTGGTGCTAGATGAACGAACGACTCTCGACTTTCTCAGTTCTGAGAGACAAGTGTGTGTGAAAGCCGTCCTTCACCTAGCTTGTTGGGAAAACAAAGATTCTTTTCAGTTGCAAACTCCATTCCATACATATATATGGGGAGGTACTAGCTCCAACTCGGTTTTACAGTGAAAACTGCAGGAACTTCAAACCGGCACTAGGAAACAGACTGAGAAAGCAGAGAAAAAGTGTCTCCTGCAACCCGTTCCCTTGGTGCTAGATGAACGAACGTCTCTCCACTTGCTCAGTTCTGAGAGATATGGGTGTGTGAAAGCCGTCCTTCACCTAGCTTGCTGGGAACACAAAGTTTCTTTTCAGTTGCAAACTCCATTCCATACATATATATGGGGAGGTAGTACCTCCAACTCTGTTTTACCGAGAAAACTGAAGGAACTTCAAACTGGCACTTGGAAACAGACTGAGAAAGCAGAGAAAATGTGTCTCCTGAAACCCGTTCCATTTGTGCTAGATGAACGAACGTCTCTCCACTTGCTCAGTTCTGAGAGATAAGTGTGAGTGAAAGCCGTATTTCAACTTGCTTGTTGGGAACACAAAGTTTCTTTTCAGTTGCAAACTCCATTCCATACATATATATGGGGAGGTACTAGCCCCAACTCGGTTTTACAGTGAAAACGGCAGGAACTTCAAACCGGCACTAGGAAACAGACTGAGAAAGCAGAGAAAAAATGTCTCCTGCAACCCGTTCCCTTGGTGCTCGATGAACGAACGACTCTCGACTTTCTGAGTTCTGAGAGATAAGTGTGTGTGAAAGCCGTCCTTCACCTAGCTTGTTGGGAACACAAAGTTTCTTTTCAGTTGCAAACTCCATTCCATACATATATATGGGGAGGTACTAGCTCCAACTCGGTTTTACAGTGAAAACTGCAGGAACTTCAAACCGGCACTAGGAAACAGACTGAGAAAGCAGAGTAAAAGTGTCTCCTGCAACCCGTTCCCTTGGTGCTAGATGAACGAACGTCTCTCCACTTGCTCATTTCTGAGAGATAAGTCTGTGTGAAAGCCGTCCTTCACCTAGCTTGTTGGAACACAAATTTTCTTTTCAGTTGCAAACTCCATTCCATACATATATATGGATAGGTACTAGCTCCAACTCGGTTTTACAGTGAAAACTGCAGGAACTTCAAACCGGCACTAGGAAACAGACTGAGAAAGCAGAAAAAATGTGTCTCCTGCAACCCGTTCCCTTGGTGCTAGATGAACGAACGTCTCTCCACTTGCTCATTTCTGAGAGATAAGTGTGTGTGAAAGCCGTCCTTCACCTAGCTTGTTGGGAACACAAAGTTTCTTTTCAGTTGCAAACTCCATTCCATAAATATATATGAGGAGGTACTAGCTCCAACTCGGTTTTACAGTGAAACCTGCAGGAACTTCAAACCGGCACTAGGAAACAGACTGAGAAAGCAGAAAAAAAGTGTCTCTTGCAACCCGTTCCCTTTGTGCTAGATGAACGAACGTCTCTCCACTTGCTCATTTCTGAGAGAAATGTGTGTGTGAAAGCCATACTTCACCTAGCTTGTTGGGAACACAAAGTTTCTTTTCAGTTGCAAACTCCATTCCATACATATATATGGAGAGGTACTAGCTCCAACACGGTTTGACAGTGAAAACTGCAGGAACTTCAAACCGGCACTAGGAAACAGACTGAGAAAGCAGAGAAAAAGTTTCTCCTGCAACCCGTTCCCTTGGTGCTAGATGAACGAACGTCTCTCCACTTGCTCAGTTCTCAGAGATAAGTGTGTGTGAAAGCCGTCCTTCACCTAGCTTGTTGGGAACACAAAGTTTCTTTTCAGTTGCAAACTCCATTCCATACATATATATGGGGAGGTAGTAGCTTCAACACTGTTTTACAGTGAAAACTGCAGGAACTTCAAACCGGCACTAGGAAACAAACTGAGAAAGCAGAGAAAAAGTGTCTCCTGCAACCCGTTCCCTTGGTGCTAGATGAACGAACGTCTCTCCACTTGCTCAGTTCTGAGAGATAAGTGTGTGTGAAATCCGTCCTTCAACTAGCTTGTTGGGAACACAAAGTTTCTTTTCAGTTGCAAACTCCATTCCATACATATATATGGGGAGGTAAAAGCCCCAACTCGGTTTTACAGTGAAAACTGCAGGAACTTCAAACCGGCACTAGGAAACAGACTGAGAAAGCAGAGAAAAAATGTCTCCTGCAACCCGTTCCCTTGGTGCTAGATGAACGAACGACTCTCGACTTTCTCAGTTCTGAGAGATAAGTGTGTGTGAAAGCCGTCCTTCACCTAGCTTGTTGGGAAAACAAAGATTCTTTTCAGTTGCAAACTCCATTCCATACATATATATGGGGAGGTACTAGCTCCAACTCGGTTTTACAGTGAAAACTGCAGGAACTTCAAACCGGCACTAGGAAACAGACTGAGAAAGCAGAGAAAAAGTGTCTCCTGCAACCCGTTCCCTTGGTGCTAGATGAACGAACGTCTCTCCACTTGCTCAGTTCTGAGAGATAAGTGTGTGTGAAAGCCGTCCTTCACCTAGCTTTTTGGGAACACAAAGATTCTTTTCAGTTGCAAACTCCATTCCATACATATATATGGGGAGGTACTAGCTCCAACTCGGTTTTACAGTGAAAACTGCAGGAACTTCAAACCGGCACTAGGAAACAGACTGAGAAAGCAGAAAAAAAGTGTCTCCTGCAACCCGTTCCCTTGGTGCTAGATGAACGAACGTCTCTCCACTTGCTCAGTTCTGAGAGATAAGTGTGTTTGAAATCCGTCCTTCAACTAGCTTGTTGGGAACACAAAGTTTCTTTTCAGTTGCAAACTCCATTCCATACATATATATATGTAGGTACTAGCTCCAACACGGTTTGACAGTGAAAACTGCATTAACTTCAAACCGACACTAAGAAACAGACTGAGAAAGCAGAGAAAAAGTGTCTCCTGCAACCCGTTCCCTTGGTGCTAGATGAACGAACGTCTCTCCACTTGCTTAGTTCTGAGAGATAAGTGTGTGTGAAAGCCGTCCTTCACCTAGCTTGCTGGGAACACAAAGTTTCTTTTCAGTAGCAAACTCCATTTCATACATATATATGGGGAGGTACTAGCTCCAACTCGGTTTTACAGTGAAAAGTGCAGGAACTTCAAACGGGCACTAGGAAACAGACTGAGAAAGCAGAGAAAAAGTGTCTCCTGCAACCCGTTTCCTTAGTGCTAGATGAACGAACGTCTCTCCACTTGCTCAGTTCTGAGAGATAAGTGTGAGTGAAAGCCGTACTTCAACTTGCTTGTTGGGAACACAAAGTTTCTTTTCAGTTGCAAACTCCATTCCATATATATATATGGGGAAGTACAAGCTCCAACACGGTTTGACAGTGAAAACTGCATTAACTTCAAACCGGCACTAAGAAACAGACTGAGAAAGCAGAGAAAAAGTGTCTCCTGCAACCCTTTCCCTTGGTGCTAGATGAACGAACGTCTCTCCACTTGCTCAGTTCTGAGAGATAAGTGTGTGTGAAAGCCGTCCTTCACCTAGCTTGTTGGGAACACAAAGTTTCTTTTCAGTTGCAAACTCCATTCCATACATATATATGGGGAGGTACTAGCCCCAACTCGGTTTTACAGTGAAAACTGCAGGAACATCAAACCGGCACTAGGAAACAGACTGAGAAAGCAGAGAAAAAGTGTCTCCTGCAACCCGTTCCCTTGGTGCTAGATGAACGAACGTCTCTGTACATGCTCATTTCTGAGAGATAAGTGTGTGTGAAAGCCATCCTTCATCTAGCTTTTTGGGAACACAAAGTTTCTTTTCAGTTGCAAACTCCATTCCATACATATAGATGGGGAGGTAGTAGCTCCAACTCTGTTTTACCGAGAAAACTGCAGGAACTTCAAACCGGCACTAGGAAACAGACTGAGAAAGCAGAGAAAATGTGTCTCCTGCAACCCGTTCCCTTGGTGCTAGATGAACGAACGTCTCTCCACTTGCTCAGTTCTCAGAGATAAGTGTGTGTGAAAGCCGTCCTTCACCTAGCTTGTTGGGAACACAAAGTTTCTTTTCAGTTGCAAACTCCATTCCATACATATATATGGGGAGGTACTAGCTCCAACTCGGTTCTACAGTGAAAACTGCAGGAACTTCAAACCGGCACTAGGAAACAGAATGAGAAAGCAGAGAAAAAGTGTCTCCTGCAACCCGTTCCCTTGGTGCTAGATGAACGAACGTCTCTCCACTTGCTCAGTTCTGAGAGATAAGTGTGTGTGAAATCCGTCCTTCAACTAGCTTGTTGGGAACACAAAGTTTCTTTTCAGTTGCAAACTCCATTCCATACATATATATGGGGAGGTACTAACTCCAACTCGGTTTTACAGTGAAAACGGCAGGAACTACAAACAGGCACTAGGAAACAGTCTGAGAAAGCAGAGAAAAAGTTTCTCCTGCAACCCGTTCCCTTGGATCTAGATGAACGAACGTCTCTCCCCTTGCTCATTTCTGAGAGATAAGTGTGTGTGAAAGCCGTCCTTCACCTAGCTTGTTGGGAACACAAAGTTTCTTTTCAGTTGCAAACTCCATTCCATACATATATATGGGGAGGTACTAGCTCCAATACGGTTTGACAGTGAAAACTGCAGGAACTTCGAACCGGCACTAGGAAACAGAATGAGAAAGCAGAAAAAATGTGTCTCCTGCAACCTGTTCCCTTGGTCCTAGATGAACGAACGTCTCTCCACTTGCTCAGTTCTGAGAGATAAGTGTGTGTGAAAGCCGTCCTTCACCTAGCTTGTTGGGAACACAAAGTTTCTTTTCAGTTGCAAACTCCATTCCATACATATATATGGGGAGGTACTAGCTCCAACTCGGTTTTACAGTGAAAACTGCAGGAACTTCAAACCGGCACTAGGAAACAGACTGAGAAAGCAGAGAAAAAGTGTCTCCTGCAACCCGTTCCCTTGGTGCTAGATGAACGAACGTCTCTCCACTTGCTCAGTTCTGAGAGATAAGTGTGTGTGAAATCCGTCCTTCAACTATTTTGATGGGAACACAAAGTTTCTTTTCAGTTGCAAACTCCATTCCATACATATATATGGGGAGGTACTAGCTCCAAGACGGTTTGAAAGTGAAAACTGCATTAACTTCAAACCGGCACTAAGAAACAGACTGAGAAAGCAGAGAAAATGTGTCTCCTGCAACCCGTTCCCTTGGTGCTAGATGAACGAACGTCTCTCCACTTGCTCAGTTCTGAGAGATAAGTGTGTGTGAAAGCCGTCCTTCACCTAGCTTGTTGGGAACACAAAGTTTCTTTTCAGTTGCAAACTCCATTCCATACATATATATTGGGAGGTACTAGCCCCAACTCGGTTTTACAGTGAAAACTGCAGGAACTTCAAACCGGCACTAGGAAACAGAATGAGAAAGCAGAGAAAAAATGTCTCCTGCAACCCGTTCCCTTGGTGCTAGATGAACGAACGACTCTCGACTTTCTCAGTTCAGAGAGATAAGTGTGTGTGAAAGCCGTCCTTCACCTAGCTTGTTGGGAACACAAAGTTTCTTTTCAGTTGCAAACTCCATTCCATACATATATATATTGGGAGGTACTAGCTCCAACACGGTTTTACAGTGAAAACTGCAGGAACTTCAAACCGGCACTAGGAAACAGACTGAGAAAGCAGAGAAAAAGTGTCTCCTGCAACCCGTTCCCTTGGTGCTAGATGAACGAACGTCTCTACACTTGCTCAGTTCTGAGAGATAAGTGTGTGTGAAAGCCGTCCTTCACCTAGCTTGTTGGGAACACAAAGTTTCTTTTCAGTTGCAAACTCCATTCCAAACATATATATGGGGAGGTACTAGCTCCAACTCGGTTTTACAGTGAAAACTGCAGGAACTTCAAACCGGCACTAGGAAACAGACTGAGAAAGCAGAGAAAAAGTGGCTCCTGCATCCCGTTCCCTTGGTGCTAGATGAACGATCGTCTCTCCACTTGCTCAGTTCTGAGAGATAAGTGTGTGTGAAAGCCGTCCTTCACCTAGCTTGTTGGGAACACAAAGTTTCTTTTCAGTTGCAAACTCCATTCCGTACATATATATGGGGAGGTACTAACCCCAACTCGGATTTACAGTGAAAACTGCAGGAACTTCAAACCAGCACTAGGAAACAGACTGAAAAAGCAGAGAAAATATGTCTCCTGCAACCCGTTTCCTTGGTGCTAGATGAACGAACGTTTCTCGACTGCTCAGTTCTGAGAGATAAGTGTGTGTGAAAGCCGTTCTTCACCTAGCTTGTAGGAACATAAAGTTTCTTTTCAGTTGCAAACTCCATTCCATACATATATATGGGGAAGTACTAGCTCCAACTCGGTTTGACAGTGAAAACTGCAGGAACTTCAAACCGGCACTAGGAAACAGACTGCGAAACAGAGAAAAAGTGTCTCCTGCAACCCGTTCCCTTGGTGCTAGATGAACGAACGTCTCTCCACTTGCTCAGTTCTGAGAGATAAGTGTGTGTGAAAGCCGTCCTTCACATAGCTTGTTGGGAACACAAAGTTTGTTTTCAGTTGCAAGCTCCATTCCATACATATATATGGAGAGGTACTAGCTCCAACTCGGTTTTACAGTGAAAACTGCAGGAAATTCAAACCGGCACTAGGAAACAGACTGAGAAAGCAGAGAAAATGTGTCTCCTGCAACCCGTTCCATTGGTGCTAGATGAACGAACGTCTCTACACTTGCTCAGTTCTGAGAAATAAGTGTGTGTGAAAGCCGTCCTTCACCTAGCTTGAGGGGAACACAAATTTTCTTTTCAGTTGCAAACTCAATTCCATACATATATATGGGGAGGTACTAGCTCCAACTCGGTTTTACAGTGAAAACTGCAGGAACTTCAAACCGGCACTAGGAAACAGACTGAGAAAGCAGAGAAAAAGTGTCTCCTGCAACCCGTTCCCTTGGTGCTAGATGAACGAACGTCTCTCCACTTGCTCAGTTCTGAGAGATAAGTGTGAGTGAAAGCCGTATTTCAACTTGCTTGTTGGGAACACAAAGTTTCTTTTCAGTTGCAAACTCCATTCCATACATATATATGGGTAGGTACTAGCTCCAACACGGTTTGACAGTGAAAACTGCATTAACTTCAAACCGGCACTAGGAAACAGACTGAGAAAGCAGAGAAAAAGTGTCACCTGCAACCCGTTCCCTTGGTGCTAGATGAACGAACGTCTCTGTACATGCTCATTTCTGAGAGATAAATGTGTGTGAAAGCCGTCCTTCACCTAGCTTTTTGGGAACACAAATTTTCTTTTCAGTTGCAAACTCCATTCCATACATATATATGGGGAGGTACTAGCTCCAACTCGGTTTTACAGTGAAAACTGCAGGAACTTCAAACCGGCACTAGGAAACAGACTGAGAAAGCAGAGAAAAAGTGTCCCTGCAACCCGTTTCCTTGGTGCTAGATGAACGAACGACTCTCCACTTGCTCAGTTCTGAGAGATAAGTGTGAGTGAAAGCCGTATTTCAACTTGCTTGTTGGGAACACAAAGTTTCTTTTCAGTTGCAAACTCCATTCCATACATATATATGGTTAGGTACTAGCTCCAACACGGTTTGACAGTGAAAACTGCATTAACTTCAAACCGGCACTAGGAAACAGACTGAGAAAGCAGAGAAAAAGTGTCTCCTGCAACCCGTTCCCTTGGTGCTAGATGAACGAACGTCTCTCCACTTGCTCAGTTCTGAGAGATAAGTGTGTGTGAAAGCCGTCCTTCACCTAGCTTTTTGGGAACACAAAGTTTCTTTTCAGTTGCAAACTCCATTCCATACATATATATGGGGAGGTACTAGCTCCATCTCTGTTTTACCGAGAAAACTGCAGGAACTTCAAACTGGCACTAGGAAACAGACTGAGAAAGCAGAGAAAATGTGTCTCCTGCAACCCGTTCCCTTTGTGCTAGATGAACGAACGTCTCTCCACTTGCTCATTTCTGAGAGATAATTGTGTGTGAAAGCCGTCCTTCACCTAGCTTGTTGAGAACACAAAGTTTCTTTTCAGTTGCAAACTCCATTCCATACATATATATGGGGAGGTACTAGCTCCAACTCGGTTTTACAGTGAAAACTGCAGGAACTTCAAACCGGCACTAGGAAACAGACTGAGAAAGCAGAGAAAAAGTGTCTCCTGCAAACCGTTCCCTTGGTGCTAGATGAAAGAACGTCTCTACACTTGCTCAGTTCTCAGAGAAAAGTGTGTGTGAAAGCCGTCCTTCACCTAGCTTGTTGGGAACACAAAGTTTCTTTTCAGTTGCAAAATCCATTCCATACATATATATGGGGAGGTACTAGCTCCAACTCGGTTTTACAGTGAAAACTGCAGGAACTTCAAACCGGCACTAGGAAACAGAATGAGAAAGCAGAGAAAAAGTGTCTCCTGCAACCCGTTCCCTTGGTGCTAGATGAACGAACGTCTCTCCACTTGCTCAGTTCTGAGAGATAAGTGTGTTTGAAATCCGTCCTTCAACTAGCTTGTTGGGAACACAAATTTTCTTTTCAGTTGCAAACTCCATTCCATACATATATATGGGGAGGTACTAGCTCCAACACGGTTTGACAGTGAAAACTGCATTAACTTCAAACCGGCACTAAGAAACAGACTGAGAAAGCAGAGAAAAAATGTCTCCTTCAACCCGTTCCCTTGGTGCTAGATGAACGAACGTCTCTCCACTTGCTCAGTTCTGAGAGATATGTGTGTGCGAAAGCCGTCCTTCACCTAGCTTGTTGGGAACACAAAGTTTATTATCAGTTGCAAGCTCCAATCCATACATATATATGGAGAGGTACTAGCTCCAACTCGGTTTTACAGTGAAAACTGCAGGAAATTCAAACCGGCACTAGGAAACAGACTGAGAAAGCAGAGAAAATGTGTCTCCTGCAACCCGTTCCATTGGTGCTAGATGAACGAACGTCTCTCCACTTGCTCAGTTCTGAGAAATAAGTGTGTGTGAAAGCCTTCCTTCACCTAGCTTGTTGGGAACACAAATTTTCTTTTCAGTTGCAAACTCAATTCCATACATATATATGGGGAGGTACTAGCTCCAACTCGGTTTTACAGTGAAAACTGCAGGAACTTCAAACCGGCACTAGGAAACAGACTGAGAAAGCAGAGAAAAAGTGTCTCCTGCAACCCGTTTCCTTGGTGCTAGATGAACGAACGTCTCTCCACTTGCTCAGTTCTGAGAGATAAGTGTGAGTGAAAGCCGTATTTCAACTTGCTTGTTGGGAACACAAAGTTTCTTTTCAGTTGCAAACTCCATTCCATACATATATATGGGTAGGTACTAGCTCCAACACGGTTTGACAGTGAAAACTGCATTAACTTCAAACCGGCACTAGGAAACAGACTGAGAAAGCAGAGAAAAAGTGTCTCCTGCAACCCGTACCCTTGGTGCTAGATGAACGAACGTCTCTCCACTTGCTCAGTTCTGAGAGATAAGTGTGTGTGAAAGCCGTCATTCACCTAGCTTGTTGGGAACACAAAGTTTATTTTCAGTTGCAAGCTTCATTCCATACATATATATGGAGAGGTACTAGCTCCAACTCGGTTTTACAGTGAAAACTGCAGGAAATTCAAACCGGCACTAGGAAACAGACTGAGAAAGCAGAGAAAATGTGTCTCCTGCAACCCGTTCCATTGGTGCTAGATGAACGAACGTCTCTCCACTTGCTCAGTTCTGAGAAATAAGTGTGTGTGAAAGCCGTCCTTCACCTAGCTTGTTGGGAACACAAATTTTCTTTTCAGTTGCAAACTCAATTCCATACATATATATGGGGAGGTACTAGCTCCAACTCGGTTTTACAGTGAAAACGGCAGGAACTTCAAACCGGCACTAGGAAACAGACTGAGAAAGCAGAGAAAAAGTGTCTCCTGCAACCCGTTCCCTTGGTGCTAGATGAACGAACGTCTCTCCACTTGCTCAGTTCTGAGAGATAAGTGTGTGTGAAAGCCGTCCTTCACCTAGCTTATTGGGAACACAAAGTTTATTTTCAGTTGCAAGCTCCATTCCATACATATATATGGAGAGGTACTAGCTCCAACTCGGTTTTACAGTGAAAACTGCAGGAAATTCAAACCGGCACTAGGAAACAGACTGAGAAAGCAGAGAAAATGTGTCTCCTGCAAACCGTTTCCTTGGTGCTAGATGAACGAACGTCTCTCCACTTGCTCAGTTCTGAGAAATAAGTGTGTGTGAAAGCCGTCCTTCACCTAGCTTGTTGGGAACACAAATTTTCTTTTCAGTTGCAAACTCAATTCCATACATATATATGGGGAGGTACTAGCTCCAACTCGGTTTTACAGTGAAAACTGCAGGAACTTCAAACCGGCACTAGGAAACAGACTGAGAAAGCAGAGAAAAAGTGTCTCCTGCAACCCGTTTCCTTGGTGCTAGATGAACGAACGTCTCCCCACTTGCTCAGTTCTGAGAGATAAGTGTGAGTGAAAGCCGTATTTCAACTTGCTTGTTGGGAACACAAAGTTTCTTTTCAGTTGCAAACTCCATTCCATACATATATATGGGTAGGTACTGGCTCCAACACGGTTTGACAGTGAAAACTGCATTAACTTCCAACCGGCACTAGGAAACAGACTGAGAAAGCAGAGAAAAAGTGTCTCCTGCAACCCGTTCCCTTGGTGCTAGATGAACGAACGTCTCTGTAGATGCTCATTTCTGAGAGATAAATGTGTGTGAAAGCCGTCCTTAACCTAGCTTTTTGGGAACACAAATTTTCTTTTCAGTTGCAAACTCCATTCCATACAAATATATGGGGAGGTACTAGCTCCAACTCGGTTTTACAGTGAAAACTGCAGGAATTTCAAACCGGCACTAGGAAACAGACTGAGAAAGCAGAGAAAAAGTGTCTCCTGCAACCCGTTTCATTGGTGCTAGATGAACGAACGTCTCTCCACTTGCTCAGTTCTGAGAGATAAGTGTGAGTGAAAGCCGTATTTCAACTTGCTTGTTGGGAACACAAAGTTTCTTTTCAGTTGCAAACTCCATTCCATACATATATATGGTTAGGTACTAGCTCCAACCCGGTTTGACAGTGAAAACTGCATTAACTTCAAACCGGCACTAGGAAACAGACTGAGAAAGCAGAGAAAAAGTGTCTCCTGCAACCCGTTCCCTTGGTGCTAGATGAACGAACGTCTCTCCACTTGCTCAGTTCTGAGAGATAAGTGTGTGTGAAAGCCGTCATTCACCTAGCTTGTTGGGAACACAAAGTTTATTTTCAGGTGCAAGCTTCATTCCATACATATATATGGAGAGGTACTAGCTCCAAATCGGTTTTACAGTGAAAACTGCAGGAAATTCAAACCGGCACTAGGAAACAGACTGAGAAAGCAGAGAAAATGTGTCTCCTGCGACCCGTTCCATTGGTGCTAGATGAACGAACGTCTCTCCACTTGCTCAGTTCTGAGAAATAAGTGTGTGTGAAAGCCGTCCTTCACCTAGCTTGTTGGGAACACAAATTTTCTTTTCAGTTGCAAACTCAATTCCATACATATATATGGGGAGGTACTAGCTCCAACTCGGTTTTACAGTGAAAACGGCAGGAACTTCAAACCGGCACTAGGAAACAGACTGAGAAAGCAGAGAAAATGTGTCTCCTGCGACCCGTTCCATTGGTGCTAGATGAACGAACGTCTCTCCACTTGCTCAGTTCTGAGAAATAAGTGTGTGTGAAAGCCGTCCTTCACCTAGCTTGTTGGGAACACAAATTTTCTTTTCAGTTGCAAACTCAATTCCATACATATATATGGGGAGGTACTAGCTCCAACTCGGTTTTACAGTGAAAACGGCAGGAACTTCAAACCGGCACTAGGAAACAGACTGAGAAAGCAGAGAAAAAGTGTCACCTGCAACCCGTTCCCTTGGTGCTAGATGAACGAACGTCTCTGTACATGCTCATTTCTGAGAGATAAATGTGTGTGAAAGCCGTCCTTCACCTAGCTTTTTGGGAACACAAATTTTCTTTTCAGTTGCAAACTCCATTCCATACATATATATGGGGAGGTACTAGCTCCAACTCGGTTTTACAGTGAAAACTGCAGGAACTTCAAACCGGCACTAGGAAACAGACTGAGAAAGCAGAGAAAAAGTGTCCCTGCAACCCGTTTCCTTGGTGCTAGATGAACGAACGACTCTCCACTTGCTCAGTTCTGAGAGATAAGTGTGAGTGAAAGCCGTATTTCAACTTGCTTGTTGGGAACACAAAGTTTCTTTTCAGTTGCAAACTCCATTCCATACATATATATGGTTAGGTACTAGCTCCAACACGGTTTGACAGTGAAAACTGCATTAACTTCAAACCGGCACTAGGAAACAGACTGAGAAAGCAGAGAAAAAGTGTCTCCTGCAACCCGTTCCCTTGGTGCTAGATGAACGAACGTCTCTCCACTTGCTCAGTTCTGAGAGATAAGTGTGTGTGAAAGCCGTCCTTCACCTAGCTTTTTGGGAACACAAAGTTTCTTTTCAGTTGCAAACTCCATTCCATACATATATATGGGGAGGTACTAGCTCCATCTCTGTTTTACCGAGAAAACTGCAGGAACTTCAAACTGGCACTAGGAAACAGACTGAGAAAGCAGAGAAAATGTGTCTCCTGCAACCCGTTCCCTTTGTGCTAGATGAACGAACGTCTCTCCACTTGCTCATTTCTGAGAGATAATTGTGTGTGAAAGCCGTCCTTCACCTAGCTTGTTGAGAACACAAAGTTTCTTTTCAGTTGCAAACTCCATTCCATACATATATATGGGGAGGTACTAGCTCCAACTCGGTTTTACAGTGAAAACTGCAGGAACTTCAAACCGGCACTAGGAAACAGACTGAGAAAGCAGAGAAAAAGTGTCTCCTGCAAACCGTTCCCTTGGTGCTAGATGAAAGAACGTCTCTACACTTGCTCAGTTCTCAGAGAAAAGTGTGTGTGAAAGCCGTCCTTCACCTAGCTTGTTGGGAACACAAAGTTTCTTTTCAGTTGCAAAATCCATTCCATACATATATATGGGGAGGTACTAGCTCCAACTCGGTTTTACAGTGAAAACTGCAGGAACTTCAAACCGGCACTAGGAAACAGAATGAGAAAGCAGAGAAAAAGTGTCTCCTGCAACCCGTTCCCTTGGTGCTAGATGAACGAACGTCTCTCCACTTGCTCAGTTCTGAGAGATAAGTGTGTTTGAAATCCGTCCTTCAACTAGCTTGTTGGGAACACAAATTTTCTTTTCAGTTGCAAACTCCATTCCATACATATATATGGGGAGGTACTAGCTCCAACACGGTTTGACAGTGAAAACTGCATTAACTTCAAACCGGCACTAAGAAACAGACTGAGAAAGCAGAGAAAAAATGTCTCCTTCAACCCGTTCCCTTGGTGCTAGATGAACGAACGTCTCTCCACTTGCTCAGTTCTGAGAGATATGTGTGTGCGAAAGCCGTCCTTCACCTAGCTTGTTGGGAACACAAAGTTTATTATCAGTTGCAAGCTCCAATCCATACATATATATGGAGAGGTACTAGCTCCAACTCGGTTTTACAGTGAAAACTGCAGGAAATTCAAACCGGCACTAGGAAACAGACTGAGAAAGCAGAGAAAATGTGTCTCCTGCAACCCGTTCCATTGGTGCTAGATGAACGAACGTCTCTCCACTTGCTCAGTTCTGAGAAATAAGTGTGTGTGAAAGCCTTCCTTCACCTAGCTTGTTGGGAACACAAATTTTCTTTTCAGTTGCAAACTCAATTCCATACATATATATGGGGAGGTACTAGCTCCAACTCGGTTTTACAGTGAAAACTGCAGGAACTTCAAACCGGCACTAGGAAACAGACTGAGAAAGCAGAGAAAAAGTGTCTCCTGCAACCCGTTTCCTTGGTGCTAGATGAACGAACGTCTCTCCACTTGCTCAGTTCTGAGAGATAAGTGTGAGTGAAAGCCGTATTTCAACTTGCTTGTTGGGAACACAAAGTTTCTTTTCAGTTGCAAACTCCATTCCATACATATATATGGGTAGGTACTAGCTCCAACACGGTTTGACAGTGAAAACTGCATTAACTTCAAACCGGCACTAGGAAACAGACTGAGAAAGCAGAGAAAAAGTGTCTCCTGCAACCCGTACCCTTGGTGCTAGATGAACGAACGTCTCTCCACTTGCTCAGTTCTGAGAGATAAGTGTGTGTGAAAGCCGTCATTCACCTAGCTTGTTGGGAACACAAAGTTTATTTTCAGTTGCAAGCTTCATTCCATACATATATATGGAGAGGTACTAGCTCCAACTCGGTTTTACAGTGAAAACTGCAGGAAATTCAAACCGGCACTAGGAAACAGACTGAGAAAGCAGAGAAAATGTGTCTCCTGCAACCCGTTCCATTGGTGCTAGATGAACGAACGTCTCTCCACTTGCTCAGTTCTGAGAAATAAGTGTGTGTGAAAGCCGTCCTTCACCTAGCTTGTTGGGAACACAAATTTTCTTTTCAGTTGCAAACTCAATTCCATACATATATATGGGGAGGTACTAGCTCCAACTCGGTTTTACAGTGAAAACGGCAGGAACTTCAAACCGGCACTAGGAAACAGACTGAGAAAGCAGAGAAAAAGTGTCTCCTGCAACCCGTTCCCTTGGTGCTAGATGAACGAACGTCTCTCCACTTGCTCAGTTCTGAGAGATAAGTGTGTGTGAAAGCCGTCCTTCACCTAGCTTATTGGGAACACAAAGTTTATTTTCAGTTGCAAGCTCCATTCCATACATATATATGGAGAGGTACTAGCTCCAACTCGGTTTTACAGTGAAAACTGCAGGAAATTCAAACCGGCACTAGGAAACAGACTGAGAAAGCAGAGAAAATGTGTCTCCTGCAAACCGTTTCCTTGGTGCTAGATGAACGAACGTCTCTCCACTTGCTCAGTTCTGAGAAATAAGTGTGTGTGAAAGCCGTCCTTCACCTAGCTTGTTGGGAACACAAATTTTCTTTTCAGTTGCAAACTCAATTCCATACATATATATGGGGAGGTACTAGCTCCAACTCGGTTTTACAGTGAAAACTGCAGGAACTTCAAACCGGCACTAGGAAACAGACTGAGAAAGCAGAGAAAAAGTGTCTCCTGCAACCCGTTTCCTTGGTGCTAGATGAACGAACGTCTCCCCACTTGCTCAGTTCTGAGAGATAAGTGTGAGTGAAAGCCGTATTTCAACTTGCTTGTTGGGAACACAAAGTTTCTTTTCAGTTGCAAACTCCATTCCATACATATATATGGGTAGGTACTGGCTCCAACACGGTTTGACAGTGAAAACTGCATTAACTTCCAACCGGCACTAGGAAACAGACTGAGAAAGCAGAGAAAAAGTGTCTCCTGCAACCCGTTCCCTTGGTGCTAGATGAACGAACGTCTCTGTAGATGCTCATTTCTGAGAGATAAATGTGTGTGAAAGCCGTCCTTAACCTAGCTTTTTGGGAACACAAATTTTCTTTTCAGTTGCAAACTCCATTCCATACAAATATATGGGGAGGTACTAGCTCCAACTCGGTTTTACAGTGAAAACTGCAGGAATTTCAAACCGGCACTAGGAAACAGACTGAGAAAGCAGAGAAAAAGTGTCTCCTGCAACCCGTTTCATTGGTGCTAGATGAACGAACGTCTCTCCACTTGCTCAGTTCTGAGAGATAAGTGTGAGTGAAAGCCGTATTTCAACTTGCTTGTTGGGAACACAAAGTTTCTTTTCAGTTGCAAACTCCATTCCATACATATATATGGTTAGGTACTAGCTCCAACCCGGTTTGACAGTGAAAACTGCATTAACTTCAAACCGGCACTAGGAAACAGACTGAGAAAGCAGAGAAAAAGTGTCTCCTGCAACCCGTTCCCTTGGTGCTAGATGAACGAACGTCTCTCCACTTGCTCAGTTCTGAGAGATAAGTGTGTGTGAAAGCCGTCATTCACCTAGCTTGTTGGGAACACAAAGTTTATTTTCAGGTGCAAGCTTCATTCCATACATATATATGGAGAGGTACTAGCTCCAAATCGGTTTTACAGTGAAAACTGCAGGAAATTCAAACCGGCACTAGGAAACAGACTGAGAAAGCAGAGAAAATGTGTCTCCTGCGACCCGTTCCATTGGTGCTAGATGAACGAACGTCTCTCCACTTGCTCAGTTCTGAGAAATAAGTGTGTGTGAAAGCCGTCCTTCACCTAGCTTGTTGGGAACACAAATTTTCTTTTCAGTTGCAAACTCAATTCCATACATATATATGGGGAGGTACTAGCTCCAACTCGGTTTTACAGTGAAAACGGCAGGAACTTCAAACCGGCACTAGGAAACAGACTGAGAAAGCAGAGAAAAAGTGTCTCCTGCAACCCGTTCCCTTGGTGCTAGATGAACGAACGTCTCTCCACTTGCTCAGTTCTGAGAGATAAGTGTGTGTGAAAGCCGTCCTTCACCTAGCTTGTTGGGAACACAAAGTTTATTTTCAGTTGCAAGCTCCATTCCATACATATATATGGAGAGGTACTAGCTCCAACTCAGTTTTACAGTGAAAACTGCAGGAAATTCAAACCGGCACTAGGAAACAGACTGAGAAAGCAGAGAAAATGTGTCTCCTGCAACCGGTTCCATTGGTGCTAGATGAACGAACGTCTCTCCACTTGCTCAGTTCTGAGAAATAAATGTGTGTGAAAGCCGTCCTTCACCTAGCTTGTTGGGAACACAAATTTTCTTTTCAGTTGCAAACTCAATTCCATACATATATATGGGGAGGTACTAGCTCCAACTTGGTTTTACAGTGAAAACTGCAGGAACTTCAAACCGGCACTAGGAAACAGACTGAGAAAGCAGAGAAAAAGTGTCTCCTGCAACCCGTTTCCTTGGTGCTAGATGAACGAACGTCTCTCCACTTGCTCAGTTCTGAGAGATAAGTGTGAGTGAAAGCCGAATTTCAACTTGCTTGTTGGGAACACAAAGTTTCTTTTCAGTTGCAAACTCCATTCCATACATATATATGGGTAGGTACTAGCTCCAACACGGTTTGACAGTGAAAACTGCATTAACTTCAAAACGGCACTAGGAAACAGACTGAGAAAGCAGAGAAAAAGTGTCTCCTGCAACCCGTTCCATTGGTGCTAGATGAACGAACGTCTGTGTACATGCTCATTTCTGAGAGATAAATGTGTGTGAAAGCCGTCCTTCACCTAGCTTTTTGGGAACACAAATTTACTTTTCAGTTGCAAACTCCATTCCATACATATATATGGGGAGGTACTAGCTCCAACTCGGTTTTACAGTGAAAACTGCAGGAACTTCAAACCGGCACTAGGAAACAGACTGAGAAAGCAGAGAAAAAGTGTCTCCTGCAACCCGTTCCCTTGGTGCTAGATGAACGAACGTCTCTCCACTTGCTCAGTTCTGAGAGATAAGTGTGAGTGAAAGCCGTATTTCAACTTGCTTGTTGGGAACACAAAGTTTCTTTTCAGTTGCAAACTGCATTCCATACATATATATGGTTAGGTACTAGCTCCAACACGGTTTGACAGTGAAAACTGCATTAAATTCAAACCGGCACTAGGAAACAGACTGAGAAAGCAGAGAAAAAGTGTCTCCTGCAACCCGTTCCCTTGGTGCTAGATGAACGAACGTCTCTCCACTTGCTCAGTTCTGAGAGATAAGTGTGTGTGAAAGCCGTCCTTCACCTAGCTTTTCGGGAACACAAAGTTTCTTTTCAGTTGCAAACTCCATTCCATACATATATATGGGGAGGTAGTAGCTCCAACTCTGTTTTACCGAGAAAACTGCAGGAACTTCAAACTGACACTAGGAAACAGACTGAGAAAGCAGAGAAAATGTGTCTCCTGCAACCCGTTCCCTTTGTGCTAGATGAACGAACGTCTCTCCACTTGCTCATTTCTGAGAGATAATTGTGTGTGAAAGCGGTCCTTCACCTAGCTTGTTGAGAACACAAAGTTTCTTTTCAGTTGCAAACTCCATTCCATACATATATATGGGGAGGTACTAGCTCCAAATCGGTTTTACAGTGAAAACTGCAGGAACTTCAAACCGGCACAAGGAAACAGACTGAGAAAGCAGAGAAAAAGTGTCTCCTGCAAACCGTTCCCTTGGTGCTAGATGAAAGAACGTCTCTACACTTGCTCAGTTCTCAGAGATAAGTGTGTGTGAAAGCCGTCCTTCACCTAGCTTGTTGGGAACACAAAGTTTCTTTTCAGTTGCAAACTCCATTCCATACATATATATGGGGAGGTACTAGCTCCAACTCGGTTTTACAGTGAAAACTGCAGGAACTTCAAACCGGCACTAGGAAACAGAAAGAGAAAGCAGAGAAAAAGTGTCTCCTGCAACCCGTTCCCTTGGTGCTAGATGAACGAACGTCTCTCCACTTGCTCAGTTCTGAGAGATAAGTGTGTTTGAAATCCGTCCTTCAACTAGCTTGTTGGGAACACAAAGTTTCTTTTCAGTTGCAAACTCCATTCCATACATATATATGGGGAGGTACTAGCTCCAACACGGTTTGACAGTGAAAACTGCATTAACTTCAAACAGACACTAAGAAACAGACTGAGAAAGCAGAGAAAAAATGTCTCCTGCAACCCGTTCCCTTGGTGCTAGATGAACGAACGTCTCTCCACTTGCTCAGTTCTGAGAGATATGTGTGTGTGAAAGCCGTCCTTCACCTAGCTTTTTGGGAACACAAAGTTTCTTTTCAGTTGCAAACTCCATTCCATACATATATATGGGGAGGTACTAGCTCCAACTCGGTTTTACAGTGAAAACTGCAGGAACTTCTAACCGGCACTAGGAAACAGACTGAGAAAGCAGAGAAAAAGTGTCTCCTGCCACCCGTACCCTTGGTGCTAGATGAACGAACGTCTCTCCACTTGCTCAGTTCTGAAAGATAAGTGTGTGTGAAATCCGTCCTTCAACTAGCTTGTTGGGAACACAAAGTTTCTTTTCAGTTGCAAACTCCATTCCATACATATATATGGGGAGGTACTAGCTCCAAGACGGTTTGACAGTGAAAACTGCATTAACTTCAATCCGGCACTAAGAAACAGACTGAGAAAGCAGAGAAAAAGTGTCTCCTGCAACCCGTTCCCTTGGTGCTAGATGAACGAACGTCTCTCCACTTGCTCAGTTCTGAGAGATAAGTGTGTGTGAAAGCCGTCCTTCACCTAGCTTGTTGGGAACACAAAGTTTCTTTTCAGTTGCAAACTCCATTCCATACATATATATGGGGAGGTACTAGCTCCAACTCGGTTTTACAGTGAAAACTGCAGGAATTTCAAACCGGCACTAGGAAACAGAATGAGAAAGCAGAGAAAAAGTGTCTCCTGCAACCCGTTCCCTTGGTGCTAGATGAACGAACGTCTCTCCACTTGCTCAGTTCTGAGAGATAAGTGTGTTTGAAATCCGTCCTTCAACTAGCTTGTTGGGAACACAAATTTTCTTTTCAGTTGCAAGCTCCATTCCATACATATATATGGGGAGGTACTACCTCCAACACGGTTTGACAGTGAAAACTGCAGGAACTTCAAACCGGCACTAGGAAACAGACTGAGAAAGCAGAGAAAAAATGTCTCCTGCAATCCGTTCCCTTGGTGCTGGATGAACGAACGTCTCTCCACTTGCTCAGTTCTGAGAGATAAGTGTGTGTGAAAGCCGTACTTCACCTAGCTTGTTGGGAACACAAAGTTTATTATCAGTTGCAAGCTCCAATCCATACATATATATGGAGAGGTACTAGCTCCAACTCGGTTTTACAGTGAAAACTGCAGGAAATTCAAACCGGCACTAGGAAACAGACTGAGAAAGCAGAGAAAATGTGTCTCCTGCAACCCGTTCCTTTGGTGCTAGATGAACGAACGTCTCTCCACTTGCTCAGTTCTGAGAAATAAGTGTGTGTGAAAGCCGTCCTTCACCAAGCTTGTTGGGAACACAAATTTTCTTTTCAGTTGCAAACTCAATTCCATACATATATATGGGGAGGTTCTAGCTCCAACTCGGTTTTACAGTGAAAACGGCAGGAACTTCAAACCGGCACTAGGAAACAGACTGAGAAAGCAGAGAAAAAGTGTCTCCTGCAACCCGTTCCCTTGGTGCTAGATGAACGAACGTCTCTCCACTTGCTCAGTTCTGAGAAATAAGTGTGTGTGAAAGCCGTCCTTCACCAAGCTTGTTGGGAACACAAAGTTTCTTTTCAGTTGCAAACTCAATTCCATACATATATATGGGGAGGTTCTAGCTCCAACTCGGTTTTACAGTGAAAACGGCAGGAACTTCAAACCGGCACTAGGAAACAGACTGAGAAAGCAGAGAAAAAGTGTCTCCTGCAACCCGTTCCCTTGGTGCTAGATGAACGAACGTCTCTCCACTTGCTCAGTTCTGAGAGATAAGTGTGTGTGAAAGCCGTCCTTCACCTAGCTTGTTGGGAACACAAAGTTTATTTTCAGTTGCAAGCTCCATTCCATACATATATATGGAGAGGTACTAGCTCCAAATCGGTTTTACAGTGAAAACTGCAGGAAATTCAAACCGGCACTAAGAAACAGACTGAGAAAGCAGAGAAAAAGTGTCTCCTGCAACCCGTTTCCTGGGTGCTAGATGAACGAACGTCTCTCCACTTGCTCAGTTCTGAGAGATAAGTTTGAGTGAAAGCCGTATTTCAACTTGCTTGTTGGGAACACAAAGTTTCTTTTCAGTTGCAAACTCCATTCCATACATATATATGGGTAGGTACTAGCTCCAACACGGTTTGACAGTGAAAACTGCATTAACTTCAAACCGGCACTAGGAAACAGACTGAGAAAGCAGAGAAAAAGTGTCTCCTGCAACCCGTTCCCTTGGTGCTAGATGAACGAACGTCTGTGTACATGCTCATTTCTGAGAGATAAATGTGTGTGAAAGCCGTCCTTCACCTAGCTTTTTGGGAACACAAATTTTCTTTTCAGTTGCAAACTCCATTCCATACATATATATGGGGAGGTACTAGCTCCAACTCGGTTTTACAGTGAAAACTGCAGGAACTTCAAACCGGCACTAGGAAACAGACTGAGAAAGCAGAGAAAAAGTGTCTCCTGCAACCCGTTTCCTTGGTGCTAGATGAACGAACGTCTCTCCACTTGCTCAGTTCTGAGAGGTAAGTGTGAGTGAAAGCCGTATTTCAACTTGCTTGTTGGGAACAGAAAGTTTCTTTTCAGTTGCAAACTGCATTCCATACATATATATGGTTAGGTACTAGCTCCAACACGGTTTGACAGTGAAAACTGCATTAAATTCAAACCGGCACTAGGAAACAGACTGAGAAAGCAGAGAAAAAGTGTCTCCTGCAACCCGTTCCCTTGGTGCTAGATGAACGAACGTCTCTCCACTTGCTCAGTTCTGAGAGATAAGTGTGTGTGAAAGCCGTCCTTCACCTAGCTTTTCGGGAACACAAAGTTTCTTTTCAGTTGCAAACTCCATTCCATACATATATATGGGGAGGTAGTAGCTCCAACTCTGTTTTACCGAGAAAACTGCAGGAACTTCAAACTGGCACTAGGAAACAGACTGAGAAAGCAGAGAAAATGTGTCTCCTGCAACCCGTTCCCTTTGTGCTAGATGAACGAACGTCTCTCCACTTGCTCATTTCTGAGAGATAATTGTGTGTGAAAGCCGTCCTTCACCTAGCTTGTTGACAACACAAAGTTTCTTTTCAGTTGCAAACTCCATTCCATACATATATATGGGGAGGTACTAGCTCCAAATCGGTTTTACAGTGAAAACTGCAGGAACTTCAAACCGGCACTAGGAAACAGACTGAGAAAGCAGAGAAAAAGTGTCTCCTGCAAACCGTTCCCTTGGTGCTAGATGAAAGAACGTCTCTACACTTGCTCAGTTCTCAGAGATAAGTGTGTGTGAAAGCCGTCCTTCACCTAGCTTGTTGGGAACAGAAAGTTTCTTTTCAGTTGCAAACTCCATTCCATACATATATATGGGGAGGTACTAGCTCCAACTCGGTTTTACAGTGAAAACTGCAGGAACTTCAAACCGGCACTAGGAAACAGAATGAGAAAGCAGAGAAAAAGTGTCTCCTGCAACCCGTTCCCTTGGTGCTAGATGAACGAACGTCTCTCCACTTGCTCAGTTCTGAGAGATAAGTGTGTGTGAAAGCCGTCCTTCACCTAGCTTGTTGGGAACACAAATTTTCTTTTCAGTTGCAAACTCAATTCCATACATATATATGGGGAGGTACTAGCTCCAACTCGGTTTTACAGTGAAAACTGCAGGAACTTCAAACCGGCACTAGGGAACAGACTGAGAAAGCAGAGAAAAAGTGTCTCCTGCAACCCGTTTCCTTGGTGCTAGATGAACGAACGTCTCTCCACTTGCTCAGTTCTGAGAGATAAGTGTGAGTGAAAGCCGTATTTCAACTTGCTTTTTGGGAACACAAAGTTTCTTTTCAGTTGCAAACTCCATTCCATACATATATATGGGGAGGTACTAGCTCCAACACTGTTTGACAGTGAAAACTGCATTAACTTCAAACCTGCACTAGGAAACAGACTGAGAAAGCAGAGAAAAAGTGTCTCCTGCAACCCGTTCCCTTGGTGCTAGATGAACGAACGTCTGTGTACATGCTCATTTCTGAGAGATAAATGTGTGTGAAAGCCGTCCTTCACCTAGCTTTTTGGGAACACAAATTTTCTTTTCAGTTGCAAACTCCATTCCATACATATATATGGGGAGGTACTAGCTCCAACTCGGTTTTACAGTGAAAACTGCAGGAACTTCAAACCGGCACTAGGAAACAGACTGAGAAAGCAGAGAAAAAGTGTCTCCTGCAACCCGTTTCCTTGGTGCTAGATGAACGAACGTCTCTCCACTTGCTCAGTTCTGAGAGATAAGTGTGAGTGAAAGCCGTATTTCAACTTGCTTGTTGGGAAAACAAAGTTTCTTTTCAGTTGCAAACTGCATTCCATACATATATATGGTTAGGTACTAGCTCCAACACGGTTTGACAGTGAAAACTGCATTAAATTCAAACCGGCAGTAGGAAACAGACTGAGAAAGCAGAGAAAAAGTGTCTCCTGCAACCCGTTCCCTTGGTGCTAGATGAACGAACGTCTCTCCACTTGCTCAGTTCTGAGAGATAAGTGTGTGTGAAAGCCGTCCTTCACCTAGCTTTTCGGGAACACAAAGTTTCTTTTCAGTTGCAAACTCCATTCCATACATATATATGGGGAGGTAGTAGCTCCAACTCTGTTTTACCGAGAAAACTGCAGGAACTTCAAACTGGCACTAGGAAACAGACTGAGAAAGCAGAGAAAATGTGTCTCCTGCAACCCGTTCCCTTTGTGCTAGATGAACGAACGTCTCTCCACTTGCTCATTTCTGAGAGATAATTGTGTGTGAAAGCCGTCCTTCACCTAGCTTGTTGACAACACAAAGTTTCTTTTCAGTTGCAAACTCCATTCCATACATATATATGGGGAGGTACTAGCTCCAAATCGGTTTTACAGTGAAAACTGCAGGAACTTCAAACCGGCACTAGGAAACAGACTGAGAAAGCAGAGAAAAAGTGTCTCCTGCAAACCGTTCCCTTGGTGCTAGATGAAAGAACGTCTCTACACTTGCTCAGTTCTCAGAGATAAGTGTGTGTGAAAGCCGTCCTTCACCTAGCTTGTTGGGAACAGAAAGTTTCTTTTCAGTTGCAAACTCCATTCCATACATATATATGGGGAGGTACTAGCTCCAACTCGGTTTTACAGTGAAAACTGCAGGAACTTCAAACCGGCACTAGGAAACAGAATGAGAAAGCAGAGAAAAAGTGTCTCCTGCAACCCGTTCCCTTGGTGCTAGATGAACGAACGTCTCTCCACTTGCTCAGTTCTGAGAGATAAGTGTGTTTGAAATCCGTCCTTCAACTAGCTTGTTGGGAACACAAATTTTCTTTTCAGTTGCAAACTCCATTCCATACATATATATGGGGAGGTACTAGCTCCAACTTGGTTTTACAGTGAAAACTGCATTAACTTCAAACAGACACTAAGAAACAGACTGAGAAAGCAGAGAAAAAATGTCTCCTGCAACCCGTTCCCTTGGTGCTAGATGAACGAACGTCTCTTCACTTGCTCAGTTCTGAGAGATATGTGTGTGTGAAAGCCGTCCTTCACCTAGCTTGTTGGGAACACAAAGTTTCTTTTCAGTTGCAAACTCCATTCCATACATATATATGGGGAGGTACTAGCTCCAACTCGGTTTTACAGTGAAAACTGCAGGAACTTCAAACCGGCACTAGGAAACAGACTGAGAAAGCAGAGAAAAAGTGTCTCCTGCAACCCGTTCCCTTGGTGCTAGATGAACGAACGTCTCTCCACTTGCTCAGTTCTGAGAGATAAGTGTGTGTGAAATCCGTCCTTCAACTAGCTTGTTGGGAACACAAAGTTTCTTTTCAGTTGCAAACTCCATTCCATACATATATATGGGGAGGTACTAGCTCCAAGACGGTTTGACAGTGAAAACTGCATTAACTTCAAACCGGCACTAAGAAACAGACTGAGAAAGCAGAGAAAAAGTGTCCCCTGCAACCCGTTCCCTTGGTGCTAGATGAACGAACGTCTCTCCACTTGCTCAGTTCTGAGAAATAAGTGTGTGTGAAAGCCGTCCTTCACCTAGCTTGTTGGGAACACAAATTTTCTTTTCAGTTGCAAACTCAATTCCATACATATATATGGGGAGGTACTAGCTCCAACTCGGTTTTACAGTGAAAACTGCAGGAACTTCAAACCGGCACTAGGAAACAGACTGAGAAAGCAGAGAAAAAGTGTCTCCTGCAACCCGTTTCCTTGGTGCTAGATGAACGAACGTCTCTCCACTTGCTCAGTTCTGAGAGATAAGTGTGAGTGAAAGCCGTATTTCAACTTGCTTTTTGGGAACACAAAGTTTCTTTTCAGTTGCAAACTCCATTCCATACATATATATGGGGAGGTACTAGCTCCAACACTGTTTGACAGTGAAAACTGCATTAACTTCAAACCTGCACTAGGAAACAGACTGAGAAAGCAGAGAAAAAGTGTCTCCTGCAACCCGTTCCCTTGGTGCTAGATGAACGAACGTCTGTGTACATGCTCATTTCTGAGAGATAAATGTGTGTGAAAGCCGTCCTTCACCTAGCTTTTTGGGAACACAAATTTTCTTTTCAGTTGCAAACTCCATTCCATACATATATATGGGGAGGTACTAGCTCCAACTCGGTTTTACAGTGAAAACTGCAGGAACTTCAAACCGGCACTAGGAAACAGACTGAGAAAGCAGAGAAAAAGTGTCTCCTGCAACCCGTTTCCTTGGTGCTAGATGAACGAACGTCTCTCCACTTGCTCAGTTCTGAGAGATAAGTGTGAGTGAAAGCCGTATTTCAACTTGCTTGTTGGGAAAACAAAGTTTCTTTTCAGTTGCAAACTGCATTCCATACATATATATGGTTAGGTACTAGCTCCAACACGGTTTGACAGTGAAAACTGCATTAAATTCAAACCGGCAGTAGGAAACAGACTGAGAAAGCAGAGAAAAAGTGTCTCCTGCAACCCGTTCCCTTGGTGCTAGATGAACGAACGTCTCTCCACTTGCTCATTTCTGAGAGATAATTGTGTGTGAAAGCCGTCCTTCACCTAGCTTGTTGAGAACACAAAGTTTCTTTTCAGTTGCAAACTCCATTCCATACATATATATGGGGAGGTACTAGCTCCAAATCGGTTTTACAGTGAAAACTGCAGGAACTTCAAACCGGCACTAGGAAACAGACTGAGAAAGCAGAGAAAAAGTGTCTCTTGCAAACCGTTCCCTTGGTGCTAGATGAAAGAACGTCTCTACACTTGCTCAGTTCTCAGAGATAAGTGTGTGTGAAAGCCGTCCTTCACCTAGCTTGTTGGGAACACAAAGTTTCTTTTCAGTTGCAAACTCCATTCCATACATATATATGGGGAGGTACTAGCTCCAACTCGGTTTTACAGTGAAAACTGCAGGAACTTCAAACCGGCACTAGGAAACAGAATGAGAAAGCAGAGAAAAAGTGTCTCCTGCAACCCGTTCCCTTGGTGCTAGATGAACGAACGTCTCTCCACTTGCTCAGTTCTGAGAGATAAGTGTGTTTGAAATCCGTCCTTCAACTAGCTTGTTGGGAACACAAATTTTCTTTTCAGTTGCAAACTCCATTCCATACATATATATGGGGAGGTACTAGCTCCAACACGGTTTGACAGTGAAAACTTCATTAACTTCAAACAGACACTAAGAAACAGACTGAGAAAGCAGAGAAAAAATGTCTCCTGCAACCCGTTCCTTTGGTGCTAGATGAACGAACGTCTCTTCACTTGCTCAGTTCTGAGAGATATGTGTGTGTGAAAGCCGTCCTTCACCTAGCTTGTTGGGAACACAAAGTTTCTTTTCAGTTGCAAACTCCATTCCATACATATATATGGGGAGGTACTAGCTCCAACTCGGTTTTACAGTGAAAACTGCAGGAACTTCAAACCGGCACTAGGAAACAGACTGAGAAAGCAGAGAAAAAGTGTCTCCTGCAACCCGTTCCCTTGGTGCTAGATGAACGAACGTCTCTCCACTTGCTCAGTTCTGAAAGATAAGTGTGTGTGAAATCCGTCCTTCAACTAGCTTGTTCGGAACACAAAGTTTCTTTTCAGTTGCAAACTCCATTCCATACATATATATGGGGAGGTACTAGCTCCAACACGGTTTGACAGTGAAAACTGCATTAACTTCAAACCGGCACTAAGAAACAGATTGAGAAAGCAGAGAAAAAGTGTCTCCTGCAACCCGTTCCCTTGGTGCTAGATGAACGAACGTCTCTCCACTTGCTCAGTTCTGAGAGATAAGTGTGTGTGAAATCCGTCCTTCAACTAGCTTGTTGGGAACACAAAGTTTCTTTTCAGTTGCAAACTCCATTCCATACATATATATGGGGAGGTACTAGCTCCAAGACCGTTTGACAGTGAAAACTGCATTAACTTCAAACCGGCACTAAGAAACAGACTGAGAAACAGAGAAAAAGTGTCTCCTGCAATCCGTTCCCTTGGTGCTAGATGAACGAACGTCTCTCCACTTGCTCAGTTCTGAGAGATAAGTGTGTTTGAAATCCGTCCTTCAACTAGCTTGTTGGGAACACAAATTTTCTTTTCAGTTGCAAACTCCATTCCATACATATATATGGGGAGGTACTAGCTCCAACACGGTTTGACAGTGAAAACTGCATTAACTTCAAACCGGCACTAAGAAACAGACTGAGAAAGCAGAGAAAAAATGTCTCCTGCAACCCGTTCCCTTGGTGCAAGATGAACGAACGTCCCTCCACTTGCTCTGTTCTGAGAGATATGTGTGTGTGAAAGCCGTACTTCACCTAGCTTGTTGGGAACACAAAGTTTCTTTTCAGTTGCAAACTCCATTCCATACATATATATGGGGAGGTACTAGCTCCAACTCGGTTTTACAGTGAAAACTGCAGGAACTTCAAACCGGCACTAGGAAACAGACTGAGAAAGCAGAGAAAAAGTGTCTCCTGCAACCCGTTCCCTTGGTGCTAGATGAACGAACGTCTCTCCACTTGCTCAGTTCTGAGAGATAAGTGTGTGTGAAATCCGTCCTTCAACTAGCTTGTTGGGAACACAAAGTTTCTTTTCAGTTGCAAACTCCATTCCATACATATATATGGGGAGGTACTAGCTCCAATACGGTTTGACAGTGAAAACTGCATTAACTTCAAACCGGCACTAAGAAACAGACTGAGAAAGCAGAGGAAAAGTGTCTCCTGCAACCCGTTCCCTTGGTGCTAGATGAACGAACGTCTCTCCACTTGCTCAGTTCTCAGAGATAAGTGTGTGTGAAAGCCGTCCTTCACCTAGCTTGTTGGGAACACAAAGTTTCTTTTCAGTTGCAAACTCCATTCCATACATATATATGGGGAGGTACTAGCTCCAACTCGGTTTTACAGTGAAAACTGCAGGAACTTCAAACCGGCACTAGGAAACAGACTGAGAAAGCAGAGGAAAAGTGTCTAATGCAACCCGTTCCCTTGGTGCTAGATGAACGAACGTCTCTCCACTTGCTCAGTTCTGAGAGATAAGTGTGAGTGAAAGCCGTATTTCAACTTGCTTGTTGGGAACACAAAGTTTCTTTTCAGTTGCAAACTGCATTCCATACATATATATGGTTAGGTACTAGCTCCAACACGGTTTGACAGTGAAAACTGCATTAACTTCAAACCGGCACTAGGAAACAGACTGAGAAAGCAGAGAAAATGTGTCTCCTGCAACCCGTTCCCTTGGTGCTAGATGAACGAACGTCTCTCCACTTGCTCAGTTCTGAGAGATAAGTGTGTGTGAAAGCCGTCCTTCACCTAGCTTTTTGGGAACACAAAGTTTCTTTTCAGTTGGAAACTCCATTCCATACATATATATGGGGAGGTACTAGCTCCAACTCTGTTTTACCGAGAAAACTGCAGGAACTTCAAACTGGCACTAGGAAACAGACTGAGAAAGAAGAGAAAATGTGTCTCCTGCAACCCGTTCCCTTTGTGCTAGATGAACGAACGTCTCTCCACTTGCTCATTTCTGAGAGATAATTGTGTGTGAAAGCCGTCCTTCACCTAGCTTGTTGAGAACACAAAGTTTCTTTTCAGTTGCAAACTCCATTCCATACATATATATGGGGAGGTACTAGCTCCAACTCGGTTTTACAGTGAAAACTGCATTAACTTCAAACCGGCACTAGGAAACAGACTGAGAAAGCAGAGAAAAAGTGTCTCCTGCAAACCGTTCCCTTGGTGCTAGATGAAAGAACGTCTCTACACTTGCTCAGTTCTCAGAGATAAGTGTGTGTGAAAGCCGCCCTTCACCTAGCTTGTTGGGAACACAAAGTTTCTTTTCAGTTGCAAACTCCATTCCATACATATATATGGGGAGGAACTAGCTCCAACTCGGTTTTACAGTGAAAACTGCAGGAACTTCAAACCGGCACTAGGAAACAGACTGAGAAAGCAGAGAAAAAGTGTCTCCTGCAACCCGTTCCCTTGGTGCTAGATGAACGAACGTCTCTCCACTTGCTCAGTTCTGAGAAATAAGTGTGTGTGAAATCCGTCCTTCAACTAGCTTGTTGGGAACACAAAGTTTCTTTTCAGTTGCAAACTCCATTCCATACATATATATGGGGAGGTACTAGCTCCAATACGGTTTGACAGTGAAAACTGCATTAACTTCAAACCGGCACTAAGAAACAGACTGAGAAAGCAGAGGAAAAGTGTCTCCTGCAACCCGTTCCCTTGGTGCTAGATGAACGAACGTCTCTCCACTTGCTCAGTTCTCAGAGATAAGTGTGTGTGAAAGCCGTCCTTCACCTAGCTTGTTGGGAACACAAAGTTTCTTTTCAGTTGCAAACTCCATTCCATACATATATATGGGGAGGTACTAGCTCCAACTCGGTTTTACAGTGAAAACTGCAGGAACTTCAAACCGGCACTAGGAAACAGACTGAGAAAGCAGAGAAAAAGTGTCTCCTGCAACCCGTTCCCTTGGTGCTAGATGAACGAACGTCTGTCCAATTGCTCAGTTCTGAGAGATAAGTGTGTGTGAAATCCGTCCTTCAACTAGCTTGTTGGGAACACAAAGTTTCTTTTCAGTTGCAAACTCCATTCCATACATATATATGGGGAGGTACTAGCTCCAAGACGGTTTGAAAGTGAAAACTGCATTAACTTCAAACCGGCACTAAGAAACAGACTGAGAAAGCAGAGAAAAAGTGTCTCCTGCAACCCGTTCCATTGGTGCTAGATGAACGAACGTCTCTCCACTTGCTCAGTTCTGAGAGATAAGTGTGTGTGAAAGCCGTCCTTCACCTAGCTTGTTGGGAACACAAAGTTTCTTTTCAGTTGCAATATCCATTCCATACATATATATTGGGAGGTACTAGCCCCAACTCGGTTTTACAGTGAAAACTGCAGGAACTTCAAACCGGCACTAGGAAACAGACTGAGAAAGCAGAGAAAAAGTGTCTCCTGCAAACCGTTCCCTTGGTGCTAGATGAAAGAACGTCTCTACACTTGCTCAGTTCTCAGAGGTAAGTGTGTGTGAAAGCCGCCCTTCACCTAGCTTGTTGGGAACACAAAGTTTCTTTTCAGTTGCAAACTCCATTCCATACTTCTATATGGGGAGGTAGTAGCTCCAACTCTGTTTTACCGAGAAAACTGCAGGAACTTCAAACTGGAACTAGGAAACAGACTGAGAAAGCAGAGAAAATGTGTCTCCTGCAACCCGTTCCCTTTGTGCTAGATGAACGAACGTCTCTCCACTTGCTCATTTCTGAGAGATAATTGTGTGTGAAAGCCGTCCTTCACCTAGCTTGTTGAGAACACAAAGTTTCTTTTCAGTTGCAAACTCCATTCCATACATATATATGGGGAGGTACTAGCTCCAACTCGGTTTTACAGTGAAAACTGCAGGAACTTCAAACCGGCACTAGGAAACAGACTGAGAAAGCAGAGAAAAAGTGTCTCCTGCAACCCGTTCCCTTGGTGCTAGATGAACGAACGTCTCTCCACTTGCTCAGTTCTGAGAGATAAGTGTGTGTGAAATCCGTCCTTCAACTAGCTTGTTGGGAACACAAAGTTTCTTTTCAGTTGCAAACTCCATTCCATACATATATATGGGGAGGTACTAGCTCCAATACGGTTTGACAGTGAAAACTGCATTAACTTCAAACCGGCACTAAGAAACAGACTGAGAAAGCAGAGGAATAGTGTCTCCTGCAACCCGTTCCCTTGGTGCTAGATGAACGAACGTCTCTCCACTTGCTCAGTTCTCAGAGATAAGTGTGTGTGAAAGCCGTCCTTCACCTAGCTTGTTGGGAACACAAAGTTTCTTTTCAGTTGCAAACTCCATTCCATACTTATATATGGGGAGGTACTAGCTCCAACTCGGTTTTACAGTGAAAACTGCAGGAACTTCAAACCGGCACTAGGAAACAGACTGAGAAAGCAGAGAAAAAGTGTCTCCTGCAACCCGTTCCCTTGGTGCTAGATGAACGAACGTCTGTCCAATTGCTCAGTTCTGAGAGATAAGTGTGTGTGAAATCCGTCCTTCAACTAGCTTGTTGGGAACACAAAGTTTCTTTTCAGTTGCAAACTCCATTCCATACATATATATGGGGAGGTACTAGCTCCAAGACGGTTTGAAAGTGAAAACTGCATTAACTTCAAACCGGCACTAAGAAACAGACTGAGAAAGCAGAGGAAAAGTGTCTCCTGCAACCCGTTCCCTTGGTGCTAGATGAACGAACGTCTCTCCACTTGCTCAGTTCTGAGAGATAAGTGTGTGTGAAAGCCGTCCTTCACCTAGCTTGTTGGGAACACAAAGTTTCTTTTCAGTTGCAATATCCATTCCATACATATATATTGGGAGGTACTAGCCCCAACTCGGTTTTACAGTGAAAACTGCAGGAACTTCAAACCGGCACTAGGAAACAGACTGAGAAAGCAGAGAAAAAATGTCTCCTGCAACCCGTTCCCTTGGTGCTAGATGAACGAAAGTCTCTCCACTTGCTCAGTTCTGAGAGATAAGTGTGTGTGAAAGCCGTCCTTCACCTAGCTTTTTGGGAACACAAAGTTTCTTTTCAGTTGCAAACTCCATTCCATACATATATATGGGGAGGTAGTAGCTCCAACTCTGTTTTACCGAGAAAACTGCAGGAACTTCAAACTGGCACTAGGAAACAGACTGAGAAAGCAGAGAAAATGTGTCTCCTGCAACCCGTTCCCTTTGTGCTAGATGAACGAACGTCTCTCCACTTGCTCATTTCTGAGAGATAATTGTGTGTGAAAGCCGTCCTTCACCTAGCTTGTTGAGAACACAAAGTTTCTTTTCAGTTGCAAACTCCATTCCATACATATATATGGGGAGGTACTAGCTCCAACTCTGTTTTACAGTGAAAACTGCAGGAACTTCAAACCGGCACTAGGAAACAGACTGAGAAAGCAGAGAAAAAGTGTCTCCTGCAACCCGTTTCCTTGGTGCTAGATGAACGAACGTCTCTCCACTTGCTCAGTTCTGAGAGATAAGTGTGAGTGAAAGCCGTATTTCAACTTACTTGTTGGGAACACAAAGTTTCTTTTCAGTTGCAAACTCCATTCCATACATATATATGGTTAGGTACTAGCTCCAACACGGTTTGACATTGAAAACTGCATTAACTTCAAACCGGCACTAGGAAACAGACTGAGAAAGCAGAGAAAAAGTGTCTCCTGCAACCCGTTCCCTTGGTGCTAGATGAACGAACGTCTCTCCACTTTCTCAGTTCTGAGAGATAAGTGTGTGTGAAAGCCGTCCTTCACCTAGCTTTTTGGGAACACAAAGTTTCTTTTCAGTTGCAAACTCCATTCCATACATATATATGGGGAGGTAGTAGCTCCAACTCTGTTTTACCGAGAAAACTGCAGGAACTTCAAACTGGCACTAGGAAACAGACTGAGAAAGCAGAGAAAATGTGTCTCCTGCAACCCGTTCCCTTTGTGCTAGATGAACGAACGTCTCTCCACTTGCTCAGTTCTGAGAGATAATTGTGTGTGAAAGCCGTCCTTCACCTAGCTTGTTGAGAACACAAAGTTTCTTTTCAGTTGCAAACTCCATTCCATACATATATATAGGGAGGTACTAGCTCTAACTCGGTTTTACAGTGAAAACTGCAGGAACTTCAAACCGGCATTAGGAAACAGACTGAGAAAGCAGAGAAAAAGTGTCTCCTGCAAACCGTTCCCTTGGTGCTAGATGAAAGAACGTCTCTACACTTGCTCAGTTCTCAGAGATAAGTGTGTGTGAAAGCCGTATTTCAACTTGCATGTTGGGAACACAAAGTTTCTTTTCAGTTGCAAACTCCATTCCATACATATATATGGGGAGGTACTAGCTCCAACTCGGTGTTACAGAGAAAACTACAGGAACATCAAACCGGCACTAGGAAACAGACTGAGAAAGCAGAGAAAAAGTGTCTCCTGCAACCCGTTCCCTTGGTGCTAGATGAACGAACGTCTCTCCACTTGCTCAGTTCTGAGAGATAAGTGTGTGTGAAATCCGTCCTTCAACTAGCTTGTTGGGAACACAAAGTTTCTTTTCAGTTGCAAACTCCATTCCATACATATATATGGGGAGGTACTAGCTCCTATACGGTTTGACAGTGAAAACTGCATTAACTTCAAACCGGCACTAAGAAACAGACTGAGAAAGCAGAGGAAAAGTGTCTCCTGCAACCCGTTCCCTTGGTGCTAGATGAACGAACGTCTCTCCACTTGCTCAGTTCTGAGAGATAAGTGTGAGTGAAAGCCGTATTTCAACTTGATTGTTGGGAACACAAAGTTTCTTTTCAGTTGCAAACTGCATTCCATACATATATATGGTTAGGTACTAGCTCCAACACGGTTTGACAGTGAAAACTGCATTAACTTCAAACCGGCACTAGGAAACAGACTGAGAAAGCAGAGAAAATGTGTCTCCTGCAACCCGTTCCCTTGGTGCTAGATGAACGAACGTCTCTCCACTTGCTCAGTTCTGAGAGATAAGTGTGAGTGAAAGCCGTCCTTCACCTAGCTTTTTGGGAACACAAAGTTTCTTTTCAGTTGCAAACTCCATTCCATACATATATATGGGGAGGTAGTAGCTCCAACTCTGTTTTACCGAGAAAACTGCAGGAACTTCAAACTGGCACTAGGAAACAGACTGAGAAAGCAGAGAAAATGTGTCTCCTGCAACCCGTTCCCTTTGTGCTAGATGAACGAACGTCTCTCCACTTGCTCATTTCTGAGAGATAATTGTGTGTGAAAGCCGTCCTTCACCTAACTTGTTGAGAACACAAAGTTTCTTTTCAGTTGCAAACTCCATTCCATACATATATATGGGGAGGTACTAGCTCCAACTCTGTTTTACAGTGAAAACTGCAGGAACTTCAAACCGGCACTAGGAAACAGACTGAGAATGCAGAGAAAAAGTGTCTCCTGCAAACCGTTCCCTTGGTGCTGGATGAAAGAAAGTCTCTACACTTGCTCAGTTCTCAGAGATAAGTGTGTGTGAAAGCCGTCCTTCACCTAGCTTGTTGGGAACACAAAGTTTCTTTTCAGTTGCAAACTCCATTCCATACATATATATGGGGAGGTACTAGCTCCAACTCGGTTTTACAGTGAAAACTGCAGGAACTTCAAACCGGCACTAGGAAACAGACTGAGAAAGCAGTGAAAAAGTGTCTCCTGCAACCCGTTCCCTTGGTGCTAGATGAACGAACGTCTCTCCACTTGCTCAGTTCTGAGAGATAAGTGTGTGTGAAATCCGTCCTTCAACTAGCTTGTTGGGAACACAAAGTTTCTTTTCAGTTGCAAACTCCATTCCATACATATATATGGGGAGGTACTAGCTCCAATACGGTTTGACAGTGAAAACTGCATTAACTTCAAACCGGCACTAAGAAACAGACTGAGAAAGCAGAGGAAAAGTGTCTCCTGCAACCCGTTCCCTTGGTGCTAGATGAACGAACGTCTCTCCACTTGCTCAGTTCTCAGAGATAAGTGTGTGTGAAAGCCGTCCTTCACCTAGCTTGTTGGGAACACAAAGTTTCTTTTCAGTTGCAAACTCCATTCCATACATATATATGGGGAGGTACTAGCTCCAACTCGGTTTTACAGTGAAAACTGCAGGAACTTCAAACCGGCACTAGGAAACAGACTGAGAAAGCAGAGGAAAAGTGTCTCCTGCAACCCGTTCCATTGGTGCTAGATGAACGAACGTCTGTCCAATTGCTCAGTTCTGAGAGATAAGTGTGTGTGAAATCCGTCCTTCAACTAGCTTGTTGGGAACACAAAGTTTCTTTTCAGTTGCAAACTCCATTCCATACATATATATGGGGAGGTACTAGCTCCAAGACGGTTTGAAAGTGAAAACTGCATTAACTTCAAACCGGCACTAAGAAACAGACTGAGAAAGCAGAGGAAAAGTGTCTCCTGCAACCCGTTCCCTTGGTGCTAGATGAACGAACGTCTCTCCACTTGCTCAGTTCTGAGAGATAAGTGTGTGTGAAATCCGTCCTTCAACTAGCTTGTTGGGAACACAAAGTTTCTTTTCAGTTGCAAACTCCATTCCATACATATATATGGGGAGGTACTAGCTCCAATACGGTTTGACAGTGAAAACTGCATTAACTTCAAACCGGCACTAAGAAACAGACTGAGAAAGCAGAGGAAAAGTGTCTCCTGCAACCCGTTCCCTTGGTGCTAGATGAACGAACGTCTCTCCACTTGCTCAGTTCTCAGAGATAAGTGTGTGTGAAAGCCGTCCTTCACCTAGCTTGTTGGGAACACAAAGTTTCTTTTCAGTTGCAAACTCCATTCCATACATATATATGGGGAGGTACTAGCTCCAACTCGGTTTTACAGTGAAAACTGCAGGAACTTCAAACCGGCACTAGGAAACAGACTGAGAAAGCAGAGAAAAAGTGTCTCCTGCAACCCGTTCCCTTGGTGCTAGATGAACGAACGTCTGTCCAATTGCTCAGTTCTGAGAGATAAGTGTGTGTGAAATCCGTCCTTCAACTAGCTTGTTGGGAACACAAAGTTTCTTTTCAGTTGCAAACTCCATTCCATACATATATATGGGGAGGTACTAGCTCCAAGACGGTTTGAAAGTGAAAACTGCATTAACTTCAAACCGGCACTAAGAAACAGACTGAGAAAGCAGAGAAAAAATATCTCCTGCAACCCGTTCCCTTGGTGCTAGATGAACGAACGTCTCTCCACTTGCTCATTTCTGAGAGATAATTGTGTGTGAAAGCCGTCCTTCACCTAGCTTGTTGAGAACACAAAGTTTCTTTTAAGTTGCAAACTCCATTCCATACATATATATGGGGAGGTACTAGCTCCAACTCGGTTTTACAGTGAAAACTGCAGGAACTTCAAACCGGCACTAGGAAACAGACTGAGAAAGCAGAGAAAAAGTGTCTCCTGCAACCCGTTTCCTTGGTGCTAGATGAACGAACGTCTCTCCACTTGCTCAGTTCTGAGAGATAAGTGTGAGTGAAAGCCGTATTTCAACTTGCTTGTTGGGAACACAAAGTTTCTTTTCAGTTGCAAACTCCATTCCATACATATATATGGTTAGGTACTAGCTCCAACACGGTTTGACAGTGAAAACTGCATTAACTTCAAACCGGCACTAGGAAACAGACTGAGAAAGCAGAGAAAAAGTGTCTCCTGCAACCCGTTCCCTTGGTGCTAGATGAACGAACGTCTCTCCACTTGCTCAGTTCTGAGAGATAAGTGTGTGTGAAAGCCGTCCTTCACCTAGCTTTTTGGGAACACAAAGTTTCTTTTCAGTTGCAAACTCTATTCCATACATATATATGGGGAGGTAGTAGCTCCAACTCTGTTTTACCGAGAAAACTGCAGGAACTTCAAACTGGCACTAGGAAACAGACTGAGAAAGCAGAGAAAATGTGTCTCCTGCAACCCGTTCCCTTTGTGCTAGATGAAAGAACGTCTCTCCACTTGCTCAGTTCTGAGAGATAATTGTGTGTGAAAGCCTTCCTTCACCTAGCTTGTTGAGAACACAAAGTTTCTTTTCAGTTGCAAACTCCATTCCATATATATATATGGGGAGGTACTAGCTCCAACTCGGTTTTACAGTGAAAACTGCAGGAACATCAAACCGGCACTAAGAAACAGACTGAGAAAGCAGAGGAAAAGTGTCTCCTGCAACCCGTTCCCTTGGTGCTAGATGAACGAACGTCTCTCCACTTGCTCAGTTCTCAGAGATAAGTGTGTGTGAAAGCCGTCCTTAACCTAGCTTCTTGGGAACACAAAGTTTCTTTTCAGTTGCAAACTCCATTCCATACATATATATGGGGAGGTACTAGCTCCAACTCGGTTTTACAGTGAAAACTGCAGGAACTTCAAACCGGCACTAGGAAACAGACTGAGAAAGCAGAGAAAAAGTGTCTCCTGCAACCCGTTCCCTTGGTGCTAGATGAACGAACGTCTGTCCAATTGCTCAGTTCTGAGAGATAAGTGTGTGTGAAATCCGTCCTTCAACTAGCTTGTTTGGAACACAAAGTTTCTTTTCAGTTGCAAACTCCATTCCATACATATATATGGGGAGGTACTAGCTCCAAGACGGTTTGAAAGTGAAAACTGCATTAACTTCAAACCGGCACTAAGAAACAGACTGAGAAAGCAGAGAAAAAGTGTCTCCTGCAACCCGTTTCCTTGGTGCTAGATGAACGAACGTCTCTCCACTTGCTCAGTTCTGAGAGATAAGTGTGAGTGAAAGCCGTATTTCAACTTGCTTGTTGGGAACACAAAGTTTCTTTTCAGTTGCAAACTCCATTCCATACATATATATGGTTAGGTACTAGCTCCAACACGGTTTGACAGTGAAAACTGCATTAACTTCAAACCGGCACTAGGAAACAGACTGAGAAAGCAGAGAAAAAGTGTCTCCTGCAACCCGTTCCCTTGGTGCTAGATGAACGAACGTCTCTCCACTTGCTCAGTTCTGAGAGATAAGTGTGTGTGAAATCCGTCCTTCAACTAGCTTTTTGGGAACACAAAGTTTCTTTTCAGTTGCAAACTCCATTCCATACATATATATGGGGAGGTACTAGCTCCAACACGGTTTGACAGTGAAAACTGCATTAACTTCAAACCGGCACTAAGAAACAGACTGAGAAAGCAGAGAAAAAGTGTCTCCTGCAACCCGTTTCCTTGGTGCTAGATGAACGAACGTCTCTCCACTTGCTCAGTTCTGAGAGATAAGTGTGAGTGAAAGCCGTATTTCAACTTGCTTGTTGGGAACACAAAGTTTCTTTTCAGTTGCAAACTCCATTCCATACATATATATGGTTAGGTACTAGCTCCAACACGGTTTGACAGTGAAAACTGCATTAACTTCAAACCGGCACTAGGAAACAGACTGAGAAAGCAGAGAAAAAGTGTCTCCTGCAACCCGTTCCCTTGGTGCTAGATGAACGAACGTCTCTCCACTTGCTCAGTTCTGAGAGATATGTGTGTGTGAAAGCCGTCCTTCACCTAGCTTGTTGGGAACACAAAGTTTCTTTTCAGTTGCAAACTCCATTCCATACATATATATGGGGAGGTAGTAGCTCCAACACTGTTTTACCGAGAAAACTGCAGGAACTTCAAACTGGCACTAGGAAACAGACTGAGAAAGCAGAGAAAATGTGTCTCCTGCAACCCGTTCCCTTTATGCTAGATGAACGAACGTCTCTCCACTTGCTCAGTTCTGAGAGATAATTGTGTGTGAAAGCCGTCCTTCACCTAGCTTGTTGAGAACACAAAGTTTCTTTTCACTTGCAAACTCCATTCCATACATATATATGGGGAGGTACTAGCTCCAACTCGGTTTTACAGTGAAAACTGCAGGAACTTCAAACCGGCACTAGGAAACAGACTGAGAAAGCAGAGAAAAAGTGTCTCCTGCAAACCGTTCCCTTGGTGCTAGATGAAAGAACGTCTCTACACTTGCTAGGTTCTCAGAGATAAGTGTGTGTGAAAGCCGTATTTCAACTTGCTTGTTGGGAACACAAAGTTTCTTTTCAGTTGCAAACTCCATTCCATACATATATATGGGGAGGTACTAGCTCCAACTCGGTGTTACAGTGAAAACTGCAGGAACATCAAACCGGCACTAGGAAACAGACTGAGAAAGCAGAGAAAAAGTGTCTCCTGCAACCCGTTCCCTTGGTGCTAGATGAACGAACGTCTCTCCACTTCCTCAGTTCTGAGAGATAAGTGTGTGTGAAATCCGTCCTTCAACTAGCTTGTTGGGAACACAAAGTTTCTTTTCAGTTGCAAACTCCATTCCATACATATATATGGGGAGGTACTAGCTCTAATACTGTTTGACAGTGAAAACTGCATTAACTTCAAACCGGCACTAAGAAACAGACTGAGAAAGCAGAGGAAAAGTGTCTCCTGCAACCCGTTCCCTTGGTGCTAGATGAACGAACGTCTCACCACTTGCTCAGTTCTGAGAGATAAGTGTGAGTGAAAGCCGTATTTAAACTTGCTTGTTGGGAACACAAAGTTTCTTTTCAGTTGCAAACTGCATTCCATACATATATATGGTTAGGTACTAGCTCCAACACGGTTTGACAGTGAAAACTGCATTAACTTCAAACCGGCACTAGGAAACAGACTGAGAAAGCAGAGAAAATGTGTCTCCTGCAACCCGTTCCCTTGGTGCTAGATGAAAGAACGTCTCTCCACTTGCTCAGTTCTGAGAGATAAGTGTGTGTGAAAGCCGTCCTTCACCTAGCTTTTTGTGAACACAAATTTTATTTTCAGTTGCAAACTCCATTCCATACATATATATGGGGAGTTAGTAGCTCCAACTCTGTTTTACCGAGAAAACTGCAGGAACTTCAAACTGGCACTAGGAAACAGACTGAGAAAGCAGAGAAAATGTGTCTCCTGCAACCCGTTCCCTTTGTGCTAGATGAACGAACGTCTCTCCACTTGCTCATTTCTGAGAGATAATTGTGTGTGAAAGCCGTCCTTCACCTAGCTTGTTGAGAACACAAAGTTTCTTTTCAGTTGCAAACTCCATTCCATACATATATATGGGGAGGTACTAGCTGCAACTCGGTTTTACAGTGAAAACTGCAGGAACTTCAAACCGGCACTAGGAAACAGACTGAGAAAGCAGAGAAAAAGTGTCTCCTGCAACCCGTTCCCTTGGTGCTAGATGAACGAACGTCTCGCCACTTGCTCAGTTCTGAGAGATAAGTGTGTGTGAAAGCCGTACTTCACCTAGCTTGTTGGGAACACAAAGTTTCGTTTCAGTTGCAAACTCCATTCCATACATATATATGGGGAGGTACTAGCTCCAAATCGGTTTTACAGTGAAAACTGCAGGAACTTCAAACCGGCACTAGGAAACAGACTGAGAAAGCAGAGAAAAAGTGTCTCCTGCAACCCGTTCCCTTGGTGCTAGATGAACGAACGTCTCTCCACTTGCTCATTTCTGAGAGATAAGTGTGTGTGAAATCCGTCCTTCAACTAGCTTGTTGGGAACACAAAGTTTCTTTTCAGTTGCAAACTCCATTCCATACATATATATGGGGAGGTACTAGCTCCAATACGGTTTGACAGTGAAAACTGCATTAACTTCAAACCGGCACTAAGAAAAAGACTGAGAAAGCAGAGGAAAAGTGTCTCCTGCAACCCGTTCCCTTGGTGCTAGATGAACGAACGTCTCTCCACTTGCTCAGTTCTCAGAGATAAGTGTGTGTGAAAGCCGTCCTTCACCTAGCTTGTTGGGAACACAAAGTTTCTTTTCAGTTGCAAACTCCATTCCATACATATATATGGGGAGGTACTAGCTCCAACTCGGTTTTACAGTGAAAACTGCAGGAACTTCAAACCGGCACTAGGAAACAGACTGAGAAAGCAGAGAAAATGTGTCTCCTGCAACCCGTTCCCTTGGTGCTAGATGAACGAACGTCTCTCCACTTGCTCAGTTCTGAGAGATAAGTGTGAGTGAAAGCCGTATTTCAACTTGCTTGTTGGGAACACAAAGTTTCTTTTCAGTTGCAAACTGCATTCCATACATATATATGGTTAGGTACTAGCTCCAACACGGTTTGACAGTGAAAACTGCATTAACTTCAAACCGGCACTAGGAAACAGACTGAGAAAGCAGAGAAAATGTGTCTCCTGCAACCCGTTCCCTTGGTGCTAGATGAACGAACGTCTCTCCACTTGCTCAGTTCTGAGAGATAAGTGTGTGTGAAAGCCGTCCTTCACCTAGCTTTTTGGGAACACAAAGTTTCTTTTCAGTTGCAAACTCCATTCCATACATATATATGGGGAGGTAGTAGCTCCAACTCTGTTTTACCGAGAAAACTGCAGGAACTTCAAACCGGCACTAGGAAACAGACTGAGAAAGCAGAGAAAAAGTGTCTCCTGCAACCCGTTCCCTTGGTGCTAGATGAACGAACGTCTCTCCACTTGCTCAGTTCTGAGAGATATGTGTGTGTGAAATCCGTCCTTCAACTAGCTTGTTGGGAACACAAAGTTTCTTTTCAGTTGCAAACTCCATTCCATACATATATATGGAGAGGTACTAGCTCCAATACGGTTTGACAGTGAAAACTGCATTAACTTCAAACCGGCACTAAGAAACAGACTGAGAAAGCAGAGGAAAAGTGTCTCCTGCAACCCGTTCCCTTGGTGCTAGATGAACGAACGTCTCTCCACTTGCTCAGTTCTCAGAGATAAGTGTGTGTGAAATCCGTCCTTCAACTAGCTTGTTGGGAACACAAAGTTTCTTTTCAGTTGCAAACTCCATTCCATACATATATATGGGGAGGTACTAGCTCCAATACGGTTTGAAAGTGAAAACTGCATTAACTTCAAACCGGCACTAAGAAAAAGACTGAGAAAGCAGAGGAAAAGTGTCTCCTGCAACCCGTTCCCTTGGTGCTAGATGAACGAACGTCTCTCCACTTGCTCAGTTCTCAGAGATAAGTGTGTGTGAAAGCCGTCCTTCACCTAGCTTGTTGGGAACACAAAGTTTCTTTTCAGTTGCAAACTCCATTCCATACATATATATGGGGAGGTACTAGCTCCAACTCGGTTTTACAGTGAAAACTGCAGGAACTTCAAACCGGCACTAGGAAACAGACTGAGAAAGCAGAGAAAATGTGTCTCCTGCAACCCGTTCCCTTGGTGCTAGATGAACGAACGTCTCTCCACTTGCTCAGTTCTGAGAGATAAGTGTGAGTGAAAGCCGTATTTCAACTTGCTTGTTGGGAACACAAAGTTTCTTTTCAGTTGCAAACTGCATTCCATACATATATATGGTTAGGTACTAGCTCCAACACGGTTTGACAGTGAAAACTGCATTAACTTCAAACCGGCACTAAGAAACAGACTGAGAAAGCAGAGGAAAAGTGTCTCCTGCAACCCGTTCCCTTGGTGCTAGATGAACGAACGTCTCTCCACTTGCTCAGTTCTCAGAGATAAGTGTGTGTGAAAGCCGTCCTTCACCTAGCTTGTTGGGAACACAAAGTTTCTTTTCAGTTGCAAACTCCATTCCATACATATATATGGGGAGGTACTAGCTCCAACTCGGTTTTACAGTGAAAACTGCAGGAACTTCAAACCGGCACTAGGAAACAGACTGAGAAAGCAGAGAAAAAGTGTCTCCTGCAACCCGTTCCCTTGGTGCTAGATGAACGAACGTCTGTTCACTTGCTCAGTTCTGAGAGATAAGTGTGTGTGAAATCCGTCCTTCAACTAGCTTGTTGGGAACACAAAGTTTCTTTTCAGTTGCAAACTCCATTCCATACATATATATGGGGAGGTACTAGCTCCAAGACGGTTTGAAAGTGAAAACTGCATTAACTTCAAACCGGCACTAAGAAACAGACTGAGAAAGCAGAGAAAAATTGTCTCCTGCAACCCGTTCCATTGGTGCTAGATGAACGAACGTCTCTCCACTTGCTCAGTTCTGAGAGATAAGTGTGTGTGAAAGCCGTCCTTCACCTAGCTTGTTGGGAACACAAAGTTTCTTTTCAGTTGCAATATCCATTCCATACATATATATTGGGAGGTACTAGCCCCAACTCGGTTTTACAGTGAAAACTGCAGGAACTTCAAACCGGCACTAGGAAACAGACTGAGAAAGCAGAGAAAAAATGTCTCCTGCAACCCGTTCCCTTGGTGCTAGATGAACGAACGTCTCTCCACTTGCTCAGTTCTGAGAGATAAGTGTGTGTGAAAGCCGTCCTTCACCTAGCTTTTTGGGAACACAAAGTTTCTTTTCAGTTGCAAACTCCATTCCATACATATATATGGGGAGGTAGTAGCTCCAACTCTGTTTTACCGAGAAAACTGCAGGAACTTCAAACTGGCACTAGGAAACAGACTGAGAAAGCAGAGAAAATGTGTCTCCTGCAACCCGTTCCCTTTGTGCTAGATGAACGAACGTCTCTCCACTTGCTCATTTCTGAGAGATAATTGTGTGTGAAAGCCGTCCTTCACCTAGCTTGTTGAGAACACAAAGTTTCTTTTCAGTTGCAAACTCCATTCCATACATATATATGGGGAGGTACTAGCTCCAACTCGGTTTTACAGTGAAAACTGCAGGAACTTCAAACCGGCACTAGGAAACAGACTGAGAAAGCAGAGAAAAAGTGTCTCCTGCAAACCGTTCCCTTGGTGCTAGATGAAAGAACGTCTCTACACTTGCTCAGTTCTCAGAGATAAGTGTGTGTGAAAGCCGTCCTTCACCTAGCTTGTTGGGAACACAAAGTTTCTTTTCAGTTGCAAACTCCATTCCATACATATATATGGGGAGGTACTAGCTCCAACACGGTTTTACAGTGAAAACTGCAGGAACTTCAAACCGGCACTAGGAAACAGCCTGAGAAAGCAGAGAAAAAGTGTCTCCTGCAACCCGTTCCCTTGGTGCTAGATGAACGAACGTCTCTCCACTTGCTCAGTTCTGAGAGATAAGTGTGTGTGAAATCCGTCCTTCAACTAGCTTGTTGGGAACACAAAGTTTCTTTTCAGTTGCAAACTCCATTCCATACATATATATGGGGAGGTACTAGCTCCAATACGGTTTGACAGTGAAAACTGCATTAACTTCAAACCGGCACTAAGAAACAGACTGAGAAAGCAGAGGAAAAGTGTCTCCTGCAACCCGTTCCCTTGGTGCTAGATGAACGAACGTCTCTCCACTTGCTCAGTTCTGAGAGATAAGTGTGTGTGAAAGCCGTCCTTCACCTAGCTTGTTGGGAACACAAAGTTTCTTTTCAGTTGCAATATCCATTCCATACATATATATTGGGAGGTACTAGCCCCAACTCGGTTTTACAGTGAAAACTGCAGGAACTTCAAACCGGCACTAGGAAACAGACTGGGAAAGCAGAGAAAAAATGTCTCCTGCAACCCGTTCCCTTGGTGCTAGATGAACGAACGACCCTCGAATTTCTCAGTTCAGAGAGATAAGTGTGTGTGAAAGCCGTCCTTCACCTAGCTTGTTGGGAACACAAAGTTTCTTTTCAGTTGCAAACTCCATTCCATACATATATATGGGGAGGTACTAGCTCCAACACGGTTTTACAGTGAAAACTGCAGGAACCTCAAACCGGCACTAGGAAACAGACTGAGAAAGCAGAGAAAAAGTGTCTCCTGCAACCCGTTCCCTTGGTGCTAGATGAACGAACGTCTCTCCACTTGCTCAGTTCTGAGAGATAAGTGTGTGTGAAAGCCGTCCTTCACCTAGCTTGTTGGGAACACAAAGTTTCTTTTCAGTTGCAAACTCCATTCCATACATATATATGGGGAGGTACTAGCTCCAACTCGGTTTTACAGTGAAAACTGCAGGAACTTCAAACCGGCACTAGGAAACAGACTGAGAAAGCAGAGAAAAAGTGTCTCCTGCAACCCGTTTCCTTGGTGCTAGATGAACGAACGTCTCTCCACTTGCTCAGTTCTGAGAGATAAGTGTGAGTGATAGCCGTTATTCAACTTGCTTGTTGGGAACACAAAGTTTCTTTTCAGTTGCAAACTCCATTCCATACATATATATGGGTAGGTACTAGCTCCAACACGGTTTGACAGTGAAAACTGCATTAACTTCAAACCGGCACTAGGAAACAGACTGAGAAAGCAGAGAAAAAGTGTCTCCTGCAACCCGTTCCCTTGGTGCTAGATGAACGAACGTCTCTCCACTTGCTCAGTTCTGAGAGATAAGTGTGTGTGAAATCCGTCCTTCAACTAGCTTGTTGGGAACACAAAGTTTCTTTTCAGTTGCAAACTCCATTCCATACATATATATGGGGAGGTACTAGCTCCAAGACGGTTTGAAAGTGAAAACTGCATTAACTTCAAACCGGCACTAAGAAACAGACTGAGAAAGCAGAGAAAAAGTGTCTCCTGCAACCCGTTCCCTTGGTGCTAGATGAACGAACGTCTCTCCACTTGCTCAGTTCTGAGAGATAATTGTGTGTGAAAGCCGTCCTTCACCTAGCTTGTTGAGAACACAAAGTTTCTTTTCAGTTGCAAACTCCATTCCATACATATATATGGGGAGGTACTAGCTCCAACTCGGTTTTACAGTGAAAACTGCAGGAACTTCAAACCGGCACTAGGAAACAGACTGAGAAAGCAGAGAAAAAGTGTCTCCTGCAAACCGTTCCCTTGGTGCTAGATGAAAGAACGTCTCTACACTTGCTCAGTTCTCAGAGATAAGTGTGTGTGAAAGCCGTCCTTCACCTAGCTTGTTGGGAACACAAAGTTTCTTTTCAGTTGCAAACTCCATTCCATACATATATATGGGGAGGTACTAGCTCCAACACGGTTTTACAGTGAAAACTGCAGGAACTTCAAACCGGCACTAGGAAACAGACTGAGAAAGCAGAGAAAAAGTGTCTCCTGCAACCCGTTCCCTTGGTGCTAGATGAACGAACGTCTCTCCACTTGCTCAGTTCTGAGAGATAAGTGTGTGTGAAATCCGTCCTTCAACTAGCTTGTTGGGAACACAAAGTTTCTTTTCAGTTGCAAACTCCATTCCATACATATATATGGGGAGGTACTAGCTCCAATACGGTTTGACAGTGAAAACTGCATTAACTTCAAACCGGCACTAAGAAACAGACTGAGAAAGCAGAGGAAAAGTGTCTCCTGCAACCCGTTCCCTTGGTGCTAGATGAACGAACGTCTCTCCACTTGCTCAGTTCTGAGAGATAAGTGTGTGTGAAAGCCGTCCTTCACCTAGCTTGTTGGGAACACAAAGTTTCTTTTCAGTTGCAAACTCCATTCCATACATATATATGGGGAGGTACTAGCCCCAACTCGGTTTTACAGTGAAAACTGCAGGAACTTCAAACCGGCACTAGGAAACAGACTGGGAAAGCAGAGAAAAAATGTCTCCTGCAACCCGTTCCCTTGGTGCTAGATGAACGAACGACCCTCGAATTTCTCAGTTCAGAGAGATAAGTGTGTGTGAAAGCCGTCCTTCACCTAGCTTGTTGGGAACACAAAGTTTCTTTTCAGTTGCAAACTCCATTCCATACATATATATGGGGAGGTACTAGCTCCAACACGGTTTTACAGTGAAAACTGCAGGAACCTCAAACCGGCACTAGGAAACAGACTGAGAAAGCAGAGAAAAAGTGTCTCCTGCAACCCGTTCCCTTGGTGCTAGATGAACGAACGTCTCCCACTTGTTCAGTTCTGAGAGATAAGTGTGTGTGAAAGCCGTCCTTCACCTAGCTTGTTGGGAACACAAAGTTTCTTTTCAGTTGCAAACTCCATTCCATACATATATATGGGGAGGTACTAGCTCCAACTCGGTTTTACAGTGAAAACTGCAGGAACTTCAAACCGGCACTAGGAAACAGACTGAGAAAGCAGAGAAAAAGTGTCTCCTGCAACCCGTTTCCTTGGTGCTAGATGAACGAACGTCTCTCCACTTGCTCAGTTCTGAGAGATAAGTGTGAGTGATAGCCGTTATTCAACTTGCTTGTTGGGAACACAAAGTTTCTTTTCAGTTGCAAACTCCATTCCATACATATATATGGGTAGGTACTAGCTCCAACACGGTTTGACAGTGAAAACTGCATTAACTTCAAACCGGCACTAGGAAACAGACTGAGAAAGCAGAGAAAAAGTGTCTCCTGCAACCCGTTCCCTTGGTGCTAGATGAACGAACGTCTCTCCACTTGCTCAGTTCTGAGAGATAAGTGTGTGTGAAATCCGTCCTTCAACTAGCTTGTTGGGAACACAAAGTTTCTTTTCAGTTGCAAACTCCATTCCATACATATATATGGGGAGGTACTAGCTCCAAGACGGTTTGAAAGTGAAAACTGCATTAACTTCAAACCGGCACTAAGAAACAGACTGAGAAAGCAGAGAAAAAGTGTCTCCTGCAACCCGTTCCCTTGGTGCTAGATGAACGAACGTCTCTCCACTTGCTCAGTTCTGAGAGATAAGTGTGTGTGAAAGCCGTCCTTCACCTAGCTTGTTGGGAACACAAAGTTTCTTTTCAGTTGCAATATCCATTCCATACATATATATTGGGAGGTACTAGCCCCAACTCGGTTTTACAGTGAAAACTGCAGGAACTTCAAACCGGCACTAGGAAACAGACTGAGAAAGCAGAGAAAAAATGTCTCCTGCAACCCGTTCCCTTGGTGCTAGATGAACGAACGTCTCTCCACTTGCTCAGTTCTGAGAGATAAGTGTGTGTGAAAGCCGTCCTTCACCTAGCTTTTTGGGAACACAAAGTTTCTTTTCAGTTGCAAACTCCATTCCATACATATATATGGGGAGGTAGTAGCTCCAACTCTGTTTTACCGAGAAAACTGCAGGAACTTCAAACTGGCACTAGGAAACAGACTGAGAAAGCAGAGAAAATGTGTCTCCTGCAACCCGTTCCCTTTGTGCTAGATGAACGAACGTCTCTCCACTTGCTCATTTCTGAGAGATAATTGTGTGTGAAAGCCGTCCTTCACCTAGCTTGTTGAGAACACAAAGTTTCTTTTCAGTTGCAAACTCCATTCCATACATATATATGGGGAGGTACTAGCTCCAACTCGGTTTTACAGTGAAAACTGCAGGAACTTCAAACCGGCACTAGGAAACAGACTGAGAAAGCAGAGAAAAAGTGTCTCCTGCAACCCGTTCCCTTGGTGCTAGATGAACGAACGTCTCTCCACTTGCTCAGTTCTGAGAGATAAGTGTGAGTGATAGCCGTTATTCAACTTGCTTGTTGGGAACACAAAGTTTCTTTTCAGTTGCAAACTCCATTCCATACATATATATGGGTAGGTACTAGCTCCAACACGGTTTGACAGTGAAAACTGCATTAACTTCAAACCGGCACTAGGAAACAGACTGAGAAAGCAGAGAAAAAATGTCTCCTGCAACCCGTTCCCTTGGTGCTAGATGAACGAACGTCTCTCCACTTGCTCAGTTCTGAGAGATAAGTGTGTGTGAAATCCGTCCTTCAACTAGCTTGTTGGGAACACAAAGTTTCTTTTCAGTTGCAAACTCCATTCCATACATATATATGGGGAGGTACTAGCTCCAAGACGGTTTGAAAGTGAAAACTGCATTAACTTCTAACCGGCACTAAGAAACAGACTGAGAAAGCAGAGAAAAAGTGTCTCCTGCAACCCGTTCCCTTGGTGCTAGATGAACGAACGTCTCTCCACTTGCTCAGTTCTGAGAGATAAGTGTGTGTGAAAGCCGTCCTTCACCTAGCTTGTTGGGAACACAAAGTTTCTTTTCAGTTGCAATATCCATTCCATACATATATATTGGGAGGTACTAGCCCCAACTCGGTTTTACAGTGAAAACTGCAGGAACTTCAAACCGGCACTAGGAAACAGACTGAGAAAGCAGAGAAAAAATGTCTCCTGCAACCCGTTCCCTTGGTGCTAGATGAACGAACGTCTCTCCACTTGCTCAGTTCTGAGAGATAAGTGTGTGTGAAAGCCGTCCTTCACCTAGCTTTTTGGGAACACAAAGTTTCTTTTCAGTTGCAAACTCCATTCCATACATATATATGGGGAGGTAGTAGCTCCAACTCTGTTTTACCGAGAAAACTGCAGGAACTTCAAACTGGCACTAGGAAACAGACTGAGAAAGCAGAGAAAATGTGTCTCCTGCAACCCGTTCCCTTTGTGCTAGATGAACGAACGTCTCTCCACTTGCTCATTTCTGAGAGATAATTGTGTGTGAAAGCCGTCCTTCACCTAGCTTGTTGAGAACACAAAGTTTCTTTTCAGTTGCAAACTCCATTCCATACATATATATGGGGAGGTACTAGCTCCAACTCGGTTTTACAGTGAAAACTGCAGGAACTTCAAACCGGCACTAGGAAACAGACTGAGAAAGCAGAGAAAAAGTGTCTCCTGCAAACCGTTCCCTTGGTGCTAGATGAAAGAACGTCTCTACACTTGCTCAGTTCTCAGAGATAAGTGTGTGTGAAAGCCGTCCTTCACCTAGCTTGTTGGGAACACAAAGTTTCTTTTCAGTTGCAAACTCCATTCCATACATATATATGGGGAGGTACTAGCTCCAACTCGGTTTTACAGTGAAAACTGCAGGAACTTCAAACCGGCACTAGGAAACAGACTGAGAAAGCAGAGAAAAAGTGTCTCCTGCAACCCGTTCCCTTGGTGCTAGATGAACGAACGTCTCTCCACTTGCTCAGTTCTGAGAGATAAGTGTGTGTGAAATCCGTCCTTCAACTAGCTTGTTGGGAACACAAAGTTTCTTTTCAGTTGCAAACTCCATTCCATACATATATATGGGGAGGTACTAGCTCCAATACGGTTTGACAGTGAAAACTGCATTAACTTCAAACCGGCACTAAGAAACAGACTGAGAAAGCAGAGGAAAAGTGTCTCCTGCAACCCGTACCCTTGGTGCTAGATGAACGAACGTCTCTCCACTTGCTCAGTTCTGAGAGATATGTGTGTGTGAAAGCCGTCCTTCACCTAGCTTGTTGGGAACACAAAGTTTCTTTTCAGTTGCAATATCCATTCCATACATATATATTGGGAGGTACTAGCCCCAACTCGGTTTTACAGTGAAAACTGCAGGAACTTCAAACCGGCACTAGGAAACAGACTGAGAAAGCAGAGAAAAAATGTCTCCTGCAACCCGTTCCCTTGGTGCTAGATGAACGAACGACCCTCGAATTTCTCAGTTCTGAGAGATAAGTGTGTGTGAAAGCCGTCCTTCACCTAGCTTGTTGGGAACACAAAGTTTCTTTTCAGTTGCAAACTCCATTCCATACATATATATGGGGAGGTACTAGCTCCAACACGGTTTTACAGTGAAAACTGCAGGAACCTCAAACCGGCACTAGGAAACAGACTGAGAAAGCAGAGAAAAAGTGTCTCCTGCAACCCGTTCCCTTGGTGCTAGATGAACGAACGTCTCTCCACTTGCTCAGTTCTGAGAGATAAGTGTGTGTGAAAGCCGTCCTTCACCTAGCTTGTTGGGAACACAAAGTTTCTTTTCAGTTGCAAACTCCATTCCATACATATATATGGGGAGGTACTAGCTCCAACTCGGTTTTACAGTGAAAACTGCAGGAACTTCAAACCGGCACTAGGAAACAGACTGAGAAAGCAGAGAAAAAGTGTCTCCTGCAACCCGTTTCCTTGGTGCTAGATGAACGAACGTCTCTCCACTTGCTCAGTTCTGAGAGATAAATGTGAGTGATAGCCGTTATTCAACTTGCTTGTTGGGAACACAAAGTTTCTTTTCAGTTGCAAACTCCATTCCATACATATATATGGGTAGGTACTAGCTCCAACACGGTTTGACAGTGAAAACTGCATTAACTTCAAACCGGCACTAGGAAACAGACTGAGAAAGCAGAGAAAAAGTGTATCCTGCAACCCGTTCCCTTGGTGCTAGATGAACGAACGTCTCTGTACATGCTCATTTCTGAGAGATAAATGTGTGTGAAAGCCGTCCTTCACCTAGCTTTTTGGGAACACAAATTTTCTTTTCAGTTGCAAACTCCATTCCATACATATATATGGGGAGGTACTAGCTCCAACTCGGTTTTACAGTGAAAACTGCAGGAACATCAAACCGGCACTAGGAAACAGACTGAGAAAGCAGAGAAAAAGTGTCTCCTGCAACCCGTTTCCTTGGTGCTAGATGAACGAACGTCTCTCCACTTGCTCAGTTCTGAGAGATAAGTGTGTGTGAAAGCCATATTTCAACTTGCTTGTTGGGAACACAAAGTTTCTTTTCAGTTGCAAACTGCATTCCATACATATATATGGTTAGGTACTAGCTCCAACACGGTTTGACAGTGAAAACTGCATTAAATTCAAACCGGCACTAGGAAAAAGACTGAGATAGCAGAGAAAAATTGTCTCCTGCAACCCGTTCCCTTGGTGCTAGATGAACGAACGTCTCTCCACTTGCTCAGTTCTGAGAGATAAGTGTGTGTGAAAGCCGTCCTTCACCTAGCTTTTTGGGAACACAAAGTTTCTTTTCAGTTGCAAACTCCATTCCATACATATATATGGGGAGGTAGTAGCTCCAACACTGTTTTACCGAGAAAACTGCAGGAACTTCAAACTGGCACTAGGAAACAGACTGAGAAAGCAGAGAAAATGTGTCTCCTGCAACCCGTTCCCTTTGTGCTAGATGAACGAACGTCTCTCCACTTGCTCATTTCTGAGAGATAATTGTGTGTGAAAGCCGTCCTTCACCTAGCTTGTTGAGAACACAAAGTTTCTTTTCAGTTGCAAACTCCATTCCATACATATATATGGGGAGGTACTAGCTCCAACTCGGTTTTACAGTGAAAACTGCAGGAACTTCAAACCGGCACTAGGAAACAGACTGAGAAAGCAGAGAAAAAGTGTCTCCTGCAAACCGTTCCCTTGGTGCTAGATGAAAGAACGTCTCTACACTTGCTCAGTTCTCAGAGATAAGTGTGTGTGAAAGCCGTCCTTCACCTAGCTTGTTGGGAACACAAAGTTTCTTTTCAGTTGCAAACTCCATTCCATACATATATATGGGGAGGTACTAGCTCCAACTCGGTTTTACAGTGAAAACTGCAGGAACTTCAAACCGGCACTAGGAAACAGAATGAGAAAGCAGAGAAAAAGTGTCTCCTGCAACCCGTTCCCTTGGTGCTAGATGAACGAACGTCTCTCCACTTGCTCAGTTCTGAGAGATAAGTGTGTTTGAAATCCGTCCTTCAACTAGCTTGTTGGGAACACAAATTTTCTTTTCAGTTGCAAACACCATTCCATACATATATATGGGGAGGTACTAGCTCCAACACGGTTTGACAGTGAAAACTGCATTAACTTCAAACAGGCACTAAGAAACAGACTGAGAAAGCAGAGAAAAAATGTCTCCTGCAACCCGTTCCCTTGGTGCTAGATGAACGAACGTCTCTCCACTTGCTCAGTTCTGAGAGATATGTGTGTGTGAAAGCCGTCCTTCACCTAGCTTGTTGGGAACACAAATTTTCTTTTCAGTTGCAAGCTCCATTCCATACATATATATGGGGAGGTACTAGCTCCAACTCGGTTTTACAGTGAAAACTGCAGGAACTTCAAACCGGCACTAGGAAACAGACTGAGAAAGCAGAGAAAAAGTGTCTCCTGCAACCCGTTCCCTTGGTGCTAGATGAACGAACGTCTCTCCACTTGCTCAGTTCTGAATATAAGTGTGTGTGAAATCCGTCCTTCAACTAGCTTGTTGGGAACACAAAGTTTCTTTTCAGTTGCAAACTCCATTCCATACATATATATTGGGAGGTACTAGCTCCAAGACGTTTTGACAGTGAAAACTGCATTAACTTCAAACCGGCACTAGGAAACAGACTGAGAAAGCAGAGAAAAAGTGTCTTCTGCAACCCGTTCCCTTGGTGCTAGATGAACGAACGTCTCTCCACTTGCTCAGTTCTGAGAGATAAGTGTGAGTGAAAGCCGTATTTCAACTTGCTTGTTGGGAACACAAAGTTTCTTTTCAGTTGCAAACTCCATTCCATACATATATATGGGTAGGTACTAGCTCCAACACGGTTTGACAGTGAAAACTGCATTAACTTCAACCGGCACTAGGAAACAGACTGAGAAAGCAGAGAAAAAGTGTCTCCTGCAACCCGTTCCCTTGGTGCTAGATGAACGAACGTCTCTGTACATGCTCATTTCTGAGAGATAAATGTGTGTGAAAGCCGTACTTCACCTAGCTTTTTGGGAACACAAATTTTCTTTTCAGTTGCAAACTCCATTCCATACATATATATGGGGAGGTACTAGCTCCAACTCGGTTTTACAGTGAAAACTGCAGGAACTTCAAACCGGCACTAGGAAACAGACTGAGAAAGCAGAGAAAAAGTGTCTCCTGCAAACCGTTCCCTTGGTGCTAGATGAAAGAACGTCTCTACACTTGCTCAGTTCTGAGAGATAAGTGTGTGTGAAAGCCGTCCTTCACCTAGCTTGTTGGGAACACAAAGTTTCTTTTCAGTTGCAAACTCCATTCCATATATATATATGGGGAGGTACTAGCTCCAACTCGGTTTTACAGTGAAAACTGCAGGAACTTCAAACCGGCACTAGGAAACAGAATGAGAAAGCAGAGAAAAAGTGTCTCCTGCAACCCATTCCCTTGGTGCTAGATGAACGAACGTCTCTCCACTTGCTCAGTTCTGAGAGATAAGTGTGTTTGAAATCCGTCCTTCAACTAGCTTGTTGGGAACACAAATTTTCTTTTCAGTTGCAAACTCCATTCCATACATATATATGGGGAGGTACTAGCTCCAACACGGTTTGACAGTGAAAACTGCATTAACTTCAAACAGGCACTAAGAAACAGCCTGAGAAAGCAGAGAAAAAATGTCTCCTGCAACCCGTTCCCTTGGTGCTAGATGAACGAACGTCTCTCCACTTGCTCAGTTCTGAGAGATATCTGTGTGTGAAAGCCGTCCTTCACCTAGCTTGTTGGGAACACAAAGTTTCTTTTCAGTTGCAAACTCCATTCCATACATATATATGGGGAGGTACTAGCTCCAACTCGGTTTTACAGTGAAAACTGCAGGAACTTCAAACCGGCACTAGGAAACAGACTGAGAAAGCAGAGAAAAAGTGTCTCCTGCAACCCGTTCCCTTGGTGCTAGATGAACGAACGTCTCTCCACTTGCTCAGTTCTGAGAGATAAGTGTGTGTGAAATCCGTTCTTCAACTAGCTTGTTGGGAACACAAAGTTTCTTTTCAGTTGCAAACTCAATTCCATACATATATATGGGGAGGTACTAGCTCCAAGACGGTTTGACAGTGAAAACTGCATTAACTTCAAACCGGCACTAAGAAACAGACTGAGAAAGCAGAGAAAAAGTGTCTCCTGCAACCCGTTCCCTTGGTGCTAGATGAACGAACGTCTCTCCACTTGCTCAGTTCTGAGAGATAAGTGTGTGTGAAAGCCGTCCTTCACCTAGCTTGTTGGGAACACAAAGTTTCTTTTCAGTTGCAAACTCCATTCCATACATATATATTGGGAGGTACTAGCCCCAACTCGGTTTTACAGTGAAAACTGCAGGAACTTCAAACCGGCACTAGGAAACAGACTGAGAAAGCAGAGAAAAAGTGTCTCCTGCAACCCGTTCCCTTGGTGCTAGATGAACGAACGTCTCTCCACTTGCTCAGTTCTGAGAGATAAGTGTGTGTGAAATCCGTCCTTCAACTAGCTTGTTGGGAACACAAAGTTTCTTTTCAGTTGCAAACTCCATTCCATACATATATATGGGGAGGTACTAGCTCCAAGACGGTTTGACAGTGAAAACTGCATTAACTTCAAACCGGCACTAAGAAACAGACTGAGAAAGCAGAGAAAAAGTGTCTCCTGCAACCCGTTCCCTTGGTGCTAGATGAACGAACGTCTCTCCACTTGCTCAGTTCTGAGAGATATGTGTGTGTGAAAGCCGTCCTTCACCTAGATTGTTGGGAACACAAAGTTTCTTTTCAGTTGCAATATCCATTCCATACATATATATTGGGAGGTACTAGCCCCAACTCGGTTTTACAGTGAAAACTGCAGGAACTTCAAACCGGCACTAGGAAACAGACTGAGAAAGCAGAGAAAAAATGTCTCCTGCAACCCGTTCCCTTGGTGCTAGATGAACGAACGACTCTCGACTTTCTCAGTTCAGAGAGATAAGTGTGTGTGAATGCCGTCCTTCACCTAGCTTGTTGGGAACACAAAGTTTCTTTTCAGTTGCAAACTCCATTCCATACATATATATGGGGAGGTAGTAGCTCCAACTCTGTTTTACCGAGAAAACTGCAGGAACTTCAAACTGGCACTAGGAAACAGACTGAGAAAGTAGAGAAAATGTGTCTCCTGCAACCCGTTCCCTTTGTGCTAGATGAACGAACGTCTCTCCACTTGCTCATTTCTGAGAGATAATTGTGTGTGAAAGCCGTCCTTCACCTAGCTTGTTGAGAACACAAAGTTTCTTTTCAGTTGCAAACTCCATTCCATACATATATATGGGGAGGTACTAGCTCCAACTCGGTTTTACAGTGAAAACTGCAGGAACTTCAAACCGGCACTAGGAAACAGACTGAGAAAGCAGAGAAAAAGTGTCTCCTGCAAACCGTTCCCTTGGTGCTAGATGAAAGAACGTCTCTACACTTGCTCAGTTCTGAGAGATAAGTGTGTGTGAAAGCCGTCCTTCACCTAGCTTGTTGGGAACACAAAGTTTCTTTTCAGTTGCAAACTCCATTCCATATATATATATGGGGAGGTACTAGCTCCAACTCGGTTTTACAGTGAAAACTGCAGGAACTTCAAACCGGCACTAGGAAACAGAATGAGAAAGCAGAGAAAAAGTGTCTCCTGCAACCCGTTCCCTTGGTGCTAGATGAACGAACGTCTCTCCACTTGCTCAGTTCTGAGAGATAAGTGTGTTTGAAATCCGTCCTTCAACTAGCTTGTTGGGAACACAAAGTTTCTTTTCAGTTGCAAACTCCATTCCATACATATATATGGGGAGGTACTAGCTCCAACACGGTTTGACAGTGAAAACTGCATTAACTTCAAACAGGCACTAAGAAACAGCCTGAGAAAGCAGAGAAAAAATGTCTCCTGCAACCCGTTCCCTTCGTGCTAGATGAACGAACGTCTCTCCACTTGCTCAGTTCTGAGAGATATCTGTGTGTGAAAGCCGTCCTTCACCTAGCTTGTTGGGAACACAAAGTTTCTTTTCAGTTGCAAACTCCATTCCATACATATATATGGGGAGGTACTAGCTCCAAGACGGTTTGACAGTGAAAACTGCATTAACTTCAAACCGGCACTAAGAAACAGACTGAGAAAGCAGAGAAAAAGTGTCTCCTGCAACCCGTTCCCTTGGTGCTAGATGAACGAACGTCTCTCCACTTGCTCAGTTCTGAGAGATAAGTGTGTGTGAAAGCCGTCCTTCACCTAGCTTGTTGGGAACACAAAGTTTCTTTTCAGTTGCAATATCCATTCCATACATATATATTGGGAGGTACTACCCCAACTCGGTTTTACAGTGAAAACTGCAGGAACTTAAAACCGGCACTAGGAAACAGACTGAGAAAGCAAAGAATAAGTGTCTCCTGCAACCCGTTCCCTTGGTGCTAGATGAACGAACGTCTCTCCACTTGCTCAGTTCTGAGAGATAAGTGTGTGTGAAATCCGTCCTTCAACTAGCTTGTTGGGAACACAAAGTTTCTTTTCAGTTGCAAACTCCATTCCATACATATATATGGGGAGGTACTAGCTCCAAGACGGTTTGACAGTGAAAACTGCATTAACTTCAAACCGGCACTAAGAAACAGACTGAGAAAGCAGAGAAAAAGTGTCTCCTGCAACCCGTTCCCTTGGTGCTAGATGAACGAACGTCTCTCCACTTGCTCAGTTCTGAGAGATATGTGTGTGTGAAAGCCGTCCTTCACCTAGATTGTTGGGAACACAAAGTTTCTTTTCAGTTGCAATATCCATTCCATACATATATATTGGGAGGTACTAGCCCCAACTCGGTTTTACAGTGAAAACTGCAGGAACTTCAAACCGGCACTAGGAAACAGACTGAGAAAGCAGAGAAAAAATGTCTCCTGCAACCCGTTCCCTTGGTGCTAGATGAACGAACGACTCTCGACTTTCTCAGTTCAGAGAGATAAGTGTGTGTGAAAGCCGTCCTTCACCTAGCTTGTTGGGAACACAAAGTTTCTTTTCAGTTGCAAACTCCATTCCATACATCTATATGGGGAGGTACTAGCTCCAACACGGTTTTACAGTGAAAACTGCAGGAACCTCAAACCGGCACTAGGAAACAGACTGAGAAAGCAGAGAAAAAGTGTCTCCTGCAACCCGTTTCCTTGGTGCTAGATGAACGAACGTCTCTCCACTTGCTCAGTTCTGAGAGATAAGTGTGAGTGAAAGCCGTACTTAAACTTGCTTGTTGGGAACACAAAGATTCTTTTCAGTTGCAAACTCCATTGCATATATATATATGGGGAGGTACAAGCTCCAACACGGTTTGACAGTGAAAACTGCAGGAACTTCAAACCGGCACTAGGAAACAGACTGAGAAAGCAGAGAAAAAGTGTCTCCTGCAACCCGTTCCCTTGGTGCTAGATGAACGAAAGTCTCTGTACATGCTCATTTCTGAGAGATAAGTGTGTGTGAAAGCCGTACTTCACCTAGCTTTTTGGGAACACAAAGTTTCTATTCAGTTGCAAACTCCATTCCATACATATATATGGGGAGGTACTAGCCCCAACTCGGTTTTACAGTGAAAACTGCAGGAACTTCAAACCGGCACTAGGAAACAGAATGAGAAAGCAGAGAAAAAATATCTCCTGCAACCCGTTCCCTTGGTGCTAGATGAACGAACGACTCTCGACTTTCTCAGTTCTGAGAGATAAGTGTGTGTGAAAGCCGTCCTTCACCTAGCTTGTTGGGAACACAAAGTTTCTTTTCAGTTGCAAACTCCATTCCATACATATATATGGGGAGGTACTAGCTCCAACTCGGTTTTACAGTGAAAACTGCAGGAACTTCAAACCGGCACTAGGAAACAGACTGAGAAAGCAGAGAAAAAGTGTCTCCTGCAAACCGTTCCCTTGGTGCTAGATGAACGAACGTCTCTCCACTTGCTCAGTTCTGAGAGATAAGTGTGTGTGAAAGCCGTCCTTCACCTAGCTTGTCGGGAACACAAAGTTTCTTTTCAGTTGCAAACTCCATTCCATACTTATATATGGGGAAGTACTAGCCCCAACTCGGATTTACAGTGAAAACTGCAGGAACTTCAAACCGGCACTAGGAAACAGACTGAAAAAGCAGAGAAAATATGTCTCCTGCAACCCGTTTCCTTGGTGCTAGATGAACGAATGTCTCTCGACTTGCTCAGTTCTGAGAGATAAGTGTGTGTGAAAGCCGTTCTTCACCTAGCTTGTTGGGAACACAAAGTTTCTTTCAGTTGCAAACTCCATTCCATACATATATATGGGGAGGTTCTAGCTCCAACTCGGTTTGACAGTGAAAACTGCAGGAACTTCAAACCGGCACTAGGAAACAGACTGAGAAACAGAGAAAAAGTGTCTCCTGCAACCCGTTCCCTTGGTGCCAGATGAACGAACGTCTCTCCACTTGCTCAGTTCTGAGAGATAAGTGTGTGTGAAAGCCGTCCTTCACCTAGCTTGTTGGGAACACAAAGTTTATTTTCAGTTGCAAGCTCCATTCCATACATATATATGGAGAGGTACTAGCTCCAACTCGGTTTTACAGTGAAAACTGCAGGAAATTCAAACCGGCACTAGGAAACAGACTGAGAAAGCAGAGAAAATGTGTCTCCTGCAATCCGTTCCATTGGTGCTAGATGAACGAACGTCTCTCCACTTGCTCAGTTCTGAGAGATAAGTGTGAGTGAAAGCCGTATTTCAACTTGCTTGTTGGGAACACAAAGTTTCTTTTCACTTGCAAACTCCATTCCATACATATATATGGGTAGGTACTAGCTCCAACACGGTTTGACAGTGAAAACTGCATTAACTTCAAACCGGCACTAGGAAACAGACTGAGAAAGCAGAGAAAAAGTGTCTCCTGCAACCCGTTCCCTTTGTGCTAGATGAACGAACGTCTCTGTACATGCTCATTTCTGAGAGATAAATGTGTGTGAAAGCCGTCCTTCACCTAGCTTTTTGGGAACACAAAATTTCTTTTCAGTTGCAAACTCCATTCCATACATATATATGGGGAGGTACTAGCTCAAACTCGGTTTTACAGTGAAAACTGCAGGAACTTCAAACCGGCACTAGGAAACAGACTGAGAAAGCAGAGAAAATGTGTCTCCTGCAACCCGTTTCCTTGGTGCTAGATGAACGAACGTCTCTCCACTTGCTCAGTTCTGAGAGATAAGTTTGAGTGAAAGCCGTATTTCAACTTGCTTGTTGGGAACACAAAGTTTCTTTTCAGTTGCAAACTCCATTCCATACATATATATGGTTAGGTACTAGCTCCAACACTGTTTGACAGTGAAAACTGCATTAACTTCAAACCGGCACTAGGAAACAGACTGAGAAACAGAGAAAAAGTGTCTCCTGCAACCCGTTCCCTTGGTGCTAGATGAACGAACGTCTCTCCACTTGCTCAGTTCTGAGAGAAAATTGTGTGTGAAAGCCGTCCTTCACCTAGCTTTTTGGGAACACAAAGTTTCTTTTCAGTTGCAAACTCCATTCCATACATATATATGGGGAGGTAGTAGCTCCAACTCTGTTTTACCGAGAAAACTTCAGGAACTTCAAACTGGCACTAGGAAACAAACTGAGAAAGCATAGAAAATGTGTCTCCTGCAACCCGTTCCCTTTGTGCTAGATGAACGAACGTCTCTCCACTTGCTCATTTCTGAGAGATAATTGTGTGTGAAAGCCGTCCTTCACCTAGCTTGTTGAGAACACAAAGTTTCTTTTCAGTTGCAAACTCCATTCCATACATATATATGGGGAGGTACTAGCTCCAAATCGGTTTTACAGTGAAAACTGCAGGAACTTCAAACCGGCACTAGGAAACAGACTGAGAAAGCAGAGAAAAAGTGTCTCATGCAAACCGTTCCCTTGGTGCTAGATGAACGAACGTCTCTCCACTTTCTCAGTTCTGAGAGATATGTGTGTGTGAAAGCCGTCCTTCACCTAGCTTGTTGGGAACACAAAGTTTCTTTTCAGTTGCAAACTCCATTCCATACATATATATGGGGAGGTACTAGCTCCAACTCGGTTTTACAGTGAAAACGGCAGGAACTTCAAACAGGCACTAGGAAACAGACTGAGAAAGCAGAGAAAAAATGTCTCCTGCAACCCGTTCCCTTGGTGCTAGATGAACGAACGTCTCTCCACTTGCTCATTTCTGAGAGAAAAGTGTGTGTGAAAGCCGTCCTTCACCTAGCTTGTTAGGAACACATAGTTTCTTTTCAGGTGCAAGCTCCATTCCATACATATATAAAGAGAGGTACTAGCTCCAACTCTGTTTTACAGTGAAAATTGCAGGATCTTCAAACCGGCACTAGGAAACAGACTGAGAAAGCAGAGAAAAAGTGTCTCCTGCAACCCGTTCCCTTGGTGCTAGATGAACGAACGTCTCTCCACTTGCTCAGTTCTGAGAGATAAGTGTGTGTGAAAGCCGTCCTTCACCTAGCTTGTTGGGAACACAAAGTTTCTTTTCAGTTGAAAACTCCATTCCATACATATATATGGGGAGGTACTAGCTCCAACTCGGTTTTACAGTGAAAACTGCAGGAACTTCAAACCGTCACTAGGAAACAGACTGAGAAAACCGAGAAAAAGTGTCTCCTGCAACCCGTTCCCTTGTTGCGAGATGAAAGAACGTCTCTACACTTGCTCAGTTCTGAGAGCTAAGTGTGTGTGAAAGCCGTCCTTCACCTAGCTTGTTGGGAACACAAAGTTTCTTTTCAGTTGCAAACTTCATTCCATACATATATATGGGGAGGCACTAGCTCCAACTCGGTTTTACAGTGAAAACGGCAGGAACTTCAAACCGGCACTAGGAAACAGACTGAGAAAGCAGAGAAATAGTGTCTCCTGTAACCCGTTTCCTTGGTGCTAGATGAACGAACGTCTCTCCACTTGCTCAGTTCTCAGAGATAAGTGTGTGTGAAAGCCGTCCTTCACCTAGCTTGTTGGGAACACAAATTTTCTTTTCAGTTGCAAACTCCATTCCATACATATATATGGGGAGGTACTAGCTCCAACTCTGTTTTACAGTGAAAACTGCAGGAACTTCAAACCGGCACTAGGAAACAGACTGAGAAAGCAGAGAAAAAGTGTCTCCTGCAACCCGTTTACTTGGTTCTAGATGAACGAACGTCTCTCCACTTGCTCAGTTCTGAGAGATAAGTGTGTGTGAAATCTGTCCTTCAACTAGCTTGTTGGGAACACAAAGTTTTTTTCAGTTGCAAACTCCATTCCATACATATATATGGGTAGGTACAAGCTCCAACTCGGTTTTACAGTGAAAACTGCAGGAACTTCAAACCGGCACTAGGAAACAGACTGAGAAAGCAGAGAAAAAGTGTCTCCTGCAACCCGTTCCCTTGGTGCTAGATGAACGAACGTCTCTCCACTTGCTCAGTTCTGAGAGAAAAGTGTGTGTGAAAGCCGTCCTTCACCTAGCTTGTTGAGAACACAAAGTTTCTTTTCAGTTGCAAACTCCATTCCATACATATATATGGGGAGGTACTAGCTCCAACTCGGTTTTACAGTGAAAACTGCAGGAACTTCAAACCGGCACTAGGAAACAGACTGAGAAAGCAGAAAAAAAGTGTCTCCTGCAACCCGTTCCCTTGGTGCTGGATGAACGAACGTCTCTCCACTTGCTCAGTTCTGAGAGATAAGTGTGTTTGAAATCCGTCCTTCAACTAGCTTGTTGGGAACACAAAGTTTCTTTTCAGTTGCAAACTCCATTCCATACATATATATATGTAGGTACTAGCTCCAACACGGTTTGACAGTGAAAACTGCATTAACTTCAAACCGGCACTAAGAAACAGACTGAGAAAGCAGAGAAAAAGTGTCTCCTGCAACCCGTTCCCATGGTGCTAGATGAACGAACGTCTCTCCACTTGCTCAGTTCTGAGAGATAAGTGTGTGTGAAATCCGTCCTTCAACTAGCTTGTTGGGAACACAAAGTTTCTTTTCAGTTGCAAACTCCATTCCATACATATATATGGGGAGGTACTAGCTCCAACTCGGTTTTACAGTGAAATATGCAGGAATTTCAAACAGGCACTAGGAAACAGACTGAGAAAGCAGACAAAAATTGTATCCTGCAACCCGTTCCCTTGGTGCTAGATGAACGAACGTCTCTCCACTTGCTCAGTTCTGAGAGATAAGTGTGTGTGAAAGCCGTCCTTCACCTAGCTTGTTGGGAACACAAAGTTTCTTTTCAGTTGCAAACTCCATTCCATACATATATATGGGGGGTACTAGCCCCAACTCGGTTTTACAGTGAAAACTGCAGGAACTTCAAACCGGCACTAGGAAACAGACTGAGAAAGCAGAGAAAAAATGTCTCCTGCAACCCGTTCCCTTGGTGCTAGATGAACGAACGACTCTCGACTTTCTCAGTTCTGAGAGATAAGTGTGTGTGAAAGCCGTCCTTCACCTAGCTTGTTGGGAACACAAAGCTTCTTTTCAGTTGCAAACTCCATTCCATACATATATATGGGGAGGTACTAGCTCCAACTCGGTTTTACAGTGAAAACTGCAGGAACTTCAAACCGGCACTAGGAAACAGACTGAGAAAGCAGAAAAAAAGTGTCTCCTGCAACCCGTTCCCTTGGTGCTGGATGAACGAACGTTTTTCCACTTGCTCAGTTCTGAGAGATAAGTGTGTTTGAAATCCGTCCTTCAACTAGCTTGTTGGGAACACAAAGTTTCTTTTCAGTTGCAAACTCCATTCCATACATATATATATGTAGGTACTAGCTCCAACACGGTTTGACAGTGAAAACTGCATTAACTTCAAACCGGCACTAAGAAACAGACTGAGAAAGCAGAGAAAAAGTGTCTCCTGCAACCCGTACCCATGGTGCTAGATGAACGAACGTCTCTCCACTTGCTCAGTTCTGAGAGATAAGTGTGTGTGAAATCCGTCCTTCAACTAGCTTGTTGGGAACACAAAGTTTTTTTCAGTTGCAAACTCCATTCCATACATATATATGGGTAGGTACAGGCTCCAACACGGTTTGACAGTGAAAACTGCATTAACTTCAAACCGGCACTAAGAAACAGACTGAGAAAGCAGAGAAAAAGTGTCTCCTGCAACCCGTTCCCTTGGTGCTAGATGAACGAACGTCTCTCCACTTGCTCAATTCTCAGAGATAAGTGTGTGTGAAAGCCGTCCTTCACATAGCTTGTTGGGAACACAAAGTTTCTTTTCAGTTGCCAACTCCATTCCATACATATATATGGGGAGGTACTAGCTCCAACTCTGTTTTACCGAGAAAACTGCAGGAACTTCAAACTGGCACTAGGAAACAGACTGAGAAAGCAGAGAAAATGTGTCTCCTGCAACCCGTTCCCTTTGTGCTAGATGAACGAACGTCTCTCCACTTGCTCAGTTCTGAGAGATAAATGTGTGTGAAAGCCGTCCTTCACCTAGCTTGTTGAGAACACAAAGTTTCTTTTCAGTTGCAAACTCCATTCCATACATATATATGGGGAGGTACTAGCTCCAACTCGGTTTTACAGTGAAAACTGTAGGAACTTCAAACCGGCACTAGGAAACAGACTGAGAAAGCAGAGAAAAAGTGTCTCCTGCAAACCGTTCCCTTGGTGCTAGATGAACGAACGTCTCTACACTTGCTCAGTTCTCAGAGATAAGTGTGTGTGAAAGCCGTCCTTCACCTAGCTTGTTGGGAACACAAAGTTTCTTTTCAGTTGCAAACTCCATTCCATACATATATATGGGGAGGTACTAGCCCCAACTCGGTTTTACAGTGAAAACTGCAGGAATTTCAAACCGGCACTAGGAAACAGACTGAGAAAGCAGAGAAAAAATGTCTCCTGCAACCCGTTTCCTTGGTGCTAGATGAACGAACGACTCACGACTTTCTCAGTTCTGAGAGATAAGTGTGTGTGAAAGCCGTCCTTCACATAGCTTGTTGGGAACACAAAGTTTCTTTTCAGTTGCAAACTCCATTCCATACATATATATGGGGAGGTACTAGCTCCAACTCGGTTTTACAGTGAAATATGCAGGAATTTCAAACAGGCACTAGGAAACAGACTGAGAAAGCAGACAAAAATTGTATCCTGCAACCCGTTCCCTTGGTGCTAGATGAACGAACGTCTCTCCACTTGCTCAGTTCTGAGAGATAAGTGTGTGTGAAAGCCGTCCTTCACCTAGCTTGTTGGGAACACAAAGTTTCTTTTCAGTTGCAAACTCCATTCCATACATATATATGGGGGGTACTAGCCCCAACTCGGTTTTACAGTGAAAACTGCAGGAACTTCAAACCGGCACTAGGAAACAGACTGAGAAAGCAGAGAAAAAATGTCTCCTGCAACCCGTTCCCTTGGTGCTAGATGAACGAACGACTCTCGACTTTCTCAGTTCTGAGAGATAAGTGTGTGTGAAAGCCGTCCTTCACCTAGCTTGTTGGGAACACAAAGCTTCTTTTCAGTTGCAAACTCCATTCCATACATATATATGGGGAGGTACTAGCTCCAACTCGGTTTTACAGTGAAAACTGCAGGAACTTCAAACCGGCACTAGGAAACAGACTGAGAAAGCAGAGAAAAAGTGTCTCCTGCAACCCGTTCCCTTGGTGCTAGATGAACGAACGTCTCTCCACTTGCTCAGTTCTGAGAGATAAGTGTGTGTGAAAGCCGTCCTTCACCTAGCTTGTTGGGAACACAAAGTTTCTTTTCAGTTGCAAACTCCATTCCATACATATATATGGGGGGTACTAGCCCCAACTCGGTTTTACAGTGAAAACTGCAGGAACTTCAAACCGGCACTAGGAAACAGACTGAGAAAGCAGAGAAAAAATGCCTCCTGCAACCGGTTCCCATGGTGCTAGATGAACGAACGTCTCTCGACTTGCTCAGTTCTGAGAGATAAGTGTGTGTGAAAGCCGTCCTTCACCTAGCTTGTTGGGAACACAAAGTTTCTTTTCAGTTGCAAACTCCATTCCATACATATATATGGGGAGGTACTAGCTCCAACTCGGTTTTACAGTGAAAACTGCAGGAACTTCAAACCGGCACAAGGAAACAGACTGAGAAAGCAGAGAATAAATGTCTCCTGCAAACCGTTCCCTTGGTGCTAGATGAACGAACGTCTCTCCACTTGCTCAGTTCTGAGAGATAAGTGTGTGTGAAAGCCGTCCTTCACCTAGCTTGTTAGGAACACATAGTTTCTTTTCAGGTGCAAGCTCCATTCCATACATATATATGGAGAGGTACTAGCTCCAACTCGGTTTTACAGTGAAAACTGCATTAACTTCAAACCGGCACTAGGAAACAGACTGAGAAAGCAGAGAAAAAGTGTCTCCTGCAACCCGTTCCCTTGGTGCTAGATGAACGAACGTCTCTCCACTTGCTCAGTTCTGAGAGATAAGTGTGTGTGAAAGCCGTCCTTCACCTAGCTTGTTGGGAACACAAAGTTTCTTTTCAGTTGAAAACTCCATTCCATACATATATATGGGGAGGTACTAGCTCCAACTCGGTTTTACAGTGAAAACTGCAGGAACTTCAAACCGTCACTATGAAACAGACTGAGAAAACCGAGAAAAAGTGTCTCCTGCAAACCGTTCCCTTGTTGCTAGATGAACGAACGTCTCTACACTTGCTCAGTTCTGAGAGTTAAGTGTGTGTGAAAGCCGTCCTTCACCTAGCTTGTTGGGAACACAAAGTTTCTTTTCAGTTGCAAACTTCATTCCATACATATATATGGGGAGGCACTAGCTCCAACTCGGTTTTACAGTGAAAACGGCAGGAACTTCAAACCGGCACTAGGAAACAGACTGAGAAAGCAGAGAAATAGTGTCTCCTGTAACCCGTTTCCTTGGTGCTAGATGAACGAACGTCTCTCCACTTGCTCAGTTCTCAGAGATAAGTGTGTGTGAAAGCCGTCCTTCACCTAGCTTGTTGGGAACACAAAGTTTTTTTCAGTTGCAAACCCCATTCCATACATATATATGGGTAGGTACAAGCTCCAACTCGGTTTTACAGTGAAAACTGCAGGAACTTCAAACCGGCACTATTAAACAGACTGAGAAAGCAGAGAAAAAGTGTCTCCTGCAACCCGTTCCCTTGGTGCTAGATGAACGAACGTCTCTCCACTTGCTCAGTTCTGAGAGATAAGTGTGTGTGAAAGCCGTCCTTCACCTAGCTTGTTGAGAACACAAAGTTTCTTTTCAGTTGCAAACTCCATTCCATACATATATATGGGGAGGTACTAGTTCCAACTCGGTTTTACAGTGAAAACTGCAGGAACTTCAAACCGGCACTACGAAACAGATTGAGAAAGCAGAGAAAAAGTGTCTCCTGCAAACCGTTCCCTTGGTGCTAGATGAACGAACGTCTCTCCACTTGCTCAGTTCTCAGAGATAAGTGTGTGTGAAATCCGTCCTTCATATAGCTTTTTTGGAACACAAAGTTTCTTTTCAGTTGCAAACTCCATTCCATACATATATATGCGGAGGTACTAGCCCCAACTCGGTTTTACAGTGAAAACTGCAGGAACTTCAAACCGGCACTAGGAAACAGACTGAGAAAGCAGAGAAAAAATGTCTCCTGCAACCCGTTCCCTTGGTGCTAGATGAACGAACGACTCTCGACTTTCTCAGTTCTGAGAGATAAGTGTGTGTGAATGCCGTCCTTCACCTAGCTTGTTGGGAACACAAAGTTTCTTTTCAGTTGCAAACTCCATTCCATTCATATATATGGGGAGGTACTAGCTCCAACTCGGTTTTACAGTGAAAACTGCAGGAACTTCAAACCGGCACTAGGAAACAGACTGAGAAAGCAGAGAAAAAGTGTCTCCTGCAACCCGTTCCCTTGGTGCTAGATGAACGAACGTCTCTCCACTTGCTCAGTTCTGAGAGATATGTGTGTGTGAAAGCCGTCCTTCACCTAGCTTGTTGGGAACACAAAGTTTCTTTTCAGTTGCAAACTCCATTCCATACATATATATGGGGGGTACTAGCCCCAACTCGGTTTTACAGTGAAAACTGCAGGAACTTCAAACCGGCACTAGGAAACAGACTGAGAAAGCAGAGAAAAAATGCCTCCTGCAACCCGTTCCCATGGTGCTAGATGAACGAACGTCTCTCGACTTGCTCAGTTCTGAGAGATAAGTGTGTGTGAAAGCCGTCCTTCACCTAGCTTGTTGGGAACACAAAGTTTCTTTTCAGTTGCAAACTCCATTCCATACATATATATGGGGAGGTACTAGCTCCAACTCGGTTTTACAGTGAAAACTGCAGGAACTTCAAACCGGCACAAGGAAACAGACTGAGAAAGCAGAGAATAAATGTCTCCTGCAAACCGTTCCCTTGGTGCTAGATGAACGAACGTCTCTCCACTTGCTCAGTTCTGAGAGATAAGTGTGTGTGAAAGCCGTCCTTCACCTAGCTTGTTAGGAACACATAGTTTCTTTTCAGGTGCAAGCTCCATTCCATACATATATATGGAGAGGTACTAGCTCCAACTCGGTTTTACAGTGAAAACTGCATTAACTTCAAACCGGCACTAGGAAACAGACTGAGAAAGCAGAGAAAAAATGCCTCCTGCAACCCGTTCCCATGGTGCTAGATGAACGAACGTCTCTCGACTTGCTCAGTTCTGAGAGATAAGTGTGTGTGAAAGCCGTCCTTCACCTAGCTTGTTGGGAACACAAAGTTTCTTTTCAGTTGCAAACTCCATTCCATACATATATATGGGGAGGTACTAGCTCCAACTCTGATTTACAGTGAAAACTGCAGGAACTTCAAACCGGCACAAGGAAACAGACTGAGAAAGCAGAGAATAAATGTCTCCTGCAAACCGTTCCCTTGGTGCTAGATGAACGAACGTCTCTCCACTTGCTCAGTTCTGAGAGATAAGTGTGTGTGAAAGCCGTCCTTCACCTAGCTTGTTAGGAACACATAGTTTCTTTTCAGGTGCAAGCTCCATTCCATACATATATATGGAGAGGTACTAGCTCCAACTCGGTTTTACAGTGAAAACTGCATTAACTTTAAACCGGCACTAGGAAACAGACTGAGAAAGCAGAGAAAAAGTGTCTCCTGCAACCCGTTCCCTTGGTGCTAGATGAACGAACGTCTCTCCACTTGCTCAGTTCTGAGAGATAAGTGTGTGTGAAAGCCGTCCTTCACCTAGCTTGTTAGGAACACATAGTTTCTTTTCAGGTGCAAGCTCCATTCCATACATATATATGGAGAGGTACTAGCTCCAACTCGGTTTTACAGTGAAAACTGCATTAACTTCAAACCGGCACTAGGAAACAGACTGAGAAAGCAGAGAAAAAGTGTCTCCTGCAACCCGTTCCCTTGGTGCTAGATGAACGAACGTCTCTCCACTTGCTCAGTTCTGAGAGATAAGTGTGTGTGAAAGCCGTCCTTCACCTAGCTTGTTGGGAACACAAAGTTTCTTTTCAGTTGAAAACTCCATTCCATACATATATATGGGGAGGTACTAGCTCCAACTCGGTTTTACAGTGAAAACTGCAGGAACTTCAAACCGTCACTATGAAACAGACTGAGAAAACCGAGAAAAAGTGTCTCCTGCAAACCGTTCCCTTGTTGCTAGATGAACGAACGTCTCTACACTTGCTCAGTTCTGAGAGTTAAGTGTGTGTGAAAGCCGTCCTTCACCTAGCTTGTTGGGAACACAAAGTTTCTTTTCAGTTGCAAACTTCATTCCATACATATATATGGGGAGGTACTAGCTCCAACTCGGTTTTACAGTGAAAACGGCAGGAACTTCAAACCGGCACTAGGAAACAGACTGAGAAAGCAGAGAAATAGTGTCTCCTGTAACCCGTTTCCTTGGTGCTAGATGAACGAACGTCTCTCCACTTGCTCAGTTCTCAGAGATAAGTGTGTGTGAAAGCCGTCCTTCACCTAGCTTGTTGGGAACACAAAGTTTTTTTCAGTTGCAAACCCCATTCCATACATATATATGGGTAGGTACAAGCTCCAACTCGGTTTTACAGTGAAAACTGCAGGAACTTCAAACCGGCACTATTAAATTGACTGAGAAAGCAGAGAAAAAGTGTCTCCTGCAACCCGTTCCCTTGGTGCTAGATGAACGAACGTCTCTCCACTTGCTCAGTTCTGAGAGATAAGTGTGTGTGAAAGCCGTCCTTCACCTAGCTTGTTGAGAACACAAAGTTTCTTTTCAGTTGCAAACTCCATTCCATACATATATATGGGGAGGTACTAGTTCCAACTCGGTTTTACAGTGAAAACTGCAGGAACTTCAAACCGGCACTACGAAACAGATTGAGAAAGCAGAGAAAAAGTGTCTCCTGCAAACCGTTCCCTTGGTGCTAGATGAACGAACGTCTCTCCACTTGCTCAGTTCTCAGAGATAAGTGTGTGTGAAATCCGTCCTTCATATAGCTTGTTGGGAACACAAAGTTTCTTTTCAGTTGCAAACTCCATTCCATACATATATATGCGGAGGTACTAGCCCCAACTCGGTTTTACAGTGAAAACTGCAGGAACTTCAAACCGGCACTAGGAAACAGACTGAGAAAGCAGAGAAAAAATGTCTCCTGCAACCCGTTCCCTTGGTGCTAGATGAACGAACGACTCTCGACTTTCTCAGTTCTGAGAGATAAGTGTGTGTGAATGCCGTCCTTCACCTAGCTTGTTGGGAACACAAAGTTTCTTTTCAGTTGCAAACTCCATTCCATTCATATATATGGGGAGGTACTAGCTCCAACTCGGTTTTACAGTGAAAACTGCAGGAACTTCAAACCGGCACTAGGAAACAGACTGAGAAAGCAGAGAAAAAGTGTCTCCTGCAACCCGTTCCCTTGGTGCTAGATGAACGAACGTCTCTCCACTTGCTCAGTTCTGAGAGATAAGTGTGTGTGAAAGCCGTCCTTCACCTAGCTTGTTGGGAACACAAAGTTTCTTTTCAGTTGCAAACTCCATTCCATACATATATATGGGGGGTACTAGCCCCAACTCGGTTTTACAGTGAAAACTGCAGGAACTTCAAACCGGCACTAGGAAACAGACTGAGAAAGCAGAGAAAAAATGCCTCCTGCAACCCGTTCCCATGGTGCTAGATGAACGAACGTCTCTCGACTTGCTCAGTTCTGAGAGATAAGTGTGTGTGAAAGCCGTCCTTCACCTAGCTTGTTGGGAACACAAAGTTTCTTTTCAGTTGCAAACTCCATTCCATACATATATATGGGGAGGTACTAGCTCCAACTCGGTTTTACAGTGAAAACTGCAGGAACTTCAAACCGGCACAAGGAAACAGACTGAGAAAGCAGAGAATAAATGTCTCCTGCAACCCGTTCCCTTGGTGCTAGATGAACGAACGTCTCTCCACTTGCTCAGTTCTGAGAGATAAGTGTGTGTGAAAGCCGTCCTTCACCTAGCTTGTTAGGAACACATAGTTTCTTTTCAGGTGCAAGCTCCATTCCATACATATATATGGAGAGGTACTAGCTCCAACTCGGTTTTACAGTGAAAACTGCATTAACTTCAAACCGGCACTAGGAAACAGACTGAGAAAGCAGAGAAAAAGTGTCTCCTGCAACCCGTTCCCTTGGTGCTAGATGAACGAACGTCTCTCGACTTGCTCAGTTCTGAGAGATAAGTGTGTGGGAAAGCCGTCCTTCACCTAGCTTGTTGGGAACACAAAGTTTCTTTTCAGTTGAAAACTCCATTCCATACATATATATGGGGAGGTACTAGCTCCAACTCTGTTTTACAGTGAAAACTGCAGGAACTTCAACCCGTCACTAGGAAACAGACTGAGAAAACCGAGAAAAAGTGTCTCCTGCAACCCGTTCCCTTGTTGCTAGATGAACGAACGTCTCTACACTTGCTCAGTTCTGAGAGTTAAGTGTGTGTGAAAGCCGTCCTTCACCTAGCTTGTTGGGAACACAAAGTTTCTTTTCAGTTGCAAACTTCATTCCATACATATATATGGGGAGGCACTAGCTCCAACTCGGTTTTACAGTGAAAACGGCAGGAACTTCAAACCGGCACTAGGAAACAGACTGAGAAAGCAGAGAAATAGTGTCTCCTGTAACCCGTTTCCTTGGTGCTAGATGAACGAACGTCTCTCCACTTGCTCAGTTCTCAGAGAAAAGTGTGTGTGAAAGCCGTCCTTCACCTAGCTTGTTGGGAACACAAATTTTCTTTTCAGTTGCAAACTCCATTCCATACATATATATGGGGAGGTACTAGCTCCAACTCTGTTTTACAGTGAAAACTGCAGGAACTTCAAACCGGCACTAGGAAACAGACTGAGAAAGCAGAGAAAAAGTGTCTCCTGCAACCCGTTTACTTGGTGCTAGATGAACGAACGTCTCTCCACTTGCTCAGTTCTGAGAGATAAGTGTGTGTGAAAGCCGTACTTCACCTAGCTTTTTGGGAACACAAAGATTCTTTTCAGTTGCAAACTCCATTCCATACATATATATGGGGAGGTACTAGCTCCAACTCGGTTTTACAGTGAAAACTGCAGGAACTTCAAACCGGCACTAGGAAACAGACTGAGAAAGCAGAAAAAAAGTGTCTCCTGCAACCCGTTCCCTTGGTGCTAGATGAACGAACGTCTCTCCACTTGCTCAGTTCTGAGAGATAAGTGTGTTTGAAATCCGTCCTTCAACTAGCTTGTTGGGAACACAAAGTTTCTTTTCAGTTGCAAACTCCATTCCATACATATATATATGTAGGTACTAGCTCCAACACGGTTTGACAGTGAAAACTGCATTAACTTCAAACCGACACTAAGAAACAGACTGAGAAAGCAGAGAAAAAGTGTCTCCTGCAACCCGTTCCCATGGTGCTAGATGAACGAACGTCTCTCCACTTGCTCAGTTCTGAGAGATAAGTGTGTGTGAAATCCGTCCTTCAACTAGCTTGTTGGGAACACAAAGTTTTTTTCAGTTGCAAACTCCATTCCATACATATATATGGGTAGGTACAGGCTCCAACACGGTTTGACAGTGAAAACTGCATTAACTTCAAACCGGCACTAATAAACAGACTGAGAAAGCAGAGAAAAAGTGTCTCCTGCAACCCGTTCCCTTGGTGCTAGATGAACGAACGTCTCTCCACTTGCTCAGTTCTCAGAGATAAGTGTGTGTGAAAGCCGTCCTTCACATAGCTTGTTGGGAACACAAAGTTTCTTTTCAGTTGCAAACTCCATTCCATACATATATATGGGGAGGTACTAGCCCCAACTCGGTTTTACAGTGAAAACTGCAGGAACTTCAAACCGGCACTAGGAAACAGACTGAGAAAGCAGAGAAAAAATGTCTCCTGCAACCCGTTCCCTTGGTGCTAGATGAACGAACGACTCTCGACTTTCTCAGTTCAGAGAGATTAGTGTGTGTGAAAGCCGTCCTTCACCTAGCTTGTTGGGAACACAAAGTTCTTTTCAGTTGCAAACTCCATTCCATACATATATATGGGGAGGTACTAGCTCCAACTCGGTTTTACAGTGAAAACTGCAGGAACTTCAAACCGGCACTAGGAAACAGACTGAGAAAGCAGAGAAAAAGTGTCTCCTGCAACCCGTTCCCTTGGTGCTAGATGAACGAACGTCTCTCCACTTGCTCAGTTCTGAGAGATAAGAGTGTGTGAAAGCCGTCCTTCACATAGCTTGTTGGGAATACAAAGTTTCTTTTCAGTTGCAAACTACACTCCATACTTATATATTAGGATGTACTAGCTACAAATCGGTTTTACAGAGAAAACTGCAGGAACTTCAAACCGGCACTTGGAATCACACTGAGAAACCAGAGTAAAAGTTTCTCCTGCATCCCGTTCCCTTTGTGCTATCTGAAAGAACGTCTCTCCAGATGCTCAGTTCGGAGAGATAATTGTGTGTGAAAGTCGTTCTTCACCTAGCTTGTTGGGACCACATAGTTTCTTTTCAGTTGCAAACTACACTCCATACATATATATGGGGAGGTACTACCTCCAACTCGCTTTTACAGTGAAAACTGCAGGAACTTCAAACCGGCACTAGGAAACACACTGAGAAACCACAGTAAAAGTTTCTCCTGCAAACCGTTCCCTTTGTGCTAGCTGAAAGAACGACTCTCCACATGCTCAGTTCTGAGAGATAAGTGTGTGTGAAAGTCGTCCTTCACCTAGCTTGTTGGGACCACAAAGTTTCTTTTCAGTTGCAAACTACACTCCATACATATATATGGGGAGGTACTAGCTCCAACTCGGTTTTACACTGAAAACTGCAGGAACTTCAAACCGGCACTAGGAAACATACTGAGAAAGCAGAGAAAAAGTGTCTCCTGCAACCCGTTCCCTTGGTGCTAGATGAACGAACGTCTCTCCACTTGCTCAGTTCTGAAAGATAACTGTGAGTGAAAGCCGTCCTTCAACTAGCTTGTTGGGAACACAAAGTTTCTTTTCAGTTGCAAACTCCATTCCATACATATATATGGTTAGGTACTAGCTCCAACACGGTTTGACAGTGAAAACTGCATTAACTTCAAACCGGCACTAAGAAACAGACTGAGAAAGCAGAGAAAAAGTGTCTCCTGCAACCCGTTCCCTTGGTGCTAGATGAACGAACGTCTCTCGACTTGCTCATTTCTGAGAGATAAGTGTGTGTGAAAGCCGTCCTTCACCTAGCTTGTTGGGAACACAAAGTTTCTTTTCAGTTGCCAACTCCATTCCATACATATATATGGGGAGGTACTAGCTCCAACTCGGTTTTACAGTGAAAACTGCAGGAACTTCAAACCGGCACTAGGAAACAGACTGAGAAAGCAGAGAAAAAGTGTCTCCTGCAACCCGTTCCCTTGGTGCTAGATGAACGAACGACTCTCGACTTGCTCAGTTCTGAGAGATAAGTGTGTGTGAAAGCCGTCCTTCACCTAGCTTGTTGGGAACACAAAGTTTCTTTTCAGTTGCAAACTCCATTCCATACATATATATGGGGAGGTACTAGCTCCAACTCGGTTTTACAGTGAAAACTGCAGGAACTTCAAACCGACACTAGGAAACAGACTGAGAAACAGAGAAAAAGTGTCTCCTGCAACCCGTTCCCTTGGTGTTAGATGCACGAACGTCTCTCCACTTGCTCAGTTCTGAGAGATAATAGTGTGTGAAAGCCGTCCTTCACCTAGCTTGTTGGGAACACAAATTTTCTTTTCAGTTGCAAACTCCATTCCATACATATATGTGGGGAGGTACTACTTTCAACTCGGTTTTACAGTGAAAACTGCAGGAACTTCAAACCGGCACTAGGAAACAGACTGAGAAAGCAGAGAAAAAGTGTCTCCTGCAACCCGTTCCCTTGGTGCTAGATGAACGAACGTCTCTCGACTTGCTCAGTTCTGAGAGATAAGTGTGTGTGAAAGCCGTCCTTCACCTAGCTTGTTGGGAACACAAAGTTTCTTTTCAGTTGCAAACTCCATTCCATACATATATATGGGGTGGTACTAGCACCAACTCGGTATTACAGTGAAAACTGCAGGAACTTCAAATCGGCACTAGGAAACAGACTGAGAAAGCAGAGAAAATGTGTCTCCTGCAACCCGTTCCCTTGGTGCTAGATGAACGAACGTCTCTCCACTTGCTCAGTTCTGAGAGATAAGAGTGTGTGAAAGCCGTCCTTCACCTAGCTTGTTGGGAACACAAATTTTCTTTTCAGTTGCAAACTCCATTCCATACATATATGTGGGGAGGTACTACTTTCAACTCGGTTTTACAGTGAAAACTGCAGGAACTTCAAACCGGCACTAGGAAACAGACTGAGAAAGCAGAGAAAAAGTGTCTCCTGCAACGCGTTCCCTTGGTGCTAGATGAACGAACGTCTCTCGACTTGCTCAGTTCTGAGAGATAAGTGTGTGTGAAAGCCGTCCTTCACCTAGCTTGTTGGGAACACAAAGTTTCTTTTCAGTTGCAAACTCCATTCCATACATATATATGGGGAGGTACTAGCACCAACTCGGTTTTACAGTGAAAACTGCAGGAACTTCAAACAGGCACTAGGAAACAGACTGAGAAAGCAGAGAAAAAGTGTCTCCTGCAAACCGTTCCCTTGGTGCTAGATGAACGAACGTCTCTCCACTTGCTCAGTTCTCAGAGACAAGTGTGTGTGAAAGCCGTCCTTCATCTTGCTTGTTGGGAACACAAAGTTTCTTTTCAGTTGCAAACTCCATTCCATACATATATATGGGGAGGTAGTAGCTCCAACTCGGTTTTACAGTGAAAACTGCAGGAACTTCAAACCGGCACTAGGAAACAGACTGAGAAAGCAGAGAAAAAGTGTCTCCTGCAACCGGTTCCCTTGGTGCTAGATGAACGAACGTCTCTCCACTTGCTCAGTTCTGAGAGATAAGTGTGTGTGAAAGCCGTCCTTCACCTAGCTTGTTGGGAACACAAAGTTTCTTTTCAGTTGCAAACTCCATTCCATACATATATATGGGGAGGTACTAGCTCCAACACGGTTTGACAGTGAAAACTGCATTAACTTCAAACCGGCACTAAGAAACAGACTGAGAAAGCAGAGAAAAAGTGTCTCCTGCAACCCGTTCCCTTGGTGCTAGATGAACGAACGTCTCTCGACTTGCTCAGTTCTGAGAGATAAGTGTGTGTGAAAGCCGACCTTCACCTAGCTTGTTGGGAACACAAAGTTTCTTTTCAGTTGAAAACTCCATTCCATACATATATATGGGGAGGTACTAGCCCCAACTCGGTTTTACAGTGAAAACTGCAGGAACTTCAAACCGGCACTAGGAAACAGACTGAGAAAGCAGAGAAAAAATGTCCCCTGCAACCCGTTCCCTTGGTGCTAGATGAACGAACGACTCTCGACTTTCTCTGTTCTGAGAGATAAGTGTGTGTGAAAGCCGCCCTTCACCTAGCTTGTTGGGAACACAAAGTTTCTTTTCAGTTTCAAACTCCATTGCATACATATAAATGGGGAGGTACTAGCTCCAACTCGGTTTTACTGTGAAAACTGTAGGAACTTCAAACCTGCAGTAGGAAACAGACTGAGAAAGCAGAGAAAAAGTGTCTCCTGCAAACCGTTCCCTTGGTGCTAGATGAACGAACGTCTCTCCACTTGGTCAGTTCTGAGAGATAATTGTGTGTGAAAGCCGTCCTTCACCTAGCTTGTTGGGAACACAAAGTTTCTTTTCAGTTGCAAACTCCATTCCATACATATATATGGGGAGGTACTAGCTCCAACTCGGTTTTACAGTGAAAACTGCAGGAATTTCAAACCGGCACTAGGAAACAGACTGAGAAAGCAGAGAAAAAATGTCTCCTGCAACCCGTTCCCTTGCTGCTAGATGAACGAACGACTCTCGACTTTCTCAGTTCTGAGAGATAAGTGTGTGTGAAAGCCGTCCTTCACCTAGCTTGTTGGGAACACAAATTTTCTTTTCAGTTGCAAACTCCATTCCATACATATATATGGGGAGGTACTAGCTCCAACTCTGTTTTACAGTGAAAACTGCAGGAACTTCAAACCGGCACTAGGAAACAGACTGAGAAAGCAGAGAAAAAGTGTCTCCTGCAACCCGTTCCCTTGGTGCTAGATGAACGAACGTCTCTCGACTTGCTCATTTCTGAGAGATAAGTGTGTGTGAAAGCCGTCCTTCACCTAGCTTGTTGGGAACACAAAGTTTCTTTTCAGTTGCCAACTCCATTCCATACATATATATGGGGAGGTACTAGCTCCAACTCGGTTTTACAGTGAAAACTGCAGGAACTTCAAACCGGCACTAGGAAACAGACTGAGAAAGCAGAGAAAAAGTGTCTCCTGCAACCCGTTCCCTTGGTGCTAGATGAACGAACGACTCTCGACTTGCTCAGTTCTGAGAGATAAGTGTGTGTGAAAGCCGTCCTTCACCTAGCTTGTTGGGAACACAAAGTTTCTTTTCAGTTGCAAACTCCATTCCATACATATATATGGGGAGGTACTAGCTCCAACTCGGTTTTACAGTGAAAACTGCAGGAACTTCAAACCGACACTAGGAAACAGACTGAGAAACAGAGAAAAAGTGTCTCCTGCAACCCGTTCCCTTGGTGCTAGATGCACGAACGTCTCTCCACTTGCTCAGTTCTGAGAGATAATAGTGTGTGAAAGCCGTCCTTCACCTAGCTTGTTGGGAACACAAATTTTCTTTTCAGTTGCAAACTCCATTCCATACATATATGTGGGGAGGTACTACTTTCAACTCGGTTTTACAGTGAAAACTGCAGGAACTTCAAACCGGCACTAGGAAACAGACTGAGAAAGCAGAGAAAAAGTGTCTCCTGCAACCCGTTCCCTTGGTGCTAGATGAACGAACGTCTCTCGACTTGCTCAGTTCTGAGAGATAAGTGTGTGTGAAAGCCGTCCTTCACCTAGCTTGTTGGGAACACAAAGTTTCTTTTCAGTTGCAAACTCCATTCCATACATATATATGGGGTGGTACTAGCACCAACTCGGTATTACAGTGAAAACTGCAGGAACTTCAAATCGGCACTAGGAAACAGACTGAGAAAGCAGAGAAAATGTGTCTCCTGCAACCCGTTCCCTTGGTGCTAGATGAACGAACGTCTCTCCACTTGCTCAGTTCTGAGAGATAAGAGTGTGTGAAAGCCGTCCTTCACCTAGCTTGTTGGGAACACAAATTTTCTTTTCAGTTGCAAACTCCATTCCATACATATATGTGGGGAGGTACTACTTTCAACTCGGTTTTACAGTGAAAACTGCAGGAAATTCAAACCGGCACTAGGAAACAGACTGAGAAAGCAGAGAAAAAGTGTCTCCTGCAACGCGTTCCCTTGGTGCTAGATGAACGAACGTCTCTCCACTTGCTCAGTTCTCAGAGACAAGTGTGTGTGAAAGCCGTCCTTCATCTTGCTTGTTGGGAACACATAGTTTCTTTTCAGTTGCAAACTCCATTCCATACATATATATGGGGAGGTAGTAGCTCCAACTCGGTTTTACAGTGAAAACTGCAGGAACTTCAAACCGGCACTAGGAAACAGACTGAGAAAGCAGAGAAAAAGTGTCTCCTGCAACCGGTTCCCTTGGTGCTAGATGAACGAACGTCTCTCCACTTGCTCAGTTCTGAGAGATAAGTGTGTGTGAAAGCCGTCCTTCACCTAGCTTGTTGGGAACACAAAGTTTCTTTTCAGTTGCAAACTCCATTCCATACATATATATGGGTAGGTACTAGCTCCAACACGGTTTGACAGTGAAAACTGCATTAACTTCAAACCGGCACTAAGAAACAGACTGAGAAAGCAGAGAAAAAGTGTCTCCTGCAACCCGTTCCCTTGGTGCTAGATGAACGAACGTCTCTCGACTTGCTCAGTTCTGAGAGATAAGTGTGTGTGAAAGCCGAACTTCACCTAGCTTGTTGGGAACACAAAGTTTCTTTTCAGTTGAAAACTCCATTCCATACATATATATGGGGAGGTACTAGCCCCAACTCGGTTTTACAGTGAAAACTGCAGGAACTTCAAACCGGCACTAGGAAACAGACTGAGAAAGCAGAGAAAAAATGTCCCCTGCAACCCGTTCCCTTGGTGCTAGATGAACGAACGACTCTCGACTTTCTCTGTTCTGAGAGATAAGTGTGTGTGAAAGCCGCCCTTCACCTAGCTTGTTGGGAACACAAAGTTTCTTTTCAGTTTCAAACTCCATTGCATACATATATATGGGGAGGTACTAGCTCCAACTCGGTTTTACTGTGAAAACTGTAGGAACTTCAAACCTGCAGTTGGAAACAGACTGAGAAAGCAGAGAAAAAGTGTCTCCTGCAAACCGTTCCCTTGGTGCTAGATGAACGAACGTCTCTCCACTTGGTCAGTTCTGAGAGATAATTGTGTGTGAAAGCCGTCCTTCACCTAGCTTGTTGGGAACACAAAGTTTCTTTTCAGTTGCAAACTCCATTCCATACATATATATGGGGAGATACTAGCCCCAACTCGGTTTTACAGTGAAAACTGCAGGAATTTCAAACCGGCACTAGGAAACAGACTGAGAAAGCAGAGAAAAAATGTCTCCTGCAACCCGTTCCCTTGCTGCTAGATGAACGAACGACTCTCGACTTTCTCAGTTCTGAGAGATAAGTGTGTGTGAAAGCCGTCCTTCACCTAGCTTGTTGGGAACACAAATTTTCTTTTCAGTTGCAAACTCCATTCCATACATATATATGGGGAGGTACTAGCTCCAACTCTGTTTTACAGTGAAAACTGCAGGAACTTCAAACCGGCACTAGGAAACAGACTGAGAAAGCAGAGAAAAAGTGTCTCCTGCAACCCGTTCCCTTGGTGCTAGATGAACGAACGTCTCTCCACTTGCTCAGTTCTGAGAGATAAGTGTGTTTGAAAGCCGTCCTTCAACTAGCTTGATGGGAACACAAAGTTTCTTTTCAGTTGCAAACTCCATTCCATACATATATATGGGGAGGTACAAGCTCCAACTCGGTTTTACAGTGAAAACTGCAGGAACTTCAAACCGGCACTAGGAAACAGACTGAGAAAGCAGAGAAAAAGTGTCTCCTGCAACCCGTTCCCTTGGTGCTAGATGAACGAAAGTCTCTCCACTTGCTCAGTTTTGAGAGATACGTGTGTGTGAAAGCCGTCCTTCACCTAGCTTGTTGGGAACACAAAGTTTCTTTTCAGTTGCAAACTCCATTCAATACATATACATGGGGAGGTACAAGCCCCAACTCGGTTTTACAGTGAAAACTGCTGGAACTTCAAACCGGCACTAGGAAACAGACTGAGAAAGTAGAGAAAAAATGTCTCCTGTAATCCGTTCCCTTGGTGCTAGATGAACGAACGTCTCTCGACTTGCTCAGTTCTGAGAGATAAGTGTGTGTGAAAGCCGTCCTTCACCTAGCTTGTTGAGAACACAAAGATTCTTTTCAGTTGCCAACACCATTCCATACATATATATGGGTAGGTACTAGCTCAAACTAGGTTTTACAGTGAAAACTGCAGGAACTTCAAACCGGCACTAGGAAACAGACTGAGAAAGCAGAGAAAATGTGTCTCCTGCAACCCGTTCCCTTGGTGCTAGATGAACGAACGTCTCTCCACTTGCTCAGTTCTGAGAGATAAGTGTGTGTGAAAGCCGTCCTTCACATAGCTTGTTGGGAACACAAAGTTTCTTTTCAGTTGCAAACTCCATTCCATACATATATATGGGGAGGTACTAGCCCCAATTCGGATTTACAGTGAAAACTGCAGGAACTTCAAACAGGCACTAGGAAACAGACTGAGAAAGCAGAGAAAAAGTGTCTCCTGCAACCCGTTCCCTTGGTGCTAGATGAACGAACGTCTCTCCACTTGCTCATTTCTGAGAGATAAGTGTGTGTGAAAGCCGTCCTTCACCTAGCTTGTTGGGAACACAAAGTTTCTTTTCAGTTTCCAACTCCATTCCATACATATATATGGGGAGGTACTAACTCCAACTCGGTTTTACAGTGAAAACTGCAGGAACTTCAAACCGGCACTAGGAAACAGACTGAGAAAGCAGAGAAAAAGTGTCTCCTGCAACCCGTTCCCTTGGTGCTAGATGAACGAACGTCTCTCCACTTGCTCAGTTCTCAGAGACATGTGTGTTTGAAAGCCGTCCTTCATCTTGCTTGTTGGGAACACATAGTTTCTTTTCAGTTGCAAACTCCATTCCATACATATATATGGGGAGGTACTAGCTCCAACTCGGTTTTACAGTGAAAACTGCAGGAACTTCAAACCGGCACTAGGAAACAGACTGAGAAAGCAGAGAAAAAGTGTCTCCTGCAACCGGTTCCCTTGGTGCTAGATGAACGAACGTCTCTCCACTTGCTCAGTTCTGAGAGATAAGTGTGTGTGAAAGCCGTCCTTCACCTAGCTTGTTGGGAACACAAAGTTTCTTTTCAGTTGCAAACTCCATTCCATACATATATATGGGTAGGTACTAGCTCCAACACGGTTTGACAGTGAAAACTGCATTAACTTCAAACCGGCACTAAGAAACAGACTGAGAAAGCAGAGAAAAAGTGTCCCCTGCAACCCGTTCCCTTGGTGCTAGATGAACGAACGTCTCTCCACTTGCTCAGTTCTGAGAGATAAGTGTGTGTGAAAGCCGACCTTCACCTAGCTTGTTGGGAACACAAAGTTTCTTTTCAGTTGCAAACTCCATTCCATACATATATATGGGGAGGTACTAGCCCCAACTCGGTTTTACAGTGAAAACTGCAGGAACTTCAAACCGGCACTAGGAAACAGACTGAGAAAGCAGAGAAAAAATGTCCCGTGCAACCCGTTCCCTTGGTGCTAGATGAACGAACGACTCTCGACTTTCTCTGTTCTGAGAGATAAGTGTGTGTGAAAGCCGCACTTCACCTAGCTTGTTGGGAACACAAAGTTTCTTTTAAGTTTCAAACTCCATTGCATACATATATATGGGGAGGTACTAGCTCCAACTCGGTTTTACTGTGAAAACTGTAGGAACTTCAAACCTGCAGTAGGAAACAGACTGAGAAATCAGAGAAAAAGTGTCTCCTGCAAACCGTTCCCTTGGTGCTAGATGAACGAACGTCTCTCCACTTGGTCAGTTCTGAGAGATAAGTGTGTGTGAAAGCCGTCCTTCACCTAGCTTGTTGGGAACACAAAGTTTCTTTTCAGTTGCAAACTCCATTCCATACATATATATGGGGAGATACTAGCCCCAACTCGGTTTTACAGTGAAAACTGCAGGAATTTCAAACCAGCACTAGGAAACAGACTGAGAAAGCAGAGAAAAAATGTCTCCTGCAACCCGTTCCCTTGCTGCTAGATGAACGAACGACTCTCGACTTTCTCAGTTCTGAGAGATAAGTGTGTGTGAAAGCCGTCCTTCACCTAGCTTGTTGGGAACACAAAGTTTCTTTTCAGTTGCAAACTCCATTCCATACATATATATGGGGAGGTACTAGCTCCAACTCGGTTTTACAGTGAAAACTGCAGGAACTTCAAACCGGCACTAGGAAACAGACTGAGAAAGCAGAGAAAAAGTGTCTCCTGCAACCCGTTCCCTTGGTGCTAGATGAACGAACGTCTCTCCACTTGCTCAGTTCTGAGAGATAAGTGTGTTTGAAAGCCGTCCTTCAACTAGCTTGTTGGGAACACAAAGTTTCTTTTCAGTTGCAAACTCCATTCCATACATATATATGGGGAGGTACAAGCTCCAACTCGTTTTTACAGTGAAAACTGCAGGAACTTCAAACCGGCACTAGGAAACAGACTGAGAAAGCAGAGAAAAAGTGTCTCCTGCAACCCGTTCCCTTGGTGCTAGATGAACGAACGTCTCTCCACTTGCTCAGTTTTGAGAGATACGTGGTGTGAAAGCCGTCCTTCACCTAGCTTGTTGGGAACACAAAGTTTCTTTTCAGTTGCAAACTCCATTCAATACATATACATGGGGAGGTACAAGCCCCAACTCGGTTTTACAGTGAAAACTGCTGGAACTTCAAACCGGCACTAGGAAACAGACTGAGAAAGCAGAGAAAAAATGTCTCCTGCAACCCGTTCCCTTGGTGCTAGATGAACGAACGTCTCTCGACTTGCTCAGTTCTGAGAGATAAGTGTGTGTGAAAGCCGTCCTTCACCTAGCTTGTTGAGAACACAAAGATTCTTTTCAGTTGCCAACTCCATTCCATACATATATATGGGGAGGTACTAGCTCAAACTAGGTTTTACAGTGAAAACTGCAGGAACTTCAAACCGGCACTAGGAAACAGACTGAGAAAGCAGAGAAAATGTGTCTCCTGCAACCCGTTCCCTTGGTGCTAGATGAACGAACGTCTCTCCACTTGCTCAGTTCTGAGAGATAAGTGTGTGTGAAAGCCGTCCTTCACATAGCTTGTTGGGAACACAAAGTTTCTATTCAGTTGCAAACTCCATTCCATACATATATATGGGGAGGTACTAGCCCCAATTCGGATTTACAGTGAAAACTGCAGGAACTTCAAACAGGCAATAGGAAACAGACTGAGAAAGCAGAGAAAAAGTGTCTCCTGCAACCCGTTCCCTTGGTGCTAGATGAACGAACGTCTCTCCACTTGCTCAGTTCTGAGAGATAAGTGTGTGTGAAAGCCGTCCTTCACCTAGCTTGTTGGGAACACAAAGTTTCTTTTCAGTTGCAAACTCCATTCAATATATATATATGGGGAGGTACTAGCTCCAACTCGGTTTTACAGTGAAAACTGCAGGAACTTCAAACCGGCACTAGGAAACAGACTGAGAAAGCAGAGAAAAAATGTCTCCTGCAACCCGTTCCCTTGGTGCTAGATGAACGAACGTCTCTCCACTTGCTCAGTTCTGAGAGATAAGTGTGTGTGAAAGCCGTCCTTCACCTAGCTTGTTGGGAACACAAAGTTTCTTTTCAGTTGCAAACTCCATTCCATACATATATATGGGGAGGTACTAGCTCCAACACGGTTTGACAGTGAAAACTGCATTAACTTCAAACCGGCACTAAGAAACAGACTGAGAAAGCAGAGAAAAAGTGTCTCCTGCAACCCGTTCCCTTGGTGCTAGATGAACGAACGTCTCTCGACTTGCTCAGTTCTGAGAGATAAGTGTGTGTGAAAGCCGACCTTCACCTAGCTTGTTGGGAACACAAAGTTTCTTTTCAGTTGAAAACTCCATTCCATACATATATATGGGGAGGTACTAGCCCCAACTCGGTTTTACAGTGAAAACTGCAGGAACTTCAAACCGGCACTAGGAAACAGACTGAGAAAGCAGAGAAAAAATGTCCCCTGCAACCCGTTCCCTTGGTGCTAGATGAACGAACGACTCTCGACTTTCTCTGTTCTGAGAGATAAGTGTGTGTGAAAGCCGCCCTTCACCTAGCTTGTTGGGAACACAAAGTTTCTTTTCAGTTTCAAACTCCATTGCATACATATAAATGGGGAGGTACTAGCTCCAACTCGGTTTTACTGTGAAAACTGTAGGAACTTCAAACCTGCAGTAGGAAACAGACTGAGAAAGCAGAGAAAAAGTGTCTCCTGCAAACCGTTCCCTTGGTGCTAGATGAACGAACGTCTCTCCACTTGGTCAGTTCTGAGAGATAATTGTGTGTGAAAGCCGTCCTTCACCTAGCTTGTTGGGAACACAAAGTTTCTTTTCAGTTGCAAACTCCATTCCATACATATATATGGGGAGATACTAGCCCCAACTCGGTTTTACAGTGAAAACTGCAGGAATTTCAAACCGGCACTAGGAAACAGACTGAGAAAGCAGAGAAAAAATGTCTCCTGCAACCCGTTCCCTTGCTGCTAGATGAACGAACGACTCTCGACTTTCTCAGTTCTGAGAGATAAGTGTGTGTGAAAGCCGTCCTTCACCTAGCTTGTTGGGAACACAAATTTTCTTTTCAGTTGCAAACTCCATTCCATACATATATATGGGGAGGTACTAGCTCCAACTCTGTTTTACAGTGAAAACTGCAGGAACTTCAAACCGGCACTAGGAAACAGACTGAGAAAGCAGAGAAAAAGTGTCTCCTGCAACCCGTTCCCTTGGTGCTAGATGAACGAACGTCTCTCGACTTGCTCATTTCTGAGAGATAAGTGTGTGTGAAAGCCGTCCTTCACCTAGCTTGTTGGGAACACAAAGTTTCTTTTCAGTTGCCAACTCCATTCCATACATATATGTGGGGAGGTACTACTTTCAACTCGGTTTTACAGTGAAAACTGCAGGAACTTCAAACCGGCACTAGGAAACAGACTGAGAAAGCAGAGAAAAAGTGTCTCCTGCAACCCGTTCCCTTGGTGCTAGATGAACGAACGTCTCTCGACTTGCTCAGTTCTGAGAGATAAGTGTGTGTGAAAGCCGTCCTTCACCTAGCTTGTTGGGAACACAAAGTTTCTTTTCAGTTGCAAACTCCATTCCATACATATATATGGGGTGGTACTAGCACCAACTCGGTATTACAGTGAAAACTGCAGGAACTTCAAATCGGCACTAGGAAACAGACTGAGAAAGCAGAGAAAATGTGTCTCCTGCAACCCGTTCCCTTGGTGCTAGATGAACGAACGTCTCTCCACTTGCTCAGTTCTGAGAGATAAGAGTGTGTGAAAGCCGTCCTTCACCTAGCTTGTTGGGAACACAAATTTTCTTTTCAGTTGCAAACTCCATTCCATACATATATGTGGGGAGGTACTACTTTCAACTCGGTTTTACAGTGAAAACTGCAGGAACTTCAAACCGGCACTAGGAAACAGACTGAGAAAGCAGAGAAAAAGTGTCTCCTGCAACGCGTTCCCTTGGTGCTAGATGAACGAACGTCTCTCGACTTGCTCAGTTCTGAGAGATAAGTGTGTGTGAAAGCCGTCCTTCACCTAGCTTGTTGGGAACACAAAGTTTCTTTTCAGTTGCAAACTCCATTCCATACATATATATGGGGAGGTACTAGCACCAACTCGGTTTTACAGTGAAAACTGCAGGAACTTCAAACAGGCACTAGGAAACAGACTGAGAAAGCAGAGAAAAAGTGTCTCCTGCAAACCGTTCCCTTGGTGCTAGATGAACGAACGTCTCTCCACTTGCTCAGTTCTCAGAGACAAGTGTGTGTGAAAGCCGTCCTTCATCTTGCTTGTTGGGAACACAAAGTTTCTTTTCAGTTGCAAACTCCATTCCATACATATATATGGGGAGGTAGTAGCTCCAACTCGGTTTTACAGTGAAAACTGCAGGAACTTCAAACCGGCACTAGGAAACAGACTGAGAAAGCAGAGAAAAAGTGTCTCCTGCAACCGGTTCCCTTGGTGCTAGATGAACGAACGTCTCTCCACTTGCTCAGTTCTGAGAGATAAGTGTGTGTGAAAGCCGTCCTTCACCTAGCTTGTTGGGAACACAAAGTTTCTTTTCAGTTGCAAACTCCATTCCATACATATATATGGGGAGGTACTAGCTCCAACACGGTTTGACAGTGAAAACTGCATTAACTTCAAACCGGCACTAAGAAACAGACTGAGAAAGCAGAGAAAAAGTGTCTCCTGCAACCCGTTCCCTTGGTGCTAGATGAACGAACGTCTCTCGACTTGCTCAGTTCTGAGAGATAAGTGTGTGTGAAAGCCGACCTTCACCTAGCTTGTTGGGAACACAAAGTTTCTTTTCAGTTGAAAACTCCATTCCATACATATATATGGGGAGGTACTAGCCCCAACTCGGTTTTACAGTGAAAACTGCAGGAACTTCAAACCGGCACTAGGAAACAGACTGAGAAAGCAGAGAAAAAATGTCCCCTGCAACCCGTTCCCTTGGTGCTAGATGAACGAACGACTCTCGACTTTCTCTGTTCTGAGAGATAAGTGTGTGTGAAAGCCGCCCTTCACCTAGCTTGTTGGGAACACAAAGTTTCTTTTCAGTTTCAAACTCCATTGCATACATATAAATGGGGAGGTACTAGCTCCAACTCGGTTTTACTGTGAAAACTGTAGGAACTTCAAACCTGCAGTAGGAAACAGACTGAGAAAGCAGAGAAAAAGTGTCTCCTGCAAACCGTTCCCTTGGTGCTAGATGAACGAACGTCTCTCCACTTGGTCAGTTCTGAGAGATAATTGTGTGTGAAAGCCGTCCTTCACCTAGCTTGTTGGGAACACAAAGTTTCTTTTCAGTTGCAAACTCCATTCCATACATATATATGGGGAGGTACTAGCTCCAACTCGGTTTTACAGTGAAAACTGCAGGAATTTCAAACCGGCACTAGGAAACAGACTGAGAAAGCAGAGAAAAAATGTCTCCTGCAACCCGTTCCCTTGCTGCTAGATGAACGAACGACTCTCGACTTTCTCAGTTCTGAGAGATAAGTGTGTGTGAAAGCCGTCCTTCACCTAGCTTGTTGGGAACACAAATTTTCTTTTCAGTTGCAAACTCCATTCCATACATATATATGGGGAGGTACTAGCTCCAACTCTGTTTTACAGTGAAAACTGCAGGAACTTCAAACCGGCACTAGGAAACAGACTGAGAAAGCAGAGAAAAAGTGTCTCCTGCAACCCGTTCCCTTGGTGCTAGATGAACGAACGTCTCTCGACTTGCTCATTTCTGAGAGATAAGTGTGTGTGAAAGCCGTCCTTCACCTAGCTTGTTGGGAACACAAAGTTTCTTTTCAGTTGCCAACTCCATTCCATACATATATATGGGGAGGTACTAGCTCCAACTCGGTTTTACAGTGAAAACTGCAGGAACTTCAAACCGGCACTAGGAAACAGACTGAGAAAGCAGAGAAAAAGTGTCTCCTGCAACCCGTTCCCTTGGTGCTAGATGAACGAACGACTCTCGACTTGCTCAGTTCTGAGAGATAAGTGTGTGTGAAAGCCGTCCTTCACCTAGCTTGTTGGGAACACAAAGTTTCTTTTCAGTTGCAAACTCCATTCCATACATATATATGGGGAGGTACTAGCTCCAACTCGGTTTTACAGTGAAAACTGCAGGAACTTCAAACCGACACTAGGAAACAGACTGAGAAACAGAGAAAAAGTGTCTCCTGCAACCCGTTCCCTTGGTGCTAGATGCACGAACGTCTCTCCACTTGCTCAGTTCTGAGAGATAATAGTGTGTGAAAGCCGTCCTTCACCTAGCTTGTTGGGAACACAAATTTTCTTTTCAGTTGCAAACTCCATTCCATACATATATGTGGGGAGGTACTACTTTCAACTCGGTTTTACAGTGAAAACTGCAGGAACTTCAAACCGGCACTAGGAAACAGACTGAGAAAGCAGAGAAAAAGTGTCTCCTGCAACCCGTTCCCTTGGTGCTAGATGAACGAACGTCTCTCGACTTGCTCAGTTCTGAGAGATAAGTGTGTGTGAAAGCCGTCCTTCACCTAGCTTGTTGGGAACACAAAGTTTCTTTTCAGTTGCAAACTCCATTCCATACATATATATGGGGTGGTACTAGCACCAACTCGGTATTACAGTGAAAACTGCAGGAACTTCAAATCGGCACTAGGAAACAGACTGAGAAAGCAGAGAAAATGTGTCTCCTGCAACCCGTTCCCTTGGTGCTAGATGAACGAACGTCTCTCCACTTGCTCAGTTCTGAGAGATAAGAGTGTGTGAAAGCCGTCCTTCACCTAGCTTGTTGGGAACACAAATTTTCTTTTCAGTTGCAAACTCCATTCCATACATATATGTGGGGAGGTACTACTTGCAACTCGGTTTTACAGTGAAAACTGCAGGAAATTCAAACCGGCACTAGGAAACAGACTGAGAAAGCAGAGAAAAAGTGTCTCCTGCAACGCGTTCCCTTGGTGCTAGATGAACGAACGTCTCTCCACTTGCTCAGTTCTCAGAGACAAGTGTGTGTGAAAGCCGTCCTTCATCTTGCTTGTTGGGAACACATAGTTTCTTTTCAGTTGCAAACTCCATTCCATACATATATATGGGGAGGTAGTAGCTCCAACTCGGTTTTACAGTGAAAACTGCAGGAACTTCAAACCGGCACTAGGAAACAGACTGAGAAAGCAGAGAAAAAGTGTCTCCTGCAACCGGTTCCCTTGGTGCTAGATGAACGAACGTCTCTCCACTTGCTCAGTTCTGAGAGATAAGTGTGTGTGAAAGCCGTCCTTCACCTAGCTTGTTGGGAACACAAAGTTTCTTTTCAGTTGCAAACTCCATTCCATACATATATATGGGTAGGTACTAGCTCCAACACGGTTTGACAGTGAAAACTGCATTAACTTCAAACCGGCACTAAGAAACAGACTGAGAAAGCAGAGAAAAAGTGTCTCCTGCAACCCGTTCCCTTGGTGCTAGATGAACGAACGTCTCTCGACTTGCTCAGTTCTGAGAGATAAGTGTGTGTGAAAGCCGAACTTCACCTAGCTTGTTGGGAACACAAAGTTTCTTTTCAGTTGAAAACTCCATTCCATACATATATATGGGGAGGTACTAGCCCCAACTCGGTTTTACAGTGAAAACTGCAGGAACTTCAAACCGGCACTAGGAAACAGACTGAGAAAGCAGAGAAAAAATGTCCCCTGCAACCCGTTCCCTTGGTGCTAGATGAACGAACGACTCTCGACTTTCTCTGTTCTGAGAGATAAGTGTGTGTGAAAGCCGCCCTTCACCTAGCTTGTTGGGAACACAAAGTTTCTTTTCAGTTTCAAACTCCATTGCATACATATATATGGGGAGGTACTAGCTCCAACTCGGTTTTACTGTGAAAACTGTAGGAACTTCAAACCTGCAGTTGGAAACAGACTGAGAAAGCAGAGAAAAAGTGTCTCCTGCAAACCGTTCCCTTGGTGCTAGATGAACGAACGTCTCTCCACTTGGTCAGTTCTGAGAGATAATTGTGTGTGAAAGCCGTCCTTCACCTAGCTTGTTGGGAACACAAAGTTTCTTTTCAGTTGCAAACTCCATTCCATACATATATATGGGGAGATACTAGCCCCAACTCGGTTTTACAGTGAAAACTGCAGGAATTTCAAACCGGCACTAGGAAACAGACTGAGAAAGCAGAGAAAAAATGTCTCCTGCAACCCGTTCCCTTGCTGCTAGATGAACGAACGACTCTCGACTTTCTCAGTTCTGAGAGATAAGTGTGTGTGAAAGCCGTCCTTCACCTAGCTTGTTGGGAACACAAATTTTCTTTTCAGTTGCAAACTCCATTCCATACATATATATGGGGAGGTACTAGCTCCAACTCTGTTTTACAGTGAAAACTGCAGGAACTTCAAACCGGCACTAGGAAACAGACTGAGAAAGCAGAGAAAAAGTGTCTCCTGCAACCCGTTCCCTTGGTGCTAGATGAACGAACGTCTCTCCACTTGCTCAGTTCTGAGAGATAAGTGTGTTTGAAAGCCGTCCTTCAACTAGCTTGATGGGAACACAAAGTTTCTTTTCAGTTGCAAACTCCATTCCATACATATATATGGGGAGGTACAAGCTCCAACTCGGTTTTACAGTGAAAACTGCAGGAACTTCAAACCGGCACTAGGAAACAGACTGAGAAAGCAGAGAAAAAGTGTCTCCTGCAACCCGTTCCCTTGGTGCTAGATGAACGAAAGTCTCTCCACTTGCTCAGTTTTGAGAGATACGTGTGTGTGAAAGCCGTCCTTCACCTAGCTTGTTGGGAACACAAAGTTTCTTTTCAGTTGCAAACTCCATTCAATACATATACATGGGGAGGTACAAGCCCCAACTCGGTTTTACAGTGAAAACTGCTGGAACTTCAAACCGGCACTAGGAAACAGACTGAGAAAGTAGAGAAAAAATGTCTCCTGTAATCCGTTCCCTTGGTGCTAGATGAACGAACGTCTCTCGACTTGCTCAGTTCTGAGAGATAAGTGTGTGTGAAAGCCGTCCTTCACCTAGCTTGTTGAGAACACAAAGATTCTTTTCAGTTGCCAACACCATTCCATACATATATATGGGTAGGTACTAGCTCAAACTAGGTTTTACAGTGAAAACTGCAGGAACTTCAAACCGGCACTAGGAAACAGACTGAGAAAGCAGAGAAAATGTGTCTCCTGCAACCCGTTCCCTTGGTGCTAGATGAACGAACGTCTCTCCACTTGCTCAGTTCTGAGAGATAAGTGTGTGTGAAAGCCGTCCTTCACATAGCTTGTTGGGAACACAAAGTTTCTTTTCAGTTGCAAACTCCATTCCATACATATATATGGGGAGGTACTAGCCCCAATTCGGATTTACAGTGAAAACTGCAGGAACTTCAAACAGGCACTAGGAAACAGACTGAGAAAGCAGAGAAAAAGTGTCTCCTGCAACCCGTTCCCTTGGTGCTAGATGAACGAACGTCTCTCCACTTGCTCATTTCTGAGAGATAAGTGTGTGTGAAAGCCGTCCTTCACCTAGCTTGTTGGGAACACAAAGTTTCTTTTCAGTTTCCAACTCCATTCCATACATATATATGGGGAGGTACTAACTCCAACTCGGTTTTACAGTGAAAACTGCAGGAACTTCAAACCGGCACTAGGAAACAGACTGAGAAAGCAGAGAAAAAGTGTCTCCTGCAACCCGTTCCCTTGGTGCTAGATGAACGAACGTCTCTCCACTTGCTCAGTTCTCAGAGACATGTGTGTTTGAAAGCCGTCCTTCATCTTGCTTGTTGGGAACACATAGTTTCTTTTCAGTTGCAAACTCCATTCCATACATATATATGGGGAGGTACTAGCTCCAACTCGGTTTTACAGTGAAAACTGCAGGAACTTCAAACCGGCACTAGGAAACAGACTGAGAAAGCAGAGAAAAAGTGTCTCCTGCAACCGGTTCCCTTGGTGCTAGATGAACGAACGTCTCTCCACTTGCTCAGTTCTGAGAGATAAGTGTGTGTGAAAGCCGTCCTTCACCTAGCTTGTTGGGAACACAAAGTTTCTTTTCAGTTGCAAACTCCATTCCATACATATATATGGGTAGGTACTAGCTCCAACACGGTTTGACAGTGAAAACTGCATTAACTTCAAACCGGCACTAAGAAACAGACTGAGAAAGCAGAGAAAAAGTGTCCCCTGCAACCCGTTCCCTTGGTGCTAGATGAACGAACGTCTCTCCACTTGCTCAGTTCTGAGAGATAAGTGTGTGTGAAAGCCGACCTTCACCTAGCTTGTTGGGAACACAAAGTTTCTTTTCAGTTGCAAACTCCATTCCATACATATATATGGGGAGGTACTAGCCCCAACTCGGTTTTACAGTGAAAACTGCAGGAACTTCAAACCGGCACTAGGAAACAGACTGAGAAAGCAGAGAAAAAATGTCCCGTGCAACCCGTTCCCTTGGTGCTAGATGAACGAACGACTCTCGACTTTCTCTGTTCTGAGAGATAAGTGTGTGTGAAAGCCGCACTTCACCTAGCTTGTTGGGAACACAAAGTTTCTTTTAAGTTTCAAACTCCATTGCATACATATATATGGGGAGGTACTAGCTCCAACTCGGTTTTACTGTGAAAACTGTAGGAACTTCAAACCTGCAGTAGGAAACAGACTGAGAAATCAGAGAAAAAGTGTCTCCTGCAAACCGTTCCCTTGGTGCTAGATGAACGAACGTCTCTCCACTTGGTCAGTTCTGAGAGATAAGTGTGTGTGAAAGCCGTCCTTCACCTAGCTTGTTGGGAACACAAAGTTTCTTTTCAGTTGCAAACTCCATTCCATACATATATATGGGGAGATACTAGCCCCAACTCGGTTTTACAGTGAAAACTGCAGGAATTTCAAACCAGCACTAGGAAACAGACTGAGAAAGCAGAGAAAAAATGTCTCCTGCAACCCGTTCCCTTGCTGCTAGATGAACGAACGACTCTCGACTTTCTCAGTTCTGAGAGATAAGTGTGTGTGAAAGCCGTCCTTCACCTAGCTTGTTGGGAACACAAAGTTTCTTTTCAGTTGCAAACTCCATTCCATACATATATATGGGGAGGTACTAGCTCCAACTCGGTTTTACAGTGAAAACTGCAGGAACTTCAAACCGGCACTAGGAAACAGACTGAGAAAGCAGAGAAAAAGTGTCTCCTGCAACCCGTTCCCTTGGTGCTAGATGAACGAACGTCTCTCCACTTGCTCAGTTCTGAGAGATAAGTGTGTTTGAAAGCCGTCCTTCAACTAGCTTGTTGGGAACACAAAGTTTCTTTTCAGTTGCAAACTCCATTCCATACATATATATGGGGAGGTACAAGCTCCAACTCGTTTTTACAGTGAAAACTGCAGGAACTTCAAACCGGCACTAGGAAACAGACTGAGAAAGCAGAGAAAAAGTGTCTCCTGCAACCCGTTCCCTTGGTGCTAGATGAACGAACGTCTCTCCACTTGCTCAGTTTTGAGAGATACGTGGTGTGAAAGCCGTCCTTCACCTAGCTTGTTGGGAACACAAAGTTTCTTTTCAGTTGCAAACTCCATTCAATACATATACATGGGGAGGTACAAGCCCCAACTCGGTTTTACAGTGAAAACTGCTGGAACTTCAAACCGGCACTAGGAAACAGACTGAGAAAGCAGAGAAAAAATGTCTCCTGCAACCCGTTCCCTTGGTGCTAGATGAACGAACGTCTCTCGACTTGCTCAGTTCTGAGAGATAAGTGTGTGTGAAAGCCGTCCTTCACCTAGCTTGTTGAGAACACAAAGATTCTTTTCAGTTGCCAACTCCATTCCATACATATATATGGGGAGGTACTAGCTCAAACTAGGTTTTACAGTGAAAACTGCAGGAACTTCAAACCGGCACTAGGAAACAGACTGAGAAAGCAGAGAAAATGTGTCTCCTGCAACCCGTTCCCTTGGTGCTAGATGAACGAACGTCTCTCCACTTGCTCAGTTCTGAGAGATAAGTGTGTGTGAAAGCCGTCCTTCACATAGCTTGTTGGGAACACAAAGTTTCTATTCAGTTGCAAACTCCATTCCATACATATATATGGGGAGGTACTAGCCCCAATTCGGATTTACAGTGAAAACTGCAGGAACTTCAAACAGGCAATAGGAAACAGACTGAGAAAGCAGAGAAAAAGTGTCTCCTGCAACCCGTTCCCTTGGTGCTAGATGAACGAACGTCTCTCCACTTGCTCAGTTCTGAGAGATAAGTGTGTGTGAAAGCCGTCCTTCACCTAGCTTGTTGGGAACACAAAGTTTCTTTTCAGTTGCAAACTCCATTCAATATATATATATGGGGAGGTACTAGCTCCAACTCGGTTTTACAGTGAAAACTGCAGGAACTTCAAACCGGCACTAGGAAACAGACTGAGAAAGCAGAGAAAAAATGTCTCCTGCAACCCGTTCCCTTGGTGCTAGATGAACGAACGTCTCTCCACTTGCTCAGTTCTGAGAGATAAGTGTGTGTGAAAGCCGTCCTTCACCTAGCTTGTTGGGAACACAAAGTTTCTTTTCAGTTGCAAACTCCATTCCATACATATATATGGGGAGGTACTAGCTCCAACACGGTTTGACAGTGAAAACTGCATTAACTTCAAACCGGCACTAAGAAACAGACTGAGAAAGCAGAGAAAAAGTGTCTCCTGCAACCCGTTCCCTTGGTGCTAGATGAACGAACGTCTCTCGACTTGCTCAGTTCTGAGAGATAAGTGTGTGTGAAAGCCGACCTTCACCTAGCTTGTTGGGAACACAAAGTTTCTTTTCAGTTGAAAACTCCATTCCATACATATATATGGGGAGGTACTAGCCCCAACTCGGTTTTACAGTGAAAACTGCAGGAACTTCAAACCGGCACTAGGAAACAGACTGAGAAAGCAGAGAAAAAATGTCCCCTGCAACCCGTTCCCTTGGTGCTAGATGAACGAACGACTCTCGACTTTCTCTGTTCTGAGAGATAAGTGTGTGTGAAAGCCGCCCTTCACCTAGCTTGTTGGGAACACAAAGTTTCTTTTCAGTTTCAAACTCCATTGCATACATATAAATGGGGAGGTACTAGCTCCAACTCGGTTTTACTGTGAAAACTGTAGGAACTTCAAACCTGCAGTAGGAAACAGACTGAGAAAGCAGAGAAAAAGTGTCTCCTGCAAACCGTTCCCTTGGTGCTAGATGAACGAACGTCTCTCCACTTGGTCAGTTCTGAGAGATAATTGTGTGTGAAAGCCGTCCTTCACCTAGCTTGTTGGGAACACAAAGTTTCTTTTCAGTTGCAAACTCCATTCCATACATATATATGGGGAGATACTAGCCCCAACTCGGTTTTACAGTGAAAACTGCAGGAATTTCAAACCGGCACTAGGAAACAGACTGAGAAAGCAGAGAAAAAATGTCTCCTGCAACCCGTTCCCTTGCTGCTAGATGAACGAACGACTCTCGACTTTCTCAGTTCTGAGAGATAAGTGTGTGTGAAAGCCGTCCTTCACCTAGCTTGTTGGGAACACAAATTTTCTTTTCAGTTGCAAACTCCATTCCATACATATATATGGGGAGGTACTAGCTCCAACTCTGTTTTACAGTGAAAACTGCAGGAACTTCAAACCGGCACTAGGAAACAGACTGAGAAAGCAGAGAAAAAGTGTCTCCTGCAACCCGTTCCCTTGGTGCTAGATGAACGAACGTCTCTCGACTTGCTCATTTCTGAGAGATAAGTGTGTGTGAAAGCCGTCCTTCACCTAGCTTGTTGGGAACACAAAGTTTCTTTTCAGTTGCCAACTCCATTCCATACATATATATGGGGAGGTACTAGCTCCAACTCGGTTTTACAGTGAAAACTGCAGGAACTTCAAACCGGCACTAGGAAACAGACTGAGAAAGCAGAGAAAAAGTGTCTCCTGCAACCCGTTCCCTTGGTGCTAGATGAACGAACGTCTCTCGACTTGCTCAGTTCTGAGAGATAAGTGTGTGTGAAAGCCGTCCTTCACCTAGCTTGTTGGGAACACAAAGTTTCTTTTCAGTTGCAAACTCCATTCCATACATATATATGGGGTGGTACTAGCACCAACTCGGTATTACAGTGAAAACTGCAGGAACTTCAAATCGGCACTAGGAAACAGACTGAGAAAGCAGAGAAAATGTGTCTCCTGCAACCCGTTCCCTTGGTGCTAGATGAACGAACGTCTCTCCACTTGCTCAGTTCTGAGAGATAAGAGTGTGTGAAAGCCGTCCTTCACCTAGCTTGTTGGGAACACAAATTTTCTTTTCAGTTGCAAACTCCATTCCATACATATATGTGGGGAGGTACTACTTTCAACTCGGTTTTACAGTGAAAACTGCAGGAAATTCAAACCGGCACTAGGAAACAGACTGAGAAAGCAGAGAAAAAGTGTCTCCTGCAACGCGTTCCCTTGGTGCTAGATGAACGAACGTCTCTCCACTTGCTCAGTTCTCAGAGACAAGTGTGTGTGAAAGCCGTCCTTCATCTTGCTTGTTGGGAACACATAGTTTCTTTTCAGTTGCAAACTCCATTCCATACATATATATGGGGAGGTAGTAGCTCCAACTCGGTTTTACAGTGAAAACTGCAGGAACTTCAAACCGGCACTAGGAAACAGACTGAGAAAGCAGAGAAAAAGTGTCTCCTGCAACCGGTTCCCTTGGTGCTAGATGAACGAACGTCTCTCCACTTGCTCAGTTCTGAGAGATAAGTGTGTGTGAAAGCCGTCCTTCACCTAGCTTGTTGGGAACACAAAGTTTCTTTTCAGTTGCAAACTCCATTCCATACATATATATGGGTAGGTACTAGCTCCAACACGGTTTGACAGTGAAAACTGCATTAACTTCAAACCGGCACTAAGAAACAGACTGAGAAAGCAGAGAAAAAGTGTCTCCTGCAACCCGTTCCCTTGGTGCTAGATGAACGAACGTCTCTCGACTTGCTCAGTTCTGAGAGATAAGTGTGTGTGAAAGCCGAACTTCACCTAGCTTGTTGGGAACACAAAGTTTCTTTTCAGTTGAAAACTCCATTCCATACATATATATGGGGAGGTACTAGCCCCAACTCGGTTTTACAGTGAAAACTGCAGGAACTTCAAACCGGCACTAGGAAACAGACTGAGAAAGCAGAGAAAAAATGTCCCCTGCAACCCGTTCCCTTGGTGCTAGATGAACGAACGACTCTCGACTTTCTCTGTTCTGAGAGATAAGTGTGTGTGAAAGCCGCCCTTCACCTAGCTTGTTGGGAACACAAAGTTTCTTTTCAGTTTCAAACTCCATTGCATACATATATATGGGGAGGTACTAGCTCCAACTCGGTTTTACTGTGAAAACTGTAGGAACTTCAAACCTGCAGTTGGAAACAGACTGAGAAAGCAGAGAAAAAGTGTCTCCTGCAAACCGTTCCCTTGGTGCTAGATGAACGAACGTCTCTCCACTTGGTCAGTTCTGAGAGATAATTGTGTGTGAAAGCCGTCCTTCACCTAGCTTGTTGGGAACACAAAGTTTCTTTTCAGTTGCAAACTCCATTCCATACATATATATGGGGAGATACTAGCCCCAACTCGGTTTTACAGTGAAAACTGCAGGAATTTCAAACCGGCACTAGGAAACAGACTGAGAAAGCAGAGAAAAAATGTCTCCTGCAACCCGTTCCCTTGCTGCTAGATGAACGAACGACTCTCGACTTTCTCAGTTCTGAGAGATAAGTGTGTGTGAAAGCCGTCCTTCACCTAGCTTGTTGGGAACACAAATTTTCTTTTCAGTTGCAAACTCCATTCCATACATATATATGGGGAGGTACTAGCTCCAACTCTGTTTTACAGTGAAAACTGCAGGAACTTCAAACCGGCACTAGGAAACAGACTGAGAAAGCAGAGAAAAAGTGTCTCCTGCAACCCGTTCCCTTGGTGCTAGATGAACGAACGTCTCTCCACTTGCTCAGTTCTGAGAGATAAGTGTGTTTGAAAGCCGTACTTCAACTAGCTTGATGGGAACACAAAGTTTCTTTTCAGTTGCAAACTCCATTCCATACATATATATGGGGAGGTACAAGCTCCAACTCGGTTTTACAGTGAAAACTGCAGGAACTTCAAACCGGCACTAGGAAACAGACTGAGAAAGCAGAGAAAAAGTGTCTCCTGCAACCCGTTCCCTTGGTGCTAGATGAACGAAAGTCTCTCCACTTGCTCAGTTTTGAGAGATACGTGTGTGTGAAAGCCGTCCTTCACCTAGCTTGTTGGGAACACAAAGTTTCTTTTCAGTTGCAAACTCCATTCAATACATATACATGGGGAGGTACAAGCCCCAACTCGGTTTTACAGTGAAAACTGCTGGAACTTCAAACCGGCACTAGGAAACAGACTGAGAAAGTAGAGAAAAAATGTCTCCTGTAATCCGTTCCCTTGGTGCTAGATGAACGAACGTCTCTCGACTTGCTCAGTTCTGAGAGATAAGTGTGTGTGAAAGCCGTCCTTCACCTAGCTTGTTGAGAACACAAAGATTCTTTTCAGTTGCCAACACCATTCCATACATATATATGGGTAGGTACTAGCTCAAACTAGGTTTTACAGTGAAAACTGCAGGAACTTCAAACCGGCACTAGGAAACAGACTGAGAAAGCAGAGAAAATGTGTCTCCTGCAACCCGTTCCCTTGGTGCTAGATGAACGAACGTCTCTCCACTTGCTCAGTTCTGAGAGATAAGTGTGTGTGAAAGCCGTCCTTCACATAGCTTGTTGGGAACACAAAGTTTCTTTTCAGTTGCAAACTCCATTCCATACATATATATGGGGAGGTACTAGCCCCAATTCGGATTTACAGTGAAAACTGCAGGAACTTCAAACAGGCACTAGGAAACAGACTGAGAAAGCAGAGAAAAAGTGTCTCCTGCAACCCGTTCCCTTGGTGCTAGATGAACGAACGTCTCTCCACTTGCTCATTTCTGAGAGATAAGTGTGTGTGAAAGCCGTCCTTCACCTAGCTTGTTGGGAACACAAAGTTTCTTTTCAGTTTCCAACTCCATTCCATACATATATATGGGGAGGTACTAACTCCAACTCGGTTTTACAGTGAAAACTGCAGGAACTTCAAACCGGCACTAGGAAACAGACTGAGAAAGCAGAGAAAAAGTGTCTCCTGCAACCCGTTCCCTTGGTGCTAGATGAACGAACGTCTCTCCACTTGCTCAGTTCTCAGAGACATGTGTGTTTGAAAGCCGTCCTTCATCTTGCTTGTTGGGAACACATAGTTTCTTTTCAGTTGCAAACTCCATTCCATACATATATATGGGGAGGTACTAGCTCCAACTCGGTTTTACAGTGAAAACTGCAGGAACTTCAAACCGGCACTAGGAAACAGACTGAGAAAGCAGAGAAAAAGTGTCTCCTGCAACCGGTTCCCTTGGTGCTAGATGAACGAACGTCTCTCCACTTGCTCAGTTCTGAGAGATAAGTGTGTGTGAAAGCCGTCCTTCACCTAGCTTGTTGGGAACACAAAGTTTCTTTTCAGTTGCAAACTCCATTCCATACATATATATGGGTAGGTACTAGCTCCAACACGGTTTGACAGTGAAAACTGCATTAACTTCAAACCGGCACTAAGAAACAGACTGAGAAAGCAGAGAAAAAGTGTCCCCTGCAACCCGTTCCCTTGGTGCTAGATGAACGAACGTCTCTCCACTTGCTCAGTTCTGAGAGATAAGTGTGTGTGAAAGCCGACCTTCACCTAGCTTGTTGGGAACACAAAGTTTCTTTTCAGTTGCAAACTCCATTCCATACATATATATGGGGAGGTACTAGCCCCAACTCGGTTTTACAGTGAAAACTGCAGGAACTTCAAACCGGCACTAGGAAACAGACTGAGAAAGCAGAGAAAAAATGTCCCGTGCAACCCGTTCCCTTGGTGCTAGATGAACGAACGACTCTCGACTTTCTCTGTTCTGAGAGATAAGTGTGTGTGAAAGCCGCACTTCACCTAGCTTGTTGGGAACACAAAGTTTCTTTTAAGTTTCAAACTCCATTGCATACATATATATGGGGAGGTACTAGCTCCAACTCGGTTTTACTGTGAAAACTGTAGGAACTTCAAACCTGCAGTAGGAAACAGACTGAGAAATCAGAGAAAAAGTGTCTCCTGCAAACCGTTCCCTTGGTGCTAGATGAACGAACGTCTCTCCACTTGGTCAGTTCTGAGAGATAAGTGTGTGTGAAAGCCGTCCTTCACCTAGCTTGTTGGGAACACAAAGTTTCTTTTCAGTTGCAAACTCCATTCCATACATATATATGGGGAGATACTAGCCCCAACTCGGTTTTACAGTGAAAACTGCAGGAATTTCAAACCGGCACTAGGAAACAGACTGAGAAAGCAGAGAAAAAATGTCTCCTGCAACCCGTTCCCTTGCTGCTAGATGAACGAACGACTCTCGACTTTCTCAGTTCTGAGAGATAAGTGTGTGTGAAAGCCGTCCTTCACCTAGCTTGTTGGGAACACAAAGTTTCTTTTCAGTTGCAAACTCCATTCCATACATATATATGGGGAGGTACTAGCTCCAACTCGGTTTTACAGTGAAAACTGCAGGAACTTCAAACCGGCACTAGGAAACAGACTGAGAAAGCAGAGAAAAAGTGTCTCCTGCAACCCGTTCCCTTGGTGCTAGATGAACGAACGTCTCTCCACTTGCTCAGTTCTGAGAGATAAGTGTGTTTGAAAGCCGTCCTTCAACTAGCTTGTTGGGAACACAAAGTTTCTTTTCAGTTGCAAACTCCATTCCATACATATATATGGGGAGGTACAAGCTCCAACTCGTTTTTACAGTGAAAACTGCAGGAACTTCAAACCGGCACTAGGAAACAGACTGAGAAAGCAGAGAAAAAGTGTCTCCTGCAACCCGTTCCCTTGGTGCTAGATGAACGAACGTCTCTCCACTTGCTCAGTTTTGAGAGATACGTGGTGTGAAAGCCGTCCTTCACCTAGCTTGTTGGGAACACAAAGTTTCTTTTCAGTTGCAAACTCCATTCAATACATATACATGGGGAGGTACAAGCCCCAACTCGGTTTTACAGTGAAAACTGCTGGAACTTCAAACCGGCACTAGGAAACAGACTGAGAAAGCAGAGAAAAAATGTCTCCTGCAACCCGTTCCCTTGGTGCTAGATGAACGAACGTCTCTCGACTTGCTCAGTTCTGAGAGATAAGTGTGTGTGAAAGCCGTCCTTCACCTAGCTTGTTGAGAACACAAAGATTCTTTTCAGTTGCCAACTCCATTCCATACATATATATGGGGAGGTACTAGCTCAAACTAGGTTTTACAGTGAAAACTGCAGGAACTTCAAACCGGCACTAGGAAACAGACTGAGAAAGCAGAGAAAATGTGTCTCCTGCAACCCGTTCCCTTGGTGCTAGATGAACGAACGTCTCTCCACTTGCTCAGTTCTGAGAGATAAGTGTGTGTGAAAGCCGTCCTTCACATAGCTTGTTGGGAACACAAAGTTTCTATTCAGTTGCAAACTCCATTCCATACATATATATGGGGAGGTACTAGCCCCAATTCGGATTTACAGTGAAAACTGCAGGAACTTCAAACAGGCAATAGGAAACAGACTGAGAAAGAAGAGAAAAAGTGTCTCCTGCAACCCGTTCCCTTGGTGCTAGATGAACGAACGTCTCTCCACTTGCTCAGTTCTGAGAGATAAGTGTGTGTGAAAGCCGTCCTTCACCTAGCTTGTTGGGAACACAAAGTTTCTTTTCAGTTGCAAACTCCATTCAATATATATATATGGGGAGGTACTAGCTCCAACTCGGTTTTACAGTGAAAACTGCAGGAACTTCAAACCGGCACTAGGAAACAGACTGAGAAAGCAGAGAAAAAATGTCTCCTGCAACCCGTTCCCTTGGTGCTAGATGAACGAACGTCTCTCCACTTGCTCAGTTCTGAGAGATAACTGTGTGTGAAAGCCGTCCTTCACCTAGCTTGTTGGGAACACAAAGTTTCTTTTCAGTTGCAATATCCATTCCATACATATATATTGGGAGGTACTAGCCCCAACTCGGTTTTACAGTGAAAACTGCAGGAACTTCAAACCGGCACTAGGAAACAGACTGAGAAACAGAGAAAAAGTGTCTCCTGCAACCCGTTCCCTTGGTGCTAGATGAACGAACGTCTCTCCACTTGCAAGGTTCTGAGAGATAAGTGTGTGTGAAAGCCGTCCTTCACCTAGCTTGTTGGGAACACAAAGTTTCTTTTCAGTTGCAAACTCCATTCAATACATATATATGGGGAGGTACTAGCCCCAACTCGGTTTTACAGTGAAAACTGCAGGAACTTCAAACCGGCACTAGGAAACAGACTGAGAAAGCAGTGAAAAAATGTCTCCTGCAACCCGTTCCCTTGGTGCTAGATGAACGAACGTCTCTCGACTTGCTCAGTTCTGAGAGATAAGTGTGTGTGAAAGCCGTCCTTCATCTAGCTTGTTGGGAACACAAAGTTTCTTTTCAGTTGCAAACTCCATTCCATACATATATATGGGGAGGTACTAGCTCCAACTCGGTTTTACAGTGAAAACTGCAGGAACTTCAAACCGGCACTAGGAAACAGACTGAGAAAGCAGAGAAAAAGTGTCTCCTGCAACCCGTTCCCTTGGTGCTAGATGAACGAACGTCTCCCCACTTGCTCAGTTCTGAGAGATAAGTGTGTGTGAAAGCCGTCCTTCACCTAGCTTGTTGGGAACACAAAGTTTCTTTTCAGTTGCAAACTCCGTTCCATACATATATATGGGGAGGTACTAGCCCCAACTCGGATTTACAGTGAAAACTTCAGGAACTACAAACCGGCACTAGGAAACAGACTGAGAAAGCAGAGAAAAAGTGTCTCCTGCAACCCGTTCCCTTGGTGCTAGATGAACGAACGTCTCTCCACTTGCTGAGTTCTGAGAGATAAGTGTGTGTGAAAGCCGTCCTTCACCTAGCTTGTTGGGAACACAAAGTTTCTTTTCAGTTGCAAACTCCATTCCATACATATATATGGGGAGGTACTAGCCTCAACTCGGTTTTACAGTGAAAACTGCAGGAACTTCAAACCGGCACTAGGAAACAGACTGAGAAAGCAGAGAAAAAATGTCCCCTGCAACCTGTTCCGTTGGTGCTATATGAACGAACGTCTCTCCACTTGCTCAGTTCTGAGAGATAAGTGTGTTAAATCTGTCCTTCAACTAGCTTGTTGGGAACACAAAGTTTCTTTTCAGTTGCAAACTACATTCCATACATATATATGGGTAGGTACTAGCTCCAACACGGTTTGACAGTGAAAACTGCATTAACTTCAAACCGTCACTAAGAAACAGACTGAGAAAGCAGAGAAAATGTGTCTCCTGCAACCCGTTCCCTTTGTGCTAGATGAACGAACGTCTCTCCACTTGCTCAGTTCTGAGAGATAAGTGTGTGTGAAAGCCGTACTTCACCTAGCTTGTTGGGAACACAAAGTTTCTTTTCAGTTGCAAACTCCATTCCATACATTTATATGGGGATGTACTAGCCCCAACTCGGTTTTACAGTGAAAACTGCAGAAACTTCAAACCGGCACTAGGAAACAGACTGAGAAAGCAGAGAAAAAATGTCCCTGCAACCCGTTCCCTTGGTGCTAGATGAACGAACGACTCTCGACTTTCTCAGTTCTGAGAGATAAGTGTGTGTGAAAGCCATCCTTCACCTAGCTTCTTGGGAACACAAAGTTTCTTTTCAGTTGCAAACTCCATTCCATACATATATATGGGGAGTTACTAGCTCCAACTCGGTTTTACAGTGAAAACTGCAGGAACTTCAAACCGGCACTAGGAAACAGACTGAGAAAGCAGAGAAAAAGTGTCTCCTGCAACACGTTCCCTTGGTGCTAGATGAACGAACGTCTCTCCACTTGCTCAGTTCTGAGAGATAAGTGTGTGTGAAAGCCGTCCTTCACCTAGCTTGTTGCGAACACAAAGTTTCTTTTCAGTTGCAAACTCCATTCCATACATATATATGGGGAGGTACTACCCCCAACTTGGTTTTACAGTGAAAACTGCAGGAACTTCAAACCGGCACTAGGAAACAGACTGAGAAAGCAGAGAAAAAATGTCTCCTGCAAACCGTTCCCTTGGTGCTAGATGAACGAACGACTCTCGACTTGCTCAGTTCTGAGAGATAAGTGTGTGTGAAAGCCGTCCTTCACCTAGCTTGTTGGGAACACAAAGTTTCTTTTCAGTTGCAAACTCCATTCCATACATATATATGGGGAGGTACTAGCTCCAACTCGGTTTTACAGTGAAAACTGCAGGAACTTCAAACCGACACTAGGAAACAGACTGAGAAACAGAGAAAAAGTGTCTCCTGCAACCCGTATCCTTGGTGCTAGATGAACGAACGTCTCTCCACTTGCTCAGTTCTGAGAGATAAGTGTGAGTGATAGCCGTACTTCAACTTGCTTGTTGGGAACACAAAGTTTCTTTTCAGTTGCAAACTCCATTCCATATATATATATGGGTAAGTACTAGCTCCAACAGGGTTTGACAGTGAAAACTGCATTAACTTCAAACCGGCACTAGGAAACAGACTGAGAAAGCAGAGAAAAAGTATCACCTGCAACCCGTTCCCTTGGTGCTAGATGAACGAACGTCTCTGTACATGCTCATTTCTGAGAGATATGTGTGTGTGAAAGCCGTCCTTCACCTAGCTTTTTGGGAACACAAATTTTTTTTTCAGTTGCAAACTCCATTCCATACATATATATGGGGAGGTACTAGCTCCAACTCTGTTTTACCGAGAAAACTGCAGGAACTTCCAACTGGCACTAGGAAACAGACTGAGAAAGCAGAGAAAATGTGTCTCCTGCAACCCGTTCCCTTGGTTCTAGATGAACGAACGTCTCTCCACTTGCTCATTTCTGAGAGGTAATTGTGTGTGAAAGCCGTCCTTCACCTAGCTTGTTGAGAACACAAAGTTTCTTTTTAGTTGCAAACTCCATTCCATACATATATATGGGGAGGTACTAGCTCCAACACGGTTTTACAGTGAAAACTGCAGGAAATTCAAACCGGCACTAGGAAACAGACTGAGAAAGCAGAGAAAAAGTGTCTCCTGCAACCCGTTCCCTTGGTGCTAGATGAACGAACGTCACTCCACTTGCTCAGTTCTGAGAGATAAGTGTGCGTGAAAGCCATCCTTCACCTAGCCTGTTGGGAACACAAAGTTTCTTTTCAGTGGCAAACTCCATTCCATACATATATATGGGGAGGTACTAGCACCAACTCGGTTTACAGTGAAAACGGCAGGAACTTCAAACAGGCACTAGGAAACAGACTGAGAAAGCAGAGAAAAAGTGACTCCTGCAACCCGTTCCCTTGGTGCTAGATGAACGAACGTCTCTCCACTTGCTCAGTTCTCAGAGATAAGTGTGTGTGAAAGCCGTCCTTCACCTTGCTTGTTGGGAACACAAAGTTTCTTTTCAGTTGCAAACTCCATTCCATAGATATATATGGGGAGGTACTAGCTCCAATTCGGTTTTACAGTGAAAACTGCAGGAAATTCAAACCGGCACTAGGAAACAGACTGAGAAAGCAGAGAAAAAGTGTCTCCTGCAACCCGTTCCCTTGGTGCTAGATGAACGAACGTCTCTCCACTTGCTCAGTTCTGAGAGATATGTGTGTGTGAAATCCGTCCTTCAACTAGCGTGTTGGGAACACAAAGTTTCTTTTCAGTTGCAAACTCCATTCCATACATATATATGGGGAGGTACTAGCTCCAACTCGGTTTTACAGTGAAAACTGCAGGAACTTCAAACCGGCACTAGGAAACAGACTGAGAAAGCAGAGAAAAAGTGTCTCCTGCAACCCGTTCCGTTGGTGCTAGATGAACGAACGTCTCCCCACTTGCTCAGTTCTGAGAGATAAGTGTGTGTGAAAGCCGTCCTTCACATAGCTTGTTGGGAACACAAAGTTTCTTTTCAGTTGCAAACTCCGTTCCATACATATATATGGGGAGGTACTAGCCCCAACTCGGATTTACAGTGAAAACTTCAGGAACTACAAACCGGCACTAGGAAACAGACTGAGAAAGCAGAGAAAAAGTGTCTCCTGCAACCCGTTCCCTTGGTGCTAGATGAACGAACGTCTCTCCACTTGCTGAGTTCTGAGAGATAAGTGTGTGTGAAAGCCGTCCTTCACCTAGCTTGTTGGGAACACAAAGTTTCTTTTCAGTTGCAAACTCCATTCCATACATATATATGGGGAGGTACTAGCCTCAACTCGGTTTTACAGTGAAAACTGCAGGAACTTCAAACCGGCACTAGGAAACAGACTGAGAAAGCAGAGAAAAAATGTCCCCTGCAACCCGTTCCGTTGGTGCTATATGAACGAACGTCTCTCCACTTGCTCAGTTCTGAGAGATAAGTGTGTTAAATCTGTCCTTCAAATAGCTTGTTGGGAACACAAAGTTTCTTTTCAGTTGCAAACTACATTCCATACATATATATGGGTAGGTACTAGCTCCAACACGGTTTGACAGTGAAAACTGCATTAACTTCAAACCGTCACTAAGAAACAGACTGAGAAAGCAGAGAAAATGTATCTCCTGCAACCCGTTCCCTTTGTGCTAGATGAACGAACGTCTCTCCACTTGCTCAGTTCTGAGAGATAAGTGTGTGTGAAAGCCGTCCTTCACCTAGCTTGTTGGGAACACAAAGTTTCTTTTCAGTTGCAAACTCCATTCCATACATATATATGGGGAGGTACTACCCCCAACTTGGTTTTACAGTGAAAACTGCAGGAACTTCAAACCGGCACTAGGAAACAGAATGAGAAAGCAGAGAAAAAATGTCTCCTGCAAACCGTTCCCTTGGTGCTAGATGAACGAACGACTCTCGACTTGCTCAGTTCTGAGAGATAAGTGTGTGTGAAAGCCGTCCTTCAACTAGCTTGTTGGGAACACAAAGGTTCTTTTCAGTTGCAAACTCCATTCCATACATATATATGGGGAGGTACTAGCTCCAACTCGGTTTTACAGTGAAAACTGCAGGAACTTCAAACCGACACTAGGAAACAGACTGAGAAACAGAGAAAAAGTGTCTCCTGCAACCCGTTCCCTTGGTGCTAGATGAACGAACGTCTCTCCACTTGCTCAGTTCTGAGAGATATGTGTGTGTGAAAGCCGTCCTTCACCTAGCTTGTTGGGAACACTAAGTTTCTTTTCAGTTGCAAGCTCCATTCCATACATATATATGGAGAGGTACTAGCTCCAACACGGTTTTACAGTGAAAATTGCAGGAACTTCAAATCGGCACTAGGAAACAGACTGAGAAAGCAGAGAAAATGTGTCTCCTGCAACCCGTTCCCTTGGTGCTAGATGAACGAACGTCTCTCCACTTGCTCAGTTCTGAGAGATAAGAGTGTGTGAAAGACGTCCTTCACCTATCTTGTTGGGAACACAAATTTTCTTTTCAGTTGCAAACTCCATTCCATACATATATGTGGGGAGGTACTAGCTCCAACTCTGTTTTACAGTGAAAACTGCAGGAACTTCAAACCGGCACTAGGAAACAGACTGAGAAAGCAGAGAAAAAGTGTCTCCTGCAACCCGTATTCTTGGTGCTAGATGAACGAACGTCTCTCCACTTGCTCACTTCTGAGAGATAAGTGTGAGTGAAAGCCGTCCTTCACCTAGCCTGTTGGGAACACAAAGTTTCTTTTCAGTTGCAAACTCCATTCCATACATATATATGGGGAGGTACTAGCACCAACTCGGTTTACAGTGAAAACGGCAGGAACTTCAAACAGGCACTAGGAAACAGACTGAGAAAGCAGAGAAAAAGTGTCTCCTGCAACCCGTTCCCTTGGTGCTAGATGAACGAACGTCTCTCCTCTTGCTCAGTTCTGAGAGATAAGTGTGCGTGAAAGCCATCCTTCACCTAGCCTGTTGGGAACACAAAGTTTCTTTTCAGTTGCAAACTCCATTCCATACATATATATGGGGAGGTACTAGCACCAACTCGGTTTACAGTGAAAACGGCAGGAACTTCAAACAGGCACTAGGAAACAGACTGAGAAAGCAGAGAAAATGTGACTCCTGCAACCCGTTCCCTTGGTGCTAGATGAACGAACGTCTCTCCACTTGCTCAGTTCTCAGAGATAAGTGTGTGTGAAAGCCGTCCTTCAACTTGCTTGTTGGGAACACAAAGTTTCTTTTCAGTTGCAAACTCCATTCCATACATATATATGGGGAGGTACTAGCTCCAATTCGGTTTTACAGTGAAAACTGCAGGAAATACAAACCGGCACTAGGAAACAGACTGAGAAAGCAGAGAAAAAGTGTCTCCTGCAACCCGTTCCCTTGGTGCTAGATGAAAGAACATCTCTCCACTTGCTCAGTTCTGAGAGATAAGTGTGCGTGAAAGCCATCCTTCACCTAGCCTGTTGGGAACACAAAGTTTATTTTTAGTTGCAAACTCCATTCCATACATATATATGGGGAGGTACTAGCACCAACTCGGTTTACAGTGAAAACGGCAGGAACTTCAAACAGGCACTAGGAAACAGACTGAGAAAGCAGAGAAAAAGTGACTCCTGCAACCCGTTCCCTTGGTGCTAGATGAACGAACGTCTCTCCACTTGCTCAGTTCTCAGAGATAAGTGTGTGTGAAAGCCATCCTTCACCTAGCCTGTTGGGAACACAAAGTTTCTTTTCAGTTGCAAACTCCATTCCATACATATATATGGGGAGGTACTAGCACCAACTCGGTTTACAGTGAAAACGGCAGGAACTTCAAACAGGCACTAGGAAACAGACTGAGAAAGCAGAGAATAAGTGACTCCTGCAACCCGTTCCCTTGGTGCTAGATGAACGAACGTCTCTCCACTTGCTCAGTTCTCAGAGATAAGTGTGTGTGAAAGCCGTCCTTCAACTTGCTTGTTGGGAACACAAAGTTTCTTTTCAGTTGCAAACTCCATTCCATACATATATATGGGGAGGTACTAGCTCCAATTCGGTTTTACAGTGAAAACTGCAGGAAATTCAAACCGGCACTAGGAAACAGACTGAGAAAGCAGAGAAAAAGTGTCTCCTGCAACCCGTTCCCTTGGTGCTAGATGAAAGAACGTCTCTCCACTTGCTCAGTTCTGAGAGATAAGTGTGCGTGAAAGCCATCCTTCACCTAGCCTGTTGGGAAAACAAAGTTTCTTTTCAGTTGCAAACTCCATTCCATACATATATATGGGGAGGTACTAGCACCAACTCGGTTTACAGTGAAAACGGCAGGAACTTCAAACAGGCACTAGGAAACAGACTGAGAAAGCAGAGAAAAAGTGACTCCTGCAACCCGTTCCCTTGGTGCTAGATGAACGAACGTCTCTCCACTTGCTCAGTTCTCAGAGATAAGTGTGTGTGAATGCCGTCCTTCACTTGCTTGTTGGGAACACAAAGTTTCTTTTCAGTTGCAAACTCCATTCCATACATATATATGGGGAGGTACTAGCTCCAATTCGGTTTTACAGTGAAAACTGCAGGAAATTCAAACCGGCACTAGGAAACAGACTGAGAAAGCAGAGAAAAAGTGTCTCCTGCAACCCGTTCCCTTGGTGCTAGATGAACGAACGTCTCTCCACTTGCTCAGTTCTGAGAGATAAGTGTGTGTGAAATCCGTCCTTCAACTAGCGTGTTGGGAACACAAAGTTTCTTTTCAGTTGCAAACTCCATTCCATATATATATATGGGGAGGTACTAGCTCCAACTCGGTTTTACAGTGAAAACTGCAGGAACTTCAAACCGGCACTAGGAAACAGACTGAGAAAGCAGAGAAAAAGTGTCTCCTGCAACCCGTTCCCTTGGTGCTAGATGAACGAACGTCTCCCCACTTGCTCAGTTCTGAGAGATAATTGTGTGTGAAAGCCGTCCTTCACATAGCTTGTTGGGAACACAAAGTTTCTTTTCAGTTGCAAACTCCGTTCCATACATATATATGGGGAGGTACTAGCCCCAACTCGGATTTACAGTGAAAACTTCAGGAACTACAAACCGGCACTAGGAAACAGACTGAGAAAGCAGAGAAAAAGTGTATCCTGCAACCCGTTCCCTTGGTGCTAGATGAACGAAAGTCTCTCCACTTGCTGAGTTCTGAGAGATAAGTGTGTGTGAAAGCCGTCCTTCACCTAGCTTGTTGGGAACACAAAGTTTCTTTTCAGTTGCAAACTCCATTCCATACATATATATGGGGAGGTACTAGCCTCAACTCGGTTTTACAGTGAAAACTGCAGGAACTTCAAACCGGCACTAGGAAACAGACTGAGAAAGCAGAGAAAAAATGTCCCCTGCAACCCGTTCCGTTGGTGCTATATGAACGAACGTCTCTCCACTTGCTCAGTTCTGAGAGATAAGTGTGTTAAATCTGTCCTTCAACTAGCTTGTTGGGAACACAAAGTTTCTTTTCAGTTGCAAACTCCATTCCATACATATATATGGGGAGGTACTAGCCACAACTCTGTTTTACAGTGAAAACTGCAGGAACTTCAAACCGGCACTAGGAAACAGACTGAGAAAGCAGAGAAAAAGTGTCTCCTGCAACCCGTTTCCTTGGTGCTAGGTGAACGAACGTCTCTCCACTTGCTCAGTTCTGCGAGATAAGTGTGAGTGAAAGCCGTACTTCAACTTGCTTGTTGGGAACACAAAGTTTCTTTTCAGTTGCAAACTCCATTCCATATATATATATGGGGAGGTACAAGCTCCAACACGGTTTGACAGTGAAAACTGCATTAACTTCAAACCGGCACTAGGAAACAGACTGAGAAAGCAGAGAAAAAGTGTTACCTGCAACCCGTTCCCTTGGTGCTAGATGAACGAACGTCTCTGTACATGCTCATTTCTGAGAGATAAGTGTGTGTGAAAGCCGTCCTTCACCTAGCTTTTTGGGAACACAAAGTTTGTTTTCAGTTGCAAAGTCCAATCCATACATATATATGGGGAGGTACTAGATCCAACTCGGTTTTACAGTGATAACTGCAGGAAATTCAAAGCGGCACTAGGAAACACACTGAGAAAGCAGAGAAAAAGTGTCTCCTGTAACCCGTTCCCTTGGTGCTAGATGAACGAACGTCTCTCCACTTGCTCAGTTCTGAGTGATAAGTGTGTGTGAAAGCCGTCCTTCACCTAGCTTGTTGGGAACACAAAGTTTCTTTTCAGTTGCAAACTCCATTCCATACATATATATGGGGAGGTAGTAGCTCCAACTCTGTTTTACCGAGAAAACTGAAGGAACTTCAAACTGGCACTAGGAAACCGACTGAGAAAACAGAGAAAATGTGCCTCCTGAAACCCGTTCCATTTGTGCTAGATGAACGAACGTCTCTCCACTTTTCTCATTTCTGAGAGATAATTGTGTGTGAAAGCCGTCCTTCACCTAGCTTGTTGGGAACACAAAGTTTCTTTTCAGTTGCAAACTCCATTCCATACATATATATGGGGAGGTACTAGCTCCAACTCGGTTTTACAGTGAAAACTGCAGGAACTTCAAACCGGCACTAGGAAACAGACTGAGAAAGCACAGAAAAAGTGTCTCCTACAACCCGTTCCCTTGGTGCTAGATGAACGTACGTCTCTCCACTTGCTCAGTTCTGAGAGATAAGTGTGTGTGAAAGCCGTCCTTCACCTAGCTTGTTGGGAACACAAAGTTTCTTTTCAGTTGCAAACTCCATTCCATACATATATATGGGGAGGTACTAGCTCCAACACTGTTTTACTGTGAAAACTGCAGGAACTTCAAACCAGCACTAGGAAACAGACTGAGAAAGCAGAGAAAAAGTGTCTCCTGCAACCCGTTCCCTTGGTGCTAGATGAACGAACGTCTCTACACTTGCTCAGTTCTGAGAGATAAGTGTGTGTGAAAGCCGTCCTTCACCTAGCTTGTTGGAAACACTAAGTTTCTTTTCAGTTGCAAACTCCATTCCATACATATATATGGGGAGGTACTAGCCCCAACTCGATTTTACAGTGAAAACTGCAGGAACTTCAAACCGGCACTAGGAAACAGACTGAGAAAGCAGAGAAAAAATGTATCCTGCAACCCGTTCCCTTGGTGCTAGATGAACGAACGACTCTCGACTTTCACAGTTCTGAGAGATAAGTGTGTGTGAAAGCCGTCCTTCACCTAGCTTGTTGGGAACACAAAGTTTCTTTTCAGTTGCAAACTCCATTCCATACATATATATGGGGAGGTACTAGCTCCAACTCTGTTTTACAGTGAAAACTGCAGGAACTTCAAACCGGCACTAGGAAACAGACTGAGAAAGCAGAGAAAAAGTTTCTCCTGCAACCCGTTCCCTTGGTGCTAGATGAACGAACGTCTCTCCACTTGCTCAGTTCTCAGAGATAAGTGTGTGTGAAAGCCGTCCTTCACCTAGCTTGCTGGGAACACAACGTTTCTTTTCAGTTGCAAACTCCATTCCATACATATATATGGGGAGGTACTAGCTCCAACTCGGTTTTACAGTGAAAACTGCAGGAACTTAAAACCGGCACTAGGAAACAGACTGAGAAAGCAGAGAAAAAGTGTCTCCTGCAACCCGTTTCCTTAGTGCTAGATGAACGAACGTCTCTCCACTTGCTCAGTTCTGAGAGATAAGTGTGAGTGAAAGCCGTACTTCAACTTGCTTGTTGGGAACACAATGTTCCTTTTCAGTTGCAAACTCCATTCCATATATATATATATGGGGAGGTACAAGCTCCAACACGGTTTGACAGTGAAAACTGCATTAACTTCAAACCGGCACTAGGAAACAGAATGAGAAAGCAGAGAAAAAGTGTCTCCTGCAACCCGTTCCCTTGGTGCTAGATGAACGAACGTCTCTGTATATGCTCATTTCTGAGAGATAAGTGTGTGTGAAAGCCGTCCTTCACGTAGCTTTTTGGGAACACAAAGTTTCTTTTCAGTTGCAAACTCCATTCCATACATATATATAGGGAGGTACTAGCCCCAACTCGGTTTTACAGTGAAAACTGCAGGAACTTCAAAGCGGCACTAGGAAACAGACTGAGAAAGCAGAGAAAAAGTGTCTCCTGTAACCCGTTCCCTTGGTGCTAGATGAGCGAACGTCTCTCCACTTGCTCAGTTCTGAGAGATAAGTGTGTGTGAACGCCGTCCTTCACCTAGCTTGCTGGGAACACAAAGTTTCTTTTCAGTTGCAAGCTCCATTCCATACATATATATGGGGAGGTAGTACCTCCAACACTGTTTTACCGAGAAAACTGAAGGAACTTCAAACTGGCACTAGGAAACAGACTGAGAAAGCAGAGAAAATGTGTCTCCTGCAACCCGTTCCATTTGTGCTAGATGAACGAACGTCTCTCCACTTGCTCAGTTCTGAGAGATAAGTGTGAGTGAAAGCCGAACTTCAACTTGCTTGTTGGGAATACAAAGATTCTTTTCAGTTGCAAACTCCATTCCATATATATATATGGGGAGGTACTAGCCCCAACTCGGTTTTACAGTGAAAACTGCAGGAACTTCAAACCGGCACTAGGAAACAGACTGAGAAAGCAGAGAAAAAATGTCTCCTGCAACCCGTTCCCTTGGTGCTAGATGAACGAACGACTCTCGACTTTCTCAGTTCTGAGAGATAAGTGTGTGTGAAAGCCGTCCTTCACCTAGCTTTTTGGGAACACAAAGTTTCTTTTCAGTTGCAAACCCCATTCCATACATATATATGGGGAGGTACTAGCTCCAACTCGGTTTTACAGTGAAAATTGCAGGAACTTCAAACCGGCACTAGGAAACAGACTGAGAAAGCAGAGAAAAAGTGTCTCCTGCAACCCGTTCCCTTGGTGCTAGATGAACGAACGTCTCTGTACATGCTCATTTCTGAGAGATAAGTGTGTGTGAAAGCCATTCTTCACCTAGCTTTTTGGGAACACAAAGTTTCTTTTCAGTTGCAAACTCCATTCCATACATATAGATGGGGAGGTAGTAGCTCAAACTCTATTTTACCGAGAAAACTGCAGGAACTTCAAACTGGCACTAGGAAACAGACTGAGAAAGCAGAGAAAATGTGTCTCCTGCAACCCGTTCCCTTTGTGCTACATGAATGAACGTCTCTCCACTTGCTCAGTTCTGAGAGATAAGTGTGTGTGAAAGCCGTCCTTCACCTAGCTTGTTGGGAACACAAAGTTTCTTTTCAGTTGCAAACTCCATTCCATACATATATATGGGGAGGTACTAGCTCCAACTCGGTTTTACAGTGAAAACTGCAGGAACTTCAAACCGGCACTAGGAAACAGACTGAGAAAGCAGAGAAAAATTGTCTCCTGCAACCCGTTCCCTTGGTGCTAGATGAACGAACGTCTCTCCACTTGCTCTGTTCTGAGAGATAAGTGTGTGTGAAATCCGTCCTTCAACTAGCTTGTTGGGAACACAAAGTTTCTTTTCAGGTGCAAACTCCATTCCATACATATATATGGGGAGGTACTAGCTCCAACTCGGTTTTACAGTGAAAACGGCAGGAACTTCCAACAGGCACTAGGAAACAGACTGAGAAAGCAGAGAAAAAGTTTCTCCTGCAACCCGTTCCCTTGGATCTAGATGAACGAACGTCTCTCCACTTGCTCATTTCTGAGAGATAAGTGTGTGTGAAAGCCGTCCTTCAACTAGCTTGTTGGGAACACAAAGTTTCTTTTCAGTTGCAAACTCCATTCCATACATATATATGGGGAGGTACTAGCTCCAAATCGGTTTTACAGTGAAAACTGCAGGAACTTCAAACCGGCACTAGGAAACAGACTGAGAAAGCAGAAAAAAATTGTCTCCTGCAACCTGTTCCCTTGGTGCTAGATGAACGAACGTCTCTCCACTTGCTCAGTTCTGAGAGATAAGTGTGTGTGAAAGCCGTCCTTCACCTAGCTTGTTGGGAACACAAAGTTTCTTTTCAGATGCAAACTCCATTCCATACATATATATGGGGAGGTACTAGCTCCAACTCGGTTTTACAGTGAAAACGGCAGGAACTTCTAACCGGCACTAGGAAACAGACTGAGAAATCAGAGAAAAAGTGTCTCCTGCAACCCGTTCCCTTGGTGCTAGATGAACGAACGTCTCTCCACTTGCTCAGTTCTGAGAGATAAGTGTGTGTGAAATCCGTCCTTCAACTAGCTTGTTGGGAACACAAAGTTTCTTTTCAGTTGCAAACTTCATTCCATACATATATATGGGGAGGTACTAGCTCCAAGACTGTTTGAAAGTGAAAACTGCATTAACTTCAAACCGGCACTAAGAAACAGACTGAGAAAGCAGAGAAAAAGTGTCTCCTGCAACCCGTTCCCTTGGTGCTAGATGAACGAACGTCTCTCCACTTGCTCAGTTCTGAGAGATAAGTGTGTGTGAAAGCCGTCCTTCACCTAGCTTGTTGGGAACACAAAGTTTCTTTTCTGTTACAAACTCCATTCCTTACATATATATTGGGAGGTACTAGCCCCAACTCGGTTTTACAGTGAAAACTGCAGGAACTTCAAACCGGCACTAGGAAACAGACTGAGAAAGCAGAGAAAAAATGTCTCCTGCAAACCGTTCCCTTGGTGCTAGATGAACGAACGACTCTCGACTTTCTCAGTTCAGAGAGATAAGTGTGTGTGAAAGCCGTCCTTCACCTAGCTTGTTGGGAACACAAAGTTACTTTTCAGTTGCAAACTCCATTCCATACATATATATGGGGAGGTACTAGCTCCAACACGGTTTTACAGTGAAAACTGCAGGAACTTCAAACCGGCACTAGGAAACAGACTGAGAAAGCAGAGAAAATGTGTCTCCTGCAACCCGTTCCCTTGGTTCTAGATGAACGAACGTATCTCCACTTGCTCAGTTCTGAGAGATAAGTGTGTGTGAAAGCCGTCCTTCACCTAGCTTGTTGGGAACACAAAGTTTCTTTTCAGTTGCAAACTCCATTCCAAACATATATATGGGGAGGTTCTAGCTCCAACTCGGTTTTACAGTGAAAACTGCAGGATCTTCAAACCGGCACTAGGAAACAGACTGAGAAAGCAGAGAAAAAGTGGCTCCTGCAACCCGTTCCCTTGGTGCTAGATGAACGAACGTCTCTCCACTTGCTCAGTTCTGAGAGATAAGTGTGTGTGAAAGCCGTCCTTCACCTAGCTTGTTGGGAACACAAAGTTTCTTTTCAGTTGCAAACTCCATTCCATACATATATATGGGGAGGTACTAACCACAACTCGGATTTACAGTGAAAACTGCAGGAACTTCAAACCGGCACTAGGAAACAGACTGAAAAAGCAGAGAAAATATGTCTCCTGCAATCCGTTTCCTTGGTGCTAGATGAACGAACGTCTCTCGACTTGCTCAGTTCTGAGAGATAAGTGTGTGTGAAAGCCGTTCTTCTCCTAGCTTGTAGGAACACAAAGTATCTTGTCAGTTGCAAACTCCATTCCATACATATATATGGGGAGGTACTAGCTCCAACTCGGTTTGACAGTGAAAACTGCAGGAACTTCAAACCGGCACTAGGAAACAGACTGAGAAACAGAGAAAAAGTGTCTCCTGCAACCCGTTCCCTTGGTGCTAGATGAACGAACGTCTCTCCACTTGCTCAGTTCTGAGAGATAAGTGTGTGTGAAAGCCGTCCTTCACATAGCTTGTTGGGAACACAAAGTTTATTTTCAGTTGCAAGCTCCATTCCATACATATATATGGAGAGGTACTAGCTCCAACTCGGTTTTACAGTGAAAACTGCAGGAAATTCAAACCGGCACTAGGAAACAGACTGAGAAAGCAGAGAAAATGTGTCTCCTGCAACCCGTTCCATTAGTGCTAGATGAACGAAAGTCTCTCCACTTGCTCAGTTCTGAGAAATAAGTGTGTGTGAAAGCCGTCCTTCACCTAGCTTGTTGGGAACACAAATTTTCTTTTCAGTTGCAAACTCAATTCCATACATATATATGGGGAGGTACTAGCTCCAACTCGGTTTTACAGTGAAAACTGCAGGAACTTCAAACCGGCACTAGGAAACAGACTGAGAAAGCAGAGAAAAGTGTCTCCTGCAACCCGTTTCCTTCGTGCTAGATGAACGAACGTCTCTCCACTTGCTCAGTTCTGAGAGATAAGTGTGAGTGAAAGCCATATTTCAACTTGCTTGTTGGGAACACAAAGTTTCTTTTCAGTTGCAAACTCCATTCCATACATATATATGGGTAGGTACTAGCTCCAACACGGTTTGACAGTGAAAACTGCATTAACTTCAAACCGGCACTAGGAAACAGACTGAGAAAGCAGAGAAAAAGTGTCTCCTGCAAACCGTTCCCTTGGTGCTAGATGAACGAACGTCTCTGTACATGCTCATTTCTGAGAGATAAATGTGTGTGAAAGCCGTCCTTCACCTAGCTTTTAGGGAACACAAATTTTCTTTTCAGTTGCAAACTCCATTCCATACATATATATGGTGAGGTACTAGCTCCAACTCGGTTTTACAGTGAAAACTGCAGGAACTTCAAACCGGCACTAGGAAACAGACTGAGAAAGCAGAGAAAAAGTGTCTCCTGCAACCTGTTTCCTTGGTGCTAGATGAACGAACGTCTCTCCACTTGCTCAGTTCTGAGAGATAAGTGTGAGTGAAAGCCGTATTTCAACTTGCTTGTTGGGAACACAAAGTTTCTTTTAAGTTTCAAACTCCATTGCATACATATATATGGGGAGGTACTAGCTCCAACACGGTTTGACAGTGAAAACTGCATTAACTTCAAACCGGCACTAGGAAACAGACTGAGAAAGCAGAGAAAAAGTGTCTCCTGCAACCCGTTCCCTTGGTGCTAGATGAACGAACGTCTCTCCACTTGCTCAGTTCTGAGAGATAAGTGTGTGTGAAAGCCGTCCTTCACCTAGCTTTTTGGGAACACAAAGTTTATTTTCAGTTGCAAACTCCATTCCATACATATATATGGGGAGGTAGTAGCTCCAACTCTGTTTTACCGAGAAAACTGCAGGAACTTCAAACTGGCACTAGGAAACAGACTGAGAAAGCAGAGAAAATGTATCTCTTGCAACCCGTTCCCTTTGTGCTAGATGAACGAAAGTCTCTCCACTTGCTCATTTCTGACAGATAATTGTGTGTGAAAGCCGTCCTTCACCTAGCTTGTTGAGAACACAAAGTTTCTTTTCAGTTGCAAACTCCATTCCATACATATATATGGGGAGGTACTAGCTCCAACTCGGTTTTACAGTGAAAACTGCAGGAACTTCAAACCGGCACTAGGAAAAAGACTGAGAAAGCAGAGAAAAAGTGTCTCCTGCAAACCGTTCCCTTGGTGCTAGATGAAAGAACGTCTCTACACTTGCTCAGTTCTCAGAGATAAGTGTGTGTGAAAGCCGTCCTTCACCTAGCTTGTTGGGAACACAAAGTTTCTTTTCAGTTGCAAACTCCATTCCATACATATATATGGGGAGGTACTAGCTCCAACTCGGTTTTACAGTGAAAACTGCATTAACTTCAAACCGGCACTAAGAAACAGACTGAGAAAGCAGAGAAAAATGTCTCCTGCAACCCGTTCCCTTGGTGCTAGATGAACGAACGTCTCTCCACTTGCTCAGTTCTGAGAGATAAGTGTGTGTGAAAGCCGTCCTTCACCTAGCTTGTTGGGAACACAAAGTTTATTATCCGTTGCAAGCTCCAATCCATACATATATATGGAGAGGTACTAGCTCCAACTCGGTTTTACAGTGAAAACTGCAGGAAATTCAAACCGGCACTAGGAAACAGACTGAGAAAGCAGAGAAAATGTGTCTCCTGCAAACCGTTCCATTGGTGCTAGATGAACGAACGTCTCTCCACTTGCTCAGTTCTGAGAAATAAGTGTGTGTGAAAGCCGTCCTTCACCTAGCTTGTTGGGAACACAAATTTTCTTTTCAGTTGCAAACTCAATTCCATACATATATATGGGGAGGTACTAGCCCCAACTCGGTTTTACAGTGAAAACTGCAGGAACTTCAAACTGGCACTAGGAAACAGACTGAGAAAGCAGAGAAAAAGTGTCTCCTGCAACCCGTTTCCTTGGTGCTAGATGAACGAACGTCTCTCCACTTGCTCAGTTCTGAGAGATAAGTGTGAGTGAAAGCCGTATTTCAACTTGCTTGTTGGGAACACAAAGTTTCTTTTCAGTTGCAAACTCAATTCCATACATATATATGGGGAGGTACTAGCTCCAACTCGGTTTTACAGTGAAAACGGCAGGAACTTCAAACAGGCACTAGGAAACAGACTGAGAAAGCAGAGAAAAAGTGTCTCCTGCAACCCGTTCCCTTGGTGCTAGATGAACGAACGTCTCTCCACTTGCTCAGTTCTGAGAGATAAGTGTGTGTGAAAGCCGTCCTTCACCTAGCTTGTTGGGAACACAAAGTTTATTTTCAGTTGCAAGCTCCATTCCATACATATATATGGAGAGGTGCTAGCTCCAACTCGGTTTTACAGTGAAAACTGCAGGAAATTCAAACCGGCACTAGGAAACACACTGAGAAAGCAGAGAAAATGTTTCTCCTGCAACCCGTTCCATTGGTGCTAGATGAACGAACGTCTCTCCACTTGCTCAGTTCTGAGAAATAAGTGTGTGTGAAAGCCGTCCTTCACCTAGCTTGTTGGGAACACAAATTTTCTTTTCAGTTGCAAACTCAATTCCATACATATATATGGGGAGGTACTAGCTCCAACTCTGTTTTACAGTGAAAACTGCAGGAACTTCAAACCGGCACTAGGAAACAGACTGAGAAAGCAGAGAAAAAGTGTCTCCTGCAACCCGTTCCCTTGGTGCTAGATGAACGAACGTCTCTCCACTTGCTCAGTTCTGAGAGATAAGTGTGTGTGAAAGCCATCATTCACCTAGCTTGTTGGGAACACAAAGTTTCTTTTCAGTTGCAAGCTTCATTCCATACATATATATGGAGAGGTACTAGCTCCAACTCGGTTTTACAGTGAAAACTGCAGGAACTTCAAACCGGCACTAGGAAACACACTGAGAAAGCAGAGAAAAAGTGTCTCCTGCAACCCGTTCCCTTGGTGCTAGATGAACGAACGTCTGTCCACTTGCTCAGTTCTGAGAGATAAGTGTGTGTGAAATCCGTCCTTCAACTAGCTTGTTGGGAACACAAAGTTTCTTTTCAGTTGCAAACTCCATTCCATACATATATATGGGGAGGTACTAGCTCCAAGACGGTTTGAAAGTGAAAACTGCGTTAACTTCAAACCGGCACTAAGAAACAGACTGAGAAAGCAGAGAAAATGTGTCTCCTGCAACCCGTTCCCTTGGTGCTAGATGAACGAACGTCTCTCCACTTGCTCAGTTCTGAGAGATAAGTGTGTGTGAAAGCCGTCCTTCACCTAGCTTGTTGGGAACACAAAGTTTCTTTTCAGTTGCAAACTCCATTCCATACATATATATGGGGAGGTACTAGCTCCAACACGGTTTTACAGTGAAAACTGCAGGAACCTCAAACCGGCACTAGGAAACAGACTGAGAAAGCAGAGAAAAAGTGTCTCCTGCAACCCGTTCCCTTGGTGCTAGATGAACGAACGTCTCCCCACTTGCTCAGTTCTGAGAGATAAGTGTGTGTGAAAGCCGTCCTTCACCTAGCTTGTTGGGAACACAAAGTTTCTTTTCAGTTGCAAACTCCATTCCATACATATATATGGGGAGGTACTAGCTCCAACTCGGTTTTACAGTGAAAACTGCAGGAACTTCAAACCGGCACTAGGAAACAGACTGAGAAAGCAGAGAAAAAGTGTCTCCTGCAACCCGTTTCCTTGGTGCTAGATGAACGAACGTCTCTCCACTTGCTCAGTTCTGAGAAATAAGTTTGAGTGAAAGCCGTATTTCAAATTGCTTGTTGGGAACACAAAGTTTCTTTTCAGTTGCAAACTCCATTCCATACTTATATATGGGTAGGTACTAGCTCCAACACGGTTTGACAGTGAAAACTGCATTAACTTCAAACCGGCACTAGGAAACAGACTGAGAAAGCAGAGAAAATGTGTCTCCTGCAACCCGTTCCCTTGGTGCTAGATGAACGAACGTCTCTGTACATGCTCATTTCTGAGAGATAAATGTGTGTGAAAGCCGTCCTTCACCTAGCTTTTTGGGAACACAAATTTTCTTTTCAGTTGCAAACTCCATTCCATACATATATATGGGGAGGTACTAGCTCCAACTCGGTTTTACAGTGAAAACTGCAGGAACTACAAACCGGCACTAGGAAACAGACTGAGAAAGCAGAGAAAAAGGGTCTCCTGCAACCCGTTTCCTTGGTGCTAGATGAACGAACGTCTCTCCACTTGCTCAGTTCTGAGAGATAAGTGTGAGTGAAAGCCGTATTTCAACTTGCTTGTTGGGAACACAAAGTTTCTTTTCAGTTGCAAACTCCATTCCATACATATATATGGTTAGGTACTAGCTCCAACACGGTTTGACAGTGAAAACTGCTTTAACTTCAAACCGGCACTAGGAAACAGACTGAGAAAGCAAAGAAAAAGTGTCTCCTGCAACCCGTTCCCTTGGTGCTAGATGAACGAACGTCTCTCCACTTGCTCAGTTCTGAGAGATAAGTGTGTGTGAAAGCCGTCCTTCACCTAGCTTTTTGGGAACACAAAGTTTCTTTTCAGTTGCAAACTCCATTCCATACATATATATGGGGAGGTAGTAGCTCCAACTCTGTTTTACCGAGAAAACTGCAGGAACTTCAAACTGGCACTAGGAAACAGACAGAGAAAGCAGAGAAAATGTGTCTCCTGCAACCCGTTACCTTTGTGCTAGATGAACGAACGTCTCTCCACTTGCTCATTTCTGAGAGATAATTGTGTGTGAAAGCCGTCCTTCACCTAGCTTGTTGAGAACACAAAGATTCTTTTCAGTTGCAAACTCAATTCCATACATATATATGGGGAGGTACTAGCTCCAACTCGGTTTTACAGTGAAAACTGCAGGAACTTCAAACCGGCACTAGGAAACAGACTGAGAAAGCAGAGAAAATGTGTCTCCTGCAAACCGTTCCCTTGGTGCTAGATGAAAGAACGTCTCTACACTTGCTCAGTTCTCAGAGATAAGTGTGTGTGAAAGCCGTATTTCAACTTGCTTGTTGGGAACACAAAGTTTCTTTTCAGTTGCAAACTTCGTTCCATACATATATATGGGGAGGTACTAGCTCCAACTCGGTTTTACAGTGAAAACTGCAGGAATTTCAAACCGGCACTAGGAAACAGACTGAGAAAGCAGAGAAAAAGTGTCTCCTGCAACCCGTTCCCTTGGTGCTAGATGAACGAACGTCTCTCCACTTGCTCAGTTCTGAGAGATAAGTGTGTGTGAAATCCGTCCTTCAACTAGCTTGTTGGGAACACAAAGTTTCTTTTCAGTTGCAAACTCCATTCCATACATATATATGGGGAGGTACTAGCTCCAATACGGTTTGACAGTGAAAACTGCATTAACTTCAAACCGGCACTAAGAAACAGACTGAGAAAGCAGAGGAAAAGTGTCTCCTGCAACCCGTTCCCTTGGTGCTAGATGAACGAACGTCTCTCCACTTGCTCAGTTCTGAGAGATAAGTGTGAGTGAAAGCCGTATTTCAACTTGCTTTGTTGGGAACACAAAGTTTCTTTTCAGTTGCAAACTGCATTCCATACATATATATGGTTAGGTACTAGCTCCAACACGTTTTGACAGTGAAAACTGCATTAACTTCAAACGGGCACTAGGAAACAGACTGAGAAAGCAGAGAAAAATTGTCTCCTGCAACCCGTTCCCTTGGTGCTAGATGAACGAACGTCTCTCCACTTGCTCAGTTCTGAGAGATAAGTGTGTGTGAAAGCCGTCCTTCACCTAGCTTTTTGGGAACACAAAGTTTATTTTCAGTTGCAAACTCCATTCCATACATATATATGGGGAGGTAGTAGCTCCAACTCTGTTTTACCGAGAAAACTGCAGGAACTTCAAACTGGCACTAGGAAACAGACTGAGAAAGCAGAGAAAATGTATCTCTTGCAACCCGTTCCCTTTGTGCTAGATGAACGAAAGTCTCTCCACTTGCTCATTTCTGACAGATAATTGTGTGTGAAAGCCGTCCTTCACCTAGCTTGTTGAGAACACAAAGTTTCTTTTCAGTTGGAAACTCCATTCCATACATATATATGGGGAGGTACTAGCTCCAACTCGGTTTTACAGTGAAAAATGCAGGAACTTCAAACCGGCACTAGGAAAAAGACTGAGAAAGCAGAGAAAAAGTGTCTCCTGCAAACCGTTCCCTTGGTGCTAGATGAAAGAACGTCTCTACACTTGCTCAGTTCTCAGAGATAAGTGTGTGTGAAAGCCGTCCTTCACCTAGCTTGTTGGGAACACAAAGTTTCTTTTCAGTTGCAAACTCCATTCCATACATATATATGGGGAGGTACTAGCTCCAACTCGGTTTTACAGTGAAAACTGCATTAACTTCAAACCGTCACTAAGAAACAGACTGAGAAAGCAGAGAAAAATGTCTCCTGCAACCCGTTCCCTTGGTGCTAGATGAACGAACGTCTCTCCACTTGCTCAGTTCTGAGAGATAAGTGTGTGTGAAAGCCGTCCTTCACCTAGCTTGTTGGGAACACAAAGTTTATTATCCGTTGCAAGCTCCAATCCATACATATATATGGAGAGGTACTAGCTCCAACTCGGTTTTACAGTGAAAACTGCAGGAAATTCAAACCGGCACTAGGAAACTGACTGAGAAAGCAGAGAAAATGTGTCTCCTGCAACCCGTTCCATTGGTGCTAGATGAAGGAACGTCTCTCCACTTGCTCAGTTCTGAGAAATAAGTGTGTGTGAAAGCCGTCCTTCACATAGCTTGTTGGGAACACAAATTTTCTTTTCAGTTGCAAACTCAATTCCATACATATATATGGGGAGGTACTAGCCCCAACTCGGTTTTACAGTGAAAACTGGAGGAACTTCAAACCGGCACTAGGAAACAGACTGAGAAAGCAGAGAAAAAGTGTCTCCTGCAACCCGTTTCCTTGGTGCTAGATGAACGAACGTCTCTCCACTTGCTCAGTTCTGAGAGATAAGTGTGAGTGAAAGCCGTATTTCAACTTGCTTGTTGGGAACACAAAGTTTCTTTTCAGTTGCAAACTCAATTCCATACATATATATGGGGAGGTACTAGCTCCAACTCGGTTTTACAGTGAAAACGGCAGGAACTTCAAACAGGCACTAGGAAACAGACTGAGAAAGCAGAGAAAAAGTGTCTCCTGCAACCCGTTCCCTTGGTGCTAGATGAACGAACGTCTCTCCACTTGCTCAGTTCTGAGAGATAAGTGTGTGTGAAAGCCGTCCTTCACCTAGCTTGTTGGGAACACAAAGTTTATTTTCAGTTGCAAGCTCCATTCCATACATATATATGGAGAGGTGCTAGCTCCAACTCGGTTTTACAGTGAAAACTGCAGGAAATTCAAACCGGCACTAGGAAACACACTGAGAAAGCAGAGAAAATGTTTCTCCTGCAACCCGTTCCATTGGTGCTAGATGAACGAACGTCTCTCCACTTGCTCAGTTCTGAGAAATAAGTGTGTGTGAAAGCCGTCCTTCACCTAGCTTGTTGGGAACACAAATTTTCTTTTCAGTTGCAAACTCAATTCCATACATATATATGGGGAGGTACTAGCTCCAACTCGGTTTTACAGTGAAAACTGCAGGAACTTCAAACCGGCACTAGGAAACAGACTGAGAAAGCAGAGAAAAAGTGTCTCCTGCAACCCGTTCCCTTGGTGCTAGATGAACGAACGTCTCTCCACTTGCTCAGTTCTGAGAGATAAGTGTGTGTGAAAGCCATCATTCACCTAGCTTGTTGGGAACACAAAGTTTCTTTTCAGTTGCAAGCTTCATTCCATACATATATATGGAGAGGTACTAGCTCCAACTCGGTTTTACAGTGAAAACTGCAGGAACTTCAAACCGGCACTAGGAAACACACTGAGAAAGCAGAGAAAAAGTGTCTCCTGCAACCCGTTCCCTTGGTGCTAGATGAACGAACGTCTGTCCACTTGCTCAGTTCTGAGAGATAAGTGTGAGTGAAAGCCGTATTTCAACTTGCTTGTTGGGAACACAAAGTTTCTTTTCAGTTGCAAACTCAATTCCATACATATATATGGGGAGGTACTAGCTCCAACTCGGTTTTACAGTGAAAACGGCAGGAACTTCAAACAGGCACTAGGAAACAGACTGAGAAAGCAGAGAAAAAGTGTCTCCTGCAACCCGTTCCCTTGGTGCTAGATGAACGAACGTCTCTCCACTTGCTCAGTTCTGAGAGATAAGTGTGTGTGAAAGCCGTCCTTCACCTAGCTTGTTGGGAACACAAAGTTTATTTTCAGTTGCAAGCTCCATTCCATACATATATATGGAGAGGTGCTAGCTCCAACTCGGTTTTACAGTGAAAACTGCAGGAAATTCAAACCGGCACTAGGAAACACACTGAGAAAGCAGAGAAAATGTTTCTCCTGCAACCCGTTCCATTGGTGCTAGATGAACGAACGTCTCTCCACTTGCTCAGTTCTGAGAAATAAGTGTGTGTGAAAGCCGTCCTTCACCTAGCTTGTTGGGAACACAAATTTTCTTTTCAGTTGCAAACTCAATTCCATACATATATATGGGGAGGTACTAGCTCCAACTCGGTTTTACAGTGAAAACTGCAGGAACTTCAAACCGGCACTAGGAAACAGACTGAGAAAGCAGAGAAAAAGTGTCTCCTGCAACCCGTTCCCTTGGTGCTAGATGAACGAACGTCTCTCCACTTGCTCAGTTCTGAGAGATAAGTGTGTGTGAAAGCCATCATTCACCTAGCTTGTTGGGAACACAAAGTTTCTTTTCAGTTGCAAACTCCATTCCATACATATATATGGGGAGGTACTAGCTCCAACTCGGTTTTACAGTGAAAACTGCAGGAACTTCAAACCGGCACTAGGAAACACACTGAGAAAGCAGAGAAAAAGTGTCTCCTGCAACCCGTTCCCTTGGTGCTAGATGAACGAACGTCTGTCCACTTGCTCAGTTCTGAGAGATAAGTGTGTGTGAAATCCGTCCTTCAAATAGCTTGTTGGGAACACAAAGTTTCTTTTCAGTTGCAAACTCCATTCCATACATATATATGGGGAGGTACTAGCTCCAAGACGGTTTGAAAGTGAAAACTGCGTTAACTTCAAACCGGCACTAAGAAACAGACTGAGAAAGCAGAGAAAATGTGTCTCCTGCAACCCGTTCCCTTGGTGCTAGATGAACGAACGTCTCTCCACTTGCTCAGTTCTGAGAGATAAGTGTGTGTGAAAGCCGTCCTTCACCTAGCTTGTTGGGAACACAAAGTTTCTTTTCAGTTGCAAACTCCATTCCATACATATATATGGGGAGGTACTAGCTCCAACACGGTTTTACAGTGAAAACTGCAGGAACCTCAAACCGGCACTAGGAAACAGACTGAGAAAGCAGGGAAAAAGTGTCTCCTGCAACCCGTTCCCTTGGTGCTAGATGAACGAACGTCTCCCCACTTGCTCAGTTCTGAGAGATAAGTGTGTGTGAAAGCCGTCCTTCACCTAGCTTGTTGGGAACACAAAGTTTCTTTTCAGTTGCAAACTCCATTCCATACATATATATGGGGAGGTACTAGCTCCAACTCGGTTTTACAGTGAAAACTGCAGGAACTTCAAACCGGCACTAGGAAACAGACTGAGAAAGCAGAGAAAAAGTGTCTCCTGCAACCCGTTTCCTTGGTGCTAGATGAACGAACGTCTCTCCACTTGCTCAGTTCTGAGAAATAAGTTTGAGTGAAAGCCGTATTTCAAATTGCTTGTTGGGAACACAAAGTTTCTTTTCAGTTGCAAACTCCATTCCATACTTATATATGGGTAGGTACTAGCTCCAACACGGTTTGACAGTGAAAACTGCATTAACTTCAAACCGGCACTAGGAAACAGACTGAGAAAGCAGAGAAAATGTGTCTCCTGCAACCCGTTCCCTTGGTGCTAGATGAACGAACGTCTCTGTACATGCTCATTTCTGAGAGATAAATGTGTGTGAAAGCCGTCCTTCACCTAGCTTTTTGGGAACACAAATTTTCTTTTCAGTTGCAAACTCCATTCCATACATATATATGGGGAGGTACTAGCTCCAACTCGGTTTTACAGTGAAAACTGCAGGAACTACAAACCGGCACTAGGAAACAGACTGAGAAAGCAGAGAAAAAGTGTCTCCTGCAACCCGTTTCCTTGGTGCTAGATGAACGAACGTCTCTCCACTTGCTCAGTTCTGAGAGATAAGTGTGAGTGAAAGCCGTATTTCAACTTGCTTGTTGGGAACACAAAGTTTCTTTTCAGTTGCAAACTCCATTCCATACATATATATGGTTAGGTACTAGCTCCAACACGGTTTGACAGTGAAAACTGCTTTAACTTCAAACCGGCACTAGGAAACAGACTGAGAAAGCAGAGAAAAAGTGTCTCCTGCAACCCGTTCCCTTGGTGCTAGATGAACGAACGTCTCTCCACTTGCTCAGTTCTGAGAGATAAGTGTGTGTGAAAGCCGTCCTTCACCTAGCTTTTTGGGAACACAAAGTTTCTTTTCAGTTGCAAACTCCATTCCATACATATATATGGGGAGGTACTAGCTCCAACTCGGTTTTACAGTGAAAAATGCAGGAACTTCAAACCGGCACTAGGAAACAGACTGAGAAAGCAGAGAAAAATGTCTCCTGCAACCCGTTCCCTTGGTGCTAGATGAACGAACGTCTCTGTACATGCTCATTTCTGAGAGATAAGTGTGTGTGAAAGCCATTCTTCACCTAGCTTTTTGGGAACACAAAGTTTCTTTTCAGTTGCAAACTCCATTCCATACATATAGATGGGGAGGTAGTAGCTCAAACTCTATTTTACCGAGAAAACTGCAGGAACTTCAAACTGGCACTAGGAAACAGACTGAGAAAGCAGAGAAAATGTGTCTCCTGCAACCCGTTCCCTTTGTGCTAGATGAATGAACGTCTCTCCACTTGCTCAGTTCTGAGAGATAAGTGTGTGTGAAAGCCGTCCTTCACCTAGCTTGTTGGGAACACAAAGTTTCTTTTCAGTTGCAAACTCCATTCCATACATATATATGGGGAGGTACTAGCTCCAACTCGGTTTTACAGTGAAAACTGCAGGAACTTCAAACCGGCACTAGGAAACAGACTGAGAAAGCAGAGAAAAATTGTCTCCTGCAACCCGTTCCTTTGGTGCTAGATGAACGAACGTCTCTCCACTTGCTCTGTTCTGAGAGATAAGTGTGTGTGAAATCCGTCCTTCAACTAGCTTGTTGGGAACACAAAGTTTCTTTTCAGGTGCAAACTCCATTCCATACATATATATGGGGAGGTACTAGCTCCAACTCGGTTTTACAGTGAAAACGGCAGGAACTTCCAACAGGCACTAGGAAACAGACTGAGAAAGCAGAGAAAAAGTTTCTCCTGCAACCCGTTCCCTTGGATCTAGATGAACGAACGTCTCTCCACTTGCTCATTTCTGAGAGATAAGTGTGTGTGAAAGCCGTCCTTCACCTAGCTTGTTGGGAACACAAAGTTTCTTTTCAGTTGCAAACTCCATTCCATACATATATATGGGGAGGTACTAGCTCCAAATCGGTTTTACAGTGAAAACTGCAGGAACTTCAAACCGGCACTAGGAAACAGACTGAGAAAGCAGAAAAAAATTGTCTCCTGCAACCTGTTCCCTTGGTGCTAGATGAACGAACGTCTCTCCACTTGCTCAGTTCTGAGAGATAAGTGTGTGTGAAAGCCGTCCTTCACCTAGCTTGTTGGGAACACAAAGTTTCTTTTCAGATGCAAACTCCATTCCATACATATATATGGGGAGGTACTAGCTCCAACTCGGTTTTACAGTGAAAACGGCAGGAACTTCTAACCGGCACTAGGAAACAGACTGAGAAATCAGAGAAAAAGTGTCTCCTGCAACCCGTTCCCTTGGTGCTAGATGAACGAACGTCTCTCCACTTGCTCAGTTCTGAGAGATAAGTGTGTGTGAAATCCGTCCTTCAACTAGCTTGTTGGGAACACAAAGTTTCTTTTCAGTTGCAAACTTCATTCCATACATATATATGGGGAGGTACTAGCTCCAAGACTGTTTGAAAGTGAAAACTGCATTAACTTCAAACCGGCACTAAGAAACAGACTGAGAAAGCAGAGAAAAAGTGTCTCCTGCAACCCGTTCCCTTGGTGCTAGATGAACGAACGTCTCTCCACTTGCTCAGTTCTGAGAGATAAGTGTGTGTGAAAGCCGTCCTTCACCTAGCTTGTTGGGAACACAAAGTTTCTTTTCTGTTACAAACTCCATTCCTTACATATATATTGGGAGGTACTAGCCCCAACTCGGTTTTACAGTGAAAACTGCAGGAACTTCAAACCGGCACTAGGAAACAGACTGAGAAAGCAGAGAAAAAATGTCTCCTGCAAACCGTTCCCTTGGTGCTAGATGAACGAACGTCTCTCCACTTGCTCAGTTCTGAGAGATAAGTGTGTGTGAAAGCCGTCCTTCACCTAGCTTGTTGGGAACACAAAGTTACTTTTCAGTTGCAAACTCCATTCCATACATATATATGGGGAGGTACTAGCTCCAACACGGTTTTACAGTGAAAACTGCAGGAACTTCAAACCGGCACTAGGAAACAGACTGAGAAAGCAGAGAAAAAGTGTCTCCTGCAACCCGTTCCCTTGGTTCTAGATGAACGAACGTATCTCCACTTGCTCAGTTCTGAGAGATAAGTGTGTGTGAAAGCCGTCCTTCACCTAGCTTGTTGGGAACACAAAGTTTCTTTTCAGTTGCAAACTCCATTCCAAACATATATATGGGGAGGTACTAGCTCCAACTCGGTTTTACAGTGAAAACTGCAGGATCTTCAAACCGGCACTAGGAAACAGACTGAGAAAGCAGAGAAAAAGTGGCTCCTGCAACCCGTTCCCTTGGTGCTAGATGAACGAACGTCTCTCCACTTGCTCAGTTCTGAGAGATAAGTGTGTGTGAAAGCCGTCCTTCACCTAGCTTGTTGGGAACACAAAGTTTCTTTTCAGTTGCAAACTCCATTCCATACATATATATGGGGAGGTACTAACCACAACTCGGATTTACAGTGAAAACTGCAGGAACTTCAAACCGGCACTAGGAAACAGACTGAAAAAGCAGAGAAAATATGTCTCCTGCAATCCGTTTCCTTGGTGCTAGATGAACGAACGTCTCTCGACTTGCTCAGTTCTGAGAGATAAGTGTGTGTGAAAGCCGTTCTTCTCCTAGCTTGTAGGAACACAAAGTATCTTGTCAGTTGCAAACTCCATTCCATACATATATATGGGGAGGTACTAGCTCCAACTCGGTTTGACAGTGAAAACTGCAGGAACTTCAAACCGGCACTAGGAAACAGACTGAGAAACAGAGAAAAAGTGTCTCCTGCAACCCGTTCCCTTGGTGCTAGATGAACGAACGTCTCTCCACTTGCTCAGTTCTGAGAGATAAGTGTGTGTGAAAGCCGTCCTTCACATAGCTTGTTGGGAACACAAAGTTTATTTTCAGTTGCAAGCTCCATTCCATACATATATATGGAGAGGTACTAGCTCCAACTCGGTTTTACAGTGAAAACTGCAGGAAATTCAAACCGGCACTAGGAAACAGACTGAGAAAGCAGAGAAAATGTGTCTCCTGCAACCCGTTCCATTAGTGCTAGATGAACGAAAGTCTCTCCACTTGCTCAGTTCTGAGAAATAAGTGTGTGTGAAAGCCGTCCTTCACCTAGCTTGTTGGGAACACAAATTTTCTTTTCAGTTGCAAACTCAATTCCATACATATATATGGGGAGGTACTAACTCCAACTCGGTTTTACAGTGAAAACTGCAGGAACTTCAAACCGGCACTAGGAAACAGACTGAGAAACAGAGAAAAGTGTCTCCTGCAACCCGTTTCCTTCGTGCTAGATGAACGAACGTCTCTCCACTTGCTCAGTTCTGAGAGATAAGTGTGAGTGAAAGCCGTATTTCAACTTGCTTGTTGGGAACACAAAGTTTCTTTTCAGTTGCAAACTCCATTCCATACATATATATGGGTAGGTACTAGCTCCAACACGGTTTGACAGTGAAAACTGCATTAACTTCAAACCGGCACTAGGAAACAGACTGAGAAAGCAGAGAAAAAGTGTCTCCTGCAAACCGTTCCCTTGGTGCTAGATGAACGAACGTCTCTGTACATGCTCATTTCTGAGAGATAAATGTGTGTGAAAGCCGTCCTTCACATAGCTTTTAGGGAACACAAATTTTCTTTTCAGTTGCAAACTCCATTCCATACATATATATGGTGAGGTACTAGCTCCAACTCGGTTTTACAGTGAAAACTGCAGGAACTTCAAACCGGCACTAGGAAACAGACTGAGAAAGCAGAGAAAAAGTGTCTCCTGCAACCTGTTTCCTTGGTGCTAGATGAACGAACGTCTCTCCACTTGCTCAGTTCTGAGAGATAAGTGTGAGTGAAAGCCGTATTTCAACTTGCTTGTTGGGAACACAAAGTTTCTTTTAAGTTTCAAACTCCATTGCATACATATATATGGGGAGGTACTAGCTCCAACACGGTTTGACAGTGAAAACTGCATTAACTTCAAACCGGCACTAGGAAACAGACTGAGAAAGCAGAGAAAAAGTGTCTCCTGCAACCCGTTCCCTTGGTGCTAGATGAACGAACGTCTCTCCACTTGCTCAGTTCTGAGAGATAAGTGTGTGTGAAAGCCGTCCTTCACCTAGCTTTTTGGGAACACAAAGTTTATTTTCAGTTGCAAACTCCATTCCATACATATATATGGGGAGGTAGTAGCTCCAACTCTGTTTTACCGAGAAAACTGCAGGAACTTCAAACTGGCACTAGGAAACAGACTGAGAAAGCAGAGAAAATGTATCTCTTGCAACCCGTTCCCTTTGTGCTAGATGAACGAAAGTCTCTCCACTTGCTCATTTCTGACAGATAATTGTGTGTGAAAGCCGTCCTTCACCTAGCTTGTTGAGAACACAAAGTTTCTTTTCAGTTGCAAACTCCATTCCATACATATATATGGGGAGGTACTAGCTCCAACTCGGTTTTACAGTGAAAACTGCAGGAACTTCAAACCGGCACTAGGAAAAAGACTGAGAAAGCAGAGAAAAAGTGTCTCCTGCAAACCGTTCCCTTGGTGCTAGATGAAAGAACGTCTCTACACTTGCTCAGTTCTCAGAGATAAGTGTGTGTGAAAGCCGTCCTTCACCTAGCTTGTTGGGAACACAAAGTTTCTTTTCAGTTGCAAACTCCATTCCATACATATATATGGGGAGGTACTAGCTCCAACTCGGTTTTACAGTGAAAACTGCATTAACTTCAAACCGGCACTAAGAAACAGACTGAGAAAGCAGAGAAAAATGTCTCCTGCAACCCGTTCTCTTGGTGCTAGATGAACGAACGTCTCTCCACTTGCTCAGTTCTGAGAGATAAGTGTGTGTGAAAGCCGTCCTTCACCTAGCTTGTTGGGAACACAAAGTTTATTATCCGTTGCAAGCTCCAATCCATACATATATATGGAGAGGTACTAGCTCCAACTCGGTTTTACAGTGAAAACTGCAGGAACTTCAAACCGGCACTAGGAAACAGACTGAGAAAGCAGAGAAAAAGTGTCTCCTGCAACCCGTTTCCTTGGTGCTAGATGAACGAACGTCTCTCCACTTGCTCAGTTCTGAGAGATAAGTGTGAGTGAAAGCCGTATTTCAACTTGCTTGTTGGGAACACAAAGTTTCTTTTCAGTTGCAAACTCAATTCCATACATATATATGGGGAGGTACTAGCTCCAACTCGGTTTTACAGTGAAAACGGCAGGAACTTCAAACAGGCACTAGGAAACAGACTGAGAAAGCAGAGAAAAAGTGTCTCCTGCAACCCGTTCCCTTGGTGCTAGATGAACGAACGTCTCTCCACTTGCTCAGTTCTGAGAGATAAGTGTGTGTGAAAGCCGTCCTTCACCTAGCTTGTTGGGAACACAAAGTTTATTTTCAGTTGCAAGCTCCATTCCATACATATATATGGAGAGGTGCTAGCTCCAACTCGGTTTTACAGTGAAAACTGCAGGAAATTCAAACCGGCACTAGGAAACACACTGAGAAAGCAGAGAAAATGTTTCTCCTGCAACCCGTTCCATTGGTGCTAGATGAACGAACGTCTCTCCACTTGCTCAGTTCTGAGAAATAAGTGTGTGTGAAAGCCGTCCTTCACCTAGCTTGTTGGGAACACAAATTTTCTTTTCAGTTGCAAACTCCATTCCATACATATATATGGGGAGGTACTAGCTCCAACTCTGTTTTACAGTGAAAACTGCAGGAACTTCAAACCGGCACTAGGAAACAGACTGAGAAAGCAGAGAAAAAGTGTCTCCTGCAACCCGTTCCCTTGGTGCTAGATGAACGAACGTCTCTCCACTTGCTCAGTTCTGAGAGATAAGTGTGTGTGAAAGCCATCATTCACCTAGCTTGTTGGGAACACAAAGTTTCTTTTCAGTTGCAAGCTTCATTCCATACATATATATGGAGAGGTACTAGCTCCAACTCGGTTTTACAGTGAAAACTGCAGGAACTTCAAACCGGCACTAGGAAACACACTGAGAAAGCAGAGAAAAAGTGTCTCCTGCAACCCGTTCCCTTGGTGCTAGATGAACGAACGTCTGTCCACTTGCTCAGTTCTGAGAGATAAGTGTGTGTGAAATCCGTCCTTCAACTAGCTTGTTGGGAACACAAAGTTTCTTTTCAGTTGCAAACTCCATTCCATACATATATATGGGGAGGTACTAGCTCCAAGACGGTTTGAAAGTGAAAACTGCGTTAACTTCAAACCGGCACTAAGAAACAGACTGAGAAAGCAGAGAAAATGTGTCTCCTGCAACCCGTTCCCTTGGTGCTAGATGAACGAACGTCTCTCCACTTGCTCAGTTCTGAGAGATAAGTGTGTGTGAAAGCCGTCCTTCACCTAGCTTGTTGGGAACACAAAGTTTCTTTTCAGTTGCAAACTCCATTCCATACATATATATGGGGAGGTACTAGCTCCAACACGGTTTTACAGAGAAAACTGCAGGAACCTCAAACCGGCACTAGGAAACAGACTGAGAAAGCAGAGAAAAAGTGTCTCCTGCAACCCGTTCCCTTGGTGCTAGATGAACGAACGTCTCCCCACTTGCTCAGTTCTGAGAGATAAGTGTGTGTGAAAGCCGTCCTTCACCTAGCTTGTTGGGAACACAAAGTTTCTTTTCAGTTGCAAACTCCATTCCATACATATATATGGGGAGGTACTAGCTCCAACTCGGTTTTACAGTGAAAACTGCAGGAACTTCAAACCGGCACTAGGAAACAGACTGAGAAAGCAGAGAAAAAGTGTCTCCTGCAACCCGTTTCCTTGGTGCTAGATGAACGAACGTCTCTCCACTTGCTCAGTTCTGAGAAATAAGTTTGAGTGAAAGCCGTATTTCAAATTGCTTGTTGGGAACACAAAGTTTCTTTTCAGTTGCAAACTCCATTCCATACTTATATATGGGTAGGTACTAGCTCCAACACGGTTTGACAGTGAAAACTGCATTAACTTCAAACCGGCACTAGGAAACAGACTGAGAAAGCAGAGAAAATGTGTCTCCTGCAACCCGTTCCCTTGGTGCTAGATGAACGAACGTCTCTGTACATGCTCATTTCTGAGAGATAAATGTGTGTGAAAGCCGTCCTTCACCTAGCTTTTTGGGAACACAAATTTTCTTTTCAGTTGCAAACTCCATTCCATACATATATATGGGGAGGTACTAGCTCCAACTCGGTTTTACAGTGAAAACTGCAGGAACTACAAACCGGCACTAGGAAACAGACTGAGAAAGCAGAGAAAAAGGGTCTCCTGCAACCCGTTTCCTTGGTGCTAGATGAACGAACGTCTCTCCACTTGCTCAGTTCTGAGAGATAAGTGTGAGTGAAAGCCGTATTTCAACTTGCTTGTTGGGAACACAAAGTTTCTTTTCAGTTGCAAACTCCATTCCATACATATATATGGTTAGGTACTAGCTCCAACACGGTTTGACAGTGAAAACTGCTTTAACTTCAAACCGGCACTAGGAAACAGACTGAGAAAGCAAAGAAAAAGTGTCTCCTGCAACCCGTTCCCTTGGTGCTAGATGAACGAACGTCTCTCCACTTGCTCAGTTCTGAGAGATAAGTGTGTGTGAAAGCCGTCCTTCACCTAGCTTTTTGGGAACACAAAGTTTCTTTTCAGTTGCAAACTCCATTCCATACATATATATGGGGAGGTAGTAGCTCCAACTCTGTTTTACCGAGAAAACTGCAGGAACTTCAAACTGGCACTAGGAAACAGACAGAGAAAGCAGAGAAAATGTGTCTCCTGCAACCCGTTACCTTTGTGCTAGATGAACGAACGTCTCTCCACTTGCTCATTTCTGAGAGATAATTGTGTGTGAAAGCCGTCCTTCACCTAGCTTGTTGAGAACACAAAGATTCTTTTCAGTTGCAAACTCAATTCCATACATATATATGGGGAGGTACTAGCTCCAACTCGGTTTTACAGTGAAAACTGCAGGAACTTCAAACCGGCACTAGGAAACAGACTGAGAAAGCAGAGAAAATGTGTCTCCTGCAAACCGTTCCCTTGGTGCTAGATGAAAGAACGTCTCTACACTTGCTCAGTTCTCAGAGATAAGTGTGTGTGAAAGCCGTATTTCAACTTGCTTGTTGGGAACACAAAGTTTCTTTTCAGTTGCAAACTTCGTTCCATACATATATATGGGGAGGTACTAGCTCCAACTCGGTTTTACAGTGAAAACTGCAGGAATTTCAAACCGGCACTAGGAAACAGACTGAGAAAGCAGAGAAAAAGTGTCTCCTGCAACCCGTTCCCTTGGTGCTAGATGAACGAACGTCTCTCCACTTGCTCAGTTCTGAGAGATAAGTGTGTGTGAAATCCGTCCTTCAACTAGCTTGTTGGGAACACAAAGTTTCTTTTCAGTTGCAAACTCCATTCCATACATATATATGGGGAGGTACTAGCTCCAATACGGTTTGACAGTGAAAACTGCATTAACTTCAAACCGGCACTAAGAAACAGACTGAGAAAGCAGAGGAAAAGTGTCTCCTGCAACCCGTTCCCTTGGTGCTAGATGAACGAACGTCTCTCCACTTGCTCAGTTCTGAGAGATAAGTGTGAGTGAAAGCCGTATTTCAACTTGCTTGTTGGGAACACAAAGTTTCTTTTCAGTTGCAAACTGCATTCCATACATATATATGGTTAGGTACTAGCTCCAACACGTTTTGACAGTGAAAACTGCATTAACTTCAAACGGGCACTAGGAAACAGACTGAGAAAGCAGAGAAAAATTGTCTCCTGCAACCCGTTCCCTTGGTGCTAGATGAACGAACGTCTCTCCACTTGCTCAGTTCTGAGAGATAAGTGTGTGTGAAATCCGTCCTTCAACTAGCTTGTTGGGAACACAAAGTTTCTTTTCAGTTGCAAACTCCATTCCATACATATATATGGGGAGGTACTAGCTCCAAGACGGTTTGAAAGTGAAAACTGCGTTAACTTCAAACCGGCACTAAGAAACAGACTGAGAACGCAGAGAAAATGTGTCTCCTGCAACCCGTTCCCTTGGTGCTAGATGAACGAACGTCTCTCCACTTGCTCAGTTCTGAGAGATAAGTGTGTGTGAAAGCCGTCCTTCACCTAGCTTGTTGGGAACACAAAGTTTCTTTTCAGTTGCAAACTCCATTCCATACATATATATGGGGAGGTACTAGCTCCAACACGGTTTTACAGTGAAAACTGCAGGAACCTCAAACCGGCACTAGGAAACAGACTGAGAAAGCAGAGAAAAAGTGTCTCCTGCAACCCGTTCCCTTGGTGCTAGATGAACGAACGTCTCCCCACTTGCTCAGTTCTGAGAGATAAGTGTGTGTGAAAGCCGTCCTTCACCTAGCTTGTTGGGAACACAAAGTTTCTTTTCAGTTGCAAACTCCATTCCATACATATATATGGGGAGGTACTAGCTCCAACTCGGTTTTACAGTGAAAACTGCAGGAACTTCAAACCGGCACTAGGAAACAGACTGAGAAAGCAGAGAAAAAGTGTCTCCTGCAACCCGTTTCCTTGGTGCTAGATGAACGAACGTCTCTCCACTTGCTCAGTTCTGAGAAATAAGTTTGAGTGAAAGCCGTATTTCAAATTGCTTGTTGGGAACACAAAGTTTCTTTTCAGTTGCAAACTCCATTCCATACTTATATATGGGTAGGTACTAGCTCCAACACGGTTTGACAGTGAAAACTGCATTAACTTCAAACCGGCACTAGGAAACAGACTGAGAAAGCAGAGAAAATGTGTCTCCTGCAACCCGTTCCCTTGGTGCTAGATGAACGAACGTCTCTCCACTTGCTCAGTTCTGAGAGATAAGTGTGTGTGAAAGCCGTCCTTCACCTAGCTTGTAGGGAACACAAAGTTTCTTTTCAGTTGCAAACTCCATTCCATACATATATATGGGGAGGTAGTAGCTCCAACTCTGTTTTACCGAGAAAACTGCAGGAACTTCAAACTGGCACTAGGAAACAGACTGAGAAAGCAGAGAAAATGTATCTCTTGCAACCCGTTCCCTTTGTGCTAGATGAACGAAAGTCTCTCCACTTGCTCATTTCTGACAGATAATTGTGTGTGAAAGCCGTCCTTCACCTAGCTTGTTGAGAACACAAAGTTTCTTTTCAGTTGCAAACTCCATTCCATACATATATATGGGGAGGTACTAGCTCCAACTCGGTTTTACAGTGAAAAATGCAGGAACTTCAAACCGGCACTAGGAAAAAGACTGAGAAAGCAGAGAAAAAGTGTCTCCTGCAAACCGTTCCCTTGGTGCTAGATGAAAGAACGTCTCTACACTTGCTCAGTTCTCAGAGATAAGTGTGTGTGAAAGCCGTCCTTCACCTAGCTTGTTGGGAACACAAAGTTTCTTTTCAGTTGCAAACTCCATTCCATACATATATATGGGGAGGTACTAGCTCCAACTCGGTTTTACAGTGAAAACTGCATTAACTTCAAACCGGCACTAAGAAACAGACTGAGAAAGCAGAGAAAAATGTCTCCTGCAACCCGTTCCCTTGGTGCTAGATGAACGAACGTCTCTCCACTTGCTCAGTTCTGAGAGATAAGTGTGTGTGAAAGCCGTCCTTCACCTAGCTTGTTGGGAACACAAAGTTTATTATCCGTTGCAAGCTCCAATCCATACATATATATGGAGAGGTACTAGCTCCAACTCGGTTTTACAGTGAAAACTGCAGGAAATTCAAACCGGCACTAGGAAACAGACTGAGAAAGCAGAGAAAATGTGTCTCCTGCAACCCGTTCCATTGGTGCTAGATGAACGAACGTCTCTCCACTTGCTCAGTTCTGAGAAATAAGTGTGTGTGAAAGCCGTCCTTCACCTAGCTTGTTGGGAACACAAATTTTCTTTTCAGTTGCAAACTCAATTCCATACATATATATGGGGAGGTACTAGCCCCAACTCGGTTTTACAGTGAAAACTGCAGGAACTTCAAACCGGCACTAGGAAACAGACTGAGAAAGCAGAGAAAAAGTGTCTCCTGCAACCCGTTTCCTTGGTGCTAGATGAACGAACGTCTCTCCACTTGCTCAGTTCTGAGAGATAAATGTGAGTGAAAGCCGTATTTCAACTTGCTTGTTGGGAACACAAAGTTTCTTTTCAGTTGCAAACTCCATTCCATACATATATATGGGGAGGTACTAGCTCCAACTCGGTTTTACAGTGAAAACGGCAGGAACTTCAAACAGGCACTAGGAAACAGACTGAGAAAGCAGAGAAAAAGTGTCTCCTGCAACCCGTTCCCTTGGTGCTAGATGAACGAACGTCTCTCCACTTGCTCAGTTCTGAGAGATAAGTGTGTGTGAAAGCCGTCCTTCACCTAGCTTGTTGGGAACACAAAGTTTATTTTCAGTTGCAAGCTCCATTCCATACATATATATGGAGAGGTGCTAGCTCCAACTCGGTTTTACAGTGAAAACTGCAGGAAATTCAAACCGGCACTAGGAAACACACTGAGAAAGCAGAGAAAATGTTTCTCCTGCAACCCGTTCCATTGGTGCTAGATGAACGAACGTCTCTCCACTTGCTCAGTTCTGAGAAATAAGTGTGTGTGAAAGCCGTCCTTCACCTACCTTGTTGGGAACACAAATTTTCTTTTCAGTTGCAAACTCAATTCCATACATATATATGGGGAGGTACTAGCTCCAACTCGGTTTTACAGTGAAAACTGCAGGAACTTCAAACCGGCACTAGGAAACAGACTGAGAAAGCAGAGAAAAAGTGTCTCCTGCAACCCGTTCCCTTGGTGCTAGATGAACGAACGTCTCTCCACTTGCTCAGTTCTGAGAGATAAGTGTGTGTGAAAGCCATCATTCACCTAGCTTGTTGGGAACACAAAGTTTCTTTTCAGTTGCAAGCTTCATTCCATACATATATATGGAGAGGTACTAGCTCCAACTCGGTTTTACAGTGAAAACTGCAGGAACTTCAAACCGGCACTAGGAAACACACTGAGAAAGCAGAGAAAAAGTGTCTCCTGCAACCCGTTCCCTTGGTGCTAGATGAACGAACGTCTGTCCACTTGCTCAGTTCTGAGAGATAAGTGTGTGTGAAATCCGTCCTTCAAATAGCTTGTTGGGAACACAAAGTTTCTTTTCAGTTGCAAACTCCATTCCATACATATATATGGGGAGGTACTAGCTCCAAGACGGTTTGAAAGTGAAAACTGCGTTAACTTCAAACCGGCACTAAGAAACAGACTGAGAAAGCAGAGAAAATGTGTCTCCTGCAACCCGTTCCCTTGGTGCTAGATGAACGAACGTCTCTCCACTTGCTCAGTTCTGAGAGATAAGTGTGTGTGAAAGCCGTCCTTCACCTAGCTTGTTGGGAACACAAAGTTTCTTTTCAGTTGCAAACTCCATTCCATACATATATATGGGGAGGTACTAGCTCCAACACGGTTTTACAGTGAAAACTGCAGGAACCTCAAACCGGCACTAGGAAACAGACTGAGAAAGCAGGGAAAAAGTGTCTCCTGCAACCCGTTCCCTTGGTGCTAGATGAACGAACGTCTCCCCACTTGCTCAGTTCTGAGAGATAAGTGTGTGTGAAAGCCGTCCTTCACCTAGCTTGTTGGGAACACAAAGTTTCTTTTCAGTTGCAAACTCCATTCCATACATATATATGGGGAGGTACTAGCTCCAACTCGGTTTTACAGTGAAAACTGCAGGAACTTCAAACCGGCACTAGGAAACAGACTGAGAAAGCAGAGAAAAAGTGTCTCCTGCAACCCGTTTCCTTGGTGCTAGATGAACGAACGTCTCTCCACTTGCTCAGTTCTGAGAAATAAGTTTGAGTGAAAGCCGTATTTCAAATTGCTTGTTGGGAACACAAAGTTTCTTTTCAGTTGCAAACTCCATTCCATACTTATATATGGGGAGGTACTAGCTCCAACACGGTTTGACAGTGAAAACTGCATTAACTTCAAACCGGCACTAGGAAACAGACTGAGAAAGCAGAGAAAATGTGTCTCCTGCAACCCGTTCCCTTGGTGCTAGATGAACGAACGTCTCTGTACATGCTCATTTCTGAGAGATAAATGTGTGTGAAAGCCGTCCTTCACCTAGCTTTTTGGGAACACAAATTTTCTTTTCAGTTGCAAACTCCATTCCATACATATATATGGGGAGGTACTAGCTCCAACTCGGTTTTACAGTGAAAACTGCAGGAACTACAAACCGGCACTAGGAAACAGACTGAGAAAGCAGAGAAAAAGTGTCTCCTGCAACCCGTTTCCTTGGTGCTAGATGAACGAACGTCTCTCCACTTGCTCAGTTCTGAGAGATAAGTGTGAGTGAAAGCCGTATTTCAACTTGCTTGTTGGGAACACAAAGTTTCTTTTCAGTTGCAAACTCCATTCCATACATATATATGGTTAGGTACTAGCTCCAACACGGTTTGACAGTGAAAACTGCTTTAACTTCAAACCGGCACTAGGAAACAGACTGAGAAAGCAGAGAAAATGTTTCTCCTGCAACCCGTTCCATTGGTGCTAGATGAACGAACGTCTCTCCACTTGCTCAGTTCTGAGAAATAAGTGTGTGTGAAAGCCGTCCTTCACCTAGCTTGTTGGGAACACAAATTTTCTTTTCAGTTGCAAACTCCATTCCATACATATATATGGGGAGGTACTAGCTCCAACTCGGTTTTACAGTGAAAACTGCAGGAACTTCAAACCGGCACTAGGAAACAGACTGAGAAAGCAGAGAAAAAGTGTCTCCTGCAACCCGTTCCCTTGGTGCTAGATGAACGAACGTCTCTCCACTTGCTCAGTTCTGAGAGATAAGTGTGTGTGAAAGCCATCATTCACCTAGCTTGTTGGGAACACAAAGTTTCTTTTCAGTTGCAAGCTTCATTCCATACATATATATGGAGAGGTACTAGCTCCAACTCGGTTTTACAGTGAAAACTGCAGGAACTTCAAACCGGCACTAGGAAACACACTGAGAAAGCAGAGAAAAAGTGTCTCCTGCAACCCGTTCCCTTGGTGCTAGATGAACGAACGTCTGTCCACTTGCTCAGTTCTGAGAGATAAGTGTGTGTGAAATCCGTCCTTCAAATAGCTTGTTGGGAACACAAAGTTTCTTTTCAGTTGCAAACTCCATTCCATACATATATATGGGGAGGTACTAGCTCCAAGACGGTTTGAAAGTGAAAACTGCGTTAACTTCAAACCGGCACTAAGAAACAGACTGAGAAAGCAGAGAAAATGTGTCTCCTGCAACCCGTTCCCTTGGTGCTAGATGAACGAACGTCTCTCCACTTGCTCAGTTCTGAGAGATAAGTGTGTGTGAAAGCCGTCCTTCACCTAGCTTGTTGGGAACACAAAGTTTCTTTTCAGTTGCAAACTCCATTCCATACATATATATGGGGAGGTACTAGCTCCAACACGGTTTTACAGTGAAAACTGCAGGAACCTCAAACCGGCACTAGGAAACAGACTGAGAAAGCAGGGAAAAAGTGTCTCCTGCAACCCGTTCCCTTGGTGCTAGATGAACGAACGTCTCCCCACTTGCTCAGTTCTGAGAGATAAGTGTGTGTGAAAGCCGTCCTTCACCTAGCTTGTTGGGAACACAAAGTTTCTTTTCAGTTGCAAACTCCATTCCATACATATATATGGGGAGGTACTAGCTCCAACTCGGTTTTACAGTGAAAACTGCAGGAACTTCAAACCGGCACTAGGAAACAGACTGAGAAAGCAGAGAAAAAGTGTCTCCTGCAACCCGTTTCCTTGGTGCTAGATGAACGAACGTCTCTCCACTTGCTCAGTTCTGAGAAATAAGTTTGAGTGAAAGCCGTATTTCAAATTGCTTGTTGGGAACACAAAGTTTCTTTTCAGTTGCAAACTCCATTCCATACTTATATATGGGTAGGTACTAGCTCCAACACGGTTTGACAGTGAAAACTGCATTAACTTCAAACCGGCACTAGGAAACAGACTGAGAAAGCAGAGAAAATGTGTCTCCTGCAACCCGTTCCCTTGGTGCTAGATGAACGAACGTCTCTGTACATGCTCATTTCTGAGAGATAAATGTGTGTGAAAGCCGTCCTTCACCTAGCTTTTTGGGAACACAAATTTTCTTTTCAGTTGCAAACTCCATTCCATACATATATATGGGGAGGTACTAGCTCCAACTCGGTTTTACAGTGAAAACTGCAGGAACTACAAACCGGCACTAGGAAACAGACTGAGAAAGCAGAGAAAAAGTGTCTCCTGCAACCCGTTTCCTTGGTGCTAGATGAACGAACGTCTCTCCACTTGCTCAGTTCTGAGAGATAAGTGTGAGTGAAAGCCGTATTTCAACTTGCTTGTTGGGAACACAAAGTTTCTTTTCAGTTGCAAACTCCATTCCATACATATATATGGTTAGGTACTAGCTCCAACACGGTTTGACAGTGAAAACTGCTTTAACTTCAAACCGGCACTAGGAAACAGACTGAGAAAGCAGAGAAAATGTTTCTCCTGCAACCCGTTCCATTGGTGCTAGATGAACGAACGTCTCTCCACTTGCTCAGTTCTGAGAAATAAGTGTGTGTGAAAGCCGTCCTTCACCTAGCTTGTTGGGAACACAAATTTTCTTTTCAGTTGCAAACTCCATTCCATACATATATATGGGGAGGTACTAGCTCCAACTCGGTTTTACAGTGAAAACTGCAGGAACTTCAAACCGGCACTAGGAAACAGACTGAGAAAGCAGAGAAAAAGTGTCTCCTGCAACCCGTTCCCTTGGTGCTAGATGAACGAACGTCTCTCCACTTGCTCAGTTCTGAGAGATAAGTGTGTGTGAAAGCCATCATTCACCTAGCTTGTTGGGAACACAAAGTTTCTTTTCAGTTGCAAGCTTCATTCCATACATATATATGGAGAGGTACTAGCTCCAACTCGGTTTTACAGTGAAAACTGCAGGAACTTCAAACCGGCACTAGGAAACACACTGAGAAAGCAGAGAAAAAGTGTCTCCTGCAACCCGTTCCCTTGGTGCTAGATGAACGAACGTCTGTCCACTTGCTCAGTTCTGAGAGATAAGTGTGTGTGAAATCCGTCCTTCAAATAGCTTGTTGGGAACACAAAGTTTCTTTTCAGTTGCAAACTCCATTCCATACATATATATGGGGAGGTACTAGCTCCAAGACGGTTTGAAAGTGAAAACTGCGTTAACTTCAAACCGGCACTAAGAAACAGACTGAGAAAGCAGAGAAAATGTGTCTCCTGCAACCCGTTCCCTTGGTGCTAGATGAACGAACGTCTCTCCACTTGCTCAGTTCTGAGAGATAAGTGTGTGTGAAAGCCGTCCTTCACCTAGCTTGTTGGGAACACAAAGTTTCTTTTCAGTTGCAAACTCCATTCCATACATATATATGGGGAGGTACTAGCTCCAACACGGTTTTACAGTGAAAACTGCAGGAACCTCAAACCGGCACTAGGAAACAGACTGAGAAAGCAGGGAAAAAGTGTCTCCTGCAACCCGTTCCCTTGGTGCTAGATGAACGAACGTCTCCCCACTTGCTCAGTTCTGAGAGATAAGTGTGTGTGAAAGCCGTCCTTCACCTAGCTTGTTGGGAACACAAAGTTTCTTTTCAGTTGCAAACTCCATTCCATACATATATATGGGGAGGTACTAGCTCCAACTCGGTTTTACAGTGAAAACTGCAGGAACTTCAAACCGGCACTAGGAAACAGACTGAGAAAGCAGAGAAAAAGTGTCTCCTGCAACCCGTTTCCTTGGTGCTAGATGAACGAACGTCTCTCCACTTGCTCAGTTCTGAGAAATAAGTTTGAGTGAAAGCCGTATTTCAAATTGCTTGTTGGGAACACAAAGTTTCTTTTCAGTTGCAAACTCCATTCCATACTTATATATGGGTAGGTACTAGCTCCAACACGGTTTGACAGTGAAAACTGCATTAACTTCAAACCGGCACTAGGAAACAGACTGAGAAAGCAGAGAAAATGTGTCTCCTGCAACCCGTTCCCTTGGTGCTAGATGAACGAACGTCTCTGTACATGCTCATTTCTGAGAGATAAATGTGTGTGAAAGCCGTCCTTCACCTAGCTTTTTGGGAACACAAATTTTCTTTTCAGTTGCAAACTCCATTCCATACATATATATGGGGAGGTACTAGCTCCAACTCGGTTTTACAGTGAAAACTGCAGGAACTACAAACCGGCACTAGGAAACAGACTGAGAAAGCAGAGAAAAAGTGTCTCCTGCAACCCGTTTCCTTGGTGCTAGATGAACGAACGTCTCTCCACTTGCTCAGTTCTGAGAGATAAGTGTGAGTGAAAGCCGTATTTCAACTTGCTTGTTGGGAACACAAAGTTTCTTTTCAGTTGCAAACTCCATTCCATACATATATATGGTTAGGTACTAGCTCCAACACGGTTTGACAGTGAAAACTGCTTTAACTTCAAACCGGCACTAGGAAACAGACTGAGAAAGCAGAGAAAAAGTGTCTCCTGCAACCCGTTCCCTTGGTGCTAGATGAACGAAAGTCTCTCCACTTGCTCAGTTCTGAGAGATAAGTGTGTGTGAAAGCCGTCCTTCACCTAGCTTTTTGGGAACACAAAGTTTCTTTTCAGTTGCAAACTCCATTCCATACATATATATGGGGAGGTAGTAGCTCCAACTCTGTTTTACCGAGAAAACTGCAGGAACTTCAAACTGGCACTAGGAAACAGACAGAGAAAGCAGAGAAAATGTGTCTCCTGCAACCCGTTACCTTTGTGCTAGATGAACGAACGTCTCTCCACTTGCTCATTTCTGAGAGATAATTGTGTGTGAAAGCCGTCCTTCACCTAGCTTGTTGAGAACACAAAGATTCTTTTCAGTTGCAAACTCAATTCCATACATATATATGGGGAGGTACTAGCTCCAACTCGGTTTTACAGTGAAAACTGCAGGAACTTCAAACCGGCACTAGGAAACAGACTGAGAAAGCAGAGAAAAAGTGTCTCCTGCAAACCGTTCCCTTGGTGCTAGATGAAAGAACGTCTCTACACTTGCTCAGTTCTCAGAGATAAGTGTGTGTGAAAGCCGTATTTCAACTTGCTTGTTGGGAACACAAAGTTTCTTTTCAGTTGCAAACTTCGTTCCATACATATATATGGGGAGGTACTAGCTCCAACTCGGTTTTACAGTGAAAACTGCAGGAATTTCAAACCGGCACTAGGAAACAGACTGAGAAAGCAGAGAAAAAGTGTCTCCTGCAACCCGTTCCCTTGGTGCTAGATGAACGAACGTCTCTCCACTTGCTCAGTTCTGAGAGATAAGTGTGTGTGAAATCCGTCCTTCAACTAGCTTGTTGGGAACACAAAGTTTCTTTTCAGTTGCAAACTCCATTCCATACATATATATGGGGAGGTACTAGCTCCAATACGGTTTGACAGTGAAAACTGCATTAACTTCAAACCGGCACTAAGAAACAGACTGAGAAAGCAGAGGAAAAGTGTCTCCTGCAACCCGTTCCCTTGGTGCTAGATGAACGAACGTCTCTCCACTTGCTCAGTTCTGAGAGATAAGTGTGAGTGAAAGCCGTATTTCAACTTGCTTGTTGGGAACACAAAGTTTCTTTTCAGTTGCAAACTGCATTCCATACATATATATGGTTAGGTACTAGCTCCAACACGTTTTGACAGTGAAAACTGCATTAACTTCAAACGGGCACTAGGAAACAGACTGAGAAAGCAGAGAAAAATTGTCTCCTGCAACCCGTTCCCTTGGTGCTAGATGAACGAACGTCTCTCCACTTGCTCAGTTCTGAGAGATAAGTGTGTGTGAAAGCCGTCCTTCACCTAGATTTTTGGGAACACAAAGTTTCTTTTCAGTTGCAAACTCCATTCCATACATATATATGGGGAGGTACTAGCTCCAACTCGGTTTTACAGTGAAAACTGCAGGAAATTCAAACCGGCACTAGGAAACAGACTGAGAAAGCAGAGAAAATGTGTCTCCTGCAACCCGTTCCATTGGTGCTAGATGAACGAACGTCTCTCCACTTGCTCAGTTCTGAGAAATAAGTGTGTGTGAAAGCCGTCCTTCACCTAGCTTGTTGGGAACACAAATTTTCTTTTCAGTTGCAAACTCAATTCCATACATATATATGGGGAGGTACTAGCTCCAACTCGGTTTTACAGTGAAAACGGCAGGAACTTCAAACAGGCACTAGGAAACAGACTGAGAAAGCAGAGAAAAAGTGTCTCCTGCAACCCGTTCCCTTGGTGCTAGATGAACGAACGTCTCTCCACTTGCTCAGTTCTGAGAGATATGTGTGTGTGAAAGCCGTCCTTCACCTAGCTTGTTGGGAACACAAAGTTTATTTTCAGTTGCAAGCTCCATTCCATACATATATATGGAGAGGTGCTAGCTCCAACTCGGTTTTACAGTGAAAACTGCAGGAAATTCAAACCGGCACTAGGAAACAGACTGAGAAAGCAGAGAAAATGTTTCTCCTGCAACCCGTTCCATTGGTGCTAGATGAACGAACGTCTCTCCACTTGCTCAGTTCTGAGAAAAAAGTGTGTGTGAAAGCCGTCCTTCACCTAGCTTGTTGGGAACACAAATTTTCTTTTCAGTTGCAAACTCAATTCCATACATATATATGGGGAGGTACTAGCTCCAACTCGGTTTTACAGTGAAAACTGCAGGAACTTCAAACCGGCACTAGGAAACAGACTGAGAAAGCAGAGAAAAAGTGTCTCCTGCAACCCGTTCCCTTGGTGCTAGATGAACGAACGTCTCTCCACTTGCTCAGTTCTGAGAGATAAGTGTGTGTGAAAGCCATCATTCACCTAGCTTGTTGGGAACACAAAGTTTATTTTCAGTTGCAAGCTTCATTCCATACATATATATGGAGAGGTACTAGCTCCAACTCGGTTTTACAGTGAAAACTGCAGGAACTTCAAACCGGCACTAGGAAACACACTGTGAAAGCAGAGAAAAAGTGTCTCCTGCAACCCGTTCCCTTGGTGCTAGATGAACGAACGTCTGTCCACTTGCTCAGTTCTGAGAGATAAGTGTGTGTGAAATCCGTCCTTCAACTAGCTTGTTGGGAACACAAAGTTTCTTTTCAGTTGCAAACTCCATTCCATACATATATATGGGGAGGTACTAGCTCCAAGACGGTTTGAAAGTGAAAACTGCGTTAACTTCAAACCGGCACTAAGAAACAGACTGAGAAAGCAGAGAAAAAGTGTCTCCTGCAACCCGTTCCCTTGGTGCTAGATGAACGAACGTCTCTCCACTTGCTCAGTTCTGAGAGATAAGTGTGTGTGAAAGCCGTCCTTCACCTAGCTTGTTGGGAACACAAAGTTTCTTTTCAGTTGCAATATCCATTCCATACATATATATTGGGAGGTACTAGCCCCAACTCGGTTTTACAGTGAAAACTGCAGGAACTTCAAACCGGCACTAGGAAACAGACTGAGAAAGCAGAGAAAAAGTGTCTCCTGCAACCCGTTCCCTTGGTGCTAGATGAACGAACGTCTCTCCACTTGCTCAGTTCTGAGAGATAAGTGTGTGTGAAAGCCGTCCTTCACCTAGCTTGTTGGGAACACAAAGTTTCTTTTCAGTTGCAAACTCCATTCCATACATATATATGGGGAGGTACTAGCTCCAACTCGGTTTTACCGAGAAAACTGCAGGAACTTCAAACTGGCACTAGGAAACAGACTGAGAAAGCAGAGAAAATGTGTCTCCTGCAACCCGTTACCTTTGTGCTAGATGAACGAACGTCTCTCCACTTGCTCATTTCTGAGAGATAATTGTGTGTGAAAGCCGTCCTTCACCTAGCTTGTTGAGAACACAAAGTTTCTTTTCAGTTGCAAACTCCATTCCATACATATATATGGGGAGGTACTAGCTCCAACTCTGTTTTACAGTGAAAACTGCAGGAACTTCAAACCGGCACTAGGAAACAGACTGAGAAAGCAGAGAAAAAGTGTCTCCTGCAAACCGTTCCCTTGGTGCTAGATGAAAGAACGTCTCTACACTTGCTCAGTTCTCCGAGTTATGTGTGTGTGAAAGCCGTATTTCAACTTGCTTGTTGGGAACACAAAGTTTCTTTTCAGTTGCAAACTCCATTCCATACATATATATGGGGAGGTACTAGCTCCAACTCGGTTTTACAGTGAAAACTGCAGGAACTTCAAACCGGCACTAGGAAACAGACTGAGAAAGCAGAGAAAAAGTGTCTCCTGCAACCCGTTCCCTTGGTGCTAGATGAACCAACGTCTCTCCACTTGCTCAGTTCTGAGAGATAAGTGTGTGTGAAATCCGTCCTTCAACTAGCTTGTTGGGAACACAAAGTTTCTTTTCAGTTGCAAACTCCATTCCATACATATATATGGGGAGGTACTAGCTCCAATACGGTTTGACAGTGAAAACTGCATTAACTTCAAACCGGCACTAAGAAACAGACTGAGAAAGCAGAGGAAAAGTGTCTCCTGCAACCCGTTCCCTTGGTGCTAGATGAACGAACGTCTCTCCACTTGCTCATTTCTGAGAGATAAGTGTGAGTGAAAGCCGTATTTCAACTTGCTTGTTGGGAACACAAAGTTTCTTTTCAGTTGCAAACTGCATTCCATACATATATATGGTTAGGTACTAGCTCCAACACGTTTTGACATTGAAAACTGCATTAACTTCAAACCGGCACTAGGAAACAGACTGAGAAAGCAGAGAAAAAGTGTCCCTGCAACCCGTTCCCTTGGTGCTAGATGAACGAACGTCTCTCCACTTGCTCAGTTCTGAGAGATAAGTGTGTGTGAAAGCCGTCCTTCACCTAGCTTTTTGGGAACACAAAGTTTCTTTTCAGTTGCAAACTCCATTCCATACATATATATGGGGAGGTACTAGCTCCAACACTGTTTTACCGAGAAAACTGCAGGAACTTCAAACTGGCACTAGGAAACAGACTGAGAAAGCAGAGAAAATGTGTCTCCTGCAACCCGTTCCCTTTGTGCTAGATGAACGAACGTCTCTCCACTTGCTCATTTCTGAGAGATAATTGTGTGTGAAAGCCGTCCTTCACCTAGCTTGTTGAGAACACAAAGTTTCTTTTCAGTTGCAAACTCCATTCCATACATATATATGGGGAGTTACTAGCTCCAACTCGGTTTTACAGTGAAAACTGCAGGAACTTCAAACCGGCACTAGGAAACAGACTGAGAAAGCAGAGAAATAGTGTCTCCTGCAAACCGTTCCCTTGGTTGTAGATGAAAGAACGTCTCTACACTTGCTCAGTTCTCAGAGATAAGTGTGTGTGAAAGCCGTCCTTCACCTAGCTTGTTGGGAACACAAAGTTTCTTTTCAGTTGCAAACTCCATTCCATACATATATATGGGGAGGTACTAGCTCCAACTCGGTTTTACAGTGAAAACTGCAGGAACTTCAAACCGGCACTAGGAAACAGACTGAGAAAGCAGAGAAAAAGTGTCTCCTGCAACCCGTTCCCTTGGTGCTAGATGAACGAACGTCTCTCCACTTGCTCAGTTCTGAGAGATAAGTGTGTGTGAAATCCGTCCTTCAACTAGCTTGTTGGGAATACAAAGTTTCTTTTCAGTTGCAAACTCCATTCCATACATATATATGGAGAGGTGCTAGCTCCAACTCGGTTTTACAGTGAAAACTGCAGGAAATTCAAACCGGCACTAGGAAACAGACTGAGAAAGCAGAGAAAATGTTTCTCCTGCAACCCGTTCCATTGGTGCTAGATGAACGAACGTCTCTCCACTTGCTCAGTTCTGAGAAAAAAGTGTGTGTGAAAGCCGTCCTTCACCTAGCTTGTTGGGAACACAAATTTTCTTTTCAGTTGCAAACTCAATTCCATACATATATATGGGGAGGTACTAGCTCCAACTCGGTTTTACAGTGAAAACTGCAGGAACTTCAAACCGGCACTAGGAAACAGACTGAGAAAGCAGAGAAAAAGTGTCTCCTGCAACCCGTTCCCTTGGTGCTAGATGAACGAACGTCTCTCCACTTGCTCAGTTCTGAGAGATAAGTGTGTGTGAAAGCCGTCCTTCACCTAGCTTGTTGGGAACACAAAGTTTCTTTTCAGTTGCAATATCCATTCCATACATATATATTGGGAGGTACTAGCCCCAACTCGGTTTTACAGTGAAAACTGCAGGAACTTCAAACCGGCACTAGGAAACAGACTGAGAAAGCAGAGAAAAAGTGTCTCCTGCAACCCGTTCCCTTGGTGCTAGATGAACGAACGTCTCTCCACTTGCTCAGTTCTGAGAGATAAGTGTGTGTGAAAGCCGTCCTTCACCTAGCTTGTTGGGAACACAAAGTTTCTTTTCAGTTGCAAACTCCATTCCATACATATATATGGGGAGGTACTAGCTCCAACTCGGTTTTACCGAGAAAACTGCAGGAACTTCAAACTGGCACTAGGAAACAGACTGAGAAAGCAGAGAAAATGTGTCTCCTGCAACCCGTTACCTTTGTGCTAGATGAACGAACGTCTCTCCACTTGCTCATTTCTGAGAGATAATTGTGTGTGAAAGCCGTCCTTCACCTAGCTTGTTGAGAACACAAAGTTTCTTTTCAGTTGCAAACTCCATTCCATACATATATATGGGGAGGTACTAGCTCCAACTCTGTTTTACAGTGAAAACTGCAGGAACTTCAAACCGGCACTAGGAAACAGACTGAGAAAGCAGAGAAAAAGTGTCTCCTGCAAACCGTTCCCTTGGTGCTAGATGAAAGAACGTCTCTACACTTGCTCAGTTCTCCGAGTTATGTGTGTGTGAAAGCCGTATTTCAACTTGCTTGTTGGGAACACAAAGTTTCTTTTCAGTTGCAAACTCCATTCCATACATATATATGGGGAGGTACTAGCTCCAACTCGGTTTTACAGTGAAAACTGCAGGAACTTCAAACCGGCACTAGGAAACAGACTGAGAAAGCAGAGAAAAAGTGTCTCCTGCAACCCGTTCCCTTGGTGCTAGATGAACCAACGTCTCTCCACTTGCTCAGTTCTGAGAGATAAGTGTGTGTGAAATCCGTCCTTCAACTAGCTTGTTGGGAACACAAAGTTTCTTTTCAGTTGCAAACTCCATTCCATACATATATATGGGGAGGTACTAGCTCCAATACGGTTTGACAGTGAAAACTGCATTAACTTCAAACCGGCACTAAGAAACAGACTGAGAAAGCAGAGGAAAAGTGTCTCCTGCAACCCGTTCCCTTGGTGCTAGATGAACGAACGTCTCTCCACTTGCTCATTTCTGAGAGATAAGTGTGAGTGAAAGCCGTATTTCAACTTGCTTGTTGGGAACACAAAGTTTCTTTTCAGTTGCAAACTGCATTCCATACATATATATGGTTAGGTACTAGCTCCAACACGTTTTGACATTGAAAACTGCATTAACTTCAAACCGGCACTAGGAAACAGACTGAGAAAGCAGAGAAAAAGTGTCCCTGCAACCCGTTCCCTTGGTGCTAGATGAACGAACGTCTCTCCACTTGCTCAGTTCTGAGAGATAAGTGTGTGTGAAAGCCGTCCTTCACCTAGCTTTTTGGGAACACAAAGTTTCTTTTCAGTTGCAAACTCCATTCCATACATATATATGGGGAGGTACTAGCTCCAACACTGTTTTACCGAGAAAACTGCAGGAACTTCAAACTGGCACTAGGAAACAGACTGAGAAAGCAGAGAAAATGTGTCTCCTGCAACCCGTTCCCTTTGTGCTAGATGAACGAACGTCTCTCCACTTGCTCATTTCTGAGAGATAATTGTGTGTGAAAGCCGTCCTTCACCTAGCTTGTTGAGAACACAAAGTTTCTTTTCAGTTGCAAACTCCATTCCATACATATATATGGGGAGTTACTAGCTCCAACTCGGTTTTACAGTGAAAACTGCAGGAACTTCAAACCGGCACTAGGAAACAGACTGAGAAAGCAGAGAAATAGTGTCTCCTGCAAACCGTTCCCTTGGTTGTAGATGAAAGAACGTCTCTACACTTGCTCAGTTCTCAGAGATAAGTGTGTGTGAAAGCCGTCCTTCACCTAGCTTGTTGGGAACACAAAGTTTCTTTTCAGTTGCAAACTCCATTCCATACATATATATGGGGAGGTACTAGCTCCAACTCGGTTTTACAGTGAAAACTGCAGGAACTTCAAACCGGCACTAGGAAACAGACTGAGAAAGCAGAGAAAAAGTGTCTCCTGCAACCCGTTCCCTTGGTGCTAGATGAACGAACGTCTCTCCACTTGCTCAGTTCTGAGAGATAAGTGTGTGTGAAATCCGTCCTTCAACTAGCTTGTTGGGAACACAAAGTTTCTTTTCAGTTGCAAACTCCATTCCATACATATATATGGGGAGGTACTAGCTCCAATACGGTTTGACAGTGAAAACTGCATTAACTTCAAACCGGCACTAAGAAACAGACTGAGAAAGCAGAGGAAAAGTGTCTCCTGCAACCCGTTCCCTTGGTGCTAGATGAACGAACGTCTCTCCACTTGCTCAGTTCTGAGAGATAAGTGTGTGTGAAAGCCGTCCTTCACCTAGCTTGTTGGGAACACAAAGTTTCTTTTCAGTTGCAAACTCCATTCCATACATATATATGGGGAGGTACTAGCTCCAATACGGTTTGACAGTGAAAACTGCAGGAACTTCAAACCGGCACTAGGAAACAGACTGAGAAAGCAGAGAAATAGTGTCTCCTGCAACCCGTTCCCTTGGTGCTAGATGAACGAACGTCTCTCCACTTGCTCAGTTCTGAGAAAAAAGTGTGTGTGAAAGCCGTCCTTCACCTAGCTTGTTGGGAACACAAAGTTTCTTTTCAGTTGCAAACTCCATTCCATACATATATATGGGGAGGTACTAGCTCCAATACGGTTTGACAGTGAAAACTGCAGGAACTTCAAACCGGCACTAGGAAACAGACTGAGAAAGCAGAGAAATAGTGTCTCCTGCAACCCGTTCCCTTGGTGCTAGATGAACGAACGTCTGTCCACTTGCTCAGTTCTGAGAGATAAGTGTGTGTGAAATCCGTCCTTCAACTAGCTTGTTGGGAACACAAAGTTTCTTTTCAGTTGCAAACTCCATTCCATACATATATATGGGGAGGTACTAGCTCCAAGACGGTTTGAAAGTGAAAACTGCATTAACTTCAAACCGGCACTAAGAAACAGACTTAGAAAGCAGAGAAAAAGTGTCTCCTGCAACCCGTTCCCTTGGTGCTAGATGAACGAACGTCTCTCCACTTGCTGAGTTCTGAGAGATAAGTGTGTGTGAAAGCCGTCCTTCACCTAGCTTGTTGGGAACACAAAGTTTCTTTTCAGTTGCAAACTCCATTCCATACATATATATGGGGAGGTACTAGCTCCAACACTGTTTTACCGAGAAAACTGCAGGAACTTCAAACTGGCACTAGGAAACAGACTGAGAAAGCAGAGAAAATGTGTCTCCTGCAACCCGTTCCCTTTGTGCTAGATGAACGAACGTCTCTCCACTTGCTCATTTCTGAGAGATAATTGTGTGTGAAAGCCGTCCTTCACCTAGCTTGTTGAGAACACAAAGTTTCTTTTCAGTTGCAAACTCCATTCCATACATATATATGGGGAGTTACTAGCTCCAACTCGGTTTTACAGTGAAAACTGCAGGAACTTCAAACCGGCACTAGGAAACAGACTGAGAAAGCAGAGAAATAGTGTCTCCTGCAAACCGTTCCCTTGGTTGTAGATGAAAGAACGTCTCTACACTTGCTCAGTTCTCAGAGATAAGTGTGTGTGAAAGCCGTCCTTCACCTAGCTTGTTGGGAACACAAAGTTTCTTTTCAGTTGCAAACTCCATTCCATACATATATATGGGGAGGTACTAGCTCCAACTCGGTTTTACAGTGAAAACTGCAGGAACTTCAAACCGGCACTAGGAAACAGACTGAGAAAGCAGAGAAAAAGTGTCTCCTGCAACCCGTTCCCTTGGTGCTAGATGAACGAACGTCTCTCCACTTGCTCAGTTCTGAGAGATAAGTGTGTGTGAAATCCGTCCTTCAACTAGCTTGTTGGGAACACAAAGTTTCTTTTCAGTTGCAAACTCCATTCCATACATATATATGGGGAGGTACTAGCTCCAATACGGTTTGACAGTGAAAACTGCATTAACTTCAAACCGGCACTAAGAAACAGACTGAGAAAGCAGAGGAAAAGTGTCTCCTGCAACCCGTTCCCTTGGTGCTAGATGAACGAACGTCTCTCCACTTGCTCAGTTCTGAGAGATAAGTGTGTGTGAAAGCCGTCCTTCACCTAGCTTGTTGGGAACACAAAGTTTCTTTTCAGTTGCAAACTCCATTCCATACATATATATGGGGAGGTACTAGCTCCAATACGGTTTGACAGTGAAAACTGCAGGAACTTCAAACCGGCACTAGGAAACAGACTGAGAAAGCAGAGAAATAGTGTCTCCTGCAACCCGTTCCCTTGGTGCTAGATGAACGAACGTCTCTCCACTTGCTCAGTTCTGAGAAAAAAGTGTGTGTGAAAGCCGTCCTTCACCTAGCTTGTTGGGAACACAAAGTTTCTTTTCAGTTGCAAACTCCATTCCATACATATATATGGGGAGGTACTAGCTCCAATACGGTTTGACAGTGAAAACTGCAGGAACTTCAAACCGGCACTAGGAAACAGACTGAGAAAGCAGAGAAATAGTGTCTCCTGCAACCCGTTCCCTTGGTGCTAGATGAACGAACGTCTGTCCACTTGCTCAGTTCTGAGAGATAAGTGTGTGTGAAATCCGTCCTTCAACTAGCTTGTTGGGAACACAAAGTTTCTTTTCAGTTGCAAACTCCATTCCATACATATATATGGGGAGGTACTAGCTCCAAGACGGTTTGAAAGTGAAAACTGCATTAACTTCAAACCGGCACTAAGAAACAGACTTAGAAAGCAGAGAAAAAGTGTCTCCTGCAACCCGTTCCCTTGGTGCTAGATGAACGAACGTCTCTCCACTTGCTGAGTTCTGAGAGATAAGTGTGTGTGAAAGCCGTCCTTCACCTAGCTTGTTGGGAACACAAAGTTTCTTTTCAGTTGCAAACTCCATTCCATACATATATATGGGGAGGTACTAGCTCCAAAACGGTTTTACAGTGAAAACTGCAGGAACCTCAAACCGGCACTAGGAAACAGACTGAGAAAGCAGAGAAAAAGTGTCTCCTGCAACCCGTTCCCTTGGTGCTAGATGAACGAACGTCTCTCCACTTGCTCAGTTCTGAGAGATAAGTGTGTGTGAAAGCCGTCCTTCACCTAGCTTGTTGGGAACACAAAGTTTATTTTCAGTTGCAAGCTCCATTCCATACATATATATGGAGAGGTGCTAGCTCCAACTCGGTTTTACAGTGAAAACTGCAGGAAATTCAAACCGGCACTAGGAAACAGACTGAGAAAGCAGAGAAAATGTTTCTCCTGCAACCCGTTCCATTGGTGCTAGATGAACGAACGTCTCTCCACTTGCTCAGTTCTGAGAAAAAAGTGTGTGTGAAAGCCGTCCTTCACCTAGCTTGTTGGGAACACAAATTTTCTTTTCAGTTGCAAACTCAATTCCATACATATATATGGGGAGGTACTAGCTCCAACTCGGTTTTACAGTGAAAACTGCAGGAACTTCAAACCGGCACTAGGAAACAGACTGAGAAAGCAGAGAAAAAGTGTCTCCTGCAACCCGTTCCCTTGGTGCTAGATGAACGAACGTCTCTCCACTTGCTCAGTTCTGAGAGATAAGTGTGTGTGAAAGCCATCATTCACCTAGCTTGTTGGGAACACAAAGTTTATTTTCAGTTGCAAGCTTCATTCCATACATATATATGGAGAGGTACTAGCTCCAACTCGGTTTTACAGTGAAAACTGCAGGAACTTCAAACCGGCACTAGGAAACAGACTGAGAAAGCAGAGAAAAAGTGTCTCCTGCAACCCGTTCCCTTGGTGCTAGATGAACGAACGTCTCTCCACTTGCTCAGTTCTGAGAGATAAGTGTGTGTGAAAGCCATCATTCACCTAGCTTGTTGGGAACACAAAGTTTATTTTCAGTTGCAAGCTTCATTCCATACATATATATGGAGAGGTACTAGCTCCAACTCGGTTTTACAGTGAAAACTGCAGGAACTTCAAACCGGCACTAGGAAACACACTGAGAAAGCAGAGAAAAAGTGTCTCCTGCAACCCGTTCCCTTGGTGCTAGATGAACGAACGTCTCTCCACTTGCTGAGTTCTGAGAGATAAGTGTGTGTGAAAGCCGTCCTTCACCTAGCTTGTTGGGAACACAAAGTTTCTTTTCAGTTGCAAACTCCATTCCATACATATATATGGGGAGGTACTAGCTCCAAAACGGTTTTACAGTGAAAACTGCAGGAACCTCAAACCGGCACTAGGAAACAGACTGAGAAAGCAGAGAAAAAGTGTCTCCTGCAACCCGTTCCCTTGGTGCTAGATGAACGAACGTCTCTCCACTTGCTCAGTTCTGAGAGATAAGTGTGTGTGAAAGCCGTCCTTCACCTAGCTTGTTGGGAACACAAAGTTTATTTTCAGTTGCAAGCTCCATTCCATACATATATATGGAGAGGTGCTAGCTCCAACTCGGTTTTACAGTGAAAACTGCAGGAAATTCAAACCGGCACTAGGAAACAGACTGAGAAAGCAGAGAAAATGTTTCTCCTGCAACCCGTTCCATTGGTGCTAGATGAACGAACGTCTCTCCACTTGCTCAGTTCTGAGAAAAAAGTGTGTGTGAAAGCCGTCCTTCACCTAGCTTGTTGGGAACACAAATTTTCTTTTCAGTTGCAAACTCAATTCCATACATATATATGGGGAGGTACTAGCTCCAACTCGGTTTTACAGTGAAAACTGCAGGAACTTCAAACCGGCACTAGGAAACAGACTGAGAAAGCAGAGAAAAAGTGTCTCCTGCAACCCGTTCCCTTGGTGCTAGATGAACGAACGTCTCTCCACTTGCTCAGTTCTGAGAGATAAGTGTGTGTGAAAGCCATCATTCACCTAGCTTGTTGGGAACACAAAGTTTATTTTCAGTTGCAAGCTTCATTCCATACATATATATGGAGAGGTACTAGCTCCAACTCGGTTTTACAGTGAAAACTGCAGGAACTTCAAACCGGCACTAGGAAACACACTGAGAAAGCAGAGAAAAAGTGTCTCCTGCAACCCGTTCCCTTGGTGCTAGATGAACGAACGTCTGTCCACTTGCTCAGTTCTGAGAGATAAGTGTGTGTGAAATCCGCCTTCAACTAGCTTGTTGGGAACACAAAGTTTCTTTTCAGTTGCAAACTCCATTCCATACATATATATGGGGAGGTACTAGCTCCAAGACGGTTTGAAAGTGAAAACTGCGTTAACTTCAAACTGGCACTAAGAAACAGACTGAGAAAGCAGAGAAAAAGTGTCTCCTGCAACCCGTTCCCTTGGTGCTAGATGAACGAACGTCTCTCCACTTGCTCAGTTCTGAGAGATAAGTGTGTGTGAAAGCCGTCCTTCACCTAGCTTGTTGGGAACACAAAGTTTCTTTTCAGTTGCAATATCCATTCCATACATATATATTGGGAGGTACTAGCCCCAACTCGGTTTTACAGTGAAAACTGCAGGAACTTCAAACTGGCACTAGGAAACAGACTGAGAAAGCAGAGAAAAAGTGTCTCCTGCAACCCGTTCCCTTGGTGCTAGATGAACGAACGTCTCTCCACTTGCTCAGTTCTGAGAGATAAGTGTGTGTGAAAGCCGTCTTTCACCTAGCTTTTTGGGAACACAAAGTTTCTTTTCAGTTGCAAACTCCATTCCATACATATATATGGGGAGGTAGTAGCTCCAACTCTTTTTTACCGAGAAAACTGCAGGAACTTCAAACTGGCACTAGGAAACAGACTGAGAAAGCAGAGAAAATGTGTCTCCTGCAACCCGTTACCTTTGTGCTAGATGAACGAACGTCTCTCCACTTGCTCATTTCTGAGAGATAATTGTGTGTGAAAGCCGTCCTTCACCTAGCTTGTTGAGAACACAAAGTTTCTTTTCAGTTGCAAACTCCATTCCATACATATATATGGGGAGGTACTAGCTCCAACTCGGTTTTACAGTGAAAACTGCAGGAACTTCATACCGGCACTAGGAAACAGACTGAGAAAGCAGAGAAAAAGTGTCTCCTGCAAACCGTTCCCTTGGTGCTAGATGAAAGAACGTCTCTACACTTGCTCAGTTCTCAGAGATATGTGTGTGTGAAAGCCGTATTTCAACTTGCTTGTTGGGAACACAAAGTTTCTTTTCAGTTGCAAACTCCATTCCATACATATATATGGGGAGGTACTAGCTCCAACACGGTTTTACAGTGAAAACTGCAGGAACTTCAAACCGGCACTAGGAAACAGACTGAGAAAGCAGAGAAAAAGTGTCTCCTGCAACCCGTTCCCTTGGTGCTAGATGAACGAACGTCTCTCCACTTGCTCAGTTCTGAGAGATAAGTGTGTGTGAAAGCCGTATTTCAACTTGCTTGTTGGGAACACAAAGTTTCTTTTCAGTTGCAAACTCCATTCCATACATATATATGGGGAGGTACTAGCTCCAATACGGTTTGACAGTGAAAACTGCATTAACTTCAAACCGGCACTAAGAAACAGACTTAGAAAGCAGAGAAAAAGTGTCTCCTGCATCCCGTTCCCTTGGTGCTAGATGAACGAACGTCTCTCCACTTGCTGAGTTCTGAGAGATAAGTGTGTGTGAAAGCCGTCCTTCACCTAGCTTGTTGGGAACACAAAGTTTCTTTTCAGTTGCAATATCCATTCCATACATATATATTGGGAGGTACTAGCCCCAACTCGGTTTTAGAGTGAAAACTGCAGGAACTTCAAACCGGCACTAGGAAACAGACTGAGAAAGCAGAGAAAAAATGTCTCCTGCAACCCGTTCCCTTGGTGCTAGATGAACGAACGACTCTCTACTTTCTCAGTTCAGAGAGATAAGTGTGTGTGAAAGCCGTCCTTCACCTAGCTTGTTGGGAACACAAAGTTTCTTTTCAGTTGCAAACTCCATTCCATACATATATATGGGGAGGTACTAGCTCCAACACGGTTTTACAGTGAAAACTGCAGGAACCTCAAACCGGCACTAGGAAACAGACTGAGAAAGCAGAGAAAAAGTGTCTCCTGCAACCCGTTCCCTTGGTGCTAGATGAACGAACGTCTCTCCACTTGCTCAGTTCTGAGAGATAAGTGTGTGTGAAAGCCGTCCTTCACCTAGCTTGTTGGGAACACAAAGTTTATTTTCAGTTGCAAGCTCCATTCCATACATATATATGGAGAGGTGCTAGCTCCAACTCGGTTTTACAGTGAAAACTGCAGGAAATTCAAACCGGCACTAGGAAACAGACTGAGAAAGCAGAGAAAATGTTTCTCCTGCAACCCGTTCCATTGGTGCTAGATGAACGAACGTCTCTCCACTTGCTCAGTTCTGAGAAAAAAGTGTGTGTGAAAGCCGTCCTTCACCTAGCTTGTTGGGAACACAAATTTTCTTTTCAGTTGCAAACTCAATTCCATACATATATATGGGGAGGTACTAGCTCCAACTCGCTTTTACAGTGAAAACTGCAGGAACTTCAAACCGGCACTAGGAAACAGACTGAGAAAGCAGAGAAAAAGTGTCTCCTGCAACCCGTTCCCTTGGTGCTAGATGAACGAACGTCTCTCCACTTGCTCAGTTCTGAGAGATAAGTGTGTGTGAAAGCCATCATTCACCTAGCTTGTTGGGAACACAAAGTTTATTTTCAGTTGCAAGCTTCATTCCATACATATATATGGAGAGGTACTAGCTCCAACTCGGTTTTACAGTGAAAACTGCAGGAACTTCAAACCGGCACTAGGAAACACACTGAGAAAGCAGAGAAAAAGTGTCTCCTGCAACCCGTTCCCTTGGTGCTAGATGAACGAACGTCTGTCCACTTGCCCAGTTCTGAGAGATAAGTGTGTGTGAAATCCGTCCTTCAACTAGCTTGTTGGGAACACAAAGTTTCTTTTCAGTTGCAAACTCCATTCCATACATATATATGGGGAGGTACTAGCTCCAAGACGGTTTGAAAGTGAAAACTGCGTTAACTTCAAACCGGCACTAAGAAACAGACTGAGAAAGCAGAGAAAAAGTGTCTCCTGCAACCCGTTCCCTTGGTGCTAGATGAACGAACGTCTCTCCACTTGCTCAGTTCTGAGAGATAAGTGTGTGTGAAATCCGTCCTTCAACTAGCTTGTTGGGAACACAAAGTTTCTTTTCAGTTGCAAACTCCATTCCATACATATATATGGGGAGGTACTAGCTCCAATACGGTTTGACAGTGAAAACTGCATTAACTTCAAACCGGCACTAAGAAACAGACTGAGAAAGCAGAGGAAAAGTGTCTCCTGCAACCCGTTCCCTTTGTGCTAGATGAACGAACGTCTCTCCACTTGCTCATTTCTGAGAGATAAGTGTGAGTGAAAGCCGTATTTCAACTTGCTTGTTGGGAACACAAAGTTTCTTTTCAGTTGCAAACTGCATTCCATACATATATATGGTTAGGTACTAGCTCCAACACGTTTTGACAGTGAAAACTGCATTAACTTCAAACCGGCACTAGGAAACAGACTGAGAAAGCAGAGAAAAAGTGTCTCCTGCAACCCGTTCCCTTGGTGCTAGATGAACGAACGTCTCTCCACTTGCTCAGTTCTGAGAGATAAGTGTGTGTGAAAGCCGTCCTTCACCTAGCTTTTTGGGAACACAATGTTTCTTTTCAGTTGCAAACTCCATTCCATACATATATATGGGGAGGTAGTAGCTCCAACTCTGTTTTACCGAGAAAACTGCAGGAACTTCAAACTGGCACTAGGAAACAGACTGAGAAAGCAGAGAAAATGTGTCTCCTGCAACCCGTTCCCTTTGTGCTAGATGAACGAACGTCTCTCCACTTGCTCATTTCTGAGAGATAATTGTGTGTGAAAGCCGTCCTTCACCTAGCTTGTTGAGAACACAAAGTTTCTTTTCAGTTGCAAACTCCACTCCATACATATATATGGGGAGTTACTAGCTCCAACTCGGTTTTACAGTGAAAACTGCAGGAACTTCAAACCGGCACTAGGAAACAGACTGAGAAAGCAGAGAAAAAGTGTCTCCTGCAAACCGTTCCCTTGGTGCTAGATGAAAGAACGTCTCTACACTTGCTCAGTTCTCAGAGATAAGTGTGTGTGAAAGCCGTATTTCAACTTGCTTGTTGGGAACACAAAGTTTCTTTTCAGTTGCAAACTCCGTTCCATACATATATATGGGGAGGTACTAGCTCCAACACGGTTTTACAGTGAAAACTGCAGTAACTTCAAACCGGCACTAGGAAACAGACTGAGAAAGCAGAGAAAAAGTGTCTCCTGCAACCCGTTCCCTTGGTGCTAGATGAACGAACGTCTCTCCACTTGCTCAGTTCTGAGAGATAAGTGTGTGTGAAATCCGTCCTTCAAATAGCTTGTTGGGAACACAAAGTTTCTTTTCAGTTGCAAACTCCATTCCATACATATATATGGGGAGGTACTAGCTCCAATACGGTTTGACAGTGAAAACTGCATTAACTTCAAACCGGCACTAAGAAACAGACTGAGAAAGCAGAGGAAAAGTGTCTCCTGCAACCCGTTCCCTTGGTGCTAGATGAACGAACGTCTCTCCACTTGCTCAGTTCTGAGAGATAAGTGTGAGTGAAAGCCGTATTTCAACTTGCTTGTTGGGAACACAAAGTTTCTTTTCAGTTGCAAACTGCATTCCATACATATATATGGTTAGGTACTAGCTCCAACACGTTTTGACAGTGAAAACTGCATTAACTTCAAACCGGCACTAGGAAACTGACTGAGAAAGCAGAGAAAATGTGTCTCCTGCAACCCGTTCTATTGGTGCTACATGAACGAACGTCTCTCCACTTGCTCAGTTCTGAGAGATAAGTGTGAGTGAAATCCGTCCTTCAACTAGCTTGTTGGGAACACAAAGTTTCTTTTCAGTTGCAAACTCCATTCCATACATATATATGGGGAGGTACTAGCTCCAATACGGTTTGACAGTGAAAACTGCATTAACTTCAAACCGGCACTAAGAAACAGACTGAGAAAGCAGAGGAAAAGTGTCTCCTGCAACCCGTTCCCTTGGTGCTAGATGAACGAACGTCTCTCCACTTGCTCAGTTCTCAGAGATATGTGTGTGTGAAAGCCGTCCTTCACCTAGCTTGTTGGGAACACAAAGTTTCTTTTCAGTTGCAAACTCCATTCCATACATATATATGGGGAGGTACTAGCTCCAACTCGGTTTTACAGTGAAAACTGCAGGAACTTCAAACCGGCACTAGGAAACAGACTGAGAAAGCAGAGAAATAGTGTCTCCTGCAACCCGTTCCCTTGGTGCTAGATGAACGAACGTCTGTCCACTTGCTCAGTTCTGAGAGATAAGTGTGTGTGAAATCCGTCCTTCAACTAGCTTGTTGGGAACACAAAGTTTCTTTTCAGTTGCAAACTCCATTCCATACATATATATGGGGAGGTACTAGCTCCAAGACGGTTTGAAAGTGAAAACTGCATTAACTTCAAACCGGCACTAAGAAACAGACTGAGAAAGCAGAGAAAATGTGTCTCCTGCAACCCGTTCCATTGGTGCTAGATGAACGAACGTCTCTCCACTTGCTCAGTTCTGAGAGATAAGTGTGTGTGAAAGCCGTCCTTCACCTAGCTTGTTGGGAACACAAAGTTTCTTTTCAGTTGCAATATCCATTCCATACATATATATTGGGAGGTACTAGCCCCAACTCGGTTTTAGAGTGAAAACTGCAGGAACTTCAAACCGGCACTAGGAAACAGACTGAGAAAGCAGAGAAAAAATGTCTCCTGCAACCCGTTCCCTTGGTGCTAGATGAACGAACGTCTGTCCACTTGCCCAGTTCTGAGAGATAAGTGTGTGTGAAATCCGTCCTTCAACTAGCTTGTTGGGAACACAAAGTTTCTTTTCAGTTGCAAACTCCATTCCATACATATATATGGGGAGGTACTAGCTCCAAGACGGTTTGAAAGTGAAAACTGCGTTAACTTCAAACCGGCACTAAGAAACAGACTGAGAAAGCAGAGAAAAAGTGTCTCCTGCAACCCGTTCCCTTGGTGCTAGATGAACGAACGTCTCTCCACTTGCTCAGTTCTGAGAGATAAGTGTGTGTGAAAGCCGTCCTTCACCTAGCTTGTTGGGAACACAAAGTTTCTTTTCAGTTGCAATATCCATTCCATACATATATATTGGGAGGTACTATCCCCAACTCTGTTTTACAGTGAAAACTGCAGGAACTTCAAACCGGCACTAGGAAACAGACTGAGAAAGCAGAGAAAAAGTGTCTCCTGCAACCCGTTCCCTTGGTGCTAGATGAACGAACGTCTCTCCACTTGCTCAGTTCTGAGAGATAAGTGTGTGTGAAAGCCGTCTTTCACCTAGCTTTTTGGGAACACAAAGTTTCTTTTCAGTTGCAAACTCCATTCCATACATATATATGGGGAGGTAGTAGCTCCAACTCTGTTTTACCGAGAAAACTGCAGGAACTTCAAACTGGCACTAGGAAACAGACTGAGAAAGCAGAGAAAATGTGTCTCCTGCAACCCGTTACCTTTGTGCTAGATGAACGAACGTCTCTCCACTTGCTCATTTCTGAGAGATAATTGTGTGTGAAAGCCGTCCTTCACCTAGCTTGTTGAGAACACAAAGTTTCTTTTCAGTTGCAAACTCCATTCCATACATATATATGGGGAGGTACTAGCTCCAACTCGGTTTTACAGTGAAAACTGCAGGAACTTCATACCGGCACTAGGAAACAGACTGAGAAAGCAGAGAAAAAGTGTCTCCTGCAAACCGTTCCCTTGGTGCTAGATGAAAGAACGTCTCTACACTTGCTCAGTTCTCAGAGATATGTGTGTGTGAAAGCCGTATTTCAACTTGCTTGATGGGAACACAAAGTTTCTTTTCAGTTGCAAACTCCATTCCATACATATATATGGGGAGGTACTAGCTCCAACTCGGTTTTACAGTGAAAACTGCAGGAACTTCAAACCGGCACTAGGAAACAGACTGAGAAAGCAGAGAAAAAGTGTCTCCTGCAACCCGTTCCCTTGGTGCTAGATGAACGAACGTCTCTCCACTTGCTCAGTTCTGAGAAATAAGTGTGTGTGAAAGCCGTCCTTCACCTAGCTTGTTGGGAACACAAATTTTCTTTTCAGTTGCAAACTCAATTCCATACATATATATGGGGAGGTACTAGCTCCAACTCGGTTTTACAGTGAAAACTGCAGGAACTTCAAACCGGCACTAGGAAACAGACTGAGAAAGCAGAGAAAAAGTGTCTCCTGCAACCCGTTCCCTTGGTGCTAGATGAACGAACGTCTCTCCACTTGCTCAGTTCTGAGAGATAAGTGTGTGTGAAAGCCATCATTCACCTAGCTTGTTGGGAACACAAAGTTTATTTTCAGTTGCAAGCTTCATTCCATACATATATATGGAGAGGTACTAGCTCCAACTCGGTTTTACAGTGAAAACTGCAGGAACTTCAAACCGGCACTAGGAAACACACTGAGAAAGCAGAGAAAAAGTGTCTCCTGCAACCCGTTCCCTTGGTGCTAGATGAACGAACGTCTGTCCACTTGCCCAGTTCTGAGAGATAAGTGTGTGTGAAATCCGTCCTTCAACTAGCTTGTTGGGAACACAAAGTTTCTTTTCAGTTGCAAACTCCATTCCATACATATATATGGGGAGGTACTAGCTCCAAGACGGTTTGAAAGTGAAAACTGCGTTAACTTCAAACCGGCACTAAGAAACAGACTGAGAAAGCAGAGAAAAAGTGTCTCCTGCAACCCGTTCCCTTGGTGCTAGATGAACGAACGTCTCTCCACTTGCTCAGTTCTGAGAGATAAGTGTGTGTGAAAGCCGTCCTTCACTTAGCTTGTTGGGAACACAAAGTTTCTTTTCAGTTGCAATATCCATTCCATACATATATATTGGGAGGTACTATCCCCAACTCGGTTTTACAGTGAAAACTGCAGGAACTTCAAACCGGCACTAGGAAACAGACTGAGAAAGCAGAGAAAAAGTGTCTCCTGCAACCCGTTCCCTTGGTGCTAGATGAACGAACGTCTCTCCACTTGCTCAGTTCTGAGAGATAAGTGTGTGTGAAAGCCGTCTTTCACCTAGCTTTTTGGGAACACAAAGTTTCTTTTCAGTTGCAAACTCCATTCCATACATATATATGGGGAGGTAGTAGCTCCAACTCTGTTTTACCGAGAAAACTGCAGGAACTTCAAACTGGCACTAGGAAACAGACTGAGAAAGCAGAGAAAATGTGTCTCCTGCAACCCGTTACCTTTGTGCTAGATGAACGAACGTCTCTCCACTTGCTCATTTCTGAGAGATAATTGTGTGTGAAAGCCGTCCTTCACCTAGCTTGTTGAGAACACAAAGTTTCTTTTCAGTTGCAAACTCCATTCCATACATATATATGGGGAGGTACTAGCTCCAACTCGGTTTTACAGTGAAAACTGCAGGAACTTCATACCGGCACTAGGAAACAGACTGAGAAAGCAGAGAAAAAGTGTCTCCTGCAAACCGTTCCCTTGGTGCTAGATGAAAGAACGTCTCTACACTTGCTCAGTTCTCAGAGATATGTGTGTGTGAAAGCCGTATTTCAACTTGCTTGTTGGGAACACAAAGTTTCTTTTCAGTTGCAAACTCCATTCCATACATATATATGGGGAGGTACTAGCTCCAACTCGGTTTTACAGTGAAAACTGCAGGAACTTCAAACCGGCACTAGGAAACAGACTGAGAAAGCAGAGAAAAAGTGTCTCCTGCAACCCGTTCCCTTGGTGCTAGATGAACGAACGTCTCTCCACTTGCTCAGTTCTGAGAGATAAGTGTGTGTGAAATCCGTCCTTCAACTAGCTTGTTGGGAACACAAAGTTTCTTTTCAGTTGCAAACTCCATTCCATACATATATATGGGGAGGTACTAGCTCCAACACGGTTTGACAGTGAAAACTGCATTAACTTCAAACCGGCACTAAGAAACAGACTGAGAAAGCAGAGGAAAAGTGTCTCCTGCAACCCGTTCCCTTTGTGCTAGATGAACGAACGTCTCTCCACTTGCTCATTTCTGAGAGATAAGTGTGAGTGAAAGCCGTATTTCAACTTGCTTGTTGGGAACACAAAGTTTCTTTTCAGTTGCAAACTGCATTCCATACATATATATGGTTAGGTACTAGCTCCAACACGTTTTGACAGTGAAAACTGCATTAACTTCAAACCGGCACTAGGAAACAGACTGAGAAAGCAGAGAAAAAGTGTCTCCTGCAACCCGTTCCCTTGGTGCTAGATGAACGAACGTCTCTCCACTTGCTCAGTTCTGAGAGATAAGTGTGTGTGAAAGCCGTCCTTCACCTAGCTTTTTGGGAACACAATGTTTCTTTTCAGTTGCAAACTCCATTCCATACATATATATGGGGAGGTAGTAGCTCCAACTCTGTTTTACCGAGAAAACTGCAGGAACTTCAAACTGGCACTAGGAAACAGACTGAGAAAGCATAGAAAATGTGTCTCCTGCAACCCGTTCCCTTTGTGCTAGATGAACGAACGTCTCTCCACTTGCTCATTTCTGAGAGATAATTGTGTGTGAAAGCCGTCCTTCACCTAGCTTGTTGAGAACACAAAGTTTCTATTCAGTTGCAAACTCCACTCCATACATATATATGGGGAGTTACTAGCTCCAACTCGGTTTTACAGTGAAAACTGCAGGAACTTCAAACCGGCACTAGGAAACAGACTGAGAAAGCAGAGAAAAAGTGTCTGCTGCAAACCGTTCCCTTGGTGCTAGATGAAAGAACGTCTCTACACTTGCTCAGTTCTCAGAGATAAGTGTGTGTGAAAGCCGTATTTCAACTTGCTTGTTGGGAACACAAAGTTTCTTTTCAGTTGCAAACTCCGTTCCATACATATATATGGGGAGGTACTAGCTCCAACACGGTTTTACAGTGAAAACTGCAGTAACTTCAAACCGGCACTAGGAAACAGACTGAGAAAGCAGAGAAAAAGTGTCTCCTGCAACCCGTTCCCTTGGTGCTAGATGAACGAACGTCTCTCAACTTGCTCAGTTCTGAGAGATAAGTGTGTGTGAAATCCGTCCTTCAACTAGCTTGTTGGGAACACAAAGTTTCTTTTCAGTTGCAAACTCCATTCCATACATATATATGGGGAGGTACTAGCTCCAATACGGTTTGACAGTGAAAACTGCATTAACTTCAAACCGGCACTAAGAAACAGACTGAGAAAGCAGAGGAAAAGTGTCTCCTGCAACCCGTTCCCTTGGTGCTAGATGAACGAACGTCTCTCCACTTGCTCAGTTCTGAGAGATAAGTGTGAGTGAAAGCCGTATTTCAACTTGCTTGTTGGGAACACAAAGTTTCTTTTCAGTTGCAAACTGCATTCCATACATATATATGGTTAGGTACTAGCTCCAACACGTTTTGACAGTGAAAACTGCATTAACTTCAAACCGGCACTAGGAAACAGACTGAGAAAGCAGAGAAAATGTGTCTCCTGCAACCCGTTCCATTGGTGCTACATGAACGAAAGTCTCTCCACTTGCTCAGTTCTGAGAGATAAGTGTGAGTGAAATCCGTGATTCAACTAGCTTGTTGGGAACACAAAGTTTCTTTTCAGTTGCAAACTCCATTCCATACATATATATGGGGAGGTACTAGCTCCAATACGGTTTGACAGTGAAAACTGCATTAACTTCAAACCGGCACTAAGAAACAGACTGAGAAAGCAGAGGAAAAGTGTCTCCTGCAACCCGTTCCCTTGGTGCTAGATGAACGAACGTCTCTCCACTTGCTCAGTTCTCAGAGATATGTGTGTGTGAAAGCCGTCCTTCACCTAGCTTGTTGGGAACACAAAGTTTCTTTTCAGTTGCAAACTCCATTCCATACATATATATGGGGAGGTACTAGCTCCAACTCGGTTTTACAGTGAAAACTGCAGGAACTTCAAACCGGCACTAGGAAACAGACTGAGAAAGCAGAGAAATAGTGTCTCCTGCAACCCGTTCCCTTGGTGCTAGATGAACGAACGTCTGTCCACTTGCTCAGTTCTGAGAGATAAGTGTGTGTGAAATCCGTCCTTCAACTAGCTTGTTGGGAACACAAAGTTTCTTTTCAGTTGCAAACTCCATTCCATACATATATATGGGGAGGTACTAGCTCCAACACGGTTTTACAGTGAAAACTGCAGGAACCTCAAACCGGCACTAGGAAACAGACTGAGAAAGCAGAGAAAAAGTGTCTCCTGCAACCCGTTCCCTTGGTGCTAGATGAACGAACGTCTCTCCACTTGCTCAGTTCTGAGAGATAAGTGTGTGTGAAAGCCGTCCTTCACCTAGCTTGTTGGGAACACAAAGTTTATTTTCAGTTGCAAGCTCCATTCCATACATATATATGGAGAGGTGCTAGCTCCAACTCGGTTTTACAGTGAAAACTGCAGGAAATTCAAACCGGCACTAGGAAACAGACTGAGAAAGCAGAGAAAATGTTTCTCCTGCAACCCGTTCCATTGGTGCTAGATGAACGAACGTCTCTGTACATGCTCAGTTCTGAGAAATAAGTGTGTGTGAAAGCCGTCCTTCACCTAGCTTGTTGGGAACACAAATTTTCTTTTCAGTTGCAAACTCCATTCCATACATATATATGGGGAGGTACTAGCTCCAACTCGGTTTTACAGTGAAAACTGCAGGAACTTCAAACCGGCACTAGGAAACAGACTGAGAAAGCAGAGAAAAATTGTCTCCTGCAACCCGTTCCCTTGGTGCTAGATGAACGAACGTCTCTCCACTTGCTCAGTTCTGAGAGATAAGTGTGTGTGAAAGCCATCATTCACCTAGCTTGTTGGGAACACAAAGTTTATTTTCAGTTGCAAGCTTCATTCCATACATATATATGGAGAGGTACTAGCTCCAACTCGGTTTTACAGTGAAAACTGCAGGAACTTCAAACCGGCACTAGGAAACACACTGAGAAAGCAGAGAAAAAGTGTCTCCTGCAACCCGTTCCCTTGGTGCTAGATGAACGAACGTCTGTCCACTTGTTCAGTTCTGAGAGATAAGTGTGTGTGAAATCCGTCCTTCAACTAGCTTGTTGGGAACACAAAGTTTCTTTTCAGTTGCAAACTCCATTCCATACATATATATGGGGAGGTACTAGCTCCAAGACGGTTTGAAAGTGAAAACTGCGTTAACTTCAAACCGGCACTAAGAAACAGACTGAGAAAGCAGAGAAAAAGTGTCTCCTGCAACCCGTTCCCTTGGTGCTAGATGAACGAACGTCTCTCCACTTGCTCAGTTCTGAGAGATAAGTGTGTGTGAAAGCCGTCCTTCACCTAGCTTGTTGGGAACACAAAGTTTCTTTTCAGTTGCAAACTCCATTCCATACATATATATGGGGAGGTAGTAGCTCCAACTCTGTTTTACCGAAAAAACTGCAGGAACTTCAAACTGGCACTAGGAAACAGACTGAGAAAGCAGAGAAAATGTGTCTCCTGCAACCCGTTCCCTTTGTGCTAGATGAACGAACGTCTCTCCACTTGCTCAGTTCTCAGAGATAAGTGTGTGTGAAAGCCGTCCTTCACCTAGCTTGTTGGGAACACAAAGTTTCTTTTCAGTTGCAAACTCCATTCCATACATATATATGGGGAGGTACTAGCTCCAACTCGGTTTTACAGTGAAAACTGCAGGAACTTCAAACCGGCACTAGGAAACAGACTGAGAAAGCAGAGAAAAAGTGTCTCCTGCAAACCGTTCCCTTGGTGCTAGATGAAAGAACGTCTCTACACTTGCTCAGTTCTCAGAGATATGTGTGTGTGAAAGCCGTATTTCAACTTGCTTGTTGGGAACACAAAGTTTCTTTTCAGTTGCAAACTCCATTCCATACATATATATGGGGAGGTACTAGCTCCAACTCGGTTTTACAGTGAAAACTGCAGGAACTTCAAACCGGCACTAGGAAACAGACTGAGAAAGCAGAGAAAAAGTGTCTCCTGCAACCCGTTCCCTTGGTGCTAGATGAACGAACGTCTCTCCACTTGCTCAGTTCTGAGAGATAAGTGTGTGTGAAATCCGTCCTTCAACTAGCTTGTTGGGAACACAAAGTTTCTTTTCAGTTGCAAACTCCATTCCATACATATATATGGGGAGGTACTAGCTCCAATACGGTTTGACAGTGAAAACTGCATTAACTTCAAACCGGCACTAAGAAACAGACTGAGAAAGCAGAGGAAAAGTATCTCCTGCAACCCGTTCCCTTGGTGCTAGATGAACGAACGTCTCTCCACTTGCTCATTTCTGAGAGATAATTGTGAGTGAAAGCCGTATTTCAACTTGCTTGTTGGGAACACAAAGTTTCTTTTCATTTGCAAACTGCATTCCATACATATATATGGTTAGGTACTAGCTCCAACACGTTTTGACAGTGAAAACTGCATTAACTTCAAACCGGCACTAGGAAACAGACTGAGAAAGCAGAGAAAAAGTGTGTCCTGCAACCCGTTCCCTTGGTGCTAGATGAACGAACGTCTCTCCACTTGCTCAGTTCTGAGAGATAAGTGTGTGTGAAAGCCGTCCTTCACCTAGCTTTTTGGGAACACAAAGTTTCTTTTCAGTTGCAAACTCCATTCCATACATATATATGGGGAGGTAGTAGCTCCAACTCTGTTTTACCGAGAAAACTGCAGGAACTTCAAACTGGCACTAGGAAACAGACTGAGAAAGCAGAGAAAATGTGTCTCCTGCAACCCGTTCCCTTTGTGCTAGATGAACGAACGTCTCTCCACTTGCTCATTTCTGAGAGATAATTGTGTGTGAAAGCCGTCCTTCACCTAGCTTGTTGAGAACACAAAGTTTCTTTTCAGTTGCAAACTCCATTCCGTACATATATATGGGGAGTTACTAGCTCCAACTCGGTTTTACAGTGAAAACTGCAGGAACTTCAAACCGGCACTAGGAAACAGACTGAGAAAGCAGAGAAAAAGTGTCTCCTGCAAACCGTTCCCTTGGTGCTAGATGAAAGAACGTCTCTACACTTGCTCAGTTCTCAGAGATAAGTGTGTGTGAAAGCCGTATTTCAACTTGCTTGTTGGGAACACAAAGTTTCTTTTCATTTGCAAACTCCGTTCCATACATATATATGGGGAGGTACTAGCTCCAACTCGGTTTTACAGTGAAAACTGCAGGAACTTCAAACCGGCACTAGGAAACAGACTGAGAAAGCAGAGAAAAAGTGTCTCCTGCAACCCGTTCCCTTGGTGCTAGATGAACGAACGTCTCTTCACTTGCTCAGTTCTGAGAGATAAGTGTGTGTGAAATCCGTCCTTCAACTAGCTTGTTGGGAACACAAAGTTTCTTTTCAGTTGCAAACTCCATTCCATACATATATATGGGGAGGTACTAGCTCCAATACGGTTTGACAGTGAAAACTGCATTAACTTCAAACCGGCACTAAGAAACAGACTGAGAAAGCAGAGGAAAAGTGTCTCCTGCAACCCGTTCCCTTGGTGCTAGATGAACGAACGTCTCTCCACTTGCTCAGTTCTGAGAGATAAGTGTGAGTGAAAGCCGTATTTCAACTTGCTTGTTGGGAACACAAAGTTTCTTTTCAGTTGCAAACTGCATTCCATACATATATATGGTTAGGTACTAGCTCCAACACGTTTTGACAGTGAAAACTGCATTAACTTCAAACCGGCACTAGGAAACAGACTGAGAAAGCAGAGAAAAAGTGTCTCCTGCAACCCGTTCCCTTGGTGCTAGATGAACGAACGTCTCTCCACTTGCTCAGTTCTGAGAGATAAGTGTGTGTGAAAGCCGTCCTTCACCTAGCTTTTTGGGAACACAAAGTTTGTTTTCAGTTGCAAACTCCATTCCATACATATATATGGGGAGGTACTAGCTCCAACTCGGTTTTACAGTGAAAACTGCAGGAAATTCAAACCGGCACTAGGAAACAGACTGAGAAAGCAGAGAAAATGTGTCTCCTGCAACCCGTTCCATTGGTGCTAGATGAACGAACGTCTCTCCACTTGCTCAGTTCTGAGAAATAAGTGTGTGTGAAAGCCGTCCTTCACCTAGCTTGTTGGGAACACAAATTTTCTTTTCAGTTGCAAACTCAATTCCATACATATATATGGGGAGGTACTAGCTCCAATACGGTTTGACAGTGAAAACTGCATTAACTTCAAACCGGCACTAAGAAACAGACTGAGAAAGCAGAGGAAAAGTGTCTCCTGCAACCCGTTCCCTTGGTGCTAGATGAACGAACGTCTCTCCACTTGCTCAGTTCTGAGAGATAAGTGTGAGTGAAAGCCGTATTTCAACTTGCTTGTTGGGAACACAAAGTTTCTTTTCAGTTGCAAACTGCATTCCATACATATATATGGTTAGGTACTAGCTCCAACACGTTTTGACAGTGAAAACTGCATTAACTTCAAACCGGCACTAGGAAACAGACTGAGAAAGCAGAGAAAAAGTGTCTCCTGCAACCCGTTCCCTTGGTGCTAGATGAACGAACGTCTCTCCACTTGCTCAGTTCTGAGAGATAAGTGTGTGTGAAAGCCGTGCTTCACCTAGCTTTTTGGGAACACAAAGTTTGTTTTCAGTTGCAAACTCCATTCCATACATATATATGGGGAGGTACTAGCTCCAACTCGGTTTTACAGTGAAAACTGCAGGAAATTCAAACCGGCACTAGGAAACAGACTGAGAAAGCAGAGAAAATGTGTCTCCTGCAACCCGTTCCATTGGTGCTAGATGAACGAACGTCTCTCCACTTGCTCAGTTCTGAGAAATAAGTGTGTGTGAAAGCCGTCCTTCACCTAGCTTGTTGGGAACACAAATTTTCTTTTCAGTTGCAAACTCAATTCCATACATATATATGGGGAGGTACTAGCTCCAACTCGGTTTTACAGTGAAAACGGCAGGA